>NC_137786.1:225477732-226077732 GCF_963383645.1 Muscardinus avellanarius | reverse complement strand
TTCCATCTTTCTACAAATGAATAGCCAGTTCTCTCAGCACCATTTGTTGAAAATGCTCTTTCTCCAGCATATGAGTTTGGCCCCTTTGTCAAAGATTAATTGACTAAAGGTGTGTGGGTTTGTTTCTGTATCTTCTATTCTGTTCCACTGGTTAGTATGCCTGTTGGTGTGCCAATAACATACTTTTTAATACTACTATTGCTCTATAATATGATTTGAAGTCTGTGTGATGCCTCCTGCATGGTTCTTATTGGTAAGAATTGCTTTGGCTATTCTGGGTCTTTTCTTTCTCCATATAAAATTCATGACTGATTTTTCTAGGGCTATGAAGAATGTGGCTGGTATTTTGATGGGAATTGCATTGACTCTATAGATCACTTTTGGCAAAACGGTCATTTTGATGATATTTATTCTGCCTATCCATGAGCAAGGAAGATCTTTCTATCTTCCAAGGTCTTCTTCAATTTCTTTCTTTAATGTTTTATAGTTTTCTTTGTAGAGGTCCATTACATCTTTGGTTAGGTTTATTCCTAGATATTTTTATTGGTTTTGAGGTTATAGTGAATGGAATTATTTTCTTTATTTTTTTCTTTTTGGATTCATTGTTGGCATAAAGAAAAAAAAACTGATTTCTTTAGGTTGATTTTGTATCCTGCAACTTTGCTGAATTGGTTAATCACCTCCAGTAGTCTTTTGGTTGAGTTCATTGGGTCTTCTAGATAAAGAATCATGTCATCTGCAAATAAGGATAGCTTTATTTATTTATTTATTTATTTATTTATTTATTTATTTATTGGTGGTACTGGGATTCCTGGAAGCCCTTCTACCTCTGGGCTACACTCCCAGACCTATTTTATATTTTTATTTAGAAACAGGGTCTCCTAAGCCAGCGTGAGGGGCTGGCTTCGAACCTGCACAATCCTCCTGTCTCCGCCTCCCAAGTGCGGGTATTACAAGTGTGGCTACCATGCCCGGCATAAGGATAGTTTTAATTTCTCTCTTTCTATTTGAATTCCTTTGATTTTCTTCTCTTGTCTTATTGCTGTGGCAAAAGTCTCAAGGACTATATTGAAAAGCAATGGTGACAGTGGGCATCCATGTCCTGTTCTTGATTTTGGAAGAAATTATTGCAGTTTTTCCCCATTCAATATGATGTTGGCTTTGGGTTTATTGTATATTGCTTTAATGATGTTGAAATATGTTCCTTCTATTCCAATTTTCTGCAGTGTTTTTTTTTAACATGAATGGGTGTTGGATTTTGTCAAATGCTTTTTCAGCATCTATTGCTATGATAATGTGGTTTTTGTTCTCGGTTCTATTTATGTGGTGAATAATGTGTATTTATTTGCCTATGTTGAACCAGCCTTGCTTTTCTAGGATGAAAGTTGGTCGTGGTGTTCAATTCTCTTGATATGGTTTTAAATGCATATAGCTAGTTTTTTGTTTAGATTTTTTTGCATCTATGTTCATTAAGGATATTGGTCTTTAATTTTCCTTTCTTGAGGTATCTTTATTTGGTTTGGGGATTAAAGTGATAATGGCCTTGTAGAAAGAATTTGGGAGAATTCTATCTCTTTCAATTTCCCAGAACTAGTTGTGAAGTATTGGGATTAGTTCTTCACTGAAGGTTTTGTAGAATTCAGCTGGAAACCCATCAGGGCCTGGGCTTTTCTTTGATGGCAGAATTTTTATTGCTGTTTCTATTTCTTAGCTTGCTATTGGTTGGTTTAGGCTTGCTATGTCCTCTTGGTTCAGTTTAGGTAGGTTATATATGCTTAGAAATCTATTGATTTCTTCCATGTTTTCCAGTCTATTGAAGTATAAATTTTCAAAATAGTTTCTGATAATCCTTTGAATTTCCCCACTGTGGTGATGTCTCCTTTTCATTTCTGATTTTAATAATTTGAGTTGATTCTCTCTTTTTTTTGGTTAGGTTGGCCAGGGGTTTGTCAATCCTGTTAATCTTTTCAAAGAACCAGGTTTTTGTTTTGTTGATTCGTTGAATTGTCTTTTTGTTCTTTATTTCATTTATTTCTGCTTTGATTTTAATAATTTCCTGCCTTCTGCTGGCTTTGGGATTAGACTGTTGCAATCTTTCTAGGTCCTTGAGTTGTGTCACTAGGTTGCTTACTTGGCGATTCTCTGTTCTTTTTATGTGGGCACTCAATGCTATAAACTTTCCTCTTAACACTGCCTTCAGTGTGTCCCATAGACTTTGGTAAGTTGTTTCTCTATTTTCATTTATTTCCTGAAATTTCTTTATTTCTCCCCTAATTTCTTATCTTACCCACTCGTCATTCAATAGTGTATCATTCAACCTCTATGTGTTTAAATAGTTTCTTTTGGGTTTCCTGTTGTTGATTTCTACTTTCATTACCTTATGGTCTGAAAAGATGCAGGTAATTATATTTTGCTGGTGCTTGCTTTGTGGCCCAGGATGTGATCTATTTTGGAGAAGGTTCCATGGTCTGCTGAGAAGAATGTGTATTCTCTTGTTCCTGGTTGAAATATTCTATATATGTGTAGTAGGTCCATTTGGTTTATAGTTTTCTTTAGTTCTGAAGAGTTTACTCATCTTTTGCCTTGAAGATCGATTCAGGGGTGTGAGATTTGTGTTGAAGTCTCACATATTATTGCATTTGGGTCTATTTGAGATCTGATGTTCAGGAGCATTTGTTTTACAAATGTGGGTTCACCCACATTTGGGCTATAAACATTTATTATCATTACATCTTCTTGGTGGAGTGTTCCTTTTAATAAAAGGAAGTGCCCTTCTTTGTCTCTTTTGATGTTTTATCTTAATGTCTTTTTTTGTTGGAAATCATCACTGCTACCCCTGCCTGCCTGTTTTTGGTAACCATTGGCATGATATATCTTTTTCCATCCTTTCACTTTCAGTCTGTGAATGTCTTTGGCTGTAAGGTGAGTTTCTTGCAAACATCATATATTTGGATTATGCTTTCTAATCCACATTTCCAGTCCATGTCTTTTGATTGGTGAGTTAAGTCCTTTGAAATTCAGAGTTATTATTAAAGTATGATATTTGTTTCCTGTCATTTTGTGTTCTATCTTCTGTTTGGTATAATGTTATTTCTTCTTAACTTAGTTGCCCTGCTGATCAACGTCATCTCTTCTCTGGTTCTGAAATTTGTTTCTTTTTTCTTCTTTATGGTTTATTTCTTTAAGTATTTTCTCTAGTGTTGGCTATTTTTTTTTTTTTTTGTGGGTCTGGGGATGGAACCCCGTGGCATTCGACCTCTGAGCTACACCCCATGCCCTATTTTTAATTCTTTGTTTTGAAACCGGATCTCACTGAGTTGCAAAGGGCCTTACTAAGTAGCTGAGGCTGTCCGTGAACTGCAATCCTCTGGTCTCAGCCTCCCAAATGCTGGGATTACAAATGTGCACCACCATGCCCGGCTTTCTAGTGTTGATTTTGAATTCAAGATTTTTTTTGGATTCGGCTTATCTTGAAACATTTTTGTTTCTCCATCAATTTTGAATAATAACTTTGCTGAATATAGCAATTGTTGTTGGAAGTTGTTTTCTTCCAGAGTCTGGATCACATCATACCAGTCTTTTCTGGTATTCATGACTTGGGTTGTATAGTCTGGGATGATTTTTATTGTTTTTCCCCTATGTGTCACCCTTTCTTTTGTTCTCACTGCTTTTAAAATTCTTTACTTGGCCTCTATGTTGGTCATTTTGATTATTACATGTCGTGGGGAAGTCCTTTCTTGGTCTTGTCTTAATGGTGTTCTGTATGTCTCCTGAATGTGTAAGTCCAAGTCTCTTTCCATGTTTGGAAAATTCTCTGAGCTTACTTCTCTGAAGAGATTATGAATACCCTTGGTCTGTATCTCTATCCCTTCTTCAATGCCTTTTATCCATAAATTAGGGCGTTTTATGTTGTCCCATAGTTGTTGGATGTTTAGGTTTTGTTGCTGTAATGACTTCTGTATGCTGTTGACTGTGCTTTTGGTTTTGAATGAACTGTCTTCTAACAGTGATATTCTATTTTCCATTTCATCTAATCTTCCAGAATTTCTATTACTGTCTTCATTTTATTTATTGACTCTTTCATTTAATTCCAGACCTTTCTGAGTCTTTCTTAGTGTCTTCATTTCCTCTTTCATTTCCTGTACACTTGCTTTGAGGTCTTTTATCATATTGAAGATCAGAGTTTGGAATTATCCTTCTTGCATTTTTTTGTAGGTCAGTATTCGTGATTTCCATTATTTCTTCACTGTTCCTAGTTCTCATATGTTCATGATTATCAGGCTTGTTTTTCTGGTGTTTTAGCATCTTATCTTTTATGGATATTATGTCTGATCCAAACTTAATAGTAGGAATTTTGAGGTGTCAGCAGGTAAGCAGAGGAGTCTCTGTTCTCCACAGCTAAAACTGGGCTGGTCTCACTTCTCCTTGTTCACCACAATTTAGAAGTCTGTAGTGATCCCAGAGATCCTACTAGTTGGGTCTATTGTTAAGTATAGGTCTCCCCAACACTTTCCACTGATCAGAGCCTGAGGCTGTCTGAGCCTCTGCTACGTCCAACAGCAGACTCTACCCACACCTCTCCGGGTTGTAACACAAAGTCTCAGATCCAGGGTGTTTATCAGGGCTGTGGGAGACCCTGGGGGTGCTGGGCTGGGTGATTTCCCATGGAACCACCACTTCACTTATGGTGTTATTGAGAGCCGCTCTGGATCTCTGGAAAGTGTGGTACTCTCAGCTGTCACTACTCCTTCATTGGGTTGAATCACAAAGTCTCAGACCCAGGGAGTTTATTGCAGCTGTGTGAGTCCTTGGGGATGTAGTAATGGGAGTTCTCCTGTGGGGAACCATAGTTTCACTTACAATTTTGTGTGTGCTGGTCTGGATCTCTGGCTGGCATAGTGAGCTCAGTTGCTGCTGGTAAGATGGCGCTACCACAGCGCCCTTGGCCATGAGGGGTGCAGATTTCTTTTCTGGTGGATCTCTGGAGGGCTTGGTGAGCTCAGCTGCTGGAAGTTGTAGCTGGTATTTGTGCAGGAAGAACTGATGACTTACAACTCATGGATCTGCAGCTGCTCACTTCAGGTCCCTGTTTTCCTTTTCGTCTCTGGAGTCTGGAGCTATGAGGCAAGATGGCGCTGGTGTGGTGCTCACTGCCAGAAAGCAGGTGGATTTTTTTTTTTGTTGTTGTTGTTCTTTGGTCAGTCTTCTAATCTTATTTTCTGTCCCTTGTATTTATCATTTTTATTCCTCTACTGATAGTGTTTTCTGGCTTTGTAGAATGCTGTTTTTGAGGCAATGGAGATCGGATGTCAGCAGGACTTGTAAGTGTTGCTTCTCTCTGTTGCCATCTTCCTGGAAGTTGAGGCATTCTGCTTTTAACTTACACCTTCAGCCTGATTTTGTTTCTATTTGGAAACAGGATCTCACTAGATTGCTGAGATCCTTGATACATTGCTGAGCTGCCTTTGAACCTGCAATTCTCTTGTCTCAGTCTCCCAAGTACTGGGCTTAGAGGCATGTGCCACTGTACCTACCCAGCTTATTCTAAGTTTTTGAGGAACCATTTTCCTGTATGTCTACACTAGTTCACACATACCCCAATAGTATACAAAGGTTCTCTTTTCTCTACTGTGTGTGTGTGTGTGTGTGTGTGTGTGTGTGTGTGTGTGTGTGTGTTGGATACTGAACTCAAGTGGGGGAGATTCTACTTCAGAGCTATACTCATAACCCTATTTAACTTTCTATTTGTAAACAGGGTCTTTTTAAGTTTCTGAGAGCCTCACTAAGTTGATGAGGTTGGCCTTGAGCCTATGATTCTCTAGTCCCAGCTCACCAAGTACTGGAATTACAGGCCTGTACCACCATACCTGGCTTCTCTCACATTTTCAATAGTAGCTATTCTAACAAATATGGGGTGATACTTGTGGTTTTAATTTGTATTTCTATTCTATCAGTGGAGTATTTTTCATTTGTGTGTATCCTTTGAGAAATGTCTATTCAAATCCTTTACCCATTTTAAAAATCAAGTTATTTGTTATTTATTTAATTTTGCTATTGAATTGAGTCCCTTATATATTTTGGATATTAACCTCCAATCAGAAACATGCTTTGCAAATATTCTCTCCTATTCTATAGGTTGTATTTTGGCACTTAAAAATTTGGTTGAATTTAGTAGTTTTTCTATTCCACCGTAGAACTATCCTTTCATTAAAAAAAAGCATCACACTGTAACTTAGTTTCAGAATCTTTGATTTATAAATCACTGATCTGGAGCAGTGTTTTTCAAAGTGTGATTCATAGAATCACAGGGGATGGGAGGGGGTTGCAGAGGAGAGGTTTACTGGTCAAAATATATGTTCTTGGTTTCCATAAGAGAGTTAGAGAATCCTTTGGAGATGGTGGCTAGGATTTTGTATTTTCAATATGTTGCCAGGTGATTCTTATGCTCACTGAAGTCTGGGAGCCACTGACCTGGGGAGTACAGGATGCCCCAAGAAATTTCCAACAGTGGCCAGGCCTGGTGGCACACACTGTAACCCCAGTACTTGGGAGGCTGAGACAGGAGGATCACAGTTTTAGGGCATTGACAGCAATTTAGCAAGGCTTTCAGTAACTTAGACCCTTATTCATAAATAAATAGATAAATAAATAAATAGGATGGGGGTGTAGGAGATAGAATGCCCCTGGGTTCAACATCCAGTGATAACACCAAAAACCAAAACCAAAAATTAATTTCCAACTGTGACCTGTGGGACCCTGGAGGACTGCAGAAGAAATATCCACAGAGCTGCTCTTCTTGATTTGGTAAGAGTTTGACACTTGTTTCCATTCCTAAGAAACAGGTTCGAAATTTCAGGGAGAGATATTGCCAGCAGCTACAGTGAGTTCGCCGTACCCTGCCACAGCTCCAGATCTGCGCGCACAATAACCATGAGTGTAATTGCGGCCCCTAAAGGAGAAATCCCTGTACTGCACTCCCAGGGACTTGCGTAGCTTTGATAATCTCATTGGGTTGGATATTTTGCAGTCCAACCCAGTGAAAGAGTAGCAGTGGCAGAGATACCACACCCTAGCTGCAGCTCCCTGTGGGAAAATGCCCAGCCTGGCACCCCGACAGTCTCACACAGCCTCAATTAACTTCCTGGGTATGAGACTTTGAGATACAACCCAGTAAAGGAGTAGTGGCGGCTGAGATTACAACAGACTCAAGATGCAGAGCACCCTAAGTGAAGTCATAGTGATCCAGGGAAGGGACAAAATTCTGAAATCATGGGAAAGAGGAACAACAGTAGAGCAATGAATGCCCACAACCCCACAACATCAGAACCTGATAACACAGAAATTCAGAGATCTCTAGAAGATCAAATCAGGAAAATAACTGTAGAAATAATAGAGGACTTTGGAAAAGAATTCAGAGAGAGTCAAAAAGAGATAAAGGATGCAATTATTGAAGTAAAGGCCTCAATTCAAAGTATAAACAATCGATTAGACCACATGGAGAATAGAATCTCACTCCTAGAAGATGATCACTCCAAAAACAAACGCATAATTTCTAACTTAGAAAAAAAAATCTGACAGCAGGAATCTGACATTGAAGAAATATGGGCCCATTTTAAGAGAGCTAACCTAAGAATAATTGGAATAGAGGAGGGAAAAGAAGGTGAAACCAAAGGGATCAATAATCTCTTCAAAGAAATAATAGCAGAAAAATTTCCAAACAGAACAAGAGGTTAATACACAGGTCCAGGAAACTTATAGAACTCCCTTTAGACAGGATCGGAGAAGAGGATCCCAAACCAAGTCATGAGAGCCAGAAGGGTTTGGAGTAACATATTCCAAACTCTGAAAGAAAACAACTTCCAGCCAAAAATTTCCTACCCAGAAAAACTTTCTATCAAATTAGATGGGGAAATAAGAAGCTTCCATGACAAACAGAAACTCAAGGAATTTATGTCTTCAAAACCAGCACTAGAGAAAATACTCAAAGAGATTAACTACAAAGAAGAAATAGGTAGCACACACCAGGACCAGAGAAACAAGATTTTCCATCCAGCAGACAACTATGCAAAGAAGAATATATTCATGTGTTTATAGGTTAAAACCTTTGGAGATTCATTATTTCAGTCTTTTACCTATTTCTAAATTGTATTTCTAAATTGTATTGTTTGCTTTTATTTTTGCTAATTTTTAGGATCCCTATTTGGAATATTAATATACCTTCAGATACAGCATTTGGAAATATTTTATCCCATTCTATTAGTAACTTTTAACTTTGTTTACAATGTACAATATTTTTTTTACTTTTTAAGAAGTTTGTTTATTCTTTTGTTGCCTGTGCCTTTGAAATCATATCCTAGAAATTACTGCCAATTTCAATGTTGTAAAGTGTTATAACCCAGGGTTTCTTCTAAAAGTTTATAGTCTTAAGATTTATATTTAGGTCTTTTATCTAGTTTGAGTTAATATTTGTATATGGTGTTAGGTAAGGGTCCAATCTTATTATTTTTCATGTAATTATTATATTTTAACTATTTAGTGAAAAGATTACCATTTCCTTCACCAAATGTTCTTGGAAACTTTGTCAAAAATAACTTGACCATATATGGAAGAATTTATTTCTAGGCTTTTTATTTTACTCCACTGGTTTATATATCTGCCTTTATAGCAGTACTACACTATTTCAATTATTGTAGCTCTATAAGGTTTGAAATCAGAAAATGTACATCTACTAGCTTTATTCTTTTTCGAGAGTGTTTTGGGTATTTGGAGTTCATATTTCTTGTTAGGATAGACTTTTCCTGAAAAAAAATAAATGTACGATAATTTAAAAACGATAATTAAAAAATAATTTAAAAAAATAGAAAAAGAAATTAATTAAAAAAAAAAGAAAAAATATCCTCTGGTAAGAAAGAAAGCAAAAAGAAATACTGAAATGTTATCTCTAAGTGATCAAAAGTTTGATATCAGACAGATGAATCTGTTATGTAAGATTATCATTGTTAATTTTGGATAAATTGCTATAATATTAGATGTCAACCACTAAGCCAAGCATGGGAAGGAGGGATGGGGAGGGGAAGGGGTAGGGGCTAACTGGACGATGTGTGCATGTATGTCTACACAAGTTTTTATTCCATTATGATGTATGAATACAGTGCACCAATTAAAAAAAAAAGAAATTTCAGGGAGAGAAAACAGTTGTGATAGGGGTTTCCAAACTTCATTTCTGGAGGTAAGTTTGTTAGGTTCTTAAACAGCTGGTCAAGGGGGAAACACGGAAGAGGAATGGCTCCACCTACTGGTGAGGAAATGTTATGCGGCTCCACATTGAAGAAATCCACCTTCCCATTGTGGGAGATGAGGGGCAATTTAGCAAAAACTTAAATGATCCTGTATTAGAATGCATAAGTTAAGAGATCATTGCAAAGCGACACATTCTTGTCACCTTGAAGGAGAAGGATCACGTTTTTAATGGAAATTAATTTCTTTCTTTTTATTTTTTTTGGTGGTATTAGGGGTGGAACCCAGGGGCTTTTCTACCTCCGGGCTATACTCCCAGACCTATTATATACTTTATTTGGGAACAGGGTCTCACTAAGTTGCTGAAAGCCTCATTAAGAAGCTGAGGCTGGCTTTGAACCTGTGCAATCCTCCTGTCTCAGCCTCCCAAGCGCTATACAAGCGTGTGCCACCACACCCAGCTGGAAATGGGCATCTATGTTTATTAGTCATCTCCACATAGCAGTCTTAGGAAACACAATGTGATGGTCTTAAAATAGAAAGTGTAGGTATGCCTGTCGGATATAATGGCTCATGGTATTGGTCTGTAATTTTATTTTCTTGAGGTGTCTTTATTCAGTTTGGGTATCAGGTGATCATTCATAAAAAGAGTTTGGTGGTCAGGTGTGGTGGTACATGCTTGTAATCCCCGTACTTGGGAGGTTGAGACAGGAGTGTTATAGTTGTAATGGTGCTGTGGGCTCCTTTTCCTTGATTCAGCTAAAACTTTATGGGTAGGGAAATTAAGAGACAGCTTGGTGCAGCTTCAACAAGTCTTTATTACAAAATCAGTAGGAAATAAAATGAGAAGAGAAACAAAGCAGTATAGCCGGGGCATGCCGGAGAGCCTGTAAATGGAACTACGCCTCACCTCCATCCACAGCCCTTATATAGACTTTGTATTGGTATGTTTGTATCAGCTTTACCAAGGCAATAGGCTAGTAATGTATTTCTTAGCCAGGTGGTGGCTCTTTGTGTCTGGACAGTGCACTTACCAGGTGCAGGGGTCAATAATCTACCTGGCTTCCGCCCGTTATTGTATTGGGCAGTATTGGTTGCTCATCAATTATGGGGGCTTTGAAGCAGCACACGGAGTTTACCTTTCCTATACTCAGGCCAGGTCACAAAGGAGAGGTCACAAAGGAACAGAGGCACTGACTGCCTCTACATATTTTTAGGGCTAAAAGTTTCAATTGTTTCTAGGGCTTTTTAAGGCTTAAGGCCTTAATTTTCTTTACATTCTTACTCTAGGTTAGTCTAGGTTAGTAATTAGAACAAAGGGGGGAGAGAGAGAGAGAGAGAGAGAGAGAGAGAGAGAGAGAGAGAGAGAGAGAAGAAGAAGAAGAAGAAGAAGAAGAAGAAGAAGAAGAAGAAGAAGAAGAAGAAGAAGAGAAAGAGAGAGAGACTCTGCAATGTAACAGCTGCCGCCCATCCCTGCCTGAGTTACTATGCAGCACCCAGGCTGTGACTGCTTTTTACATTTTGGAAATTAATACCAGAGCAATTTTTCTTTCTTTCTTTCTTTCTTTCTTTCTTTCTTTCTTTCTTTCTTTCTTTCTTTCTTTCTTTCTTTCTTTCTTTCTTTCTTTGGTGGTACTGGGGTTCCTGGAAGCCCTTCTACCTCCGGGCTACACTCCCAGACCTATTTTTTATACTTTTTTATTTGGAAACAGGGTCTCATAAGCCAGCGCGCGCGGCTAGCTTCGAACCTGCGCGATCCTCCTGTCTCTGCCTCCCAAGCGCGGGGATTACAAGCGTGCGCCACCACGCCCGGCCTATACCAGAGCAATTTTTCAATATCAGCACAGGAGGACTGCAGGTTCGTAGCCAGCTTCAGTTACTTAGCGAGACCTTGTTCCAAAATAAATAAAATAAAATAGAATTGGGGGGTGGTGTAGCTCAGAGGTAGAATGCCCCTGGGTGGTTAAACCTCCAATCACACACACACACACACACACACACACACACACACACACACTATATATATATATATATATATATATATATATATATATGCAACACTTTTCTTGTATAATATATACTATATTTTTCTATATTTCTATATTTTTCTCATATGAAGAATGCATATATAAATACATGTATGTGGACAGAACACACATATATGTGGGTATATGTACTTATATTTATATGAACTAGTCTCTTGTAATTTTCCAATTTATTATTTTCCTCTGGAAAGTGAAGACTAAGTGTTAGAATAAATTCAGCAAAAAGTATGAAGAAAAGAAATTTCCTTTTGTGACCAGCACGCCTTAAAAACTTAAAATGATTTATAAGAAAGAAAATATCTGCTACTACTGCTAATAGATAAAGGAACATTCTGGGTATGTAGCATGCAATTCTGTACTCTTTGGTTCAAAAAGAGGTTTGAATGATTCTTGAAGGTTTTGTTACATGGGTAATTGAATACTAAACTCAAGGTTGAAGTCAGAAGGGTGGTGAAGAATTTTAATTCTAGGCAGGAAGTAACAACCATCAAAAAAAAAAAAAAGCCCAAATGCAGTTAAGAAAATCTTCTAAGTTTAGTAAAGCACCATCCAGGATCAAAGACACATACATGTGAATTTTGTTAACAGTGTCTGCTGTGCTGAGCTTAGGCCACTGCACTGGAGTATCTCATCCTTCTGTGCTTGCCTCCCTCAGGTTAGTTTTGACATACCCAGCTTTGGTTTATGTCCCTTAGATCCACTCTAAACCAACTTTTCTCCCTCTCTTCCTCCCTCTCTTTCCCCTTCCTTTTCTCTCTCTCTCTTTCTGCATTGAAGATTGAACCTCGGGTATTCTATCTCTGGGACACATCCCCAGCTTTTCACGTGTGTGTGTGTGTGTGTGTGTGTGTGTGTGTGTGTGTATGTGTGTGTGTTGAATGTGGGAATCTTCCCTCTGATCTATACCCCCTAGCCCTAAATTAAATTCTTCTTCTTTTTTTTTTTATTTTTTGGTGGTACTGGGGTTCCTGGAAGCCCTTCTACCTCCGGGCTATACTCCCAGACCTATTTTTACATTTTTATTTGGAAACAGGGTCTCCTAAGCCAGCGCACATGGCTGGCTTCGAACCAGCGCGATCCTCCTGTCTCTGCCTCCCAAGCGCGGGGATTACAAGCGTGCTCCACCACGCCCGGCCAAATTAAATTCTTATTTTGAAACAGGGCCTCACTAAATTGCTGAGGTTAGCCTTGTACCTGTGATCTTTCTGACTCAGCTTCTCGAGTAGTGGGAAGAGGGGTGTGAATCACTTTCTCTGGCTAAAACTCTCCTGTTCTGCCTCTCCTCCATACTGGGATGATCCCTGGGGCCTTCCACAAGTCCCCTAGAGCATCTGAAATTGATCTCTTGGGAGGTTCTACTGAGATTGGACCCAGGACGCACCCCACCTCAGTCTCTGCCATGATCACTGTGCTCAGTTTGCTCTAGAGCAGGTGCCTTGCTCATGTTTACCCTCTCCATCACACCGATAGAATGCTTCTTTCTCTCTCATGTGCTATTCCAGCCACATGAGCACCGGAGATTTCATGTGAGGCAAGACTGGGTTGTTTCAAGCCGATCAAGGCATCCATTTAGCTTATTACCAATTTCAGCTTTTTGCTTGATGAATGAATTGGTCTCCAGGAGAACCACTGGAATTCCCTTACATGGCAGAGGAGGTGTTCAAGAGCACGCTAGAGTGGAGCTGGGCGCGCGCCTGCAACACCAGTACTTGGAGGCTGAGACTAGTGGATCACAGGTTCGAGGATAGCCTGAGAAATTTAGGGAAACCCTTTAAAAAGAAAATTTAGGGTTAGGCTGGGTGTGGTGGTGCACACCTGTAATCCCCGCGCTTGGGAGGCTGAGACAGGAGGATAGCACAGGTTCAAAGCCAGCCTCAGCTACTTAGAGAGGCTCTCAGCAACTTAGTGAGACCATGTTTTCAAATAAAAATATAAAATAGGTCTGGGAGTATAGCCCGGAGATAGAAAGCCCCTGGGTTTCACCCCTAAGTACCACCAAAAAAAAAAAAAAAAAATTAGGGTTGGGTTGAGGTAGAATGCACCTGTGTTCAATAACTGGCACCAAAAACCAAACAAAAACAAAAACAAAGCAAGCAAACAAAAACACCAGCAACAAAAAACAAAAGTAAATAAAATAAAAACATGTTAGAAAGAAGAATGAAGTCTGGTATGGTGGTGCATAGCTGTAATCCCAGTATGTGTGAGGCTGAGACAGAAGGACCACAGGCTTGAGGCTGGCCTCAACAACTTAGTGAGGTGCTCAGCAATTTAGTGAAACCCTGTTTCAAAATAGTCATATCCTGTTCTCTAAGGTGGAATGCCCCGGGATCAATCCCCAGTACCACCACCACCACAAAACAAACGAAACAACAACTAATCATTCACTGAGCAATGGAAAGTGAGTATTAAGTGTTTGCTTCTGGTGCACACAGAGTCAGGCCTGCTATGGAGATGCGGGCAGGATGGGATTCTTTCCTCCTGGAGGGCTGGCCAGCAACGAATGGCTATATAGTGACGTTGAAATTCTTGAAGTCTCGTAGCATGTACTCCTTGGTCAGGCGAGGACAGCTAAGCGCTTCGTAGATGAGCTTGTTTCCCATTCTGAGACGGCAGCAGTAGCTTACCCTTAGCTGAGGCTGAGGTATCTCAGGTTTAGCCTGGCCTCTACCATTAATCAGCTAGGAAAATTATGATAAAACACGAACCATCTCTCATTATTTGCAAGGGAAATTCAGAGGCTTCCTAAGAAAAATGGAAACTTGGTCCTCCGAGGACAGTGATAGAAAACCTATTTCCACACGAGAAGAAGTGGACAGTACTTATAGACTTTATCCCTAGTCCCGGGAAGTTGTCTACTAGTTATCACCTGGGCAACATGGAATACAGCCACAGCTCAAGAATCGAGAGGTAATTTTCTCTTAGACTCCATTTTCTCCCCTGTAAAATGAGGCTTTTTTTTTTTTTTGGTGGTACTGGGGTTCCTGGAAACTCTTCTACCTCTGGGCTACACTCCCAGACCTATTTTATATTTTTATTTGGAAACAGGGACTCTTTAGCCAGCAAGGCTGGCTTCAAACCTGCGCGATCCTCCTTGTCTCTGCCTCCCAAGCGTGGGGATTATAAGCGTGCGCCACCACGCCTGGCTAAAACGAGGAATTTGAGGGCTAGGTGCACATGAGCTCCTTGAAGAGCTGACAATTTAGATTCCAGGCTCTAAAGTGCCAACAACCTTACCATGAGAAAACCCTATAGAGATGATTGTTGGTGGATAGTCTTAGTAGAGGACTCTGCTGTAGGATAAACTTCAGCCTCTGGACAGTCTATTGGTTGGGACCTTCTATTGTGTCTTGAGTAAACATCTTTTCAGCTCCGATGTTTCCAATCTGGATTCCTAGTCTATTCCTTCTTGGGAGGTCCGAGTCTTCTCTTGAGTCTCCTCATGGCCGACTTCATCTCCTGGTTCCTCAGTGTGTAGATCATGGGGTTCAGGACGGGAATGATGACGGTGAAGGTGATGGACACAGCTCTGTCCATGGGGAGGGCGGTGAAGGGCCGGGCGTAGACATAGATGCAGGGCACAAAGTGCAGGGTCACCACGGTGATGTGGGAGGTGCAGGTGGAGATGGCTTTCCTCCTGCCCTCGCCGGTGTGCGCCCTCAGCATCGTCAGGATGACCGTGTAGGACACAAGCAGGAAGACAAACCACAGCGTGGAGATCAGGCCGTTGTTGGAAATCATCAGGATCTCCAGAGCAAAGGTATCAGTGCAGGCGAGTTTGAGGACCTGGGGGACATCGCAGTAGAAACCGTCAACAACATTGGGGCCGCAGAAGGGGAGGGGGAGCAACAGAGAGATCTGCACGATGGAGTGGATGAAGCCCCCCACCCAGGAGGCCGCGATGAGGGCCGTGCATCGCCCCCTGCTCATGACGGTCACGTAGTGCAGGGGCCTGGATATGGCCATGTAGCGATCAAACGCCATCACGGAGAGAGAGAAGATGTCCGCCCCGCCCAGGAGGTGGAAGAAGAACATCTGGGTGATGCAGCCATTGAAAGAGATTGTCTTCCTCCTGGAGAGCAGGTCCACCAGGACCTTGGGAGCGGTGATGGAGGAGAAGCAGATGTCCAAGACAGAGAGGTTGCGGAGCAGGAAGTACATGGGGGTGTGCAGGCGGGGCTCCCAGGTCACAGTCACCATGATGAGGAGGTTTCCAAGCACAGTGGCTGTGTACACCAAAGATAAGAAGAGAAACAGGGCCAGGCTCAGCTCCCGAGACTGGGTCAGTCCTTGAAAAATAAAGTATCTCACTCGGGTGCTATTTCCCTGATTCATTGGCTCATGGTTCTCCTTCCTCAGCCACCTGGGAGAAAGACTTTTGTTAAGGAAGGCATTATGTTACAAACAAGAGGAACGGGAGTCCTGTGCTTGGGTGCTATTTTAGAGTTATTTTGTATTTGGGAAAGGATGCCTGCGGTAAGATGGCTTTGGTGGATTAGTGATGTTTCTTTTCTTTTTTTCTCTTTCTCTTCCTCCTCCCCTCTCTTCCTTCCCTTCCTTCCTTCATCTTTCCTTTTCTTTCTTTCTTTCTCTTTTTTCTTTTGGTGGTACTGGAAATGGAACCTAGTGGAGCTCTACCACTGACCTTTGCCTCCAGCCCTTTTAAATTTTTTATTTTGAGACAGGGTCCTCTAAGTTGCTGAGTGTCTTGTAAGGTGCCGAGACTAACCTCAAACCTTTGGTCCTTCTGCCTGAGCCTCCTAAATACCGGGATTATAGGTGTGCACCATCACACCTGGCATACTATGGCGTTTCTTGGGTTCTCTCAGTGCAGAGAAAAGAATGGGTTTCTAATGGGGTCTTTGATTGAAGCTCGTAAAATGTGTTTTTCATGAAATTCTTCTTAAAAAGTTAATGGTTGCAGCTGGGCATGGTGGCACCTACCTGTAATCCCAGTACTTGAGAGGAGGATCGCAGGTTCAAGACCAACCTCAGCAATAGTGAGACTAGGAGTTACCTATTGAGACCTTGTTTCAAAATATAAAAAGAATAAAAAAAAAGGCCAAGGGTGTAGTTAGAAGGTAGGATGCCCCATGCATTTATTCCCCAGTACTAAAAATAAAAAATAAAGAAATGAGATATCAGTCTGTAGATGCGCATAAGGAAGCCATATATGCATATTGAGAAATAAAAGGAGCCCGTATGAAGAGATACAGGCTGTATGATCCCAAGTAAGTGACAATCTGGAAAGGGAAAAACTATAGGGACAGTAAAATAAGTGCTCACCAGGGATGTGGTGGTGAGGGAAGGGAGGGGTAAAGAGATGGTGCATGGAGATTTTAGGGCAGGGGGACCTCTTTTTATGGAACTATACCTGTGGATATGTCACCTTATGCATTTGTCACAACCTGTAGAAAAGTACAAGATAGAGTGACTCCCAATGTAAATTATGGACTTTAGTTAAGAATAATGTGTATTGGTCGATCAGTTGTTCAATAATGAGCTACATGAATGACAGGTGTTAAGAATAAGGGAAATCATAGTGGAGCTGGAGAGAGGGAATATGTATGTGAGAACTTTCTGCACTTGCTGTTGTATTTTTCTCTGAACCTAAAACAGTTCAAGGAAATATAAATCTACTGATTAAAAAGAGATATGTGATTGACAAAACAATTCAAAACACAATGGGAGCCAGATTTGGTGGTGCACATTTGTAATCCCAGTACTTGGGAGGCTGAGACAGGAGGATTGCAGGTTCGCGGCCAGTCTCAGCTGCTTAGTGAAACCCTGTTTAAAAATAAAGAATAAAGATTTTTGGACTTCCGGGAAGATGGCGACCGAGAAAAGTGGGGCTTAAGAGCCCCGCTAACAACAAATCTCCATTACTACAAAATCAGCGCCTTTCAAAGCCAGAAAACAACATCACCAGGAAAACAAAAAAATCACCAGGCTCCAGAGAGAAAGCGGACTGAGAACAGAGCCACAGAGGAGATCCTCACGCGCGAGAAAGCGGCTTCACGACGCGGCAGCAGCCATACTGCCGGCGGCACCGGCGAGTTCACGGGACGGCCACAACAAGCCGAGGGGAGCCGCTGCGGAACAGCCAGGTGGGATTTCTCGGCGCAGGAAGCATCTAAAGCTCGCAGTGGCTGAGCTCAGCACACGCTGCAGGGATTCAGAGTGGAAATCAAAACCAAGAAAAAAAAACGCCAGCCCCACAGCTGAGGGCATAGCAGCGGCACCATATTGCCACCAGCGGCAGCAGCAGAGAATTCACCGAATCCAGTACAGCTACATCTGCGTACTCAAGAACAGTGAGTCAAATTGTGGGCTCCAGAGGAGAAATCCCAGTACTGTACTCACTGGGACTTGACCCAGCGGGAGAGGGGCGGTGGCAGTGATATCACACCATAGGAGAACGTGCAACCAGGCACCCCCCACAGTCTAAAGCAGCCTCTATCGACTCTCTGGGTCGGAGACTCTGTGATACAACCCAGTAAAGGAGTAGTGGGGTCTGAGATACTACAGACTCGAGATCCAGAGCACCTTAAGTGAAGTCATAGTGACCCAAGGGAAGAACCCAGAGAACGCACAAACATCGGAAATCATGGGAAAGAGGAATAATACTGGAGCGATCAATGCTCACAACCCCACAACATCAGAACCCGATAAAACAGAAAATCAGAGATTTCTAGAAGATCAAATCAGGAAAATAACTGTAGAAATAATAGAGGTGCTTCGAAAAGAACTCAGAGAGAGCCAAAAAGAGATAAAGGATGCAATTAATGAAGTAAAGGCCTCAATTCAAAGCACAAACAACCGATTAGAACACATGGAGAACAGAATCTCGCTCTTAGAAGATAATCATTCCAAAAATGAACGCATAGTTTCTAATCTAGAAAAAAATATCCGACAACAGGAATCTGATATTGAAGAAATATGGGCCCATTTTAAGAGAGCTAACCTAAGAATAATTGGAATAGAGGAGGGAAAAGAAAGTGAAACCAAAGGGATCAACAATCTCTTCAAGGAAGTAATAGCAGAAAATTTTCCAGACATAGAGCAAGAGGTCGATACGCAGGTCCAGGAAACTTATAGAACTCCCTTTAGACAGGATCGGAGAAGAGGATCCCCACGCCACATAATTGTCAAAATGACCAATGTGGAAGCCAAGCAGAGAATCTTAAAGGCAACAAAAGCAAAGGGCCAAGTGACATTCAGAGGCAAACCAATTAGAATCACTCCAGACTTCCCAAACCAAGTTATGAGAGCCAGAAGGGCTTGGAGTAACATATTCCCAATTTTTTTTTTCGAATATGATTCTATTAGTGCAAATTTATTTATTTATTTATTTATTTATTTATTTATTTATTTATTTATTTTGGTGGTACTGGGGGGTGGAACCCAGGGGCTTTTCTACCTCCGGGCTATACTCCCAGACCTATTTTATGTTTTATTTGGAAACAGAGCCTCACTCAGTAGCTGAGGCTCTTTTTGATCCTGTGTGATCCTCCTGTCTCAGCCTCTCAAGCTCTGGGATTCTAAGTGTGCGCCACCACACCCAGCTTGTGCAAAATTTCAGACACTAAAATACAACATAGAAATACTAAAGTTTGATGGCGACCGAGAAAAGCGGGGCTTAAGAGTCCCGCTAACAACCAATCTCCATTACCACAAAAAGAGCGCCTTTCATAGCCAGAAAACACCATCACCAGAAAAACAAAAAAAACCACCAGGCTCCAGAGAGAAAGCGGACTGAGAACAGAGCTCAGGGCTACAGAGGAGACACACGAGCCCGAGGACGCGGCAGCAGCGCCATACTGCCGGCGGCAGCGGCGAACTCAACGGACGGCTACAGCAAGCCAGGTGAGCCGCTGCGGAACAGCCAGGCGGGACCTTTCGGCGCAGACAGCATTTAAAGCTCCCAGTGGCTGAGCTCAGCACACTGCAGGAATTCAGAGTGGAAATCAAAACCAGAGAAGAAAAAATACGCCAGCCTCATGGCCGAGGGCGTGGCAGAGGCGCCATATTGCCACCGGCGGCGGCAGCAGCAGTGAATTCACCGAGTCCAGTACAGCTACATCTGCGTACTCAAGAACAGTGAGTCAAATTGCGGGCCACAGAGGAGAAATCGCAGTATTGGGCCTCCTGGGACTTGACCCAGTGAGGGAGTGGTGGTGGCAGAGATATCACACCATAGGAGAACGTGCAACCTGGCACCCCCCATAGTTTAAAGCAGCCTCTATCGACTCCCTGGGTCGGAGACTCTGTGATAAAACCCAGTAAAGGAGTAGTGGGGTCTGAGATAATACAGACTCGAGATCCAGAGCACCTTAAGTGAAGCCATAGTGACCCAAGGGAAGAACCCAGAGAAGGCACAAACCTCCGAAATCATGGGAAAGAGGAATAACACTGGAGTAATGAATGTGCACAACCCCACAACATCAGAACCTGATAAAACAGAAAATCAGAGATTTCTAGAAGATCAAATCAGGAAAATAACTGTAGAAATAATAGAGGTGCTTCGAAAAGAACTCAGAGAGAGCCAAAAAGAGATAAAGGATGCAATTAATGAAGTAAAGGCCTCAATTCAAAGCACAAACAACCGATTAGACCACATGGAGAACAGAATCTCGCTCTTAGAAGATGAGCAATCCAAAAATGAATGCATAGTTTCTAATCTAGAAAAAAATATCCAACAGCAGGAATCTGACATTGAAGAAATATGGGCCCATCTTAAGAGAGCTAACCTAAGAATAATTGGAATAGAGGAGGGAAAAGAAAGTGATACCAAAGGGATCAACAATCTCTTCAAGGAAGTAATAGCAGAAAATTTTCCAAATATAGAGCAAGAGGTCGATACACAGGTCCAGGAAACTTATAGAACTCCCTTTAGACAGGATCGGAGAAGAGGATCCTCACGCCATATAATTGTCAAAATGACCAATGTGGAAGCCAAGCAGAGAATCTTAAAGGCAACAAAAACAAAGGGCCAACTGACATTCAGAGGCAAACCAATTAGAATCACTCCAGACTTCCCAAACCAAGTCATGAGAGCCAGAAGGGCTTGGAGTAACATATTCCAAACTCTGAAAGAAAACAACTTCCAGCCAAAAATTTCCTATCCAGCAAAACTTTCTATCAAATTAGATGGAGAAATAAGAAGCTTCCATGACAAACAGAAACTGAAGGAATTTATGTCTTCAAAACCAGCACTAGAGAAAATACTCAAAGAGATTAACTACAAAGAAGAAATAGGTAACACTCACCAGAACCAGAGAAACAAGAGTTTCCATTCAACAGACAACTAAGATTGGTTATCTGTGGAGATTCATTATTTATGTTAGTCTTTTACCTATCTCTAAGTTGTATTGTTTGCCTTTATTGTTGTTAATTTTTAGGATTTCTAGTTGGAATATTAATATACCTTCAGATATAGCATTTGGAAATATTTTATCCAATTCTATTAGTAACTTTTAACTCTGTCTACATTGTCTTTGGATATACAATATTTTCTTTTATTTTTTAGGGAGTTTGTATATTCTTCTGTTGCCTGTGCCATTGAAATCATAACCAAGAAATCACTGCCAATTTCAATGTTGTGAGGTTTTATGACCCAGATTTTCTCCTAAAAGTTTATAGTCTTAAGATTTATATTTAGGTCTTTTATCTATTTTGAGTTAATACTTGTATATGGGATTAGGTAAAGGTCCAATTTTATTCTTTTCCATGTAATTATTATTTTTCAACAATATTTAGTTAAAAGATTATTATTTCCACCACCAAATCTTCGTGGAAACCTTGTCAAAAATAACTTGACAATATAGGGAAGAATTTAGCTCTAGGCTTGTATTTAACTCCAATGATCTATATATCTGCCTTTAGAACAGTACTACACTGTTTCAATTATTGTAGCTTTATATGGTTTGAAATCAGAAAATATATATGTCTTCTAGCTTTGTTCTTTTTCAAGATCGTTTTGGGTATCTAGAATTCATATTCTATATTAGGATAGATTTTTTTCTGAAAAATAAATATATAAATATATGATGGTTTCACCTAAAAAACAGAAAAAAATATGCTCTAGTAAGAAAGAAAGCAAAAAGAAATATTGAAATGCTATCTTTAAATCATCAAACACTTGGTATCAGACAAATGAAACTGTTATGTGAGATTATCATTTTTAATTTTGGATAAATTGCTATAATACTAGATGTCAACCACTAAGCCAAGCATGGGAAGGAGGGATGGGGAGAAAATGGGGTGGGGATCGGGTGGGGGCTGACTGGGCGATGTGTGCATGTATGTCTACAAAAGTTTGTATCCCACTATGATGTATGAATACAGTGCACCAATAAAATAAAATTAAAAAAAAAAAACCAACAGGCAAAAAAAAAAAAAAAAAAAAAAAAAAAAAAGAAATACTAAAGTTTACATTGAATTGATATAGAGCTTACCTCTGGGTGGGGAAGGAGGAAAAAAGGAGGAGGAGGGAGGAAATGAGAGATAGAGATAGAGATAGAGATATATATATATATATATATATATATATATATATATAGAGAGAGAGAGAGAGAGAGAGAGAGAGAGAGAGAGAGAAAGAAACAGAAAGGCCTACAATATAAAGGAGTTCTGCTAAAGAATCTCTCGGCTCCCTTCCAGCTCAAATTTTTGCTCTACCTCCAGGGTCGTTAAAGAGAAATAAAACATTGTTTGGAATGCTCTGAAGGAAAAGAGACTCTGATGTGATGTTAAAGAAAAAGTCTCAGTTGATCATTTCCTTGAGCTAATGGTACTTGAGCTCGGAATGAAGGAGCCCAGGAGCCCAGGAGGGAGAGGCCAGCTCTGGCTGGAGCTGTGCTTTTAGCCATTCATTCCTGACATGAAAACAGGAGCCTTCTATGCTTAGCTTGTTGGCTCAGCGAGCCGCCTGAGGAAGTTGCAGCACAGAAGGAAGCGTATTGGAACTGACACATTGGGGTGCACTGGTCCTCCATTAATAGCTACAACTGAATTGCATGTTCTCACATAGCAGAAAGACACATCCGAGCAAAACCCATTTTTAATCAAGGACTTCGTGCATTTAAAGAAAAACCAAGTGGAAATTTGTTAACTATCCAGTGAATTTCTGCAACTTGATAACCAACCTGAACACCTTTGTGACCCCTTTCTCTATTTCAGTGCCAGGGATAAGGTTCTGAGTCAATTATAGTAATAAGTTACATATTTTGGCATCATCAAACATTTCGATTACAGGCATTCTGGTGGGTGAGGAATAGTATTAATTGTGGTTTTAATTTGTACTTCTCTGATGACTAAGGAGGTGTAGTACCCTTTCACGTATTTATTATCCTTTTATTTTGGTAGGCACTGGGGGTTGAACCCAGGGGCATTCGACCTCCAAGCTATGTCCCCAGCCCTTTTTACTTTTTATTTTGAAGCAGGGTCTTGTTAAGTTGCTGATGCTGGCCTTGAACCTGCAATCCTCCTGCCTCGCCCTCCCAAGTACTGGAATTACAGGTATGTGCCACCAAGCTGGGCATCTGTCAACCTTCTGAATGCCTTCTGCATTTATGGGCAAGGGTTGCCATAAAACGTACTACCACAATCTGCACAAATCTCTTCTCACAGTGCTGGGGGCTGGAAGTTTGAGGTCATGGTATGGGAGGGTCAGTTCCTCCAGGCCTCTCTCCTTGCCAGGCAGATGGGTGGTGGGTCCTCACATGGTCATCTGTGGCTGTGCATATCTGTGTTCTAATCTCTTCTTTTTTTTTTCTTTCTTTCTTTTTTTTTATTGGTGCAAGCACACTTTTCCCAGTCAGCCCCCACCCAATCCCCACCCCATTCTCTCCCCATCCCTCCCTCCCATGCTTGGCTTAGTAGTTGACATCTAGTATTATGGCAATTTATCTAAAATTAAAAATGATAATCTCACATAACAGTTTCATTTGTCTGATACCAAGCTTTTGATGACTTAAAGATAACATTTCAATATTTCTTTTTGCTTTCTTTCTTACAAGAGAATATTTTTTTTTCTATTTTTTAGGTGAAACTATCATATATTTGTATATTTATTTTTCAGAAAAAAATCTATCCTAATATGGAATATGGAGTCTAGGTACCCAAAACGATCTTGAAAAAGAACAAAGCTAGAAGATATATATTTTCTGATTTCAAACCATATAAAGCTACAATAATTGAAACAGTGTAGTACTATTCTAAAGGCAGATATATAAACCATTGGAGTTAAATAAAAGCCTAGAGCTAAATTCTTCCCTATATTGTCAAGTTATTTTTGACAAGGTTTCCACGAACATTTGGTGGTGGAAATGATAATCTTTTAACTAAATATTGTTAAAAAATAATTACATAGAAAAGAATAAAATTGGACCCTTACCTAATCCCATATACAAATATTAACTCAAAATAGATAATAGACCTAAATATAAATCTTAAGACTATAAACTTTTAGGAGAAAACCTGGGTCATAAAACCTCACAACATTGAAATTGGCAGTGATTTCTTGGTTATGATTTCAATGGCACAGGCAACAGAGGAGTATACAGACTCCCTAAAAAATAAAAAAAAATTGTATATCCAAAGACAATGTAAACAGAGTTAACAGTTACTAATAGAATGGGATAAAATATTTCCAATTGCTATATCTGAAGGTATATTAATATTCCAACTAGAAATCCTAAAAATTAACAACAATAAAGGCAAACAATACCATTTAGAGATAGGTAAAAGACTAACATAAATAATGAATCTCCACAGATAACCAATCTTAATTGTCTGTTGGATGGAAACTCTTGTTTCTCTGGTTCTGGTGTGTGTTACCTATTTCTTCTTTGTAGTTAATCTCTTTAAGTACCTTCTCTAGTGCTGGTTTTGAAGACATAAATTCCTTCAGTTTCTGTTTGTCATGGAAGCTTCTTATTTCTCCATCTAATTTGATAGAAAGTTTTGCTGGGTAGGAAATTTTTGGCTGGAAGTTGTTTTCTTTCAGAGTTTGGAATATGTTACTCCAAGCCCTTCTGGCTCTCATGACTTGGTTTGGGAAGTCTGGAGTGATTCTAATTGCTTTGCCTCTGAATGTCACTTGGCCCTTTGTTTTTGTTGCCTTTAAGATTCTCTGCTTGGCTTCCACATTGGTCATTTTGACAATTATGTGGCGTGGGGATCCTCTTCTCCGATCCTGTCTAAAGGGAGTTCTATAAGTTTCCTGGACCTTTGTATCAACCTCTTGCTCTATGTTTGGAAAATTTTCTGCTATTACTTCTTTGAAGAGATTGTTGATCCCTTTGGTTTCACTTTCTTTTCCCTCCTCTATTCCAATTATTCTTAGGTTAGCTCTCTTAAAATGGGCCCATATTTCTTCAATATCAGATTCCTATTGTCGGATTTTTTTTCTAGATTAGAAACTATGATTTCATTTTTGGATTGCTCATCTTCTAAGAGCGAGATTCTGTTCTCCATGTGTTCTAATCGGTTGTTTGTGCTTTGAATTGAGGCCTTTACTTCATTAATTGCATCCTTTATCTCTTTTTGGCTCTCTCTGAGTTCTTTTCGAAGCACCTCTATTATTTCTACAGTTATTTTCCTGATTTGATCTTCTAGAAATCTCTGATTTTCTGTTTTATCGGGTTCTGATGTTGTGGGGTTGTGAGCATTGATTGCTCCAGTATTATTCCTCTTTCCCATGATTTCCGATGTTTGTGCGTTCTCTGGATTCTTCCCTTGGGTCACTATGACTTCCCTTAAGGTGTTTTGGATCTCGAGTCAGTAGTATCTCGGACCCCACTACTCCTTTACTGGGTTTTATCACAGAGTCTCCGACCCAGAGAGTCGATAGAGGCTGCTTTAGACTGTGGGGGGTGCCAGGTTGCACGTTCTCCTATGGTGTGATATCTCTGCCACCGCCCCTCCCCCACTGGGTCAAGTCCCAGGGAGTACAGTACTGGGATTTCTCCACAGTGGCCCGCAATTTGACTCACTGTTCTTGAGAACGCAGATGCAGCTGTACTGGCCTCGCTGAATTCGCTGCTGCTGCCGCCGGTGGCAATATGGCGCCGCTGCTACGCCCTCGGCTATGGGGCTGGCGTTTTTCTTCTTGATTTTGATTTCTACTCTGAATCCCTGCAGTGTGTGGTGAGCTCGGCCACTGGGAGCTTTAGATGCTCTCTGCGCGGAGAAATCCCGCCTGGCTGTTCCGCAGTGGCTCACCTCGGCTTGCTGTAGCCGTCCAGTGAATTCGCCGGTGCCGCCGGCAGTATGGCGCTGCTGCCGCGTCTGCCGCGTCTGCCGCGTCCTCGGGCGCAAGGACGGTTATCTCCTCTGTGGCTCTGTTCTCAGTCCGCTTTCTCTCTGGAGCCTGGTGATTTTTTGTTTCACTGGTGATGGTGTTTTCTGGCTATGAAAGGCGCTGATTTTGTGGTAATGGAGATTTGTTGTTAGCGGGGCTCTTAAGCCCCGCTTTTCTCGGTCACCATCTTCCCGGAAGTCCATATTCCCAATTTTGAAAGAAAACAACTTCCAGCCAAAAATTTCCTACCCAGCAAAACTTTCTATCAAATTAGATGGAGAAATAAGAAGCTTCCATGACAAACAGAAACTGAAGGAATTTATGTCTTCAAAACCAGCACTAGAGAAGGTACTTAAAGAGATTAACTACAAAGAAGAAATAGATAACACACATCAGAACTAGAGAAACAAGATTTTCCATCCAACAGACAACTAAGATTGGTTATCTGTGGAGATTCATTATTTATGTTAGTCTTTTACCTATCTCTAAAGGGTATTGTTTGCCTTTATTGTTTGTTAATTTTTAGGATTTCTAGTTGGAATATTAATATACCTTCAGATATAGCATTTGGAAATATTTTATCCCATTCTATTAGTAACTGTTAACTCTGTTTACATTGTCTTTGGATATACAATATGTTTTTTATTTTTTTAGGGAGTTTGTATACTCTTCTGTTGCCTGTGCCATTGAAATCATAACCAAGAAATCACTGCCAATTTCAATGTTGTGAGGTTTTATAACCCAGATTTTCTCCTAAAAGTTTATAGTCTTAAGATTTATATTTAGGTCTATTATCTATTTTGAGTTAATATTTGTATATGGGATTAGGTAAGGGTCCAATTTTATTCTTTTCCATGTAATTATTATTTTTCAATAATATTTAGTTAAAAGATTATTATTCCCACCACCAAATGTTCGTGGAAACCTTGTCAAAAATAACCTGACAATATAGGGAAGAATTTAGCTCTGGGCTTTTAGTTAACTCCAATGGTTTATATATCTGCCTTTGGAATATTACTACACTGTTTCAATTATTGTAGCTTTGTATGGTGTGAAATCAGAGAGTATACATATTCTGGCTTTGTTCTTTTTTGAGATCGTTGTGGGTACCTGGAGTCCATGTTCCATATTAGGATAGTTTTTTTTTCTGAAAAATAAATATATAAATATATGATAGTTTCACCTAAAAAATAGAAAAAAAATATTCTCTAGTAAGAAAGAAAGCAAAAAGAAATATTGAAATGTTATCTTCAGGTCATCAAAAGCTTGGTATCAGACAAATGAAACTGTTATGTGAGATTATCATTTTTAATTTTTGATAAATTGCTATAATACTAGATGTCAATCACTAAGCCAAGCATGGGAGGGAGGGATGGGGAGAGAATGGGGTGGGGATCGGGTGGGGGCTGACTGGGCAATGTGTGCATGTATGTCTACAAAAGTATGTATCCCACTATGATGTATGAATACAGTGCACCAATTAAAAAAAAAAAGAATAAAATAGGGCTGTGTGTGTATCTCGGAGGGAGAATGCTCTTGGGTTCCATCCTCTGTACCACACACACACACACACACACACACACACACACACACACACACACGAAACCCCAGCAAAACAGGAAGAAGAACCACAACAACAACGACAACGACAACAACAGCAGCAGCAACATAACATGAAGAAACATACTTTCAAATCTTTTATTATCAAACTTTACTTCCTCTGAATCCTAATTCCATTCTTTCCCCTTGATTCCCACATTATTATTTATTTAGGTCCTGGGTTTTGAACCAAGGGATATTTTTTCTCCAAGCCTTCTTTATTTTTAAAGTTTTTCTGTTTTGTTTTGTATTGAAACAGGATCTCACTAAGTTGCCAAGGTTGGCTCAAATCTGAGATCCTGTCTAAGCCTCCTAAGTACTGGGATTTCAGGTGGACAACACCATACTTGGCACTACCTTATTTTATTTATTTTAAATTTATTATTATTATTATTATTATTATTATTATTATTATTATTATTAATCATTATTGTTGTTGTTGCGATACTGGGAATTGAACCAAGGGCATTCTACTTCCAAGTTATACTCTCGCCCTATTATACTTTTCATTTTGAGGCCTCACTAAGTTGCTGAGGCTGGCCGCAAACATCCTGTTTCAGTCTCCCAAGTACTGGAATTATAAGAATGTGCCACTATACTCAGCTCCACCTTATTCTACTTTATTTTTTGTGGGACTAGGGATGGAACCCAGGGGCATTTGGCCTCTGAGCTACACCCCCTACCCTATTTTTTATTCTTTTTATTTTGAAACCGGGTCTCACTGAGTTGTGGAGAGCCTCACTAAGTTGCTGAGGCTGTCTGTGAACCGCCATCCTCCGGTCTCAGCCTCCCAAATGCTGGGATTACAAGTGTGCACCATCATACCTGGCTGTTTATTTTATTCTTTTTTGCAGTACTGGGGATGAAACCCAGGGGCAGTCTATCTCTGAGCTGCACCTCCAGTTCTATTTTTTTATTCTTTATTTTGAAATCGGGTCCCACTGAGTTGCAAAGGTCCTCACTAAGTAGCTGAGGCTGTCTGCAAACCATGATCCTCCAGTCTCAGCCTCCTGAATTCTGGGATTACAAACTTGCACCACCAGGCCCGGATAACTCCACCTTATTATTTTTCTTTTTTGGTGGCACTGGAGATGGAACCCTTCTACCTCCGGGCTATACTCCCAGACATATTTTATATTTTTATTTGGAAACAGGGTCTCTTAAACCAGCAAGGCTGGCTTCGAACCAGCATGATCCTCCTGTCTCCGCCTCCCAAGCACGGGGATTACAAGTGTGCGCCACCACGCCTGGCATAACTCCACCTTATTTTAAAGATACCATTTAAAATAAGTACTACTTTGAGTATCGGCATGCATCTGGATATAGTGATTTCATTAATTCCTTAAGATAAAATTGCCTCCTGTACCTTTCTTTTCTTTTTTAAAATCAGCTTTGTTGAGGTGTAACTTACATACAATAAGCTGCACACATTTAAAGGGTACAGTTTGATAGGTTTTAAACATCAACATATGTATATGTGTATATATACACATATATATGATATCTAACTCTCTATATATCTGTGAAATCACCACAAATAAGATAATGAATTTTTCCATCCTCCCCCCAAGGTTTCCTGAGAATTGAGTAACTCTCAGCACAGAGCAATTCTCTTCACACTCCAGCACAGTATGTTAGTCAGCTTTCTGTTGCTATGACTCAATATCTGAGACAAACAGAAAACTTTCTCTGCTCAGCCAACCTCCTAAAGTTTCCACTGTCTCCCCACCAGAGCACCCCAGGCTGGTCACCAAGCCTCAGCAGTCCATGCCTGTGGGGCACATTCAAGATCCTACAATAATGTGTGCTTGCAGCAAGCTAAGGCCTACCCTGAGGGTCATATGCTGGGGGTGGGGGCTGGGAGGGGTGACTCAGTAACTCATAAAATGCCTGCCTGAGCTGGGCATGGTGGTGCACGGCAGGCTTCTAATCCCAGTACTTGGGAGGCTGAAACAAAGATTGCAGGTTTGCAGCCTGCCTCAGCAATTTAGGGAGGCCCTTTGCAACTCACTGAGACCCTGTTTCTAAACAATAAATAAATAAATAAATAATTTCTAAATAAAAAAATAAAATAAGGCTGAGGATATAGTTCAGATGGCTGGATCACAAAATTGTGGTATAGGCATACATACAGTGGACTTTTACTTAGCCACAAAGAGGAACAAAATTATGTCATTTGCTGGAAAAAAGATACAAGTGGAGAGTATTATTATTATTGATATTATTATTAATATTGTTATTAATATTTTTTGTAGTGCTGAGGAATGGAACTCAGGGGCATTCTACCTCTGAGCTGCACCCCAGCCCTATTTTTTATTCTTTATTTTGAAACAGGGTCTCACTGAGTTGCAGAGGGCCTCACCAAGTAGCTGAGGCTGTCTGTGAACTATAATCCTCCTGTCTCAGCCTCCCAAATGCTGGGATTATAAGTGTGTGCAACCAACCCAGCTGTGGAGAATATTATTGCTAAGCAAAATTAACCATACTCCCAAAGTGAATAGTTGCATGTTCCCAAATGTCATATGTAGGAACGAGATGGAAATTTGGAAGCAAAAGAGACCTCAGATTGAGGAGGAAAGACTCCAATGGAGTGATGAAGGGGTTTGGGGGAGGGAGGAGCGGGGACAGAGTAGTAAGGAAAGTAGCAGTTGACATAATGCTATGTGTGTATATGAGATCACCAATGCCAATCTCAACCACATAGACAGGGAAGGGGAAGGAGAGGGTGAGGTCCCGAGGGAAATGCTCCAAGTATTGTGTGCATGAATGACGATACAATCACAATGCACCAATAAAAGTATAGAAAAAGTGGATTACTCTTGAGGCTAACAGGGCTTGAGCTGCAGGGCCCCCACACTGGCTTGAGCTTCTTCGAGTCTCTGAGAGGAGCCCTAGCAAGATGTTCAGATGGTACATGATTTTGTAGAGTTTGCAAAAGTCAATGATTATAGCCATAATCAGTTAAGACCCCTATTTCTTTCTACTCTGGCTTCTCTTCCATCAGAACTCTTATTTTGGGGGCTTTGGAGAAGTCATGGGTATTTGGGGGATCCTGTTTAGGTGAGGTTGAATTAGGATTTATTTGGGGCTGGTAGCATTAATTTTTATGATGTCAAGTTGCATCTATGTATTCACAGAAAATGTTTCCTAGATTGGTAAACGATAGAAGTAGACTGAATTTGACATTCTGATGCCTCATAATTCATCAACAGGGCCTGCATTAAAGGCCTGCAATTGCCTTTGCTTAAAGGCCTGAAAATGTCTCCCCAGACAATTTTCAGCATTTAACCTAATCCTTCCTTACCTAACTGACTTAAAAGTACTTAGTTTTTTTTCTGTCTTCCTCTAGACAGTGTGCTCCCTCCAAAGTGGACTTTGCTGGATCATTGGACCACACCTGTGCTTGTGCTCCTCCCTAAAGCCTAAATGGCTCCATCTAATCATATCTTTGCTGATGCTTAGTTATTTTATATTGGATAAAATTGAAACACTAACATCAATGAAGGTGAAATGAAACTCACAAAAGGGAAGAATTGATGATGGGGTGGTTAATGATATCATCCATTCATGGAATATTTAAAATTCTTCACTGCCTAATGAAATATAAAATGTCCTAAAATCTTAAAGCTCATGTGTAAAAGAAAATGGTCACTAATTCCTCCCATTTAACAATTCTCCAAGAATTTTACTTGACATCAATATCATGCCTGAAGTCATAACTCATGAGGTTGAAAGGACCTTTTCTAAACAATCAGTAATAGCAGTAATAGCAGTCCTGCCTTGGGTCAGGAAGAATTGCAAATGAGAAGGATTTTGTACACCTTGGACCCTACACTTGGAAGATCAACAAATTGGGAAGCAGATAAAACTTGCATGTTGAGATGTGTGTGGTTGTGTAACTGAAGGTAACAGAAAACTATGAGGCTGATCTAAACATTCTCCATCAGCCAGGCATGGCAGCACATGCCTGTAATCCAAGTACATGGGAGGTTGAGACAGGAAGATTGCATGTTCAAGGCTAGCCTCAACAAATTAGACTCTCAGCAACTTAGTGAAACCCTGTTTCAAAAGAAAAAAATAGGGTTTTGGGTGTAGCTTGGAGGTAGAATTCTCCTAGGTTCAATCACACGCAAATACAGGTACACACACACACACACACACACACACACACACACACATCACCACCACCACCACCACCACCACCACTACTACCAAAAACAAACAAAACAGAGCATTCTGTCCCTGCTTTCTGTTTTAAAAATGGAACAGGAATTAATTGTATGGGGTTTAGTAAAGAAATTAATCTTGAAAGTGATAGAAACTGGGTGTGGTGGCACATGCTTGTAATCCCAGTACTTGGGAGGCTAGCAGATTTTCTGACAGCCTCAGCTGCTTAGTGAGGTCCTTTGCAACTTAGTGAGACCTTGTTTCAAAAAATAAAAAATAAAAAAATAGGGCCAGAGGTGTAGCTTGGAGGTAGAATGTCTCTGGGTTCCACCCTCCCCAGTACTGCAAAAAAAAAAAGAAAAAAAAGAAAAAAAAAGAAAGTGATCAAATTACTGATTCAGCTGAAAAGATATTGGCATGGTACTCTCTCATACACAATTAAAAAAGCAAGAGATAGAGGGCAAGAGAATTAGTGATATTTTGTGCATATATGAGTGTCTGTTTAGAAAAGAAGAAAATAAAACAGAGAAATATTACTTATAAGTTTTCTTGTTTTTGGTTTTGGCAAGAACACACTCAAAATCCCAAGTGCTTTCTTAGCAACATGTCCAAAAAAATCCACAGCATAAAAAATCTTATACAATAGGCACATTGGCTTTGTGGAACCTCCACCCGAGTCAATTCCTGACTCCATTGTCCACGGGGCACATGTGGCTCCATTGCCTAACAAAGAGAACTTTCTATGTCCTGCATGTCATCTTCCTAATATTGAACAACAAATTACTATTTTATTACCCAGTTTCTAGCTTTAATGTGAGTCATCCTATACCTATCATGGGTACCATTTACTTTTAAAACATTTCTGAATAATCTGTAATAATATTTTAAAATCAGTTGTGCCCCAGGCATACTTGAATACATATACAATCAAATACACAAGTACACTCCAAAAAGCCCCGCTTAGCACAAGGACTTCATTTAAAGCCCCAACCACTAATCCCTACCCAGAAAGTAGAGCTGGCCATTTGGTTGCATAGACTGGTGTTAGAAGGCCTTCATCATCAGGGATAATTCCCCTTCAAGGCAGACGTGCATCTGAGGATGGGTTGGCGCAGTAGCATCTCTTCTGTGGGCTCTGAGGATTGTCTCTGTGTGGTTCTATCACACTGCCCTGTGGTGCCTCTGCCACCAGTCCCAGTCCCTCAGCCTCAGACTCAATATTAGAATCACCAAAGGGAATACTTTTGGCTGTGATTGTTGAAGTTGACTGGCCAGACTTTACCATTGGGATGAAGCTCCATTGGGAGTTATTAAGAAGCCACGCATACACTGGAAGAGGTGTGGAAACACATGCTTTGATTTTGAAGTCCTAACATAGGGGAGGAAAGGCATCCTCAGAGATCATATGTTTAGAGCACAGATGATTTTTGCTTAATATAGACTCATAGGGGGAAAACAACTCTGTCTTTGATGGCAGGGTCTTTATTGCTGCTTCAATCACTTTGATTGCTATTGTTGGTTTAAATTTTTTATATCCTCTTGACTCAGTGTAAAAAGGTTGTATTTATCTAGGAACTCGTCAATTTCTTCCATTTTTTTTCCATTTTGTTGGAGTATAGTTTTTCAATATTTCTGATAGTCCTCTGGATTTCTATATTGTCAGTGGCAATATCTCCTTTTCCATCTCTTATCTTCCTAATTTGGGTTGATTTTGCCTTTTTTGGTTAAGTTGGCTAGTGGTTTATCTATCTTGTTAATTTTTTTTTTTGAGGAACCAGCTTTTGGTTTTGTTATTTTCTGTATTCTTTATTCTCGACTTTGTTGATGTCGGCTTTGATTTTAATAATTTCCTGTCTTCTACTAGCTTTGGAGTTAGACTGTTCCTATTTTTCAAAGGCTTTGAGGTACATCATTTGGTTATTTACTTGGTGATTTTTTTTTGTTCTTTTAATGTGGGCATTCAGTGCTATGAATTTTCCTTTTAATATTGCCTTCAAAGTGTCCCAGAGCTTTTGATACATTGCATCTCTGTTTTTGTTTGTTTCTAGGATTTTCTTGATTTCACTCCCTTCTATGACCCATTATTCAATTAGCAGTGTGGTGATCAGTCTCCACATGTTTATGTGGTTTCTCTGGGTCTTCTTATATTTGATTTCTAGTTTCATTCCATGGTGGTCTGAAAAGACGTAGGGAAGTATGTGACATTTTTTGAATTTGCTACTGCTCACTTAGTGGCCTAGGATGTGATCTATTTTGGAGAAGTTTCCATGAGCAGCTGAGAAAAATGTTAACTCTGCTGTAGTTGGGTCAAATATTCTATATGTCCAACAGGTCCATTTGGTTGATGATGTTCTTTAGGTCTGAGGCATCTTTACTGACCTTTGTCTGGAAGATCAGTCTAATGGTGTGAAAGGGGTGTTGAAGTCTCCCAGTATCATTGTATTTGGACTTATGTGTGGTTTAATGTCACAAAGAGTTTGTTTTATGAAAGTAGCTGCATGTATGTTTGGGGGCATAAATGCTGACTACTGTTAATTTCTCTTGCTGGATTGTACCTTTTATCAGTAAAAATGATCTGCTTTGTCTTTTCTAATGAGCTTGGGCTTGAGGTCTACGTTGTCTGATATCATAGTTGCTACTCCTGCTTGCCTTCGAGTTCCATTGGCATGGATTACTTTTCTCCAGCCCTTTACCTTTAGTTTGTTACTCTCTTTACTTATAAATTGTGATTCTTGTAGGCAGCAGATAGATGGATTCTGGTTTTTAATCCATTTTTCCACCTTATGTCTTTTTACTGGGGAGTTGAGGCCATTTATTTTCAGTGTGATTATTGAGAGATGATTTTTAATTCCTAATATTTTGAGTTTTAACTTCTGTTTGAGATAGTGTTTGGTTTTCTTTGCTTAGTTGTTTGATTTATGGAAATTCTTGTTTATTTGGTTCTGGCATGTATTAATTATTTCTTCTTTGAAGTTAATCTCTTTGAGTATTTCCTCTAGTGCCAGTTTGTAAGACATAAATTCTTTCAGCTTCTACTGGTTGTGGAAGATTTTTAGTTTCCCGTCCTACTTTGAGAGATAGTTTTGCTGAGTAGGGAATTTTTGGCTGCAAGTTGTTTTCCTTTAGAGTTTGGAATATGTTACTCCAGGTCCTTCTGGCTTTCATAAGTTGGTTTGGGAAGTCTGGAGTGATTCTAATTGGTTTGCCTCTGAATGACACTTGGTCTTTTGTTTTTGTTGCCTTTAAGATTCTTTTCTACATTGGTCAGTTTGACTATAAAGGTTCAGTGGCATGGTGAATCTTTTCTTTGATCTTGTCTGAAGGGGGTTCAATAAGTTTCCTGTACCTGTGTATTGACTGCTTGCTCTATGTTTAGAAATTTTTCTGCTACTACTTCTTTGAAAAGATTTTTGATCCCTTTGGTTTCACCCTCTTTTACCTCCTCTATGCCTATTATTCTTAGGTTAGCTCTTTTAAGATGGGTCTCTATCTCTTCAATGCTGTCGAATTGTTTTTCTACATTATATGCCATGTATTTGTTTTTGGAGTGATCATCTTTCAAGAGTGAGATTCTATTCCCCATGTGGTCTAATCTATTATTTATAGTTTGAGTTGATACCTTCACTTCAATAATTGCATCTTTGATTATTTTCAGACTCTCTACTTTTTTTTGGAAGTCCTGTATAATTTCTATCACTACATTCTTGATTTGTCCTTCTCACAATCTCTGAAATTCTGTGTTGTCACATTCTGTTATTGTGGTGGTGTGGGAACTCATTTCTCCCTTGTTATTCTTCCTTCTATGATTTCAGAAGTCTGTATCTGTTGCTTTTGACAGATTTCTCTCAGTCTCTAGGTGTCAGCTGGTATATCCAAGGGCAAGTTGTATTGTATTCAACAGTGAAGGTTGAGTGAGGAGCGAAGTGAAGTTGTAAATGCAAGAATAGGGTAAAGCCTCATATAGAATTGAATAGAAAGAGTATGAGTTTGGTAAGATAGAGTATAGTAGAGATTAGAGCTAGTAAATATGTAGTAGTATTCTAGTAAGCAATGTATTTAGTATGGTGATATAAAGTTGATTTAATCCAAGTCAAAGAAGAGAAAAGAAGAGAGAGAAAGAAAAAGAAAATGAATGGAGAGAAAAGAGTAGGTATGTACAAGGGAAGAGGCTTGGGAGAGGGGTTGAGAGGAGAACAAACAAACAAGCATACATATTTTCACACAAAAAAGAAAAGCAAAGAACCAAACAACAGAAAAATAATGCAACCCTAAAAATATATGACTAGTCATCAGACTGGGCCTCTGCAGTCTTTTTCTGGGCAGATACCAAGTGCCATTGGCACCTTTACTGCTGCAAGCCTTGTTCTCCAAGTCTTTATCTATGCAGAGGGCCAATATCAATGTGGCTGGATCTAGTGTTAAGCATAGGTCACCATCCACACTTTCCATGGATGTGGAGCCCGAATTTTTCCAAGGCTTTATAGGTGGCAGGTGCCTCTGGGACCAAACCTAGTGTAGGAATCTCTGTTCTCCACAGCTAGGGCTTGTCTGGTCTGACTTCTCCCCTTTCACTGTGATTGGGTGGTCTGTAGTGATCCTGGAGATCCTACTAGTTGTATATAGTGTTAAGTGTGGGTCTTCCTTCATGCTTTCCATTGATGCCAGGGCCTGAGTCTCTCTAAGCCTCTTCTAGGTCCAACAGCAGACTCCATTCTCACATTTGCCAGATTGAACTGCAAAGTCTCAGACTCAGCAAGTTTATTGCAGTTGTGCAAGTCCTTGGGGGTGCTGAGCTGGACATTCTCCTGCAGGGACATTGGGTTCATTTATGGTGTTGAGCACTGCTCTGAATCTCTGGAGGGTGTGGTGAGCTTGGCCACCACTGCTGCAAGTTGTAGTCAGTGTTTGTGCAGTAGAAACTTATGGCTTACAATTCTGATGATCTGCAGTGTGCTTACTTTGTTTCAAGTCATTGGTCGTTTTCTGTAAGTCTCTGAGTCAAATGCAATGAGGTAAGATGATGCTATTGTTGTGCCCACAGCTGTAGGCATTGAAGGTGGGTGGGATTATTTTAAGCTCTCTGATTAGTCTTCTAGATTTTTTCCCCCCTGCTATGTTTTACTTATTGTATACTTTTTAAAGTGATGGCTTTTTTCTTTTCTTTTCTTTCCTTTCCTTTCCTTTTTCTTTCTTTCTTTCTTTCTTTCTTTCTTTCTTTCTTTCTTTCTTTCTTTCTTTCTTTCTTTCTCTCAAGAATGCTGTCTTTAGGGCAATAGAGATCAGGTGTCAGCAGGACTGATATGTGCTGCTTCCCTCAGTTGCCATCTCCTTGAAAGGTTAATGGTCTATTAAACTTGCTTATCTTTAAAAAAAAGCTTTTTGTTTTGTTCATTTTTTTGTATTTGTTTTTGTTCTTTGTTTCACTGATTTCAGGTCTAATTCTAATTATTTTCTGCCTTCTCCTAGCTTGGGAGATTAGTCTGTTCTTGTTTTTCAAGGGCTTTGAGGTATGTCATTAGGTCGATGTTTTGGGTGACCTTCTATTTTTCTTATGTGGGTGCTCAATGTATAAAATTTTCTCTTAAAATGACCTTTAAGGTGTCCCATAGACTTTGCTATGTTATGTTTCTATTTTTGTTTAATTCTAGATTTTTTTATTTCTCCCCTTATTTCTTCAATGATCCAGTCCTCATTCAAAGTTGTATCACTTAATCTCCATGTATTTATGTAATTCCTTTGGGCCTTTCTGTTGTTGATTTCTACTTTCATTCCATTATGATCTGAAATGTCACAAGAAATTATATTACATTTTTAAAAACTTGCTAGTATTTACTCATGGCCCAGAATTTTTGGAAAAGTTTCCATGAGCAGTTAAGAAGTATGTGCATTAAGCTAGGTGTGGTGGTGCACGCTTGTAATCCCTGTGCTTGGGAGGCAGAGACAGGAGAATCGCACAGGTTTGAAGCCAGTCTTGCTGGCTTAAGAGACCCTGTTTCCAAATTAAAAAAAAATATATAAAATAGGTCTGGGAGTGTAGCCCGGAGGTAGAAGGGTTTCCAGGAACCTCAGTACCACCAAAAAAAAAAAAAACTATGTGCATTGAGCTGTTGTTGGTTGGAAAATGCTGTATATGTTTATTAGGTCTATTTGGTTTATAGTGTTGTTATGGTCTGAAAAGTCCCTACTGATTTTTTTGTCTGAAAGATCAATCTAGTGATGTATAAGGTGTGTTGAAGTTTCCCAAAATTGTATTGGTCTCTACCTAAGACCTAATGTCCTGAAGAGTTTCTTCTATTTGTGCACCCACCTTTGAGGCATAAATAATAGGGAATGTGCCAGTATTGGGAAATGGCTTTGGAAAATGTATTGGAAAATAGTTTTGGTGTGATGCAGACACTCAGGCAGGGAGGAGGAGGCTGCTGTTACCCTGCAGAGTTCTGGACACCAAAAATGATTAGCAAGAACACAAAAGAGTTGTAGCCCAGGGACTTCATATTTCAAAGACATGTTTACATAATAAATATCTTCTAGGAGACAGGCTAAAATTCCCTAAGAATGTGGGAGGATGATACAGGTCTTCCTCAAAGAAGGCAGATACCATGTGAGCCCTGACGTAAATCCAGTGACACATTTTGGGTCTTAATAAAGACCTGGGCTTGCAAGCTGGGTATGGTAGTGCATGCTTGTAATCCCCGCTCTTGGGGGGCTGAGACAGGAGGATTGCATGGGTTCGAAACCAGCCTCAGCTACTTAGTGAGGCTTTCAGCAACTTAGTGAGACCCTGTTTACAAATAAAATATAAAAAATATTAAAAAAAGTCTGGGAGCATAACCCGGAGGTAGAAAGCTTCTGGGTTCCACCCCCCAGTACCACCAAAGACCTGGGCTTGCACAGGAAACAGGGGCAGGCCTACACCTGCATTAGGTCAGGAGCAAATGTAAGGACTAAACAGGGTGTAAGATAAGTGAATCCTCATAATCACATCAAAAGGCTTGCCTCAGAGTTAATGTGTGGATCTACACCTAGTCAGGTCAGCAAGACTTAGTTAAGCACAGATGAAAGATAATCTCTATTAAAACTGTTCAGTATTCAAAAACATACCTTACCTTAAGTGACTTAACTTCAAGGTACTCCTCTCTCTCTCTTTCTCTCTCTCTCTCTCTCTCTCTCTCTCTCTCTCTCTCTCTCTCACATCTCTCTCTTCTCTCTCTCTCTCTCTCTCTCTCTCTCTCTGACATAGTGCTTTATGATTTCTTTCCCTTTTTTCTACCTTTGTAATAATAAAAATTGCTTATGTTTACAGCAGAACAGTTCTGGCTATTCTTTTTCTCAAAGTAGCTAAGAACAAGAACCTGTGCTACATCTCCCACTGTTACAATAAATATTTTCTATCATATCTTTTTATTTGATTGTTCTTTTTATCAATAAGAAATAAACTACTTTGTGTCTTCTGATAAATTTTGGCTTAAAATGTGCTTTGTCAGGTATGGGAGTTGCTACTCTGCTTATTTTTGGTCCCCATTTGCATGGAATATCTTTTTCTATCCTTTCACCTTTAGCCTACGAATATCTTTGGCTGTAAGGTGAATTTCTTGCAAGCAACATATAGTTGAATTATGTTATTTAATCCACATTGCAAGTCTATGCCTTTTAATCAGGGAGTTGAGACTGTTGTCATTTAATGTTATTATTTTTTATACTTTTATTGGTGCATTATAGTTCACAGAATAACAATGTTATTATTGGGAGCTGAATTTTATTTCCTCTCATTTTCAGTTTATATTCTGTTTGATACAGTGTTATTTCTCCACTTAGTTGCTCAACTGGTAGAGTTCATCCATTCTCTTATTCTGGAATTTATTTCTTTTTTCTTTTGTGTTTTATTTCTTAGAGTATTTATTTCTAATCTTAGCTTGTTAGTCACAAATTCTTTTAGTTTATGCTTCTCTTGGGAGGTTTTTATTTCTCTGTAAATATTTTATTATATAAAATTTATGGTCTCATATATTCCTAGTTAGGACCCCCAAACTTCCTGGGCATAGAATGTATCAAGGGGCACAGAAACACACACAAATCACTATCCTACTAGGGAGAACCAAGCAAGGACAGCGCCCTGGGGATGGAGGGGAGGGGGCACTCAGAGGCTTCATGGACCAGGTGACATTTGGTTCAGATTGGGAACACGGGTGGGTGCAGGTGAGAGTGATCTGCATGGCTAGACAAAATATGGTGAATCAAGATATGTGTCATGGACCTCAGACTTTTGAGAAGACAGTGGGGTGTGGGTACTGGGTAAAGGAATGTAATCAATAAAACCTTCATGAAACAGAGGGAATCCTCATCCAATAGGAGGGTAGATACTTACCAGTGCAGAGGCTCTAAATGCTCTCTTTGCAGGTGATGATAGAAGATTAGTCTGTAGGTCACCCTGGATCCCGAAGTCCTGATCCTTGGGAATCAAATGCATGAGCAAGAATCTTCCCTAAGGGGAACTGTCAAAAGAGTAAAACAAAACAACGCAAGCAAACACAACTCAAAAGTAAATGAGACCTCAGAGTAAGCGCTGACCCCTGACTTCACTTGCATCCCAGCTGTCATATTACTGAGACAGGGTCTTCTGTTACCTACAACTATTCATTACTACAGAGCCCAACATTAGTATATCATGCTCCTGATATATCCTTCTCAAAGACAGCAAACACCACACATAATAAACTTATCCCAAATAAAAACTAGCATAAGCTTAGGGATCTCCTATATTACTGTGGTAATTTAGGAAATTTTAACCCCCTTCTTATCCATCTACAAATATCTGTACCCTGTAATGCTCTGGAAGCATTACAATTGTTGCATTATATTCCTCTTCTTGAGGTGGTTCAAAGTCTTGAAACATGAACTTTACATAATTTTCTATAACATTATGGATGGGTAGTTATAAGAGGCCTACAGCCAAACTCTTTATCACTCCAGTTTTCAGACCATTGTAATTTTCTCTCAGAAGATAAAATAATGTAACAGCTGCAAACACAAAGAGATGAAGTCATATAAAAATTTAAAAATCAAACAAAATAACACAAGTTTGTCTTCAAACACTGCTAAAAGCAAAACCAACTTACTTTGTTTACCAAAGCTATAGGTATTTTATAAAGTACTGAAGAAATGAACAGCTCATAAAAATAAAAAAAATTTAGGTGGGAACATAAAACCAACATCAGCTCATTCTGCAGCAAAGAGTTCTTCTAAAATACCACGTCCACGTGGAGGGACAGACAGCAAAACTGTCTGTCTGGGGCTGCCATGCAGGTGAGACAAGTCAGGTCTGCTTCAGAGGTATAGGGATGTTGCCAGATGCCTGCTCAAGTTAGGCCAAGGAGTCCTGAAGGATTTTGGCATGCTTTTTGCATGTTGATGTCCCTCAGCACCTGCTGCCAGTGCCTCAGCTTGGCCAAGTGCTTCTGGACCAGCATGTTCCTATGCTGCAACTTGTTTCTCAGTTCTGAGACATCTTCTTTGATAACTTGTTCTTGTTTCTTCACAGAAATTAGCAACCTTTTTTTGTAGGAAAGAACATTTTATCTGTTATCAATATCAAGAAATTTCTGAACCCACAAACTGACCAACATCAGTTTGAATTTTTTCTTGATTGGTGCCATTGACATAATCCTGACTCACAAGAGACACAAAGCAAGCCTCAAATGATGACTACAACTCGTTTATCAACATACTGTTAGAAGGTCTCAGAGTGCCAAGTGCTGCCTGAAGATGTGAAGCCTGGCCAGGGATGACTACAACTCGTTTATCAACATACTGTTAGAAGGTCTCAGAGTGCCAAGTGCTGCCTGAAGATGTGAAGCCTGGCCAGGGAGTCCCTGTGGGTGCAGCAGAGGCCTGGGTGGCTGGCCCGAGAAAATACTGCCCAGCAGAGCTGCCATGTTTGATCTTTATAAATTTTGAAAGACATATTTCTGGATAAATCAGTCTTGGTTGGAAATTGTTTTCCTTTAAGGTTTATAGTACATCATACCAAGCCCTCCCGACTTTCATGATTTGGGTTGAGAAGTTTAAACAAATTACTTACTCTTTTGTCCCTGAATATCGCCTTTTTGCTCTTGATGAATTTAAGATTCTTTCCTTGACCTTTATATTCATCATTTTGAATATTATCTGGCAAGGAGAAGTTCTTCTTTGCTCTTGTCCTAATGGGTTCTGAACGGTCCCCGTATGCGGGTGTCCATCCTGCTTTCCATGTTTGAGTAATTATCTAATATAATTTCTCCAAAAAGGTTTCTAATGCCCTTGGTTTGTGTACCAGTATTGGGAAGAGGTGTCAAAATGTATTAATGTACTAGTATTGGGAAATATTTTCAATTTTCAAAATATATCTTTGGTAGTAAAAATACTCAGGAGCTTCAGGGAAAGGGCTGCAGAATTCCAGGCACCAAGGGTGATTAGCAAGACAACAGAGATAGTCTCAGGGTCTTTTTCATTGTAAAGATGAGATTTCCCAAGGATGTGGAAGGATGCCATAAACCTTCAAGAGATCCCAGACTTCGATAATCATGGGAGGATGCCATAAGCCTTTAAGAGATACCATAATCTGATGATTAATGAATACATTTTGTGGTATCACAAAAGGCTTGAGGTCTGTACTGGAGACAGGACAGACCTACAGGAAGGAATCCCCACATCAAGAGACTGGCACCAGAGGGGGCAGATCTAGTTGGGTCAGAAGATGGGTTATAAAATACTCTGTATCCAGGAATTATCGGTGACTTCATTTTGGGCCACCTCCTTATACTATCTCAGAATAGTATAGGGCTGTAAACTATCTCCTATATTTCTATAGGATTTAGCTTCTTCTTTACTGGAGCTAGTCACCAAGAGCTGCTAGATTCTGGCAACTCCCATCTCCTGTGCAGGCTCACCAAGATGGTTTCTGCCCTAGCTCTCTGCTCACCAGATGAGATGCTTGGAGATCTTTTTAATTCTCTGTTTTTTGTGCTGCTTCTGATTCAATTATGTTGAACTTTCTTCTCTTGAGTTCTGACTGTTTTCTTTTTCTTGTCAAAAAGCAGTCTTTCCACTGGTTAGTTTTGAGTATCAGAATAGTCAAAATGTACTGCTTTCTTCTATTGCACCATGTTTAATTCTGAGATGCTCATTTATTTATTTTTGTCTTTAAAGAGACTCATTTCTTTTTTAAATATAATTTTATTGGTATATTGTAGTCTCACATAATAATGAAGTTTAGAGTGATAGGGGCATACATCACACAGCACTTGGTGATCTTCTCCCCAACTCCCTCTTCACTCCCTTCTCTTCTCGGTACATTACATTGAGATTTATGATTTTACAAATGTAAATGATGTCAATGGAAGTGTTTTCTTGGTGAATTCTTCCTTCCCCAAATCACCATTCTCTCTTAGGCCTCCAATCATTCCACTGTTCTTAGATAAAGGATGTTTCTCTTCCTTTATATAAAGTTCCTCTTGTATTCCAATTACTCCCTAGCTTACACATATGAGAGAAAACATATGAACCTTCACCTTCTGTGACTTGACAGTCTCAATGTTCTCGTTGCTCATCCATTTTCCTGTAAATGATTTAATTTTTTCTTTATGCTTGAGTAGAATTCTATTGTGTGCATATTCCATAATTCTGTCATCCATTCATCTGTTGATGGACACTTAGGCTGGTTCCCTGATTTGGTTATTGTGAATTTGTGCTGCTATAAATATGAATATGCATGTGCCTCTATAATATTCTGATTACAGTCTCCTTGGAAAGATACCCAGGATTTGTACGACTGGTTTGTATTGTGGTTCCATTCTCAGTTTTCTGAGGAATCTCCATGCTGATCTCCACAGTTGCTGGACTAATTTGCCAGACCACCAACAGGGTATAATAGTTCCTATTTCCCCACATCCTTGCTAGCATTTATTGTTGCTTGACTTCTTTATGATTAGCATTCTAATTGGTGTTAGATGGAATCTCAGTGTCATTCTGATTTGCATCTCCCTGATTGCTAATGATGTTGAACATTTTAAAAATATATTTATTGGCCACTTGTATTTCTTCTTTTGTTCTACATCTATTTAGTTCAATTGCCCATTTTTCGATTGTGTTTTTTTTTAGTGTTAAGTCTTTCAAGTTCTTTTTATATTCTAGATATTAGTCCTCTATCAGAAAAATGGCTGGCAAAGATCTCCCAATCTGCAGGCTCTCTTTTTAGATTCTTGATGGTTTCCTTTGTTGTGAAGCAACTTTTAATTTAATGCCATACCATTTATTAATCCTCATTTTAATTTCCTGAGTTTTAGGGGTCCTAATAAGGAAGTTTCTACCAGTGCCTATAATATGTTGTAGTGTTGGTCCTTTGCCCTCCTCTAGTAATTTTTTCTCTTTCTTTCTCTATATCTCTTTTTTCCCTTTGTTACTGGGATTGAACCCAGGGACATTTTACCTCTGAACCATACCCCCAGACCTATTTTTCAGACTTTATTTTAAAATAAGGTCTCATTAAGTAGCAGAGGGCCTCATTAAGTAGTTGAGGATGGCTGTGAATCTGTGATCCTCCTATACCAGCCTCCCAAGTACCGAGATTACAGGCATGTGCCCCATGCCTGGCTGAAGACATTAATTTCTAAAGGAGGTTTTGCATTAATAAAATGTTTATTGTGGTGATGCATGCTTGTAATCCCAGCATTTGGGAGGCTGAGACAAGAGGATCCGGGTTCATGGAAAGCCTCAGCTACTTAGTGAGACCCTTTGCAACTCAATGAGACCCTGTTTCAAACTAAAGAATAAAAATAGAGATGGGCATGGTAGTGCATGCTTATAATCCCAGCATTTGGGAGGTGGAGACAGGAGGTAGAATGCCCCTGGTTTGCAGACAGCCTCAGCTACTTAGCGAGGCCATTCACAACTCAGTGAGATCCTGTTTCAAAAAATATATAGACTAAAAAATAGGACTGAGGCTGTAGCTCAGAGGTAGAATGCTCCTGGGTTCCATCCACAGTATTACAAAAAAAAAAAAAAGAATAGGAATTAGTAAGAATTAGTGAGAGTTATAGCTGCAGACTTCTCAATCAGAATGGCCATGAGTCCACTTGGGATCGATTTATCTCAGAAAAGATGGGCGAGGATTCGGGTGCTATTCTGCAGCCGCTTATCCGCAGTGATTCTTTCCCCTCTAGGAAATAAATTTCTTTAAGTTTCTATTTACGGCGCTTCTGGAAAGAATCTGACATGGACAAAAGCTTCTTGAGCTATTGATACTTTATTACAAGAACCCAGAAAATTTATACCCTTCACCAGTGAGATTAATAGTAAGAAAAAAGAGGGGAGTGCAATTACTGCAAAACAATAGTGAATAACATGTAAACAAAGGTAAAAAAAAAAAAAAACTAGTCCAGCATTCAAGGGATTAGCTCCGGATCTTTTCCCGGATCTTGCAGACAGTGGTTCCAAAGGGAAAATTCCAGAAGGAACGGGCACACCCAGGGCTTGGAGGCCTCTCATGGAATCTTCTTTAAATTTTTTGGAACTTTCCATCTTTAGGGCTTAGTCCATATGGCAGGCATGGGGAGATGTGGCGATACAGGTGGATGTGATGGAGTTCTCCCAGGTGTCGTCTGCCTTGCCTTCTAAAATCTGAAAGCTTAAGCAAACTCACAACACAGTTTGGCAGATAAACACCAAAAAATACCATAAAGTTTTTAGATTTAGTTGTCAGATGTACTTCCTTAGCTGCTGAACACTTTTCCTCAAACGATAGGCTTATTAGAAACCTATTCATCTTATAAATAATCCATATTCCTGTCCCAGACCCTTTGCAATATCCTTTTCTTAGCCACGTGGTGCCTCCCTGTCTCGGGCAGGGCTCATACTGGGTGTAAAGGTCAAGAATCTTCCTAGCCATCAGCTTCATTGTATTGGGCAGTATTAGTTGCTCATAAACTAGGTTGCTTTGATGTCACACCCAACGTTTGTCTTCCTGTATCTGGGCAGGATCACAAAGAGAGGGGTAAATAGAGGCACCAGGTTGCCTCCCTTCTAGGGCTTTTGTTGTAAGTTAGTCATTAGGATGAAGGTCAGAGATTGAGGGAAAATCTGTGTTTGTAATTACTGAATGGAATGCTGCCACTGCATCTAAATTCTAACTAAATTTTATTACCATTTGAACAAAGCCGGGGACATTTAGAGGCTTAGACAAATTACCAGAAAGTTTGTTTTCCAAGGACTCAGTTTCTTTCACAGTCCTGATCTTACACCACCAGAGCAATTTTTGTGGAGAGTTAAAAGAATCATTACCAAAAGAATAATAGTTATGAAAGAATATCTAAAAGTGGGGGGAGTACTTTGGCCAGAGACAACACCCTCTCTCGGGGCTTATTTCTCGAGTTGAGATCCTGCCGATTAGCTGCGTGGGAGGTCTTCACGCAGATGCTGAGAGAAAGCAGGTGGTCTCGGCAAGTTATCTTCTGGCAGGATTATCTTCTTAGCCAAACTCCAGAGTTCCATCTCATGGAATCTGACCTTTTATTTTTTGTGGTACTGGGGATGGCACCCAGGGGCATTCTACCTCCAAGCTATACCATCAGCTTTATTTTTTTATTCTTTATTTTGAAACAAGGCCTCACTAAGTAGCTGAGGCTGACTGCAAACCTATGATTCTCCTGTTTCAGCCTCCCAATTGCTGGGATTACAAGCAGCACCACAACAGGTTCAAACCTGACCTTTTCATCCACTGTCATCCTGTTCCTGAATTTAAATTCATCACTCTCCTTACTTTAAATTCATTTCCCCCTATCATCTTCATTTCAGTTTTGTTCTCTCTGTGTTCCAAGTCTCCAGCCATCTTTCCTGTAGACATTTATATGTCTTTTTTGTGGTACTGGGCGATGGAACTCAGGGGTTTTCTGTCTCCAGGATACACTCCCAGACCTATTTTATATTTTATTTGGAAACAGGGTCTCACTAAGTTGCTGAGAGTCTCACTAACTAGCTGAGGCTGGCTTTGAACTTGTGTGATCCTCCTGTCTCAGCTTCCCAAGTACTGGGATTACAAGCGCATGCCACCACCCTCTGCTTGACATTTATATGTATTATGAAAATTCTTCTGAAGTCAATGTCTTGCTCTTTGGGACTCAAAACAATGGTGATTCTTAGTAGTGAGTCATACACGTGGAAGAGTCACTAGGGCTCACTGCTTTTCATGTTTTCTTCTTTCTGGGGAAAGAACTAAAAATTCTTCATATTCCTATGTGGTTAGGTGAGGTTATGTGGCCAAGGGCTGGCTTATCAAATGTGGTCAAAAGGTTCACCCTACTTCCAGGTCCCACCATATAGACACTCCTGATTAGAATTTTTTTTTTTTTTGCAGTGCTGGGAGTTGAACCTATGGACATTGTCTCTCTGAAATACACACACACACACACACACACACACACACACACACACACACACACATATATATATATATATATATATATATATATATATATATATATATGTGCTGTGGATGGAACCCAGAAGCAATGTACCTCCAAGCTACACTCCCATATCTATTTTTTATTCTTTTATTTTGAAACATGGTCTCACCAAGTTGTGGAGGGCCTCACTAAGTAGCTGAGGCTGGCTTCTAATCGGGATCCCCCTGTCTCAGCCTCCCAAATGCTGGAATTACAAGTGTGTGCCACCATTCCCGGCTACTCCCAGACATATTTTCATTCTTGATTTTGAAATAGGGTCTCTCTAAGTTGCAGAGGGCCTTACTAAATAGCTGAGACTGAACCTGTGATCCTCCTGTCTCAGCCCCTTAAGTACTGGTATTACAAGCATGTCCCACCGTGCCTGGATGAATTCTTTTTCTTTTTTGTGGGTCTGGGGATAGAACCCAGGGAAATTTGACCTCCAAGCTACACCCCCTGCCCTATTTTTTATTCTTTATTTTGAAACAAGGTTTCACTAATTTGTGGAGGGCCTCATTAAGTAACTGAGGCTGTCCTCAAACCATGATCCTCTGGTCTCAGCCTCCCAAATGCTGGGATTACAAGTGTGGGCCACCACGCCTGCCTTTCTTTTTTCTTTTCTTTTTTTTTAAAATAATTTTTAACTGATGCTTTGTAATTGCACATGATAGTGAGATTCACAGTGATATATCTATGTATGCACATGCCATTATTTAATCTCTTTCCTTCCTGACTCTATAATTCTTATTTGTCTCTCCTTTTCTCTATCTGCCGTAAATAGAATTCTGAGGATCTGGAGAAACATGGAGCTCAAGATGAAAGAATCTTGCATCTCTGGATGGCATATACTCTTTCTACAGATCAGCATTGGCCTAGAACATGAGCAAGCAGTGCACTTCTGTTGCGGACATTGTTGTCACAACAGTTGTCCTCCTCTGATTCAGCAGCTGCTTTGGCTTGGACCTGACCATAATGGGAAAGATGGTACAGTAATATCAATAGATCCCAGTAAAATAGCAGCTGAACTGCCAGATAAGCCTTCTCCTAACACCATCCCCACTCCTTTCACTTAAGAGACTAGAAAATTCTCAGATGAACTGAATTGGCTCTCATGCTTTTGTCCTACCCTCGCTTTACCTTCTAATGGAGAAAGTAGAAAGAGAAAGGAGTGGAGGTCCCTACTTGCAGAAACGGAAGAGTCTGTGAGTGGAATAAATCTGCTATATCTTGTGGAGTTAGTTCTTGGCATCTACCAACCTTTGTTCAAGACTGTCACAAAGTTAGGTGAGCTGCCCACTGCCTCCACCCATGGGCGAGATTTTCCTATGGATACTCCTACTAACAGCATTAGCTTCCTCTCCCAGGAGGAAATCATGAAGTTAATTGGGGATCTTCTCTCCCTAGCAGAAATTTTGGATTTGCTTTGCTCAGCAAGCCACAAATGGAGTTCTCCTTTCCCAAATGTTTCAGCCAGCATTCTCACTGCAGTAATCCAAAACACCTGACCACCACGCTCTAGAGGAAGAAATTTGTTCATGGTTCTGGAGATTTCATGGGCTCAGTCCCTGTTAACCCAGGTTATACCTGCAGAATTCAAGGGATGGGGGCAGGAGGTGGAGAGCACAAGCAGAGGCACCTGCTCTCACATCATGGAGGCCAGAAGTAGGAGAGGGCAAGCAAAGGGGTTCAAGGACACAAGCCAACCCCAAGGCCACACCCCCAGTTGTTCACTTCTTCTGGCCACACTAAATAAATAAATAAATCTGTTACGATGGATTTATCCACTGATGGGATTACAACCTTCAGGATTTAATTATATCACTTCTGAATATCAATATATGAGTTCTTTCAGGGAACATTCTTTATTTTGTCACAGGGGATAGAACCCAGGAACTTCAATCTACCTCCGAGCTACACCCCTAGCCCTGTTTTATTTGAAACAGGTCTTGTTAAGTTGCAGGGGCCAAAGTTGCTGAGATGGGCCGCAAACCTGTGATCCTCCTATCTTAGCTTCCCAAGTACTGGTATGACAAACATGCACCACTATGCCCATCTTAGAACATTCTATATATCTAAATCATAACATCAACTCTTTTTTTTTTTTTTGCAGTACTGGAGATAGAACACAGAGGCATTCTACCTCCGAGCTGCACCCCCAGCCCTATTTTTATCCTTTATTTTGAAACCAGGTCTCACTGAGTTGCAAAGGGCCTCACTAAGTAGCTGAGGCTGTTTGCAAACTGCGATCCTCTGGACTCAGCCTCCTGAATGCTGGGATTACAAGCGTGCGCCACCACACCCAGCTATAACATCAACTTTTAAGTGCCAGCTCCCATGAGTGTACTACTTAGTGGCAATCCTGAGTTCACTGTGGCATAAATGTGGCATATTCGTTTAACCATTCTGTCTTCTTGCATTCACTGTTTTCTTTATTTGAGTTGTTTTTCTTTCCTCTTAAAAAGGTCTTCACACTGTTAATGTTTTTTTGTTTTGTTTTGTTTTTTTTGGTGGTACTGGGGTTCCTGGAAACCCTTCTACCTCTGGGCCACACTCCCAGACCTACTTTTTTATATTTTTATTTGGAAACAGGGTCTCTTAAGCCAGTGAGGCTGGCTTCAAACCTGCACGATCCTCCTGTCTCCACTTTCCAAGTGCGGGGATTACAGGTGTGCGCCACCATGCCTGGCTGTTAATGTTTTTTGTAACTCCCCCAAAGAGTGCCAACAATGCTTCACGAGCAGTTTGTTTATTTTATTTTATTTTTTTGGTGATAATGGGGATTGAACCTAGGAAATTCTATCTCTGAGTTATATTCCTCTTTTCTTTTGAAATAGGGTCTCACTAAATTCCTGTAGGCCTCACTAAGATGGTGAGGCTGGCCTTGAACCTGTGATCTTCCTGTCTCAGCCTCCCCAGTACTGTGATAACCAGCATGCGCCACCACACTTGACTTGTTTATATTTATATTAAGGCATTTTAGGGTATATCTTTAGGGAAGTGCCTTTACTTAATCTTCTTGCAGCAATATGAACCCCAGCACTGTCAGGCACATGTATGTGCTCTGTGTATATTTGTGGAACAAATAATTGAAAGTGAGTAGTGGAAGATATAACGACATCACCTTAAAGCAGCATCACCCATATGGTCCGCAGTATAGGCTATGAGACCGAGCTCTTTTAGGACTCCATGGTATCCACAGATGCTCCTTTGATTTTGGCATGATGATGGTTACTTCCCCTTCTGAGAAAGTGAAATTTAATGTCTGTCTCTAAATTTGGGTGCTTTCTCCTCCTCATTGAATTCAAAGCCTTTCTGAACGCCGCATTTGTTTTTTTAGTTTTCTCATGGCGGACTTCATTTCCTGGTTCCTCAGCGTGTAGATCATAGGATTGAGCAGAGGGGGGATGACGGTGAAGGTGATGGACACAGCCCTGTCCATGGGGAGGGCGGTGAAGGGCCGGGCATAGACAAAGATGCAGGGCACTAAGTGCAGGGTCACCACGGTGATGTGGGAGGTGCAGGTGGAGATGGCTTTCCTCCTGCCCTCCCCAGTGTGTGACCTCAGCATCATCAGGATGACTGTGTAAGATAGGAGAAGAAAGAAGAATATTAACCAACTGAGTAATCCATTATTGGAAATCATCAGCAGCTCCAGAGTGAAGGTGTCGGTGCAGGCGAGTTTGAGGACCTGGGGGACGTCACAGAAGAAAGTGTCCAGGACATTAGGTCCACAGAAGGGGAGGGGGAGCAAGAGGGAAATCTGTACAACAGAGTGTACAAAGCCCCCCACCCAGGAGGCCACAATGAGAGTGGTGCACCGCCCTCTGCTCATGATAGTCACATAGTGGAGGGGCTTAGAGATGGCCATGTAGCGATCCAGCGCCATGACACAGAGACAAAAAACATCTGCTCCCCCTAGGAGGTGGAAGAAGAACATCTGGGCAACGCAGCCATTGAAGGAGATAGTCTTTCTTTCTGACAAGAGATCTATCAGAACCTTAGGAGCCGTGATAGAAGAGAAGCAGATGTCAAGAACAGAGAGGTTGCGGAGCAGAAAGTACATGGGGATGTGCAGATGAGATTCACAGGTGATCGTGACCATGATGAGGAGGTTTCCCGTCAGGGTTGTCAAGTACACCAAAACCAGGAAGACAAATAAGACCAGGCTCAGTTCCTGGGACTGTGTCACTCCCAGAAAGATAAATTCTTTCACTCTGGTGTAATTTCCTGGATCCATCAAATTACAGATCCTTTTTCAAGTGCATTTCTGGAAGAAATCATGATACAGTTATTAATATGATCTGAAATCTAGTGTTATCTTTTTTTATGGTACTGGGGATTGAACCCAGGAACATTCTACCTTCAAGCTACATCCCCAGCCCTATTTTATATTTTTTGTTTTGGAAGGCAGCTATGCTAACCAGTATACCACCAATGCTTACTATTCTTTCTTTTGAAATAGGGTGGTCTCACTACATTGCAGCTGAAGCTGCCTGTGAACCTGTGATCCCCCTCAAGTACTGGGATTATAAGCATGCACTACCACACCTGGCTTAGTGTTAATTTTTCACTTAAAATTTGGCTTAGGTTTGTGGGAAGTTCATATGTCTGTTCGTGCACAGGTTCTTATGTCTAGACATGCAATCAGGAAACTACTAGTAGGTGAAAAATTACCAAGGATTTTGACTCAGTCATTGAAGAGAATTCTTCAGGAAAGATTCCATCCCCGAAGTCCCCCAAGTAGATATTACAGATCTGTGAATCTATTTGATTGCATTTTTCCTATAAAGTCTGAAACCTAAAATAATAATGCAGAGGCATAGATTTAATTATTTCTGACTTTAATTATTTCTGTCTGGCTATGTGTGGTGGCACATGATTCTAATCCCAGTACTTGGGAGGGTGAGACAGGAAGATTGCAGGTTCAAGGACAGCCTCATCAACTTTGTTAGAGCCCTCAGCAATCTAGAACGACCTTATCTTAAAATAAAAAATTAGCTCAGGGATAGAATGCCCTTGTGTTTAATACTCAGTACCCAAAACAAAAAGCAAAACAACAGCAACCAAAAAGAATTTCTGTCCACAAAAGGTATTAAGGGAGTTAATAGGTTACTTGAAAATGGGAAAAGATGTTTACATGATATATATTTGAAAAAAACCTCATGTTCAGAATATTTAAAGAATGTCTATGATTCAGTTTAATAAACACAGATAACCCAACCCAAAATGGCAAAAAATAAGAACCAATATTTCACAAAAAAGAGTATCTAGATGCCAATCCAACTTCACTAATTAGCATGTTAATGTAAATTAGAACTACAACAATAAACCACAACAAATACACCTGAAAGCTTAAATTGAAAAAGACAAAAATCAACCAAGCGTTGATAAGAAGGAGAGCAACCGGAGCTCCCATACGCTGATGGTAGATATGTAAAACTGGTATAAACACTCTGTGGCTTGATTATGTCTGCTAAAATTATATACACAATTATAAATATATGTGTATATATGTCATATTCTATATAGATATATATATTTCTTAAGGATCTCTTTCTATATTTCTTCTAAGAATATACATATATATTTCTGCTCCTAGGAAATATATACATATGTCTCTCAAGAGACATATTCTAAGTTTTCATAGCAGCACTGTTCACAATTTTCCCAGAGAAGAGGACATAAAACCCATTGTTGGTAGAAAAGATAAATGGTTTGAAATTCACACAATGCCACACAGAAATGAGAATGATTTATACTATCTGTAAGAATATAAGTGAATCCCACAAACATAATGTAAGAAACAATCCATGCATGAAAGAGAACACTCTATTTTACTCATGTATGTAAAATTGAAGGGGGCTTGAGGGAGGCTTCTGGGGAGCTGAGGATGATGTTTCTTTTTTTGGTGCTTACTACAAAGGTACATTCAGTTTGTGTTAGGTAGATGAGAGAGAGAGAGAGAGAGAGAGAGAGAGAGAGAGAGAGAGAGAGAGAGAGAGAGAGAGCTTCTAGTAAATAGTGGAAGGGAATTGAGGGTGGAAGGGCCGGAGAGGACATGTGATTAGAGAAACAGTTCAAAATGCTATGTAAATATATGAAATTATCAACACTAATATCAATGCTATGAATGGAGATGGGGAGGGAGCAGGGTAGGATCTGGAAGGAAACACATCAAGGGCTATGCGAATGCACATCTATATCACTCTGAACCTCATTATAATGTACAATTACAAGGCACCAATAAAAGGATATTTAAAAAATTCATTGAGCCATACACTTATGTATATTTTTCTGTATGTAATTATGGTATACTTCAGGAAAACATTTATAGTAATATATATGTGATCATTTTTTATCATTTTAATCTCATGTCTAAAGAATGAAATTCATATGGAGCAAAATATAATGGACCACTCACTTTCATAACAGCTGCTTTCACAGTTATCTATCTGATAGTAGCAGCAGCTACTATGAAAGTTTTTATTTATTTATTTTTATTCATGGACTTTTGGTCTTCCTACACTCTTGTGTTATGTTGGTGGACCTGCTATACAAATGTAGTTTTTTCCCCCCTGGTTTTAATTTCTCTAGTTTGTTTCATTTTGGGAAAAATTCCTCAAAATACTATACCTTTCCATCAGCATCTTCTTTTTCAAACTCACACAGAAAAATATGATCCTCTTCTTCTATATCATTGGCATCATTGGATACTGGAATAATTCAGTGGATTTCAAATGTTCTGCTCAGAAAATCTCCAGGACAAGCCCAAGTATTTCCTGTATCACTTGCCCTCTCCTCTCTTCTGCTCTTTTTGACTATTTTTCTTCCTGTTCTTTCTTTTTGACTTTTTTTATTCTTTTCTTTCCATTGTCTTTCATTTCCATGACACTGATAAATTCTTTTCAAGAAAAAGGGGACACATATATAAGTCCTTTCCTTAAGAAGTTTGCAGTTAAGACAATAAGAGTATTGCAGCTTGTGAAATTGGCAGAAAATATGATGTGGTTAGTTAGACATAGTAGTATACTCAGTACTTGGGAGGCTGAGACAGGAGGATCACAAATTCAAAGCCAGCCTCAAAAACTTAGCAAGAGCCTATTTCAAGATAAAAAAAAATTTGAAAGAGTGGTAATGTAGCTTGACGGTAAAATGTAGAATGCCCCTGGGTTTAATTCCCAGTACAATGAAATAGAATACAAAGATTAAGAAGATTAGGCTGCACAAAATGATGGTGATGTGTATGGGAAAACAGTTCTTCTATTTGAGTCTATGTTTGTAAACCCCATGCTATCCAGAAACTCTTAAAAACAATCTCATGACCTGCATGTGCATTTTGGATACAGACATATGGGTCATCTGGAACAGTTATACAAGTTAGGTTTTACCACTTCCTAGCTGGTGTGACCATGGGCAGGTTACTCCATAATAGTACCAGACTCACAGAAATATAGGAGGGGTACAAGATACAGCCTAGAGTCACTTTTAACATGTACAACTATGATTTATTGATAACCTGGTTGTAAAAGGTCTTCCTCATCCACAGTGTACTTCTAAGGAGTAGGTGAGGTTGTCAGTCTTTTTAAAAAACAAAGGTCGCTGAAGAATCTTTTTATCCTTTGTCACCTGGTTGTACAAACCCAGGAGAGTGCATTTCTCCTTACACATGGCAGACCCACCTGTGGGGCTCACCTGAGTATGACTCATTTTGTTATTGACCCTGTGGTCCAAAATCATTTTACCAACATTTTGGAGCAAGTAGAAGATGCTTTCTGTGGATATTTTTAATTTTTTGCTCAGGGTCTTTAGCATATGTCCAAAACACCAAAAAAAAAGTTAAGGTATTTGTACTCACATATCTGCTTAAAAAACATAAAATTAAGTTTGGTTTGGTGGCACATGCTTGTAATCCCATTATTTTGGAGGCTAAAACAGGAGGATTGCAGGTTTGCAGCCAGCCTCAGCTACTCAGTGAGGACCTCTGCAACTTAGTGAGAACCTGTTTAAAAAAAAAAAAAAAAAAGAAGCCGGGCGTGGTGGCACACACTGTAATCCCAGCATTTGGGAGGCTGAGGCCGGAGGATCATGGTTTGTAAACAGCTTCAGCTACTTAGGCCCTCTGCAGCTCAGTGAGACCCGGTTTCAAAATAAAGAATAAAAAATAGGGCAGGGTATAGCTTGGAGGTTGAATGCCCCTGAGTTTCATCTCCAGACCCCCCCCCCCACACACACACAATAGGACTGGGGGTGAAGTTCAGAGGAAGAATGCCTCTGGTACTGCTAAAAAAATTCCCATACATTTATTTATTTTTTATTTATTACTTTTTTGAGGTACTGGGGATGAAACCCAGGGGCATTCTCCGAGTGACACCCCCAGCCCTAGTTTTTATTCTTTATTTTGAAACAGGGTCTCACTGAGTTGCAAAGGGCCTCACTGAGTAGCTGAGGATGTCTGTGAATCCAGATCCTCCTATCTCAGCCTCCTGAATGCTGGGATTACAAGTTCCAAAAATTTAATAATTTAATTTCAAGAAATTACAAATATAGATATTGATAGCATAAAGAAAGTATATCAAAATCCTCAATAAGAAACCCTGTCTTCTGAATAGTAGCCCCCAGGAGGTCTGTGCAGTTTTCAAGGCCTTAGCATTATAGGCCTATGGACAGAACAATGGAATTCTACTTTGATATTTTTTTCTTGATTTAGGGGGTATTTATGGAATGATTCTTTAAGAAATATACTGTTATTGGTATATTGTAATTACACATCATAACAAAGGTTAGAGTGATCAAAACATACATGCATACAGCATTTGGTGTGTTTCCCTCCAGACTCCACTCTGCTCCTTCCCCTCCCTGTACATATTATCGAGATCGGTATTGATAACCTTGAATGAGGTTATCAACTCATTGATACCAATTGCTTTAGTTTTTCTCTATCAAAATCTGTTAAATCCTCCAGGTATGATAATGCGTTTGTAATCTCAGCATTCAGGAGGCTGAGACTGGAGGATCACGGTTCATGGACAACCTCAACTACTTAATTAGGCCCTCTGCAACTTAGGGAGACCCTGTTTCTAAAAAATAAAGAATAAAAATGGGGTAGGGGGGGTGCAGCTCGGAGATAGAATGTCCCTGGGTTCCATCTTTAGTACCGCAAAAAAAAAATCTGTAAAATCCTTGTGAAATAGATATTATTATCCTGATTTTTGTTGTGATACTGGGGGTGGAACCCAGGAGCCTTCTACCTCTGGGATACACCCCAGATCTATTTTATTTTATTTTATTTTTATTTTTATTTTTTGGTGGTACTGGGGTTCCTGGAAGCCCTTCTACCTCTGGGCTACACTCCCAGACCTATTTTATACTTTTATTTTTGGAAACAGGGTCTCTTAAGCCAGCGCGGCTGGCTTCAAACCTGCGCGATCCTCTTGTCTCCGCTTCCCAAGCGCGGGGATTACAAGCGTGCACCACCACGCCCAGCCACCCCAGATCTATTTTATACTTTATTTGAAAACAGAGTATCTCTAAGTTGCTGAGAGCTTCACTAAATTGCTGAGGCTGGCCTGAGATCCTCCTGTCTCAGCCTCCCACTTATTGGGATTACAAGCATGCCCCACCACGCCCAACTATCCTGATTTTTTAAGTGAGAAAATTGAATCCCAGCAAGATTAAGTAACTTGATCCAGGTTTCATAGTTAATAGAGCTTTACCTCAGGTCAACATCTGTCTGATTTCAGAGTTTCTCTTAACTTCCACGACTCTTCTTAGTGGTGATCAACCCTTCCCAGAAAATGCTGCAGAAGGAAAGGAACTGGAGGACATTATGCCAAGTGATATTAGTCAGTCACAAAAAATAAGAAATCAGATGCTTTCCCTAATATGTGAAAACTAGGGAGAAATATGTCATAAGAGGAACTCTAGATGAAAAAGGAAGTCCTATAGGGGAGCAAACAAGACAACCTAAATCAGGGGATGGGAGGGGGGAAGAAGGAAATTCTCTAAAACACACAAAGTACTTAAACATATCGAAGTCAACCACTAAGCCAAGCAAGGGAAGGAGGGACGGGGAGAGAATGGGGTGGGAATTGGGTAGGGGTTAAATCAGTGATGTGTACATGTATGTCCACACAAGTTTTTTACCCCAATATGATATATGCATATAATGTACCAATAAAAAATAAATTAAAACTAAAAAAAAGAAAAATCCTTTGCAGATGAAATTAGTGTATTGTGTGATAGCAGGTGATGTTAGGAGTCTGAAGTTCGGGAGGGTTGTGGCTGGCAATGACTTGGCACCAGAGGAAGTCGGGGGTGACTGTGAAGCCGGGCGTGGTGGTGCACCCTCATAATCACAGTACTTGGGAGGCTGAGACAGGAGGGTCCCAGGTTTGAGGACAGCCTCAGTTACTTAGTAAGGCCCTCCACAAATTAGTGAAACGTTGTTTCAAAATAAAGAATAAAAAATAGGGCTGGGATGTACCCCTAGGTTCAAATCCCCAGTACCCCCCCAAAAAAAAATTGAAGCAGAGTTTGAAAAATCAGACTTTGCAGAAATGAGTTCTGAGTACCATTACCTCAAATATAAACTTCCTGGCCCATGATGGTTCTGGTGGTTTCCTTTCCGTGGTGCCTACCATTCAAAGAAAAGGTACTTTGAAAGTATGGGATTAGCTGGGTGTGGTGGCCCATGCTTGTAATCCCTGTGCTTGGGAGGCGGAGACAGGAGGATCGCACAGGTTTGAAGCCAGGCTTGCTGGTTTAAGAGACCCTGTTTCCAAATAAAAATGTAAAATAGGTCTGGGAGTGTAGCCTGGAGGCAGAAGGGTTTCCAGGAACCCCAGTACCACCAAAAAAAAAAAAAAAAAAAAAAAAGTATGGGATTATATGCATTGCATTCAAACAAAAGCACAGTAGAAAGAGGGGCAGGAAAATGCATAAAGAAGCACAATTTCACATACCTTTGTAAAGTCAAAATAAAGACCATGAGAAATTTTTAATTTTTAGAAATTATACCAGAGGAGGCCATCCTGAGGAGACAAGTTTACCAAAGGTCTTGGGCAGCGCCTGCAAGCTGTATTCCCCCCTTGCCTCAGCATCCACTGAGAAAGGCTGCCTTGTTGCCTGCACTGTTGACTTTCCAGGGTTCCTTGCCTGTCACTTTCTCTTTTTCAATTTTGAAAGTCCCTTCGTCTTGATCGGATCCATTATTCATGTCCAGTGACACACAAGGGCACAGATAAGCAAGTCATTAGGACATCTTACTCGAAGCCCCCAAATGTCTTTGCCCCATCAAAGAAACAAAGCCAAACCCATTGCATAAACTGGGAGTAGGCATCACTATTCTAAATGCTGTTTTTCTGAGGGAGCACCCTTTGAATTGCTGAGAAAGTCAGCACTTCCACCATGACCTAGAAAATGCTTCAAACCTCACCATCCGGCCAAGTAAACTGCAGCTACAGCTCTGAGAGCCGACTGACCTTCTTGCTATGTTTTGCAAACCACATTTTCCCGCCCTCCTTTTCCTTCCCCTTGCAAACTACAGTTCCTCTCTCCTTTCCTTTGAAAGGCAGCAGAGTGCTTCTTTGCTTCTGAAGAGTCATGGCTTTAACAGGAGCACTGTATATGCTTGCAACTTTTCTGTAAAACCAACTCTTCGGTTTGAGAAGCTCCTCCACACGAATGCTAGCTGTTGGTTACTGCTTCTGCTGCCATCTTAGAGAAAGTAGATGCTGGGGAAATTCTTAGTTTCATGTGGAGCCTACCTCAAGGAATCTTCTTCCTTCAGATGGAAAAGGCCATCTCAGGGATTCTCACTGTTCTGATATTCTCTTCTGCCATAGAGTGCCTTGGCCACCTGCCTCAGTCCCTCAGAAGCAAACAAGCCCAATATTGGAATTATCAAAGGGAATACCGTTGGGCCTAAATATGGAAGTTGAGTGGCCAATTCAGGGAGGTTCCTGTGGGAGTCATTAAAATGTTATAAAAGCCAGGTGTGGAGGCACGCACCTGTGCCACCCGGTTTCCCAGGACATGGGAGGCTGAGACAGGAGGATTGCAGGTTTGAAGACAGCCTCAGCAATGTAGTGAGACCCCGTTTCAAAAGAAATAATAAAATGGTCTAGGGATGTAGCTCAGAGGTAGAATGCTTCTGAATTCAATCCCTAGGACCCCCCCCCCAAAAAAAAAATCTAAATCAATCTCTCTCCTGCTACTTGTCCCTCTTTTTGCCTCCTCTCCTACCTTACACATACATGCAAGAGGCACTCAGGGATATTTAGGACACATTCTTTTTTTTATTTTTATTTTTTGCAGTACTGGGGATTAAACCTGGGAAATTCTACCTCTGAGTTACACCCTCAGCCCTATTTTTAATTTTTATTTTGAAACAGGGTCTCACTAGGTTGCAGAGGGTCCCTCTAAGTAGCTGAGGCTGGTTTTGAACCTGTAATCCTCCTGTCTCACCCTCCCAAGTACAAGCAGGGCTTGCAAGCATGCGCCAGCATACCCGGCTAGGACACATTCTTATTTCTGGAGGAAGTGTATCAGATAGTGCATTTTCTTCTTTGGCTTAGGAAGAAGGTGTTGTGGTAAGTGACACTGGATGGTTCAGTCTTCCTCCTGACAAAGTCACTTTTCCTATAATCAGCTGGGCAGTAAAACTTTGGTAAAAGAGTAGTAATGGAAAAATGAAAGCTCTGTGGCTATGATGAGGGCAGTTCTCAGAAACTGAGTTTGTGTGAATCTCAATGCTAAATTTCTTTTTCAAAGAACATGTACATTGCTTCTATGCAATTATTTAAATTTATGGCTCTAACATCTACAATTCACCCAGATTCTTGGAAGTAGCATAGAGACAACTCTTGATATTAGTGATCTTCATTACTTCACACATGTCTAATGTTATTTTTTTTATGGGTAGAGATGTTTTTCATTAAATCATTTGATCCAGAGAGTGTAAATACCAAGTGGTAGTTTGAAAGCCATGTGTGTACATCAATTTTCTGGGTTTTTCTGTGGTTCTTAGCAACAGAGCTTAAAAAGTAATAAAAACACACACAATTTTATTTTGTATACATGTATCAAAGCATTGTGCTGTATACTGTAAATATAGGTGTTTCTATTTATTAATTATACCTCAACAGAGCTGGTAAAAACTTGATTTAAATGGAGAAAATTGCAGTGCAGCTAAATGCTTATGTGAGCAGAGGCAGTTATGTTCCCCTTTCCAACTTACTGTGTTGCCTTATTTGTTGTGGAGCGGGAGTTTGATAAAATCACAAGTAACAATCATATGGCAGGGGTTCCAGGGTTATTGTATCCTTAGAATTACACTTCTGAGATACAATGACTCCGACTTTACAGGTCTTTGGTGCCATAAGATTCTGACAAGAAGGAAGAAAAACACGATTTGAATGAATCACCAGAGATCGGTAGGAACGGAAAGGACACATTTGCATAAAATGGGCTATTAGGTGGTTTGTGGTGTGCATTTTTCAAGGGAAAGTACATAAAAGTGTGGGGATTCTTGAGACCAGGGCTACTAGGGCAAAGGTAGCAGAAGCCTGTGATTAGTGACTTGGCATATATGAGTTGTTCTTAGAATTTCTATGCTTAGTGGGGAAATTTAATATTGTAGAACATTAGTCTTAGTTGATGAGGTGGCAGGAAATGACAAATATTCAAGACAGTTGTTCATGGAATCATCGATGTTTATGAGGCCACCAGGCCAGATCCGATGAGGGTCATAGGTTTGTCTTTCTTCAACACACCATGCTTTGGCCAACTTTTCCTCAATTCTCTGTTCTATCCCACTAGTCTTGTTGCCTTGATCTCCCTCATAGTTACTCTCAAAGCCAGGGTTTTATCTTTGACCCATTATCATCTTTTGATCCAAAACTCTCTTGTACTGTGCCTCTCATCAGCTTTAGGGTTACTCTGAGCTTTATAAGTAATGAGCAAACTTAGCTATATCTTGCCATAATGCTTTCCCCCTATAACGCTTTACCTTGGGCCATCCACCTGTTAACCTTTCAAATTGGAGGCCGGGTAGCCATTTGCAGTTGAGCATGAATCATTATATATAATCTCGTAAAAGGTTCTTGTGGTACAAAACCTGAAGCACAGTGTACAATTTCATATTATAAGCTGCTTATGTTTCTGTTTTAACATATTTGGTAGAGTCATCTGTAAACCAAGAATGTTGTCTTTAACTTAGCAGGATCTTTTGTCTTTAGGATTTTGACCAACACTCATAGATCCTCCGGTAGTTTACAGGAATAGGAATATCTCCTTTCTGTAGTGTCTGTTAGTCTGAGACCTGTAAAGCCTCAAGAGCCAAGGTTTAACTTTATAGCATTTTATAAAGACTTAGCTGGAGGGAGGTTTTGGGCATCAGTATCATATCTTATTTCTTTTGTGAGTCTAAAAGTAGAAGCACCATTATAAATGGCTTCAGTACAGCTTCTTTTTGTCCCCCCTGAAATAGCACACTTGTCTCTGGTTAAACTTTTCTGCTGAATATTCAAGACAAAGTAGGTAGGCCAATGTTGGTCAAATATACATTTTTATAAAATTATTTTGCTCTCAAGGTCAGTTAAGGCTGCTGAGAGTTAAACTTAGGGACTTCATGGGGATTTTTATGTACCAGCAGTTCCATCTGCCAGGATGGATCATGGTCTTTCTGACCATTTGTATTTCCTTGAAGCATAGGGGACATTCCCTTCTTCAATGATCCTCCTTTTTGCCGAGCATGTGCTGGTGGCTTCCAGTCTCTGTGGCCTTTATTATCTACCTGACAGGGAGATCAAATGACTTACCAGATATGCAGGGCCCTTAGAGGAGTCTTATCATTTCCTGGGTTCTATTTGACTTTGGAGGACAAAGGTCAAAATATTGGCCATTCTTAGCTGGGCATGGTGGTGCACGCTTGTAATCCCAGCATTCAGGAGGCTGAGACAGGAGGATCTTGGTTCATGGACAGCCGCAGCTACTTAGTGATGCCCTCTTCAACTTAGTGAGACCCTGTTTCAAATTAAAGAATAAAAACTAGGGCAGGGGGTGTAGCTCGGAGGCTAAATGTCCCCGGGTTCCATTCCTAGACCTGCAAAAAAAATATTGGCTATTCTTTATTAACTCTTTACTTTGTGATTTTTCTCTAAGTCTCAGTTGTTGAACACACTGAAGGTCAGTTTTCCCAATCCTTTTTAATCTGTTTTGCAGGAAAGAGCTACAATCCGAAAACACTGTATAGGTATTGTTCTGTCAAATATTAACAGACAACAGTTACAAAGTTTTATAAGAAAAACACAAAACAAAATTATCAGAGACAATGAAAAATTCCATTTGTACCTTTGCATGAAGAAAATGATCATAATACGGTTAGGAACACACAAATATAAACCTGAAAATGCTATCACTATTATTAATTTTTGTTTAGATGACATTAGCTTGGTGAGATATTCTTTTAGAAGTCCCATATACTTTGGGAACACAAATACCTCTAACACACAAAGAATTTTGCCTTTGAAGTTAAATCTAGAATTCATAGCTCAGTGAGATAACTATAGTTACAGGTATATGTGGGCCCATAAACGTTAATAACTTTGTCAAAAATCCGGCAGGGCGTGGTGGTGCACGCTTGTAATCTCAGCATTTGGGAGGCTGAGATCGGAGGGTCATGGTTTGCGGACAGCCTCAGCTACTTAGGCCCTCCGCAACTCAGTGAGATCCTGTTTCAAGATAAAGAATACAAAATTGGGCAGGGGGTGTAGCTCGAGGTCAAGTGCCTCTGGGTTCCATCCCCAGATATGCAAAAACAAAACAAAACAAAACAAAAAAAACAAGACCTTTTATAAGTGCAGGGAACAGTATTAATAATCAGAAATAGGCTTATTATCTGATATACAATTGTATTTCACTTATACAATAATAAAACATTTGTTTAATTAAAACAGATATAAACCAGATCTTAAAATGTTAGGATGTTTTGTCTGAACAGTACTAGGTGCTTAGATAGCAGAAATTGCTGGGCATGGTGGCACACACTTGTAATCCCAGAGCTTGGGAGGCTGAGACAGGAGGATCTCACAGGTTTGAACCCAGCCTCAGCTACTTAGTGAGGCTCTCAGCAACTTAGTGAGACCCTGTTTCCAAATGAAATATAAAAAATAGGTTTGGGAGTATAGCCCAGAGGTAGAAAAGGCCCTGGGCTCTGTTCCCTGTAACACACACACACACACACACACACACACACTAGATGGCAGAAATTTAAAAAATTCCATTATGTGTTATGTATTTAGGATTTAGACATGATGCATATTGTATAAAACAGAACATTTATTGGTTACCTTGAATGTATTAAATAAGTAAATATATCTTTATAAACTTATATAGCTGGGCATGGTGGTACACACTTGTAATTCCAGTACTTGGAAGGCAAAGACAGGAGGATCATAGGTTGTGGACAGTCTCAGCTACTTAGTGAGGCCCTCCACAACTTAGTGAGACCCTGTTTTGAAAGAAAGAATAAAATAGGGCTGAGGGTGGAGCTTGGAGGTAGAATGCCTCTCGGTTCAATCCCCAGTACTGTAAAACAAAGACAAAAAAAACCTTTTATATAGTGCCGCCTCTACTTCCTTTTCCTCAGCATCTGCGTGAAGATATTCCCACACAAGAAATTGGCTAAGCTTAAAGAAAGCAGAGCCCCGAGGGAAAGTGTTGTCTCTGGCCAAAGTACTCCCCCACCCTTAGATATTCTTTCATAACTATTATTCTTTTGGTAATGATTCTTTTAACTTTCCACACGAATTGCTCCGGTGATGTAAGATCAGGACTGTGAGAGAAACTGAGTCCATGGAAAATAAGTTTTCTAGTAATTTGTCTAAGCCTCTAAATACCCTCGGCTTTGCTCAAATGGTAATAAAATCTAGTCAGAATTCAGATACTGTGGAAGCATTCCAGCTACCACAATTGCAAATGCAGAATTCCTCCCTATCTTTGACCTTCATTCTAATCATTACAATAGAGCTGAAGGCTAGGAGGAATCTTGACCTTTGCACCTAGTGATAGCACTGCCTGGAGACAGGGCAACACCACCTGGTTAAAATAGTTATGACAGAACAAAAGACAGATATAATAAAAACTTCATGTTGTTTTTTGGGTCCTGTCTACTAAAATATATTTTGAGTGTTTAATAGGGTGAAGCGTTCAGACAGCAGATGGTATTGCAGACAAAATCCAGCAGACATTCATTGAAATCCTCTAAATCATCATAAATGTACATGGATTTCCCTACGCCAACTACATGTATGAAAGCTGGAATCTTTGACTTTGTCCCCATGCAGCTCAAAGGAGGTTGTTAGATAGAGAAGGACATTGGACTAAGCCCTAGGAATAAAAGGTTCCAAAAGGGTTAAAGAAAACTCTTAAAAACTGAATTCTTCAAGTGATTTTGGGTGTGACTTTTGTTCTTCTGGAATTTGCCCACTAAAAGCCTCTGCAGCTGCAAGGCCAAGGCAAGGCCAAAGGGGCTGACTTAAAGCACAAGACCCACTTGCAGGGTCATGAGACTGATTTCAATCACAAAGACCTGTGATGTCACAGGCCTTACTTTTGTCTTGTTCAGGGTTGGTGATTTACATGTATATTTCACTATTATTTTTGGGGTGTTTACACTTTTCTGCTAGGGAATCAGGGGGAAATAGGGAAGTATAAAAAATCCTGGGTTCTTGTAATAAAGTGTCAATTGTACAAGAGGCATTTGTCCATGTCAGATTTTTTCCCAGAGAGGAATCTCCACTTTTAGCACTGTGAACAGGAACTTAAAGGAGTTTATTTCATAAAAAGGGAAAAAATCGCTGCAGATAAGTGGCTGCAGAACTACAACCGAATTCTTTGACCACCTTTCTGAGAAACTTGGTCCTGAGTGGACTCAGTGCCCATATTCAGTGCCTGGTTGAGCCAGTCTGCCTCAATATAGAATTTAAATAGAGCTAATATCCACAGTATATGTAGCCCTCAGATGTGTTTGTGTGTGTGTGTGTGTGTGTGTGTGTGTGTGTGTGTGTGGTGTCATATATGTACCAGTATTGGGGAGAGGCTTCAAAATGTATTAATGTACCAGTATTGGGAAAGATTTTCAATTTTTCAAATATATCTTTGGGGGTGAACTTGTTTGAACCACACACCCCTGCCACTTCTGAATGGCTTGGGGCTTTAACTGTCTTCTGTATTTCTATCTTTTTAATAAACTTCTTTAAATCTTCAGCAAGAGTCCGGGCTAATGTGTATTTATCCCTAGCTCAGGACAAGAACCCACACATTTTTATCTTTTTGTCTTGTGGTTTGAGGGAAATTTATCTGGGACCCTAACAGGGGCCCTCAGGGACAGTTTCCCCAAAATGTAACATATTCCCAAACTGTAACATAATTTTGCGCCCACGTGGGGCTGACTTAGTTTCGGGTAATCCCACTATTTCACTCTGTGGCGTGGTGCTTTATTCTAGCTCTAGCTTTCCCTCTTTCTAAGGGCGCCAAAACCGAAACATAATCTGGTGCCCACGTGAGGCTATCTTTTGAGCCAAAGGTGACTCCAGCTGGTGGTGGCTCAAAAGCCACTGCATTTGAAGGTCAGTAACCCTCCCCAAAACAGGACCAGATCCTGGCAGATGACTGGATTGCTGGCACCAACAGGCTCTCTGGAACTGTGGAGACCCCCCTGCCACAGACTAGCTATGGCAGAATCTCCAGGGGAGGGGAATATTCCCCATTAGATAGCATAGGCATGATAGGCCCAATGAGTGCCTGTCTATTCTGCCCACATCACAGATGGGACACTCTTTTAAAAGCCCTATGAACTGTTAAATAAAAAAGAAAGTCACATTACCCCACCTTCAGAAAGCTCCCCAAACAGGACATGCCAGCCAGCACCCATTTCTAATATGGTAGTGACTCCCAGCAGCAATAGCCTAAATGGGTAAGCTTCTCCAAGAGCTCAAGGAAAAAAAAAAACCTAGTCAAAAGTTTCAGCCAGATAACTAACTGCCAGGCAGTCCTGCTAGGTGAATGGCCACACCTAGGAGGCATTGTCCAGCATTCAGCAGGCAGTTAGTTAAAGCTCCATTTGCATAAGAAAGCCCTCAGGGAAGTAAGCTCTGGAGGGAGCCACGCTGGACAGTGTGGCAGCTCAGGACTCTTAGGCCCATCAAAATTGGAAAATATTTTCAGGGAAGCTAATAAGATTTTTTTTGAAAATGACAATATTTTCAGCTAGAAAACTTAATTGAGAAAAGGGACTGAAGAAGGGATTAGCAGGGCAGGAGGGAGGTGGCTAAACTTCAAGCCCACAGCACTCTTCTGGTGGACTATGAGGCCACCCTCACTGCTCCATGCCATCCCAGCTGGATGCCCTCAGCTGGGTTACTAGCTTTAGGGGTTGCAGGGGACCTAATCTGGACAGAAAAAGGCCACACAGACCTCTCTCTGTCTTAAGATGAGATTCCAGCAATATCCTAAATGCTAGGGTAATTGGTTTTAGATTGGGAAGCTCTGGGAAGGGGGGGAGACCTTGCCCAGACAGGCCATTAAGACCCCACCCTTTCTCTCTCAGATGGGGTACCAGAAATCCAAAGTGGAAGCCAGATCTCCACTAGCATGGGTCCTCCAAAACGAGGAAAAGTTTGATCCCAAAATGCAAAGGTTTTTCAGCACTTGAGCCCGGCCACAGTAAAGCCGGACCATCCCAGGCACAGCTTCAGCGGCCTGGGATCCTCAGGGTCTTAGTGCCACCAGATTAGCCTCCAATTGGTTCTGCCTATGGGCCTTCTTATACCACCTGGGGAGGAGAGTTTAGAGTTCGATCTGTCCATATGCAGAGCTTAAAGCTATATCACCAACTCAAACAATAAGTGCTGGCATTCTTAGCTAATTCTTTACCCGGTAGAAGGGAAGGCCATCCTCAGACAAATACTACTACTGCAGGCTGCCAATTTGGTTTAACAGGGACTTGAAAAGGGAAAGACAGATAGGCAAAAGCCATGAAAGAAGTCTGGCTGAGCACAGAAGCCTAAACTCAAGTCTGTTTTAAGGGGTGGAGAGTAAGGGCATCTCTGGCGTAAATGCCCTCAACCACAAGGCTAAAAAGGCCCTCCAAGGCCTGGCTCATGGAACAAAGGGGACCAATAAATGGCTGAGTGCCCCCAGTTCTGGAGGAAACTGGGGTCCCCAGACCTAGGTTCCCAGTGAATCCTCCCAACTATCACCACCTGAGTTAGGACTAAAAGAGCCTTAGGCTATCACAGTGAGATCTCACAGATGTAAGGGGTTACCCTCCTTTCCTGGTCCAAGGTCTAAAAGCTTAGCTAGGGTGAGAGGCAGATCAGATCAGCCCCCAAACTATTTTTTTACCCAATACTCAGCTCGCGGCTTCCAGGATGACCTCCAATTCTCCCATTCTCAGTTAAACTAGAGATTTTAGCTTCTCTCAGGAAACGGACTTTGTCTTTTTGCTGGCATCACTAAAGTTATCGCTCAGTTTTTTTTTTTAATTTTCAACCAGTCTTAGCTAAAATGGTAACTTTTAAAAGGCTCTTCAATTAGACCTCTGAGATGTGATTAAATAAAGTTATTTTCTTCTTTGATAAAATTAATGTTTTAAGACACTCATGATGCTTATATGGTGTTGTGGGTTTCTGTGGTAATCTAACAAAATTAAGGCTTTAAGATGCTAGTGATATGTAAATGGGATTTTAAATATCCCATTTACTCGACATCCTTATTCCTTTGCTAAGGGGTACATTCATGTGATAGAAATGATGGGAAAATTAATGGGAATTGAGCTCATGTTCATTGTTAATAACAATTGTAAAAGTCAAAATGTACTTTCTACATTTACTTTTGGCCTGACAGGTGTCAGGAAGTTACTAGACAGAGGGGGGAATGTACCAGTATTGGGAATGGCCTAGGAAGATTTGAGAAAGCTCTAATTATTAAGATATTTCAAAAATTGGGTGAGGGGCAAATCTGTGAAAGACTTGGTCTTGGTTTTGGTCAGGAAGCAAACAGCTTTTGAAACTTAGATTGACTTAGCTAAAAGTAATTAGCAAGTCCATAGGAGAGGGGAGCTAGGACTTCCTCTTTCTAAAGACATATCTACATAATAATACAGCTAGGATGGGAGGAGGGGATTGACCTTTGTGAAAGACACCTTGGCAGGGAAGTAAGGGGAGGTACCTTACAGGGTAAGGGAAGGTACCTTACAGGGACATTTACTACGTCAGAATTATGTGAATAAGATGGAGGTCATGTGTATAAAAAGTCTGGTCCACGTGTTGTATCTCGGTGAATTCGTTCGAACCCCTCCCCCCCCAGCCACTTCTGAATGGCATGGGGCTTTAATTGTCTTCTGTATTTCTATCTTTTTAATAAACTTCTTTAAATCTTAAAAAAAAATAAAAAAACCCAAATATATCTTTGGTAGTAAAGAAGCCAGGAGCTTCAGAAAAAGAAGCCGCAGTATTCCAGGCACAAAAGGAGATTAGCAAGACAACAGAGATAGTTTCAGGGCCTTTTCCATTATAAAGATAAGATTTCCCAAGGAAGTGGAAGGATGCCATAAACCTTCAGGAGATCCCAGACTTCGATAATCATGAGAGGATGCCATAAGTGATGGTTAATTAACACATATTTTGGGCTTAGGGAAACAGGGCAGACCTGCAGGAAGGAATCCCCCACATCCAAAGACTGGCCCTAGATGGGGGTGGATCTTTGTGGGTTAGGAGACTGGCTGTAAGAATACTCTGTGTCCAGAAATGTTCTATGAATTCGTTTGAACCACCCTCCTGAATGGCACGGGGCTGTGACTGTCTTCTGTATTTCTATCTTTTTAATAAACTTCTTTAAATCTTCATCAAGAGTCCGGGCTATTGCATATTTTTCCTTAGCTCAGGACAAGAACCTGCGGTTTTATGGGAATAGTCTTGGGGAGCCTCACAAAGGTCTCCAGGGACAGTTTCCCAAACCATAATAGTCCAAACGGTAACAATATATTCTATAACAGCCTGAGTTATAAAGTTGCCATTCAACAGATACCTAAATCATGACTCTAAGGTACAATGTGCTAATAACCAAAGACCTAACAAGGACACAAACACAAGAGGTCATATTTGATCAGAAAACATTATTGTTTTAGATATAGACAATAGAGACAGCAGGAAACAGGAAATTATATTAATAAAATGTAACATTTTTCTCTCTAGGCTTGTTTTTATAAAAATTTTAATTATAAACAATTTTTTCACATACACAATTTTTTTCTACCTGAAAATATTTATCTTTTTCTTTTAGCCTTTTTTTCTCTTCTTTCTCTGTTTTCTTTCTTTCTTTCTTTCTTTCTTTCTTTCTTTCTTTCTTTCTTTCTTTCTTTCTTTCTTTCTTTTTGGTACTGGGGATGGGACCCAGGGGCACTCTACCTCCAAGCTACACCCCCAGTCATATTTTTTATTTCTTATTTTTGGAAACAGTGTCTCACTAAGTTTCAGAGGGCCTCACTAAGTAGCTGAGGCTGGCCTTGAACCTGTGATCATCCTATCTCAGCCTCTCAAGTACTGGGATGACTAGCATGCACCACCATGCTCAGCTTATTCTTTATTTTGAAACAGGGACTCACTAAGTAGCTGAGGCTGGTTGTGAACCTGTGATCCTCCTGTCTTAAGTCTTTCAAGTACTGGGATTACAAGCAAATACTACTGCACCTGGATTTAACCTTCTTTATTAAATACCCCCTTAATTTATAAATATCTCCTTTTATTTATTTGGTTTCTTTTTGTCTTTCTGGGCTCTGGTGATATGGTGAATGTTTTATCTGTCAGTGTGGCCAAAAGAGCCACATCTGATTTACATTGCTGGCACAGCTTTAGATTTTCCTTTAACACAAACTTGAGATCCTTTACTCTCTCTTGCAAAACAAATCCAACTGCAAGATAGCATCACTGTTTACATTTCTCTCTAACCAAAGACCTAACAAGGTCACAAACACAAGAGGTCATATTTGATCAGAAAACATCATTGTAATTCTGGTTTCTAGTCCAGTAAAATTTGGCCCCTTTTCCTATGAAGTTTAAAAATCTCCATGTAGCTTCATCAGTTAAAGATTGTTCACAGGTGTTTCATTGGTTTGATAATTGTCTCTAAATTTTTAGCTAAGGAAAGACAGAAGATAAAAATAGCTGCCCCACACAGGAAGGAAGAGTCCCTCAGAGAGAGGAGCCATGGGAGTTAGTGGTGGGTGAGCTTTATTCCTTCTTGTGGTCCCCCATCAGCTCTTTTGTGATTGGTCAGAATTGGATCTTGGGGGCCCAGTGTCTTTTGCCTAGTTTTAATCCTTAATTTGAACCATCACCTCTTGGGCTAGTGGCTCTAAATAGAGCACTACTTGCCTGCTCACCTCCCCCATCCTGTATAAACAGGTTGTCCTCAGAATGCAGCCACAGAAGGGGCTGAAGTTTTGATTTCCATGGTCCTTGCATGGCCATCATTACCCTTCTATCTTAGTAATTTTCCCTGTTTTTGTTCTTGCTACAGATGGCCTCTTTTAACCCTTCCTGTTTCTGCCCACCTCATTATGTTTAATACATATGATCTCATTTTAACTCTACAACAACTTCATGAGGTAGCTATCATAAGTACCTGGTATACGTGACCCTTGACCCCCGGAGGGATGGAACAACTTGCTTAATTTAAGCTCACAGCGCTGGCAGGTGGCAGAATTGGGATTTGGACCCAGTTCTGTATTAGACTGAAGGTAACGCTTTTGGCTGCCCAGCTCTGCTACTTTCCCAGATGGTGACACTGGTCCAGAAGGCCTTTTAGCAGGCACCAGTGGTTTGAAGAATAGGCTGGATAGTTTTGTCTTCCTTAATCTCTCCACTCATTCTCTCTTCAGAGGAAAGTAGTATGAGTGGTGAGATCGATGCGGTGAAGCCAAACTGCAACTGGAAAGTCCATCTGGAGGGTAGGAGTGGAGTGCTTTGCTTAAACTCATTATGAGAATGTGAATCTGGCCTGTTTCATTCTTGCTAAAGTAAATGCCATTAGGCCAGTAAAAGACATCTCCCACATTCCTGATAGGAATTCAGGAATTCAGGAAGGCAACTTTTTTCTTTGTACTAAGGATTGAACCTGTAGGTAGTCTACCTATGAGCTATGTACAGCTCTTTTTTTTTTTTTTTAATTTATCTATTTTGAAAGAGAGTCTAGCTAAATTGCTGAGGCTGGCCTGGAACTTGTGATTCTCCTGTCATGGCCTTCCAATTACCCGGATTACAGGCATGTGCCCAGCTATTAAGAGTTTCAGCAGAGGCACGTTTCTCAATCTGTAAGAGCCCATCCATTTCCATATAAGTGAATTCGAAGGCACTGATTGTGAGATCTTTCTATAACAGAATTACAGCCGGGTGTAGACAGATCTAACAACTCAAGAAATAACATTCATGTGGCATAAGAACAATGGGTTGAGTATCAGAAGAAGTCTCTGTAATTAGCTTGGTTAATTTGAAAAGATTACCCTCTCTAGGCTTTTTATTTCCTTATCTTCTGAAAAAAAGGAGTTGGACTTGATCATATAGCTATCTTGACTGGTACATTACTACTTTGGTTTGTTAGTGGAAATATATTAATCAGTTCAATCCAATAACACAGTACTGCATGCTTAGCAGCACCTTAGTTTATCAGTTACCTACTTATTTAAACAGGAAAATAAATAGTTCTCTAGAAACTGCAGCTGGCTAATTGGCAATGCATCTGAGTATATGCATCTATAAAAAACACAATTAAAGAAATCCTTTGTGATGAGGACTTGAGGATCCTCTTCTATTTCCTTTCGGAAGGCCTGAGTCTTCTTTTGAGTCTCCTCATGGCTGACTTCATCTCCTGGTTCCTCAGTGTGTAGATCAAGGGGTTCAGCAGAGGGGAGATGACGGTGAAGGTGACAGAGATGGCCTTGTCGGTGGGGAGGGCGGTGAAGGGCCGGGCGTAGACATAGATGCAGGGCACAAAGTGCAGGGTCACCACGGTGATGTGGGAGGTGCAGGTGGAGATGGCTTTCCTCCTGCCCTCACCTGCCTGAGACCGCAGCATTACTAGGATGACCGTGTAGGACACAAGCAGGAAGACAAACCACAGGGTGGTGACCAGGCCATTGTTGGAAATCATCAAGAGCTCGAGAACAAAGGTGTTGGTGCAGGCGAGTTTGAGGACCTGGGGGACGTCACAGTAGAAAGTATCTAGGACATTGGGTCCACAGAAGGGGAGGGGGAGCAACAGAGAGATCTGCACGATGGAGTGGATGAAGCCCCCCACCCAGGAGGCCGCGATGAGGGCCGTGCATCGCCCCCTGCTCATGATGGTCACGTAGTGCAGGGGCCTGGATATGGCCACATAGCGATCAAACGCCATCACGGAGAGAGAGAAGATGTCTGCCCCTCCCAGGAGGTGGAAGAGGAAAATCTGTGTCATGCAGCTTCGATAGGAGATGGTTTTCTGCTTTGACAGAAGGTCTGCCAAGACCTTGGGAGCAGTGATGGAGGAGAAGCAGATGTCAAGGATGGCTAGATTGCGGAGCAGAAGGTACATGGGGGAGTGGAGGCGGGGCTCCCAGGTCACCGTGACCATGATAAGCAGGTTTCCCAACAGAGTTGTCATGTACACCAGACCCAAAAGTAGAAACAAGACCAAGCTCAGTTCATGTGACTGAGTAAGTCCCAGAAATATAAATTCTTTCACTCTGGTGTAATTTCCCAGCTCCATGGCATCACATGTCTTCTTCCTTTTGCATCTTGGAGAAAGTGGAGAGTGTGGTTTCTGAAGGAGTTCACTCTTCTTCTGCAGACTCAGGTTTATAGATCAGGATTAGGTCTGACACTCATGAGGTAGCACAGCCGCGTGGATTGCTGTGTCAAGTTTGTGGCTAGTTGTCAAAAATGACATCTTATTGCACAAGCACACATTTGAGTATTCTTTTTTTCCTATAAATTACAAATATTTTAGAAAATGTGTATAAGTAATGTTTGGCATATAGAAGTTCAAGATAACCCAGTTGATGCTAAATATTCAGAAGGACCTATTTGTGGCACAAAAGATATAAAATGGAGTTCTTTTTTGCTGTAATGTGTCTAGAGGGATTTTTTTTCCAGACTGCATTTTCCATTTAAATGGTTCTAAGAATCCCTATGGGAATTTTTGTTTGTACATGTGGTACTGGGGTTGAATCCAGGGATAATCTACCTCCAAGCTATGCTTCTAGCCCTTTTATATTTTGTTTTGAAACAGAATCTCGCTACATTGCATAGAGTCTGGCTATTTTCTGAGGCTGTCCTCAAACCTGAGATCTCCCTGTCTCAGCTTCTCAAGTACTGGGATTACCGGTGTGAACCACAATGCTAGGCTCAATATGATTCCCTTTGAATTGAATTCCACAGGAGCACTCCCCTTCATATATATATATATATATATATATATATATATATATATATATATATAATGTATATGTATATATATATAATGTATATGTATATATGTATGTATGTATATATGTATTTGAAACAGAGTTTCTTAAGCCAGCGTGGCTGGCTTTGAACCTGTTCGATCCTCCTGTCTCTGCCTCCCAAGCGCGGGGATTACAAGTGTGCGCCACCACGCCTGGCAGCACTCCCCTTCTTTAACCATACATTTTTTTTTGGTGGTACTGGGGGTGGAACCCAGGGGCTTTCTACCTCCAGGCTATACTCTCAGACCTATTTTTTATTTTATTTGGAAACAGGGTCTCACTAAGTTGCTGAAAGCCTCACTCAGTAGCTGAGGCTGGCTTTGAATCTGTGCGATCATCCTGTCTTAGCCTCTCGAGTGCAGGGATTACAAGCGTGCACCACCCCACACAGCTTAATCATACATTTTATTTCATAAAAAAGTTGAATTTTGTTTGCTGGTCTGGGGATGGAACCCAGGAGCATTCGACCTCTTTTTGTTAGAATGACTCTTTTTGTTCTTTATATTGAAACAGGGTCTCAGTAAGTTGCAGAGGGCTTCACTAAGTAGCTGAGGCTGCCTGCGAACCATGATCCTCCTGTCTCAGCCTCCCAAATGCTGGGATTACAAGCGTGAGCCACCACGCCCAGCAAAAAAATTGAAAAAAATTTAAAGACATGAAATTCTTCCTCAAGGGGAATCAGTTGTTTCTACCTTTACTTTAGGTACCAAAACCCCTGGGTAGTGAATACTTCATTAGCTATAGAAATAAATATATTAATCAGAGCTTCTATTCTGTTCATTGTCTTAACTTCTTCCTTAAAATTAATTCTTTTAGCAGGGTCTGATGGCACACACCTGTCATTCCAGTACCTGGGAGGTTGAGACAGGAGGAACACTAGTTTTTAGAACAGCCTAAGAAATGTAGCAAGACTCTCAGCAATCTAATGAGACCCTTTTTCAAAACAAAAAATAAAAAGGGCTGGGGGTATAGCTCTGATGTAGAATTCCACTGGGTTCAATCACAAGTAGCACAAAAATTAATTTTTTATTGAGCTATCATTGACATAAATCGATAATATTTTAAGTGAAAACTGATAAATTTTGACCTAAATTTGTAGCTATAATGCTATCACTATGGCTAAGATAGAAAACATTTGAACATTGGTGTATAGATCTTTGTGTGGACATATATTTTCACTTCTTCTGGGTAAACAGCTAAGAATGGAATGGATGGCTGCAACTTTTAAAATTCATTAATAGGAAAATAATCAATAAAGCCAGGCACAGTGGCACATGTCTGTAATCACAGCACTTGGGAGGCTGAGACAGGAGGACTGCCATATTGAGGTCTATTTGCAGTAACTTAGCAAGACCTTGTTTTAAAATAAAAAGGCTGGGCCGGGCGTAGTGGCGCATGCTTGTAATCCCTGTGCTTGGGAGGCAGAGACAGGAGGATCGCGCTGGTTCGAAGCCAGCATGCTGGTTTAAGAGACCCTGTTTCCAAATTAAAAAAAAAAGTATAAAAAATAGGTCTGGGAGTATAGCCCGGAGGTAGAAGGGCTTCCAAGAACCCCAGTACCACCCCCCCAAAAAAAAGGCTGGGAGTAGAGCTCATAGGTAGAATGTCTTTGGATTCAATTCCCAGTAACACACACACACACACACACACACACACACACACACACACACACACACACACACAAGCAACACAATTAAAAAAGTACAAATCATTTGAGCAGGTGTTTCAAAAGACTATATAGGCATGGAAAATTATTACAGGAAAAGATACTCAACATCACTTATCACTGGGGAAATGTAAATTGAAATCACAGTGTAGATTACATCACAATGTAAATTAAAATAGAGCATACACCTGTTAGAATGACTAAATCATAGAGCTGATCTATCAAGAGGGGCTAAAAATTTAGAGGAACTAGAACACTGGTGCCAAGGAAGCACACCAGGGGACCACCTTGCATCACCTTGAGTCTCACTAGGATGCACAATCATAATGCCCTGATGCAAAAATATAAAAGTAAAACCACGTTGACAGCTTCTTAAAACGTTAAACATGTATTTACCATTTAATTGTGTTCTTTTGGGATTTCTTTTTTTTTCCATGAACTCTTGAAATGGTCCTTAGTTTCTCTCTTGCAAATTTACCTTCCCTCCCCCCCCCAATAACTAGAAACAAAAGAAGAGTGAAGCTAGGGGTGGCAGCACATACTTGTAATCCCAACACTTGGGAGGCTGAGACAGGAGGGTCGTAGGCTTGAGGCCAGCCTCAGCAACCTATGGGACCCTGTTTCAAAACAAAACAAACAAACAAAAAGGGATGAGGTATAGCTCAGAGGTAGAATTCCCTTGAGTTCAATTCCCAGTTCTACACCACCACCACTACCACCAACACCACCAACAACAAAGGAAGGATGAAAGTCACTTTTCTTAGGCATGTTTTCCTGCCCAAATAAAGATATTCTTTTCACCTACCTCCTTTTCCTTTCGAGCTTTCTTTCCTCAGTATGGAATTTTGTCCAAGGTTCATTTAATCTGGAAGACTGTTAAACAAGCTACAAGAGACATCATAGCTTAGAGGGTGACACTTGGTAGACTCTGGCACCACACGGCATGTCCAAAGCCAAGCTGGGCACTCGCTGGTTATGTGACTGGGGCCAAGCCACTTCACTCCAGTGGCCTTAGTCTCTGGTCATCTGGAGAAATTAATGAATTAATCTACCTAAAGCATCAGTACTTCGAGCACTGCCTAATTCTTAAGTGTGTTTATGCATGTTACTGTAAGAAAAACTCTGGGATTATATATTATGAACACATGGCTTCTTCAAATACTGACAATTTTTTAGAGAAACTGTCTTTCCCAGAATATATATCCTAAAACAACATCATCAGAGCACAGACTTTTAAATGGATTTTTTCTCCTTCCTTCCTTCCTTCCTTCCTTCCTTCCTTCCTTCCTTCCTTCTTCTTCCTTCCTTCCTTCTTTCCTTCTTTTCTTCCTTCCTTCCTTTCTCCTTCCTTCCTTCCCTCTTTCTTCCTTCCTTCTTTCTTTTTTCTTCCTTCCATCTTCTTTGATAGGATTGAACCTAGGGGTTTCTACCTCCAAGCTACACCCCAGCCCTATTATATTTTGAAACAAGGTCTCCCTAAGTTGTTGAGGGTCTTGCTAAATTGCTGAGGCTGGCCTCAAACCTGTGATTCTTGAGAAGGTATTTTTCCTTTATTGGCAATGAAAGCAGCACAGAGCTCAGTGACCGCATGCAAGAATTAGCAGTCCACTTGCTTGGTCTAGTTTCTTTTCTTTCAGCATCTAAACAGACCAGAGAAGTTAAGTTCAAAGGCTCTGCAGAAAAAAATGTCTGCAAATACTGAGAGAGCCTTGGTGGAGTTCTGAGACATCTGAAAAAATGGAATACAATCTGAGCACAGTGAGAAAAACATTGGAATCTAATGGTAATACAGGAGCAATGAGGCCCATCTTGGGCCATATAAAAAGCTTTGGAGCATATGAAAATGGAAAGGAGTGGCTTAGGGGCCTTCTTGGACATGTGAAATTTGCCTATGAACAGGGAGTTTGGTTGGAGAGAAACATGAATCATTTGGAAAACATAAGGAGGAAAATTATTGCTATAATTTTTTGTTTTTTATTTCTTGCTGGTAGTGGGGATTGAACCCAGGAGTGCTCTACTACTGAGCTATACCCGCCCTATTTTATTTTTTTATATTTGTAATAAAAATATTACTAAGGGTCTTACTAAGTTGCTTATAATGGCATCAGACCTATGATTCTCCTGTCTCAGCCTCCCCAGTAATGGATTACAGGCATATGCCACCATGCCTGGCTTATAATTTTTAATTGTTTTGGCAAAAGTAAGGAAGGGAACATAGGTGTGAATTTCATTAGTTTTTTAACTTTTTTGTGCATTTGAATATTTTTTCTTGCTAACTTCAAATTTAGGGTAAGAATTACCTCTGTAGATTTCAGTCTGAGGAGATATATCTAATGCAGAGAAAAATGCATGAGAAAAATCTTTCCTATACAATTCAAGAAGTTACAAGAAGAGCTGGGAATGGTGTTACAGGCTTGTACTCCCAGTACAGTTGCAGAGACTTTGTTTCAAAAATAAAAAATACCCAGGCATGGTGGCACACATTTGTAATCCCAGAATTTGGGAGGCTGAGACCGGAGGATCACTGTTCATGGACAGCCTCAGCTACTTGATGAGGCCCTCTGCAACTTAGTGAGACCCTGTTTCAAAATAAAGAATAAAAAAATATGGCAGGGGGTGTAGCTCAGAGGTCGAATGGCCCTGGGTTCCATCCCTAGACCCTCAAAACAAAAAATAAACTAGGGATTGTTCCCAGTAACACACACACACACACACACACACACACACACACACACACACACAGAACAAAAGCTGCTTTCTCTCCAATTCCAATTGACTGACCTCATTTCTATGTGTTTCATTTCACAGTGTCCTCCTTGTTAATATTTCTATCTTGTGCTGTTACAAGGATTCTTTCTGGAATGCAACATCTTGTGTACATATGACATTATTTGTCATCAAAATGTATTTATGACTATTACATCTGGATGTTAACATTTCTCACTCTTATTTTCTTAGTCTTGTGCCTACACACCACACTCCACAGGCACACACAGTCTTGTAGGGTTGTATCTCTTACCTGTAATCTCCAACCTTCTTTCAGGGGCATCACCATCTTAAATACTGTTCACATGGAACTTGGAATCATTTGGTTTCTGAAGGATCTTCTGTGAACCAGCCCTCTGAGGGCCACTAATTCCCATGGCTTCTCTTTTGTCTTGATGTGACAAAGGGCAGACTCAGGGAGACCGACTCTGCTCTATTTTCTTGGCTTTTCACACGAACTCACTGTGCTCCATCACATTTACTGACTCCTTAATCCCAGAAGGAGTGTCAGAATTAGCAGAAATATATAGCGGATGTGTGGCTGTGGAACAATTCTGCTGATGGCACGGGTGTTTCAGTGGGAGTAATTAAGAGGTTACTCAGACACATATGCCAAGAAATACACACCTTGTGTATGTCTAAAACTTTCTGGAGAAAGGTGAAAGAACAAATCCTCTCATCCTCTGGTTTCAACAGAAAGAGAGGTTATGCTAAAATAAGTAAAGTTATATTCATTAGAAAGCCTAAATTGTACAGTTCTTGGTTATCAGAGCATACCTTGATCTTGTGTATAAGTGGTAAGGAGTGACTTGCTGCCCCTAGAAATGGAAAAGAAAACTTTCAGTATAATAAATACAATATGTTATATAAACATGGCATAAGTAAACAAATAAAATCCAATTTGATTCATGGAATAATGCATTTTTGAACACATGCATGAAATCTGAATCAGCCACATAGGGTTCTCTCCTAAAGGAAGTTATCTTATCAGAAAATAAAATTTTCCTCCTCCTTCTTCTTTCTCTCTTCAGTTATATAGATACTCCTAACTAGAATTTTTTAGAAGTAATTTTAAATTGATGCTTTGCAATTGCACGATAGTGAGATTACTAGTGATACATCCATTTATACACATGTCATTATTTATTTATTTATTTAAATTTTTAATTGATGCATTGTATTCGTACATCATAATGGGATAAAAACTTGTGTAGACATACATGCACATATCACCCAGTTAGACCCTACCCAATCCCCACTCATTCCCTCCACATCCCTCCTTCCCATGCTTGGCTTACTGGTTGACATTGATATGTTTGTTTACATACATCATGTGCTTTAGAGAGTTTCCTTCTTCCCCCCTCCCATCCCTCAGTTAGGTTGCCTTATTTGCTTCTCTATAGGATTTCCTTTTTTACCTATAGTTCCTCCTATGACCCATTTCTCCTTAGCTTTCACATATTAGGGAAAGCTTCCAATTTCTTATTTTTTTGTGACTGACTAATCTCGCTTAGCATAATGTCCTCCAGTTCCATCCATTTCCCTGAGAGTGATGGAATTGTTTTTTTTATGGCTGAGTAAAATTCCATTGTGTACATATATCACAGTTTTGTGATCCATTCATCTGTTGATGGACATCTTGGCTGGTTCCATAGTTTGGCAATGGTGAATTGTGCAGCTATGAACATAGATATACTGACTCTGTAATTATTATTTCTCTCTCCCTTCCTCTATCTGCCTGGTGAATAGACAGTATTCTGAGGATCTCAAAAGAGATGGATCTCAAGATGGAAAAACCTGCATTTCTGAATGACACATCCTCTTTCTGCAAATTAATATTGGCCTGGAACATGAGCAGGTGATACACTTTTTTTGCAGATGTTTTTATCAGAACAGTTGGCCTCCTCTAATTCATACACAAATGGTAGCTGATTTGGCTTGGATCCGACCATAATGGCAAAGATAGCACAATAATAACAATAGAACCCAGTAAAATAGCAGCTGAACTGCCAGATAAGCCTTCTCCTAGCACCATCTCCACCTCTTTAAGAACTAGAAAATTCTCAGATTCACTTGCCAAGACTTTGCCGCCCACTCCATCTTGGCATCTACGTGTGTAAAAATCCATGTAGTCATATTGGCGATTAGCCCCGAGAGAGGGCATCGTCTCTGGCCAAAAAACTCCTCCACTCTTAGATATTCTTTCATAACTATTATTCTTTTAGTAATGATTCTTTTAACTCTCCACACGAATTGCTCCGGTGGTGTAAGATCAGGACTGTGAGAGAAACTGAGTCCGTGGAAAATAAACTTTCAGCTTTGTTCAAATGGTAATAGATGCAGTGGCAGCATTCCAGTCAGTAATTACAAATGCAGAACTCCACCCTTATCTTTGACCTTCATTAGCCAAGGGCTGAAAGGAAACTTGGCCTTTGCACCTAGTGATAGCGCTGCCTGGGGACAGGGTGACACCACCTGGTTAAAAATAGCTATGTCAAAACAAAGGACAGATAAAATAGATGTGTAAAGGTGAAAGAAATAAAATATTGTGAGAATAAGAAAGCATTTTTGTATGAAGAAGAGCTTGTCCTAAGATTGTCCCGAATGGGAAAGAGAGAATTAGGGTAATCAGAAAAGAAAAGGAAGTTGCAGAGGGTTAGTGATAGGAATATGGATTATTAAAAGAGGAATAGGCTTCTAATAAGCCTATCACTTGAGGAAAAGTGCTCAGCAGCTAGAGAGGTATATTTGACAACTAAATCTAAAAACTTCATATTATTTCTTGGTGTTTACTTGCTAAACTGTGTTATGAGTTTGCTTAAGCTTTCAGACAGCAGATTGTATTGCAGACAAAATCCAGCAGACATTCATCGAAATTCTCTAAATCATCATAAAGGAACACAGATTTTCCCTACGACAACTATATGAAAGCTGGAATCTCGGACTTCGTCCCCCATTCAGCTCAAAGGAGGTTGCTAGATAGAGAAGGACATTGGACTAAGCCCTAGGAATGAAAGTTCCGAAAGGGTTAAAGAAAACTTAAAAACCGGACTCCTCAAGTGATTTTGGGTGTGACTTTTGTTCTTCTGGAATTAGCCCAATAAAAGCCTCTGCAGCTGCAAGGCCAAAGGGGCTGAATCGAAGCACAAGACCCACCTGGGATAATGGGACTGATTTCAATCACAAAGACCTGTGGTATCACAGGCCTTTACTTTTGTCTTGTTCAGGGTTGGTAATCTGCATGTGTATATCTCTATTGTACCTTGGGTGTTTTGCACTTTTTTACTAGAAATTCACTGGGAGAGGGGAATATATAAAAAATCTTGTGTCCAGAATAAAGTGTTCAATTGCGCAAGAAGCATTGATCCATATCAGGTTCTTTTCAGAAGCGCCGTTAATAGGATTATTTCCTAAAAGGGAAAGAATCGCTGCAGATAAGAATCTGCAGTACTTCACTCTATACTTCCCCATCTTTACTGAGATCGACCGCGAGTGAATTTGCGCCCCATTTGGACTGAGTTGGTTTACGGCATTCACTGAATTGATTCTCATGCTTTTTTCCTACCCTCACTTTGCTTTCTAGTGGAGAAAGTGGAAAGAGAAAGGAGTAGAGGTCCCTACTTGCAGAAACTATGAGAAATCTGGTCCTGAGAAGCCCGTGCGAGGGACAAACCAGCTAGCTTATGGAGAGTTAGCTGCTTCCCATGGGAGTTCTTGGCATCCACCTTTGTTCAAGCCTTTCACAAAATTAGGTAAACTGACCACAGCTTCCTCCTATTTGTGACATTTCTTTGTGGATATTCCTACTCACAACATTAGCTTCTCCTCCCAGGGGGAAATCATGGCCTTGAAGTTATTTGGGGGTCCTTTCTCCCCAGTAGAAACAATAGATTTGTTTTGTTCAGGAGATCACAATGCAATTTTTATTACCCAACTTTTAAGTGCAAACTATCAGTATTCACCCCAAGAATGTACTATATTTTTGTTTTGGTACATTTGTTTTGGTACTGGGGATTCTACCTTTGAGCTACATGCACAGCTCTTTTTATTTTATTTTATTTTGAAACAGGGTCTCACTAGGTTACTGAGGGTTTCACTAAGTGACTGAGGCTGGCCTTGAATTCCATTGTATTTCCCATAATGTTGCAATCTATTCATCAGAGTGGCAAGCATAAAAAAATCAAGTAACAACAAATGCTGGTGAGGATGTGGGAAAAGAGGAACTCTTTTACACTGTTGGTGGGAGTGCAAACTAATCCAGTTGCTTTGGAGATCAGTGTGGAGATTCCTTAGAAAACTGGGAATGGGTCCACCATATGATCTGGATATACCACTCCTGGGTATCTTTCCAAAGGGGTTGAAATCAGAACTACAGGAACATATGTATACCCATGTTCATAGCAGCACAATTCATAATAGCCAAAATATGGAATGTCAATTGTTTTTAATTCTCTGCTCAGGAAAGCATGGTGACAAACCTAAAAGTTTTTTTTTATCACCCGTCCTCTTCTCTCTCCTGTTATTTCTTGTGCCTATTTTTCTTATTTCTTTCCTCTACTGATAATTTTCATGACATTGAAATAGGGAAACAGGACTCATATTTAAGTCTTTTCCTTAAAAGTTTACAGTTAAGACATGAATGCTGCAGCTTGTGAAATTGGCAGAAAAGAAAGTGAAGATGTAAGCCAGTCATGGAGGTGCACACCTGTAATTCTAGTACTTGGGAGGCTGAGAAAGAGGATCACAAGTTCAAAGTCAGCCTCAGCAACTTGATGAGACCCTGTTTCAAAATAAAACATAAAAAGGGCTGAGTTTGTAACTTAGAGGTAGAATGCCCCTTGGTCCAATACCCAGTTTAAAATGAAAAAGAGAAGATGGAGATAAGAAGAAGAAAAGAAGAAGAATAAAGAAGAAGAAGAAGAAGAAGAAGAAGAAGAAGAAGAAGAAGAAGAAGAAGAAGAAGAGAAGAGGAGGAGGAGGAGGAGGAGGAGGAGGAGGAGGAGGAGGAGGAGGAGGAGAAGGTGGTGAGGGCAAGCCTGTACAAAACGATGGTGATGTGTATGGAAAGATGGTTCTTCTATCTGAGTCTATGTTTGTAAACCCCATGCTATTCAGAAGCTCTTCTGAACATTATCATGTCATGCACATGCATTTTGGATTCAAAGATGTGGGTCATCTGGAAGAGTTATGCAATTTAGGTTTTCCACCTCCTAGCTGGTCCCTGGGCAAGTTAGTCCATAATATTTATAGACTCATGAGAATTATAGGGGTGATACAATACATACCTAGGGTCACCTAAAACATGTACAGTTATAGTTTATCTGTAACATGGAAGGAAAAGACCTTCCTCATTCACAGTGTGCTTATAAGGAGTAGATGAGGTTGTATGTCCTTTATAAATACAAAGGCCCCCAAGGAATCTGGTTTTATCCCTGGCCATCCAGTTACAGAAGCGTTAGGAGGGCACCTCTATCTTTACACATGCCAGGCTCACCTGGGTATGACTCATCTTGCTATTGATCCTGTGGTTCAAAATCATTTTTTCAATACTTTAGGGCAAATAGAAATTGCCATCTCTTTCCTGGGGGATTTTAAAATATTTTCCCAGAGACTTGATATATGTCCAAAGGAAAAAAATTAGAGTATTTATACTCACACACCTGCTTTTAAACATAAATTAATTTTATTTTTCAAAAAATTATAAATATAGATATTTATAAGAAAAAACACCATTATCCTCAATAAGAAATCTTGTCATCTGTATATACTAGGCCCCAGAAGGTCCATGAAGTTTTCAAGGTCTCAGAATTATAGACCTATGGGCAGAATAACAGAATTATATTTTTCTTTTTTGTGGTACTAGATATTGAATTCAGGGGCATTCTACCTCCAAGCTGCATCCTCAGCCCTTTTTATTTTGAAACAGATATCACTAGGTTGCTGAGAGTCTCTCTACATTCCCGAGGCTGTCCTTGAACCTGTGATTCTCCTGTCTCAGCCTCTCAAGTACTGAGGTTGTATGTGTGTGTCACTACATCTCACTTTGCTATTTTTTGCTTTCGTGGCTATTTATGGATTCTTTTAAAAATACACTGTGATTGGCATGTTATCATTGTACATCGTAACAAGGTTTAGAGTGATTGAAACATGTACACAGAATTTGGTGTGTTTTTCTATGAATTCCACTCCACCCTTACCCCTCTCCATACATATCATTGAGATTGGTATTAATAACCTTGAATGGTATTAATGAAATGATTCTTATGTGCTGTACCAACTCCTTCAGTTTTTCTCTTTCAAAGTCTATAAAATTTATGTGAAATATATGTTATTATTCTGATTTTGTAAGCAAGAAAACTGAATCCCAGCAAGATTAAGTAATTTGCTCAAAGTTTAATAGCTGGTAGAGCTTTATCTCAAGCCAATATCTGTCTGCTTTCAAAGACTTGCTTTTAACTTCCATGACTCTTCTTTCAAGTGGTATTCAGCCCTTCCTAGAAAATGCTGCAAAATAAAAGGTTTAGGAAAACCTTTGCAGATGCAGTGAGTGCATTGTGTGTCAGACAGTGGTGTTAGGAGTCTGAAGATGGTGAGTGATAGGTGTGGTTGAGGTTGAGTTGGCATGAGAGAATGTCAGGAGTAACTGGAAAAAAAAGAAGCAGACACAATTCACAACTGCCATATTATAAAGGCAATCTAGGGTCTGTCCATCAACAAATAAATGGATCAAGAAAATGTGGTATGTTCACACAATGGAATTTTACTCAGTCATAAAGAAGAAACAAATTTTGTCATTTTCAGGAAAGTGGATGGAAGAAGAGAATATTATGCTAAGTGAGATTAGCCAGACTCAGAAAGTCAAGGGTAGTATGTTTTATCTCACTTGTGGAAGCTAGGGAGAAAATAGGAAACCAAAGGGACTCCAGGTAAGTAAGAAGAGAGATCAGTTCAATAGTGAAAGGAGTGTGGGGAGGATGGTAGGGAGAGGAGAAAAGAGGCTTGATGAAGGAAATATATGCTATGTGCATATATGAAGGTATCACTACAAATCTCACTAATACACACAGATAGGGATGGGGGGGAGTGGGATTGGAGCTACAGGGAAAAACACCAGGTGCTTTGTGCAGGTATTTTTGTATCCCATTGAATGTCAATATGGTGCATATTTACAGTGCACCAATAAAAGTATATTTAAAAAAGAAGCAGGGTTTGAAAAATCAGACCTTGTAGTAATGAATGCTGAGTAACATCATCTACATATAAATTACCTTGTTTGGTGGGTTCCTTTGAATGGTGCCATTTTACTGAGTTGGAAGGCACTTGGAAAGTATAGGTATAGGATGTACAATTGCATTCAAACACAACAGAGGGGCAGGGAAATGGATGCACAAATTCATGCATCTTTGCAAGATCAAAATAAAGATCATGCTATCTCTTAGAAAACCACCCCAGATGAGACAACCATATTGAAAGGTTTTGGCGAGTCCCCTTGGCACATAGATACACGCAGAGATCCATAATCAGTATTACGGATGTCTTTATTCGTGGGAGATCGGCCTCCAGCCCCCGCGTGGCCGCGGGGACTGGTGGCAGGGGGAGAGTGCGTCCCTCCCTGTTGGGCTCCTCTCCGAACTCTGAACTCTCTTCTTCCTGACCGGGAGGCCTGGTCCCCTCCTGGAATCGCAGAGCTCCACCTCCTAGCTTCCGGCCCCGCCCCCTGTGGGGCAGGGGCAACTCGAACCTTTCACATATGAAGACATGAATTTCAAACATCTTGGGACAGAGTATGAAAGCTGTTTCTATTTGCCCAGCATCCATTGAGCAAAGGCTGCTTCATTGCCTATGTTGTTGCCTTGTGTGTTGTGGTTTTCTCTCTTTTCAATTTTGAAAATCCCTTGCTCTTGATTGAATGACTTAAAGCATTAGAAGCATTACTCATACCCATTGGCACGCGAGGTCACAGATAAGCAAGGCATTAAAATGCCTTACTCGATGCTCCAAGCTTTCTTTCCCTGCCAAGAAGCAAAGCTGGTCAGACTGCATATACTGAGCACAGGAACCACTATCTTAAATGCTGTTTTTCTAAGAAAGTTACCCAAGTAAGATCTTGGAATGTCAGCACTTCCTTGATTACCTTCAAAACGCTTCAAATATCACTTTCCTGTCAAGTACACTGCAGCTATAACCCCTTGAGCCAACTGACCTTGTTGCTATATTCTACAAGCTACACTTTCAAATCTCTTTCCTTTCTCCTGGAAGCAATACTTTTCTTCCTCCTCTTTTCTTAAAAAAAAAAAAAACCAAAATTTTTCTTTGCTTAATAGTTATATCTTGCTGGGCATGGTGGCACAAGCTTGTAATCCCTGCACTTGGGAGGCTGAGACAGGAGGATCTCACAGGTTCAAAGCCAGCCTCAGGTACTTAAGTGAGGTTCTCAGCAACTTAGTGAGACCCTATTTCCAAATAAAATATAAAATAGGTCTGGGAGTATAGCCTGGAGGTAGAAAGCCTCTGGATTTCACCCCCAGTACCACCAAAAAAGAAAAAAAAGAGTTATATCTTTCTGGGTATGGTGGTTTGTTCTTGTAATCCCAGCATTTGGGAGACTGAGACAGGAGGATCGTGGTTTAAGGATAGCCTCAGCTACTTAGGCTCTTTGCAACTAAGTGGGACCCTGTTTCAAAGTAAAGAATAAAAATAGGGCTGGGCATGTAGCTAGGAGGTAGAATGCCCTTGGGTTTTATCCCTAGTACCTAAACAAACAAACAAACAAACAAACAAAAAGGCCGGGTGTGGTGGCACACACTTGTAATCCCCGCGCTTGGGAGGCAGAGAGAGGAGGATCACTCAGGTTTGAAGTCAGCTGCATGCACTGGCTTAGGAGACCCTGTTTCCAAATAAAAATATAAAATAGGTCTGGGAGTGTAGCCCAGAGGTAGAAGGGCTTCAAGGAACCCCAGTACCAACCAACCAACCAACAAACAAGTTATAGCTTTGTCAAAAGCATACAAATGGTGAGGCTGGGTCCGGAACCAGTGAGGCCGGGCCCGGACCCTGCCGCAGGGCGAGGCTGGGTCTGGAGTCAGCAAGGCCAAAGCCCGGAGCCTGCTGCAGGGTGAGGCCAGGCCTGGAGTCAGCGAGGCCAAGGCCCGGAGCCTGCCACGTGGCGAGGCTGGGTCTGGAACCAGCGAGGCTGGGACAAGACAGTGAGACCTGGTCTGAAGCCAGCAAGGCTGGGCCTGGAGCCTATTGTGTGGCAGGCCTGGAACTGAGGCCTGCTTCACAGCAAAGGGCCAGAGGGTTTCTTCAACTGTGTGGCCATGAAGTACTCGAAGCTGCAGCTGCCTCACCTAATCTCTCAGCAGATTTCCAGATCCAAGTGACCTCTGTTTAAAAAAATTGGTTGTGAGTGGATCATCCTGTCAAAGTTACTCACCTTCTGGCTTTCAGGTTTTCAGTAAGTGAGAATAAGTGTGGAGTAATAGAAGCTCTCATACATTGTTGGTGGGATTGCAAGTTGGTGCAACCACTTTGGAGAACAGTACAGAAGATCCTCAGAAGAAGGAAAACGAACTTACCATATGATCCAGCAATACCACATCTGGGTATCTACTAAAAAGAATGAAAATCAAAATACCAAACTAATGCATGAACAACCATGTTCATAGCTGCACAGTTCATGTTGCCAAATTGTGGAACCAGCCAAAATGTCCTTCAATGAATGAGTGGATTTCAAAACTATAGGATATGTACACAATGGAATTTTGCCCAGCCATAAGGGAGAACAAAATTATGGAATTTACAGTGAAATGTCACAAAAACTATGAAATCAGATGCTTTTTTTTAATGTGCAAAATATTAGGGAGAAATGGGTAACAGGAGGGACTCTAGATGAAGAAGGGACCCTATACAGGAGCAATGGAGGTGACATATCTGAGGGGAAAAGAGGGAGGATAAGGGAAACTCTTTAAAGCACATGATGTACCTAAACTTATCAAAGTCAATCAGGAAGCCAAGCATGGGTAGGAGGGATGGGGAAGGAAGGGGTTAGAGATTGGGTAGGGGCTGATTGGGTGGTGTGTGTATGTATATCTCCACAAGTTTTTTTTTTTGTGTGTGTGTGTGTTACTGGAGTTCCTGGAAACCCTTCTACCTTCGGGTTACACTCCCAGACCTATTTTTATATTTTTTATTTGGAAACAGGGTCTCTTAAGCCAGTGTGGCTGGCTTTGAACCTGCGTGATCATCCTATCTCTGCCTCCTAAGCGCGGGGATTACAGGTGTGCACCACCACGCCTAGCTCCACAAGTATTTTTTTTTTATCCCATTGAAATGTATGACTACAATGCACCAATAAAAATTTATTAAAAATAAATAAAATTTGAAAAGCATACATTTATAGCATTTCTGTAAAACTAATTTTATAGTTTGAGAAGCTCTCATAACACACACTAACACGTAGCTGTTGGTTTAATCTTCAAGGCAAAATTCATTCTCTTATAATGCTTCAGCTGTGTCTTAGAGAAAGAAGGAAGTAGCTAGATGCTGGGGAAATTCTACATTTAATGTGAAGTCTGCTGTTTCAGTCAACATTCTCACTACTATAAAACAAAACAGCCGGACACACAACTTAGAAGTTATGTGCTCACAGCTTATTAGAGGTTCAACTCAGTCCATGTGAAGCCAGCTTTTGGGGGAGAAATAGGACCATAAAAAGAAGGAATGGGATCAATACAGAATTGAAATACAGAAGGGCAAGTATTAATCCTACAGCTTCATTCCTGGCATTTCAGGCATTTGGTGGTGAGATGCAATCTCCAAGGGGCCTTGGTGCCCAGTCCAAATGGGCTGCATACTATCTCTTCTTACCTGGCTCCATGGCTCACAGCTTGCAGCCTTTCTTCAGTGTCATTCCATGTTTCTGGCATTTCTAGATGTGCCAGTATGGGGAATGACCTAGGAAGATTTGGGAAAGCTCTGATTATTATATATTTCAAAAGAAAATAATTGGTATATTTCAAAATAGTTGTCAAAATGGAGGCAGACATGGATAAAGAAAGGACTTGGTTTCGGCCTAACAACAGGCAGCTATTCCAGTGTAAATCAACCTAGCTCAAAGTACTTAACAAGTCAATAGAGGAGAGCTAGGGCTTCCTCTTTCTAAAAACAGATCTACATGATCTAGGGGGGATGGGGGAGGGTTTGACCTTGCCCTTTATGAAAGGAGACACCTTACCACACCTTGCTAGGGGAGGTACCTTACAGGGATGTTCATGTCAGAGTCACGCAAACAAGATGGAGGTCATGGGTATAAAAAAGGCCAAGTCCACGTGTAAGCCCTTTGGTGTACACATTCGAGTCATCCCCTCATGCCATCTTGGCATGGGGCTGTGTTTCTATTTTCTGTATTTCTATCTTTCTAATAAACTTCTTTAAATCTTCAGCAGCTGTCCAAGCAATGAATACTTATTCTTATCTTAGGACAAGAATCCATGCTTTTTCTGTTTGTCTGTGTGTGTGGTGGTGGTGGGGGAATTACTTCTCCCCACGCACATACCACGCACCCCCTCCCCTGCAACGCTAGATTATGGGGGTTTTTCTTGAAACCTTGTGTCCACCATCACAGCTTCACAAATTGCCTCATTGGTGCCTGCTTTCAGGGATTCTGGCCCTGCCACAGGTTGCCTGGATTCTCAGGCCTTCCTCTGAAATTTGGGGCAAGCCCCCATGAATGCTTTTTTTCCTAGCAAAGCCAGAAATACATGAATACTGTGAGCACTGTGAGTGCTGTGATCCACCACTATCAGGAAAGATAGTTATACCCTTTTCCATCACTGCTGCTGGGAACTTTCTTCCGTGGTTCCACACTTGGGCTTGAACTTCCTTAATCACATTATTTTCTTTGTTCTTGTGCAAGGCGTTTGACTTCCTTTTGCTCATCTGACTTTCTTTCACTGTACTCCTTTCATTATATCTCTCTGGCCCCCAGCTATACACATGCCTTTCTGGCCAAACTGAAAGTTTATAAGGTCTCTCTGTTTTGCTTTCTGTTCCAAAAATTCATTGTACAATTAGCTAAATGCAGATATTAATATCTGTAATGCAGTTTGGATACTTTGCTGCTTTAAGATTTCCTCTTCCAGTTTAATCAGACCATCATCTTTAAATTCAGCCTCATGCAAAGATTCAGAACATGGGTGAAGTTCTGGTAAGTTCTTTGCCAGAATGTAACATATGTGGCCTCTATTCCATTTTCCTACAGAGTCCTTTTTGCCTTCCCAGGTATCCTAAGCACAGTGTCTATCACCCACCTTTCTATCCACAGTCTGGCCATTCCAAGTTCCTCTCACAAAACAGTTCCAAAGACTCACAAGACACATGGTCAGATTTAGATACAGCAATAACCCCACTCCTCTGGCACTAAGTCAACATTTCAACTGCAACAATACAAAACAACTGACCACATAACTTAGAGAAAGGAAAATTTATTTTCTCACAGTATTTTGGGGGGATTTGAGGTTCAGCTCATGTGAGGTTATCATCTGGAGCTCAGGAGATGGTTGTAGGAGAGAAGGAGTGTGGCGAGCCGCCATTAGAAGATGGCGCCGGCTTCCTGCCTCTGAACTAGAAGATGGCACCAGCTTCCTGCCTCTGAGCTTGATTGACACATGGCTGTGCAGGAAGCAACTCCATATTTGGAGGCTAAAGTTATGTAACGCATGACGTGGTGGTGGCCTGACGAACATGAGCCAATGAGTGAGTGAGACGTGGCAGGAAGTGATTGGGAGAGTTAATGTTTATAATGCCCTGCACAAGGCAGATTGCCGCCACTCTTCGCCACTCTTCGCCATTCCGCCATTCTGCCATTCCGCCATTCTGCCATTCTGCCATTTTCTTCGACTCGTATCCTGAATAAACGGCTTGCAAGAAGAGCTTCGTGTTGCATCTTAATCTCTGGTCGAGGGATGCGACAACTGGTGGCCCGTACGGGGAAGAGAATCAGCTCCCGTGCGTGAAGCTCAGAACTTGCTGTCGTCAGGGAAGGTGCACCGGTAAGTCCCCTGGTAAGTTGGGGGGTCCGCAAAAAATGCGGGTAACCGCTCTCACCTGTGCATAAGGGGAGAGCAAATCCAGTAGAGCTGTGATCAAAGCAGACGCGGGAAAGTGAAAGTAGAGCTGCGATCAAAGCAGACGCGGGAAAGTAAAAGTATAGCTGCGATCAAAGCAGATGCGGAAAAGTGAAAGTAGAGCTGCGGTCAAAGCAGACGCGGGAACGCGAAAGTAGAGCCGCAATCAAAGCGGACCATTTTTGAGTTTCATTTTGAGCTTAGTTTTGGGATGGGGGCCTCGCAGTCTCATCCAATTTTTTTGGCTCTCCAGGAGCTACTTCATTCTAGAAGTTTAAAATTTAGAAAGTCTACTTTAGAGAAGTTTTTAAATGATTGTGACAGCGCTGCTCCATGGTTTGCTGTCTCAAGTAACCTGACAGTTCCTAGTTGGGAAAAGCTTGGTCGAGATCTTGAATATGCCAAGCAACAGGGAAGCCTTAATCCCTGTGTTCTACCTATTTGGAAATTGGTCAGAGGTTGTTTAGAAGATCAAAAATATCATGATGCTATTAAAGAAGGGCAAACCGCCCTCAAATTACTCAAAAAACAGAAATCTGAGAAACATAAGTCAGAACGGACAGTTAGTAAAGCAAAGAAACCTGTCCGTTCCTCACTCTATCCGAATTTGTCTAAATTTAAAGGGCCAGACTCCTCTTCTGATTCTTCTGATGAAGAAAAAAGTTTGTTAAAAAAACAAATGACATGTGTGTCAATTCATTCAGCCTCAAAAAAATCCCGTTTGCCTAAATTAGATCCGGACTTTCCTATGCCCTCAGGTTTACAAGAAATTCCTCTCCCGTGTTATCCTCCTCCTGGGCCACCGCCATCCTTACCATCCTCCACTCAGGGATCTCATAATTCCTTTTGCCCTCAAGTTTGGTCACGTGTTAAAACTGAGCTCCCATTGGCCTTTCCTATTTTTCAAGATACACAGGGCGCTTGTTTTTATGAACCCCTTGATTTTAAGGTCATTAAGGCATTAACAGAATCAGTTCACATGTATGGGGTCACAGCTTCCTTTACATTAGCCCAAGTGGAAGCTCTGGCTAGAAACTGCATGACGCCAGGGGACTAGAATGGATTAACACGAGCGTGCCTCACCCCTGGACAATTTTTGGAATGGAAGGCCTTTAACATAGAATATGCCTCTGATCAGGCTGCTGCTAATGCTCTTGCTGGAAATCCTCAATGGGATCGAGATATGATTTTAGGACAAGGGCTACATTCCCAAAACCAAACCCGACTTCCTTTGGAAGTTTATAATCAAATAAATTTTTGTGCTATTAGAGCATGGAAATCCCTTAGGAGCTCAGGGGAATCTGCTGGTAATCTAACCAAAATTATACAAGGACCTACCGAGCCATTTGCAGATTTCGTAGCTCGTCTCCTTGAAGCTACAAGTAGAGTTTTAGGTCCTAATGTGGAGGTGGCAACACCTTTGATTAAACAGTTAGTTTTTGAACAGTGTACAAAGGAATGCCGAGCTGCTATCCGACCATAATCATGAAAATAAAAAACCCCCTACGGCTGTAAATGCTGCTTCGCCTAATAACCTCGGTTCAGATGGAATGGAGATGGGGAATTCTATCGGCATTTCCGGTACCCATGCAACTGGACGGAAGAATTTGAAACCCAACTAGAGAGATTACGCACTGCCGTGGTCACCATCAACTCGACTCGTGTGGACATTAGTTTGGCCAAAGGACTGTCATCTTGGATAACTCGTGCCATGAATCATCTAAAGAAATGGGCTGGATTGGGGGCCTTGATGGAATTATTGGTTGTGGCTGTGTTGTTTTGTGTCTGGTGCATTGCTCGTCTTCGCCAAAGTTTTAATCATAATACAGCCATGTTTATACAGGCCTGTGTGGCTATCGAGGCGGGACAATCACCCCAAGCCTGGCTCGCGGCAGCTAAGGCATAGTGGCTCAGGTTGCAAGGCAAAGCACTGCAGCTGAGGACACAAGTTTGGTCCTCAGAAAGAGTACGCTTGACTGCACACGGGTTAGGCACCCAAGTACCCGTCCCTAAAAAAAGGTGCCAGTGATTAATAGGGGTCAAACCTCTGCTCTTACCTGTTGCCTATAAAAACAAAAAGGGGGAATTGTGGTGAGCCGCCATTAGAAGATGGCACCGGCTTCCTGCCTCTGAGCTTGATTGACACATGGCTGTGCAGGAAGCAACTCCATATCTGGAGGCTAAAGTTATGTAACGCATGACATGGTGGTGGCCTGACGAGCATGAGCCAATGAGTGAGTGAGACGTGGCAGGAAGTGATTGGGAGAGTTAATGTTTATAATGCCCTGCGCAAGACAGATTGCCGCCACTCTTCGCCACTCTTCACAATTCCACCATTCCGCCATTCCACCATTCCGCCATTCTGCCATTTTCTTCGACTTGTATCCTGAATAAACGGCTTGCAAGAAGAGCTTCGTGTTGCGTCTTAATCGCTGGTCGAGGGACGCGACAAAGGAGGCTCTATTTTTATGTCATGGAGGCAGAAGCAGGAGAGCAAGTAGGGAGAGGAGGAAGGATATATAATTCCCAACATCACACCCTCAGGGACCCTCCTCAGCAATCAACCCTGCTTTCAACATTGCTATCTTGTTTCTGTGAGGACTATGGGGACATTCTAAAGACAAACCATTATACCTACCTCAAGGCTAGTGATCCAGTTATCTTCTTCTTTCAGGTGGGAAAAGGCAGCCTCAGGGAATCACATTGTTCTAGTCTTCTCTTCTGCCATATAGTGCCTTGACCACCTATATTAGTCTCTCATTTGCAAGCCCATATAAGAATTAGCAAAGGAAATACTGTTGGGCATGAATACTGTTGGAAGCTGAGTGGCCAATTCTGCAAAGTTCCTATGGGAGTCATTAAGATGTCATCAAAATGGCTCTCTGTCCTCCTATCTGCTCCCCTATCTAATCTCCTTCCTGTCCCATCTCACATATGCATTCAAGGGGCACTTATGCACATTTAGGACACATTCTTTCCTCTACAGGAAGCATTTCAGTGCATTTTTTCCTTTGGCTAAAGAAAAATGTGTTGTGATAAACAATGCAGGATGGTGCAGTCTTTCTCTTGACAAAGTCATTTTTCCTGAAATCATTTGGGAACTAAAACTTGAGTAAAAGAGTAGTAATGAAAAAATGAAAGCTCTACGGCTACTATGAGGGCAGTTATGAGAGACTGGACCATGTATATTTACATGGTAGATTTTTTTAAAGCAACATGTATATTGTTTCTATGCAATTATTTAGTCTTATGTCTCTAACATTTACTATTCACTCAGATTTTAGGGTGGTAACCTACAGACAGCTTTTTTTATATTTGTCAATTTAATTACCTCATATATAGCCTAAGTTTTTCCCCCTGGATACTTAGAAATATTTATTATTAAGACATCTGATCCAGGGAGTTTAAGTACTAAAGGATCATTTGAAGGGTATGTGTATACATCTATTTACTTAATTTTTTATGGCTTTTGGTGACATAGCTTTAAAATACATACAGTATATGTAATATATGTATGTATTTTTTGTGGTGCTGGAGTTTGAACCCAGGGGCATTCTACTTCCAAGCTACACATCCAGCTTTTTTTTTTTTATTCTTTACTTTGAAACAGGGTTTCTCTACATTTTAAAGGGCCTCACTAAGTAGCTGAGGCTGGCTATAAGTCTGTATCCTCCTGTTTCAGCCTCCCAAGTACTAGGATTACAAGCGTGCACCACCATGCTCTGCTACATACAATATTTTTTATGTGTACACATATCAAAATATTATGGTATACACTGTAAATATATGCATTTTAGTTAACAATTATACCTCAATAGAATTGGTTAAAATCTGATTTTTTTTACTGATATGACCATAAATATTTTTTAAATGTGAAAATACATGGACATAAAAATAGTAACTATATTTGTAGACATGTCTAAGACCCATTTCAAATAATTTTAAGTTCTTTTTTATTAAAAAACTAAATTGAGATGGATTTAGTTACTAATGTCTCATTCAAAACAAACTACACCCTTAGGGTAAGAGTAAGAACTTCTCCATCTTGCCCAGTCCCACTTTTCTGTGCTCTATTTTTCTATACAAAGCTATGTGGTGGCTAATTTTACTCTTAAATCATTCAGCAAATGAGATTATCTGTAAAAAATCATCCCCAACTTTTAATATTATTTGGAATTACAGAATAAACTCTGTCACTAACAGAAAAGGAATGATCTAGAATGAGAGAGTAGTTGCTGACAAAGTTAGCATTTGCCATAAAAACTGATTTAAATGAGCAAAAATGCAATGTAATTTGTGATTTTTACATAATCTAGATAAATGCTTGTATGATCAGAGGCAATTGCTTTCCTCCGTTTAATGCACTGTGTATTTAGACACAGCCTGAGGAAGTCATGAGGGACAACCATATGGCAGGGGTTCCAGCATTCTTGTTTTCTTGGATTTATACTTCGGAGATACATGGCTCAGACTTTACAGATCTTTGGTGCCATCAGATTCTGACATGGAGGAGAAAAAAACAACAGTATTTGAGTGAATCACTGGAGATCTGTGGGAAAGGAAAGGACACATTTGCATAAAATAGCTGTAAGTGGTTTGTGGTATGCATTTTACACAGACAAGTTCATAAGGAATAGTGTGGGCACTCTTGAGACCAGGGCTACTAGGGCAAAGGTAGCAGAAGCCTGTGACTAGTGACTTTGCATTTGAATTGTTCTTAGAATTTCTATGCTTGAAGGGGAAAGTTAATAGTATAAAAAGTTAGCCTTGGTTGATGAGGTGGCAGGAAATGGTAAACACTGGAGACAGTTGTTCATGGAATCATGAAGGTTTATGGGGCCACGAGGCCAGATCCAATGAGGGTTATAAATGAAGTTTGTCTTCAACATCTATGCTTTGGCCAACTTTCCTTGTGTTCTCTGTTCTACCCCATTGGTCCTCTCTTCTTAATCTGCTGCCCCATAGTTACTCTCAAAGCCAGGGTTATCTTTTGATCTGAAACTCTCTTGTCTTGCGTTTCTCATCAGCTTTAGGGTGACTTTTTGAGCTTTATAAGTAATGAGCTTTATAAGTAATGAACTAGTGTCATGCTTTAATGGTAGCTAGAATTGTAAGGATGATAGATGTTTTGAATTCATTGTATATTCTCATGTTTTCTATTCCCTCATATTTTTCTTAATAATGTGAAACATGGATAATACAGGAAAAGAGGATAACAGGCTAGGAGGGTACAGAAGGTCTGTTAGGAGTGAAGGGTGATATGAATGGTGACGTGCTTTTCACAAAGCATTGGCTACCTGCCAGATATTTATCATAATCAAATTCTTCCCTTTCTGCCCCAAAGGATGCAGGGTGTCCTCTTATTGGGCTTTTGTCCGTGACATTAAAGGTCAACACAGTATAGAAAGTATAGAAGAATGAGTATAGGAATATAAAGATTTATTTTAAGCCAAGGGAAGACAGAAGACAAAAACATGCAAAACAAACAAAGAAACAAACAAATACTCCCCCCTACATCCCTTGCACAGGGAGTAGGGGCTCCAAAAAGAGTGCATCTATTGAACTTCTTGGCAGGTGAGCTTTTATTTATTTTTGTAGTCCCTTACCTGCTCTTTTGTGATTGGTCTGAATTGGGTCTTGGGGGTTCAATGTCTTTTGCCCAGTTTCTTAATCTGAGTAATTATCTTGTGGGCTGGTGGCTCTCATTCCCTGGCTCTACTTGTTTTCCTAACTCCCTTCAATTTTGTTTACACAGGTTGTCCTCAGAATGTAGCCCACAGAACCACCTCCATTGACATCATATACATACGTGAGAATACCAATGTCATACTTCCTGTATGAGGAAGGTGGAGACCGGGGAGGGAGGTGGAGAAGCCCATCAAGTGCTGAGTGCATGTATGACAGTCTAGCAAGATGCTGTTTCTGTATAAAACAAAATAAAATGTGCTGAGGGTGTAGCTTGGAGATAGAATGTCGTAGAGTTCAATTCCAAATACAACAAGCAAAAAAAAAAAAAAAGTTACCTAGAAAGTAAGCTTGATTAATTGGCAATGCATCTGAGTATATGCTCTATAGAAAACACAATAAAGGGAATCCTTGGATCCTTGGTGATGAAGACTTGGAGATTCTTTTCTATTCCTTCTCAGAAGGCCTGAGTCTTCTTTTGAGTCTCCTCATGGCCGACTTCATCTCCTGGTTCCTCAGCGTGTAGATCAAGGGGTTCAGCAGAGGGGAGATGACGGTGAAGGTGACAGAGATGGCCTTGTCCGTGGGAAGGGCGGTGAAGGGCCGGGCGTAGACATAGATGCAGGGCACAAAGTGCAGGGTCACCACGGTGATGTGGGAGGTGCAGGTGGAGATGGCTTTCCCTCTGCCCTCACCTGTCTGAGACCGCAGCATCATTAAGATGACCGTGTAGGACCCAAGTAGAAAGACAAACCACAGGGTAGCGACCAGGCCATTGTTGGAAATCATCATGAGCTCTAAAATAAAGGTATCAGTGCAGGCGAGTTTGATGACCTGGGGGATGTCACAGTAGAAACCGTCAAGGACATTGGGTCCACAGAAGGGGAGGGGGAGCAACAGAGAGATCTGTGCAATGGAGTGGATGAAGCCCCCCACCCAGGAGGCAGCGATGAGGGCCGTGCATCGCCCCCTGCTCATGATGGTCACATAATGCAGGGGCCTGGATATGGCCACGTAGCGATCAAACGCCATCATGGAGAGAGAGAAGATGTCTGCCCCTCCCAGGAGGTGGAAGAAGAACATCTGGGTGATGCAGCCATTGAAAGAGATTGTCTTCCTCCTGGAGAGTAGGTCCACCAGGACCTTGGGAGCGGTGATGGAGGAGAAGCAGATGTCCAAGACAGAGAGGTTGCGGAGCAGGAAGTACATGGGGGTGTGCAGGCGGGGCTCCCAGGTCACAGTCACCATGATGAGGAGGTTTCCCAACAAGGTTGTCATGTACACCAGACCCAAAAATAGAAACAAGACCAAGCTCAGTTCTCGAGACTGAGTAATTCCCAGAAATATAAAGTTTTTTACTCTGGTGTAATTTCCCAGCTCCATGACATCACGTTTCTTCTTCCTTGTACATCTTGGAGAAAGTGGAAAGTGTGATTTCAGAAAATATTTACTCTCCTTTCATGAACTCTAGTTTATAGATCAGAGATTAGGTCTGACACTCATGAGGTAGCATAACCGCATAGATTGCTATGTCAAGGTTATGGCTTGTCAAAAATGACATTTTATTGCATAGGCATGAACTTGATTATTCTTTTTTCTGTAAATTATAAGTATTTTAGAAAATGCATAAATGTTCTGCATATATAACTTCTAAAAATTAAAATAAACCAGTGGATGCTAAGTATTCAGAAAATGGACTATTTGTGGCATGAGAGCTATAAAATGGAATTAGTTTTTGGTGTGGTGAGACAAGAACACTTTGTGCTCCACAGGAATTGCTTTTTCTAGACTGGATACTCTAAATGGTTCAAAGAAACTGGGTGTGGTAGCTCATGCTTGTAATCCCAGCATTTGGAAAGCTGAGATAGGAGGATCGCAGTTCATGAGTCATCTACTTACTAAGACCCTTTGCAACTCAGTGAGATCCTGTTTCAAAATAAAGAATAAAAAATAGGGCTGAGAGTATACCTGGCAGGTAGAATGTTCCTGTGTTCCATCCCAGTACCCCCCCCACCACACACATGGTTTTAAGAGTTCCTATTGGCAAAACAATTCCCTTATTATTATTATTATTATTATTATTATTTGGTACTGGGATTGAATATAGAGGCATTCTACCTCTGAGCTAGACCCCTCGCCCTTTGTATTTTTTTAAAAAAAATTTTATTTATTATTATTTTTCTGTGGTACTGGGGAGGTAGAAGGAAGTCCTTCTACCTCCAGGCTACACTCCCAGACCCATTTTTATATTTTTATTTGGAAACAGGGTCTCTTAAGCCAGAGCAAGCGGCTGGCTTCGAACCTGCGCGATCCTCCTGTCTCTGCCTCCCAAGCACGGGGATTACAAGCGTGTGCCACCACCCCCGGCTTTTTTTTTTTTAAAAACAAAGTCTCACTAGGTTGCTGAGAGCCTGGATACATGCTGAGGCTGTCCTTGAACCTGCAATTCTTCTGTCTCAGCCTCCCAAGTATTAGGATTATAGGCAAGTGCCTTTGTTTTTAGCTCAAAGTGATTCCCTTTGTATTGAGGTCTACAGAAGCATACTTCTCTTTTTAACCATAAATTTCATCCAATAAAAAATTTAAAAAACTTCACAAAGATATAAACTTCTCTTTTCTTCTTAAAGGGTAATTGTTTCTACCTTTACTTTAGGTACCCAAACCCCAGAATAACACACAACCACACATACACACACACACCACTACCTTAGTACTTTTATTTTTATTTAGCTAATGTTGATATACAATTTGATGCACACATTTGAAGCATAAACTTTGATAAGTTTTGAGCTCAATTTACAACTATGACACAATCACTATGGCTAAAATAAGAAACATTTGGTATACTAAAATAGTAAGATCACAGGTTCAAAGCCAGCCCCAGCAACTTGGTGAGGCTCTCAGCAATGTAGCAAGGCTCGATTTCAAATAAAAAATAAAAGGGGTTGGGAATATATCTTAGTGATAAAATCCCCATAGGTTCAATCCCAGGCATCAAAAATAAAATAAAATAAAATAAAAAATAAAAGAAAGAAAGAAAATACAGGAAACATTTGAACATTTGTATATAGATCTTTGTGTGCATGTTTAATTTCTTCTGGGTAAAAATAGCAAAGAGTAGTATTGTAATATTTTAAGGTCATTAGAAGAAAATGAGCAGTATTACTGGCTGCTGTGATACATAAGAGCCTGAGACAAGAGGACTGCAGGTTTGAATCTAGAGTGAGGTAACTTAGCACGACCCTGTTTCAAAATAAAGACAAGAGATATGGAGACTGGGCGTGGTAGCGCACGCTTGTAATCCCCGCGCTTGGGAGGCTGAGACAAGAGGATTGCACAGGTTCAAAGCCATCCTCAGCTACTTAGTGAGGCTCTCAGCAACTTAGTGAGAACCTGTTTCCAAATAAAATATAAAATAGGTCTGGGAGTATAGCCTGGAGGTAGAAAGCTTCTGGGTTCCACCCCCAGTACCACCAAAAAAAAAAAAAAAAATGAAATATGGAGCCAGGCGTGGTGGAGCAGACTTGTAATCCCAGTACTTGGGAGGCTGAGACAGGAGGATCACACAGGTTCAGAAGCCAGCCTCAGCAACTTAGTGAGACCCTGCTTCCAAATAAGATATAAAAATATATCTAGGGGTGTAGCCTGGAGGTAGAAAGCACCTGGGTTCCAACCCCAGTACTACAAAAAAAAAAAAAAAACAACAACAAAAACCCAACAAAACAGAGAAAAGGGATAGGGGTATATCCCACCTCTAGGTTCAATCCTCAGAAACACACACACACACACACACACACACACACACACACACACACAATTTTTAAAAAGGACCTATCATTTGAACAGATACTTCAACAAGACCATATAGGCATAGATAATAAGAATAAGCATGGGAAAAATACTCATCATCATTTATATCTGGGAAATATAAATTAAAATCAAAGTGTGAGCTACATCACAGTGGAAATTAAAACGGTGTACATCTATTAGGATGACTGATATATAAAAAATTATTCCGATCTATCGAGAGTGGTTAAACAGGTAGAGAGAACACTGGTGGAAATGCAAGCCGCTGAGGGACGCACACCAAAGTATGTGCGGGCCGGTTCTGTCGCCCTGAGTCTCACTATGATGCACAATTACAAGGAACTGATAAAAGAATATAAAAAAGTAAAATCAGTTTGAAAACACGTTGGCAGTTTCTTCAAATGTTAAACATAGACTTACCACATCGAATTGTGTTGCCTTTGGGTTCCTTTTTTCTTCTTTTTTATTGAACTCCTGAAATGGTCCTTAATTTCTTTCTTCCAAGATTATTTCCCTTTCTTCCCCATAATCAGAAACAAAGGAAGGGTGAAAGCCACTTTCCTCCCATTTTCTTGGGTGTGTTTTCCCGCCCAAGTGAAGATGTTTCTCTTCACCTACCTCATTTCCCTTTTGAATTTTCCTCCCCTACTATGCCAGTCAGTCCAAAGTCCATTTAATCTGGAAGACTGAAAAACAAGCTACCAAGAGGCATCATAGCTTAGAGGCAGATGCCTGGCAGATTCCGGCAGCAGGCGGCCTGTCCAAAGCCCGGCTGGACACTTGCTGGATATGCAACAATGACCAGGCCACTTCCCCCCGGTGGCCTCAGTCTCTGCACTGGTTGTTTGGAGACAGTATCTTCTTCATATGGTTTCTGTGAGAACTACATGAATTAATCAATGTAAAGAATCAGTGCTTAGAGCACCACCTAAGTTGATTATGTGTGTGTTGCTGTAAGAAACACTGGATATACAACTCATAAGCATACAGCTTCTTCAAGTATACTGACTCTGTGTGTGTGTGTGTGTGTGTGTGTGTGTGTGTGTGTGTGTGTGTTGCATTGGGGAGATTAAACTCAGTGGTATTGTACCTCTGAGATATATCCCTACCCCTATTTTATTTTGAAAGAGGGTCTCACTATGTTGCTGAGGGCCTTGCTAAAAGCCTCAGGGCCTTGCTAAGACTGAAGCTTAGCTGAGTTGAGGAGGCTGGTCTTGAACCTTCAATCCTCCTGTCTCAGCCTCCCAAGTACCGGGATTACAGGGATATGCCACCACACTTAGTTTATTATGACAATCTTTTACAAAAACTGTATGTCCCAGAATATGTGCCCTAAAACAACATCTTCAGAATGCACTGTTTTGAAGAGGTATTTTTCTTTTGTATGGGGATTGAGGCCAGGGGCCTTCTATCTCTAAGCTACTATTTTATTTACTTCTACTTCAGCCCAATTTTATTTTATTTTTTATTTTGAAACAGGGTCCCACTAAGTTATTGAGGGTCTCACTAACTTGCCCATGCTGGCCTCAAACCTGTGGATTCTCCTTTTTTTATCCAGTACATTCGGCTTGTAATTTTTACTTTTTTTTGACAAAGGTAAGGAAAGGTATATAGGTGTTAATTGTATCACTCTTCTAATTTTTCTGAGAATTTGAAATATTGCTATTTTTTCACTAAGTTTAAATTTAGGGTAGGAATTACCTTTGTAAATTTCAGTCTGAGAACATCCATCTAGAAAGAGGAAAAAAAATTCTCTTTCCTGTACAATCCAAGAAGTCTCAGAGAACAAAAGCTGCTTTCTCCCCAATTCTAACTGGCAGACCTCATTTCTATGTGTCTATTTCACAGTGTGCTCTTTGTTAAAATCTCTACCCTGTGCTGTCTGTTACTGAAGGTTCACTCTGGAATGCAACATCTTTCGTACATAAGACATTATTTGTCATTAGAATGTATTTATGAATCTTAATGATTACACCTGGATTTCTCACTCTTATTTTCTCAGTCTTGTGCCTAGACACTACTCACTTCAGGCACATATAGTCTTGTAGGGTTGTATCTCTTACCTGCAATCATCAGCCTTCCTTCATGAATGCCACCATCTTAAATACTGTTCACATGGAACTTGGAATCATTTGGTTTTAGAAAGATCTTCTGTGAAACAGCCCTCGGAGGGCCACTAATTTCCATGGCTTCTCTTTTGTATTGACATGTCAAAGGGCAGACTCAAGAAATAATGTTATCTTGGCTCTCCACACATGAACTCACTGCTCCATCACGTTTACTGACTCCTTAATCCCAGAACGAGTGTCAGAATTAGCAGAGGGATTACAGTGAATGTGTGACTGTGGGACAATTCTGCTGATGGCGCGAGTGTTTCAGTGGGAGTAATTAAGAGGTTACCTGGTCATATACACCGAGGAATACCCATTTTGTCTAGGTCTAAACTTTTTTTAGAGACAGCAGAAAAAGTGAATCCTCTTAGCCTCTGGCTTCAATAGGAAAAGAGGTATGCTAAAATATGTCAAGTTATGTTCCTTAGGAAGACTATATTTTATGGCTCTTGGTCATCAAAGGCACCTTATTGTTGGGTATAGGTGATATGAAGTGACTTGCTGCTGGCAGGGGGAGTGAATCTACTCCATCACCATGTTCAACAATTTTTTTTTATTTTAAAATTTTTTGGGTACTGGGGATGGAACCCACGGGCATTCCACCTCTGAGATACACCCTCAGACCTATTTTTATTATTCTATATTTTGAAACAGGGTCTCACTGAGTTGCAACAGGCCTCAATAAGTATCTGAGACTGTCCACAAACTGTGATCCTCCTGTCTCAGCCTCCCAAATGTTGGGATTACAAGTGTGCACCACCATGCCTGTCTCATGTTTGACAATTTATACAAAGAGAATTAGATATGTCAGGGGCATTAATGTTTGGGGGAGGCTCATTTCTCTCCATGTTTCTGGACTCTGTTTACAAGGATCTGCCATTTGGGGAAGAGTTTAAGGAGACACAGGATAGAATAGTGTTGCTGGATGTTTAACACTAAGAAATATGAAGCAAAGGGAAACAAGACATAGAGATGGCCTCACAGTGAGGAATGGGCTTCCATATGATAACTAGTACAGTTAGATTTTGATAGCTATACTAGCTATTGAATTTAACTACCTTTAAGACCTGCAGTTTTAAAGGCCTTTTAAAACAGAATATTGTGGCCGGGCGTGGTGGCGCACGCTTGTAATCCCCGCGCTTGGGAGGCAGAGACAGGAGGATCGCGCAGGTTCGAAGCCAGCCGCGCGCGCTGGCTTAGGAGACCCTGTTTCCAAATATAAAATGTAAAAAGAGGTCTGGGAGTGTAGCCCGGAGGTAGAAGGGCTTCCAGGAACCCCAGTACCACCAAAAAAAAAAAAACAAAAACAAATAAAACAGAATATTGTCAAGAGTCACCAGGCATGGTGATACATGCTTGTAACCTCAGTATGTGGGAGGCTAAAACAGGAGGATCACAGGTTCAAAGGACAGCCTCAGCAATATAGCAAGACTGTGTTTCAAAACAACAACAGCAACAAATAAAAAAGGGCTGGGAGCTGGGTGTGGTGACACACACCTGTAATCCCAGCGTTTGGGAGGCTGAGACAGGAGGATCAAGGTTCAAGGACAGCCTCAGCTACTCAGTGAGACCCTGTTTCAAAATAAAGAATAAAAAGTAAATCTGGGATGTAGCTTGGATGTCCCTGGGTTCCATCTGCAATAACACACACACACACACACACACACACACACACACACACACACGAAGAAACCAGAGGTCCAGATTGAAGGTGGAGTTCCAAAGTGAAGGTAGAGGTCCAGAGAGAAGTAGAAGTCCAGGGAGAAGGTTGAATCCCAGGGAGAAGGCAGTTCCAGAGTGAATGTGGACTTCCAGAGAGAAGGCACAGTTCCAGTGAGAAGACAGAGGTCCAAAGAGAAGGTGGAGTTCAAAGAGAAGGTGAAGTCCAGAGAGAAAGTGGACATCCAGAGACAAGGTGGATGTCCAGAGAAGGCTGTTCAGGGAGAAAATAGAAATCCAGAGAAGGTAGAGACCCAGGGAGAATTTGGAGGTCCAGAGAGAAGGTAAGGCCCAAGGAGAAGGCGAAGGTCCAGAGAAAAGGTAGAGGTCCATGGAAAAGACAGAGGTCCAGAGAGAAGTTGGAGAGAAGCTAGAGGTCTAGGAAGAAGGCGGAGTTCCAGAGATGAGATGAAGATTCAAAGAACTGTGGAAGTATAAAAAAAATTAAGGTGGAGGCCCAGATTGAAGGTGGAGGTCCAGGGAGAAGGCATAGGTCTATAGAGAAGTTAGAGGTTCAGGGAGAAGGAGAAGGTCCAGAGAGTAGGCAGAGGTCAGGGAGAAGGAAGAGTTCCAGCATGAGAATGGAAGTCCAGAGAGAAGGTAGAGGTTCAGAGAGAAGCAAAGGTTCAGGGAGAATGTAGACATGCAGAAAGAATGAGATGTCCAGTGAGAAGGCAGAGGTCCAGAGAGAAGGCAGAGGTCCAGATAGAAGGCAGAGGTCCAGAGAGAATGTTGAGGTCAAGAAATAAGGCAGAGGTCCAGAAATAAGGTAGAATTCCAGAAAGAAGTTTGAGGTCCAGACAGATGTTGGAGGTCCAGAGAGAAGTTAGAGGTCCAGAGAGAAGGCAGATGTCCAGATATAAGTTAGAGGTACAGAAAAAAAAGGAGGAGGTCCAGAGAGAAGGTGGAGGTCCAGAGAGAAGGTGAAGACACAGGGAGAAGGTGGAGGTCCAGATGAAGCAGAGGTCTAAAAAGAGGGTGAAGATACAGAAAGAAATTGGAGGCCCAGGAAGAGAGTGGAGGTCCAGAGATAAGTAGATTCAGAGGGTGAAGGCATAGGTCCAAAGAGAAGGTGGAGGTCCAGAGAGATAGTAGAGTTCCAGAAAGAAGGTGGAGGACCAGGGAGAAGGAGGAGGTACAGAGAGAAGACAGAGGTACAGAGAAAAGGCAGAGAAGGGAGAGTTCCAGAGAGTAGGTGGAAGTTTAGAGAAAAGGTTGTTTCAGAAAGGAAGAAGCCCAGAGAAAAGGCAGAGGTCCAGGAGAAGGTGGAGGTATGGACAAAAAGCAGAGATCCAGTAAGAAGTTTTTGGCCCAGAGAGAAGGCTGAGGTCCAGAGACAAGAGAGAAAAGTTGGAGGCTTATGGAAAAGCAAGAGGTCCAATGAGAAGGTGGAGGCACAGAGAGAAATTGGAGGCCCAGAGGGAGGTTTGAGGTTAGAGAGAAGGTAGTGGTTCAGGGAGAAGGAAGAGGCCCAGGGAGAAGGTAAAGTACTAGAGAGAAGGCAGAAGTCCAAAGAGAAGACAGAAGTCCATAGAGAAAGTAGAGTCTCAGAGAGAAAGCAGGGATTCAGAGAGAAGGTGAAGGTAAAGAGATAAAGCAGAGGTCCAGAGAGAAGATAGAGGACAAGAGAGAAGACAGAGGTCAAAGAGAATGTAGAGGTCCTGGAAGAAGTTGGAGGTCCAGACAGTAGATTGAGGTCCAAAGAGATGATAGAGGTGCAGAGAGAAGGTGAAGATCCAGAGAGAATACGGAGTTCCAGAGTGAAGGTGGGGGTTTAGAGAAAAGGCACAGTTCCTGAGACAAGGTGGAGGTCCAGAGAGTAGGTTTAGGTCCAAAGAGATTTTCAGAAGGGAGGGCTGATTAAAAGACGTTTTGTCTAGAGTAAATAAGATGCAGATGCAGACAAGCAATTAGGCCATATATTGTTTCTCTTTTCTTTAGCAGTTACATGCTTTATCTTGTGGTTACAGCTGTTCAGAAAATCCTAGCTATGATCACCTTGATAAGGTGTCTGGGTAAAAAGGTTTTATTCTTCTGACTAGTCTCTAAGCTTCCATCAAGAGTCATCTTCAAAACATAGCTAACCTCCTGCAGCAAAACAATGAACTATTCAAATGGAAGTTTTCCTACAATGTGGATTTAAAAACTTAATATTATAAATATGTGGCGTTGGTTTTGTTTATCAGATGTACACCAATATCTTTTGGACTAAGTATTTTTTATTTTGTACCCCATTTTTTCCTGTAGTTTTCCTACAGTTCTGCACACCTTGTGTTTAAGGAATTTAGAAGACTTATATAGAATAACACAAAGGTTTTTCACTTCTAGAGCAGTGATCTAAAACTAGAAGTAGATTTTATCCTAACTTCCACCTACTCCAGTGGACATTAGACTGGAGATACTTTAAGATTGAGTCACTGATCTGTGGTCAAGTTACTTTAAGATACTTAAGATTGAGTTACTGGTCTGTGGTCAAGCACTTTGCTATAGTACTCAGCTCTGAGCTTTACTACAGAAGGACCAGCCCAGGAATCTATGCAAAGACATGAGGCCACACTACTTTTTCTTCCTTTTAGTAGACAGGTTTAGTGGGATGTTCTCTTCCATATGCACAGATATAAAAGTAATTCAGACACATTATCTTTCTGAGATATCACTGTTTGAAAGCTTCTAGTATCCCTGGAGAATAGAAACATGGAGAAAGTTTCTGGACACCTTCTCACCAAATATCCTGGCTCCACTGTAGCATGAGAATCCAGGATGAAGAAAGACCTCTACTTCTTAGCTTTACTCTGGAAATACAATGCAGTAGGTCACATGTTCAATGATCCACGTTGTCATAAGGGACAACCAGTGGGCTGGCTTTGTCTTGATGATACTGAAGTTCTGGTGATTCCAGAACAGTCTAGATACCTAAAAGAATGGAGGAGGCAGTGCAGACTGGTACAGACCATTGAGCTTGTCCATGCTCAGCACAGAATGAAACTATAAACAATCCTTTCTCAAGGGGATTGAACTATATGAACTATAAGAGGTAGTTAATTTATGCATGCAATACCCTCATTTACTCTGGGGATCACCAAAAACTTGTACCTTTTCTACCAGTTTTGAATCTCTAACAGGTCGAGTGCAGTCTACTTGCCCAAGGGAGAATGAAAAAATTCTATATATTTTTCCAGAGACAGCTCGTGGTTAAGTATAGACTTGCATACAACAAACAAACAAAAACAAACAACAATCAAACAACAAGAAAAATACAAAACACATGCTTTATTCTTTCTGGCAAAGAAAATAGTTAGGAGAGGGCCCCAAAATATCTTGCAGAACTGATTAGTGGTATTTTGTCCTACATGAGGCTGGCTCATGAACAGGGAAAGTGTCTGCTTTTCTCAATTTACAGGCACCAAAACGGAGAATAAAGGAAGCTAAAGCATCAAGAAGAGATATTCCATGCAAAAGAATGATAAGCTCTAATAAAACAGAATATAAAACACCTAAGAGAATATTAAAAATAACTTCAAAATATACTGCCCAAGGCCAAGAGACCAGTGCATATAAAAAGGGAAAGTTTCACCAAAAAGATAAAAAAGATGGAAAAAATTCCAAAGGAGGAATTATGGTGTTAAAAAGCACAGTAAGTTAACAGACAAACTTACTACAGGTGTCCAGCAGCAGTGTAATTTAAGTAGGAGGAAGAGTCAGAGAACATGAAGTATGGTCATAGGAATAGATCGGTCAGAGTAGCAAAGCAAAAGAAGAAAGTAAAAGATTGAAGAAAACTTGAGGCTCTTTTAAAATATCTGCATGAAATCAAGCCTCTTTCAGTTGCAGAGGGTCTTAGCCAATCACACAAAAAATGAGTCAGTTAAAAGCTTCTCATTCCCTTTTCTCTCCTCCTTAGCTTCACCCTAATTTTGTTAGAAAATCATAGTTGGGCCGGGCGTGGTGGCGCACGCTTGTAATCCCCATGCTTGGGAGGCAGAGACAGGAGGATCACGCAGGTTCGAAGCCAGCTGTGCTGGCCTACGAGACCCTGTCTCCAAATAAAAAAGTATAAAAAATAGGTCTGGGAGTGTCACCCGAGGCAGAAGGGTTTCCAGGAACCCCAGTACCACCAAAAAAAAAAAAAAAATTATAGTTGGTAAGCTGTGACAAAGAGAAGTATAGAGAAAGAAAAAAATTAATTAATTTTTGAAATAATGCCAGTTTTGCTTATGATACAATTGTGTATATTTTATTAACTGGATTGAGAAATTGAGCTTTATTGAAACAGAAGTAGAGAGTTATTGAAGTCCTACTTTTATAAAAGTTATGGCAACGACCTCCTGGTCCTCCTGCACAAGACGGACGGCGGCGTGTCACTGAGGACCTACGACGACCTCCAGGCCAAGGACTGCCACTGTGCCTGAGCGCCCAAGCACCCGCGGGTCCTGGGACCTGGTCCCTCTCCCGCGGCTCCCACTCCCCCCAACAGCTGTATTTATATGCCTGTATTTATTATTTAATTTATTATGGTTGTGTGCGTGGGGACTGAAAGGTGGGTGTGGTGAGATATGTATTTATTTTAAACTCTGGGAATAAAACTGAAGATTGTCTAGAAAAAAAAGTTATGGCAATATAGATTTGGTTTCAGAATAATGTCCTATGATAGATGTCAACTGGAACAAACTTGGAAAAATATTAAAGGAGGAAAGAGTAGGCATATATTGATAACTTTTGTCAAGGTGAAAATTATGAGACTATTCATTTTCTAGTGATAATGTGAGAGGGCATTTTTTGTGACCCTCAACAATGCTTATAACTCCTTGCCACTGGATGTGAAATCTTCAAAGTAGTGCGGCACGATTCTTGTCCAATTGTTCTTTTATGGTGTTCAGGATACTACTGGTCACAGATGATTGCATCTGCAATCGACAATTAAGAACAAAAGGCAATCTCATTATCAAAACCCCTTCATTTAAAAATGCAAGTCTCTATGTACAAAGAATAAAGAAATTACCTGTGTCTCAGTGTGGTAGATGATAAATCTGTACACAAGGAATATGATATTTGTGCATTCCTTCATTTTCAGTTGTTCCTGATAAGCCTCTTCAGGTGTATTGAATGTGGCAAGTTGTTGCCTATCCAGAAATAAGGAGCAATTAAGTAGTGCATACATTTAGTCACAATTGCTGGAAATCGATAACTTTTTGCTGGAGTAGAAAAGCAAAAATAGAATTTAATTTTAAAAAGCCAGTTGTTTAACTCCAATGGTTTATATATCTGCCTTTAGAACAGTACTACACTGCTTCAATTATTGTAGCTTTATATGGTTTGAAATCAGAAAATATATATCTTCTAGCTTTGTTCTTTTTTGAGATCATTTTGGGTATCTAGAGTCCATATTCCACATTAGGATAGATTTTTTCTGAAAAACAAATATATAAATATATGATAGTTTCACCTAAAAAAAAAGAAAAAAATATTCTCTGGTAAGAAAGAAAGCAAAAAGAAATATTGAAATGTTACCTTTAAGTTATCAAAAGCTTGGTATCAGACAAATGAAACTGTTATGTGAGATTATAATTTTTAATTTTGGATAGATGTCAACCACTAAGCCAAGCATGGGAAGGAGGGATGGGGAGGGAATGGGGTGAGGATCGGGTGGGGGCTGACTGGGAAATGTGTGCATGTATGTCTACAAAAGTTTTTTTTGTATCCCACTATGATGTATGAATACAGTGCACCAATAAAAAAAGAAAAAAAAGAAAAAAAAGCCAGTTGTTGTGTGTTTAATTTTTGGCTCATGGTTCCCTGATTTGGGACTAGCCAGGAGCTCTGGGTTTTAGGTTACCATTCTATGACTGTGCCAATAACAGTGTCAGACCCTTTGAGTTTTAACTGCTTCAAGATCACACAGCAAGGTGCACTGGTAGGATTTCCTGATATTCTTTCTGCTTATTATTAAGGCATACAGACTACTTTCTGAAGCCTCTCTGGTTCACTGCAGTTTCTTTTTCTAGATTTGAATATGCATAATTTTGTTTTCCAGGTGAGTGGGGTATCTTATTAGTCTAGAATATTGGAGATGAGGCACTTTAGTGTGTTCAATTTTGTAGTGAATGGTAGAGTCAGAATCTTACCAAAGATCAGAGAAGTGAAAGTAAATCTGGGTTGAGGAAGTTAAATATTATAATGTTGAGGGGTGATATTCTGAGATCAAGTGTGAAGAATCTGATTATGCTGTTGGATTCAGTTAGAGCTTAAATGCTAAACCTAAAAGAGATTATAAATTTTTACCCACATAAGAAATTTATGGGTGGCTCTCTCCTGCAGTGATGTTTGGAGTCTTGGAGAGTGTGGAGAAAGGGAATTGGGGATCCAGACCTGAATATGAATTGTTGGGGGTTCTGAAGGAATCACAATTCCTGTTCAGGATCTCAAATTTTCTAAAGATTGTTTTTTTTCTTTTTCTGGGGAATGAGATCTCACTATGCTACACAAGCTGACCTGAAACTCACAACACTTCTGTCTCAGTGCTTAGAGTAGTTGGGACTTCAGGAAATCACCAACAGACTTTGCTCCTATAGGAATTTGGTAGCTGTTGTAACAGGAGGCTCTCAATGCAGCACTGATTTGACCCTTGTTTAACAACTTCACACTAGGGAAAGAATCCCAATAGAGTCTAGTCATAGGCAACACAGGGCAACAAAGAACATTTAGATGGGGATTGGATGAGTAAGACTTAATTAATTAATTAATTTATGGTGGTACTGGGGTTCTTGGAAACCCTTCTACCCCCGGGCTATACCCCAGACCTATTTTATATTTTTATTTGGAAACAGGGTCTCTTAAGCTGGCACGGCTGGCTTCGAGCCTGCACGATCCTCCTGTCTCCACCTCCCAAGTGTGGGGATTACAAGCAACCACGCCCGGTGACCTCATTTATTTTTATTATTATTAATATCATTTTTCTTTTCGGCAGTACTGGGGATGGAGCCCAGGGGCATTCTACCTCTGAGCAACACCCCCAGCCCTATTTTTTTATTCTTTATTTTTGAAACAGGGTCTGAGTACAAAGGGCTCAATAAGTAGCTGAGGCTATCTGCAAACCATAGTCCTTCTGTCTCAGCCTCCCCAGTGCTGGGATTACAATCTTGCACCGCCATACCCAGCTCTGGTTCGTTTCTAAGGAGACAGAATTCAAATAAAAGTATGGTCCAATGCCACAGCAACTTCATGCAGATCTTGAGAGAGCTCGATCAGGGGATCCGCACGGCGTAGATCCCCCATGAAGTATGTCTGGCATTCCTTTCTTCAAAAAAATTTTTTTAGGATTATTTGGATTAATATATATAATGGAATTTTATGTATAAACATTATGACTAAAACTGATGGGCAGCGGCTTGTGAGAGACTCAGACAGCAAAGCTCAAGGATAAAGTTATTGGGTCAAATATTAAGTTCAAACTGACCTTAGTTTGAGCCACTGTATCAGATTAGGTTTGAGTCAGCTTTATGAAGTGAGACAAAGCATACGGTGACTAATTAAATGTCTGACACCCGCCCTGATGTATGTAAATAATAACATTTCCTGTCCTTGAAGATCCTGCTTGCATGACTATGCACTTGCTTTTCTGCCGACAAAAAAGTATAAAAGTTGTAACAACTCCTGAATAAAAGGGAGAAGATCAAATCTGACTCTTTTGGCGTCTTCTCTCATCGGCCTCGGTTTCCCCCTCATCAACACACGAACCCTGACTCTGCTAGGGCTGGACCCCGGCAGTCCAAGAAATAGCTTCAATTAATTCTGGCACGCAGAAGTTATATTGCTGAAATTGTACTGCTTTTGATGCCAAAACAATTAGAACTCTTAGAAAATTGATTGTACCGTAAGTGGCTGCTAATTTTTATAACCCATTTAAAGGTTGAAAATTCAGAAAACAGTGGGTCTTTCTCTTGAAGCTCTCCAATCACATTTCCAATCATGACATTACATGAATCTCAATGTAGGAATTTAGAAGCTGTGGTCTCAAGTGACACCTTAAAATCTCTGAGGTAGAGAACATCTGATTGCTCTAGATACTGGCTTCATGTGCACATGTAAGCTCTTGATGTGCTTCATTCTCATAGCTATCCTTGATAGTACCTTTGAGCCCCAGTGATAAGAAGAGGCTCAAGTAGGCTCAGCATTTTGGCTGCAAGTTAGAGGACTGGTAAGTGGCCGAGCCCAGATTCTCATTGCATCTTAGTGTTTCCAAGAAATAAGTCTGAGCCCAGAAGTGCCATGGCAGACAGCACTGTCCTTAAATTTGCCTTGAATGATTTTCTTGTCAAAGATTCTTTGTGTTAGCTATGCATGGTGGCACATGCCTGTAATCCCAGTATGTTGAATGCCGAGACAGGAGGATTGCAGAACTAAGGTCAGTCTCAGAAAATAATGATACTCTCAGGAATCTAGCAAAACTCTTGTCTCAAAACAAAAAGAAATAGGGCTACAATGTAGATCAGAGGTAAAATTTCTGTAGTTTCAATCCCCATTACAAAAAGTTCTGTGTTTTGAAATTGGTCAAATAATCCTGGATGTTCAGAGAGCTAGCCCATAAGTTCCATGGGAAAGTTTAGAATTTTTTCTGTCTCTTATCTTCATATTATTCCAAATAGATTTTAGTTTTAAATTTTCAGATAAGGGAACTTATACAATGATGGTTCTAAACTGATTACAAATGATACTCACCCTCATTGAGCACAGGGCCAGGGTGAGCAGCAGAAGAAGCAGGAAAAGCCCCATGGTGCTTTTTATGTTCTGAGCTTGACCTCTAGCAAATGATGAGCTGTCTGGAGTTCCCCAAGGGCTGTGTGGAACACGGGCTATTTATATCTATAAGTCTCTCTGTCTCTGTCCCATGAGGCTTGTGTTATATCACGAGGCCTGGCTCCCAGCTCTCCTTCCTGATTGAAGTCTCCATCAGTGTAAATCCCTACATATATCGCAATCCTGTGTGGGGCAGGCCCTAGGAGGACAGCTTTTCAGGGACTCTATTTTTTTTTTTAATTCAGATGACAGTTTAGGTTCCAAAATAAATAATTGCAAAAAGTTTAATTTACTTTTAAGCTTTATATTATTATATATTTGTTCACTGAGTTCCAGATACAGGCTGGTTCTGACAAGTGGAGGACATATCCCAAGGACCCAGGAAGGTGAGGAGCTACATTTTGGTCATGAGAGAGCGTATGATAAGAGAATCTGATTTTTTTTTGAGGGTCTGGGGATGGAACCCAGGGGCATTTGACCTCCGAGCTACACCCTCTGCCCTATTTTTTATTATTTATTTTGAAACAGGGTCTCACGGAGTTGCAGAGAGCCTAAGTAGCTGAGGCTGTCCTCGAACCGCGATGCTCCGGTCTCAGCTCCCCCGAATGCTGGGATTACAAGCATGTGCCACCACGCCCGGCTGAGAATCTGATTCTTTCTCCTACTTAAACTATTCTGCTGCTAAATGCCTCTAATAAGTTTGTCTGTTCAGTTATTGTGCTTAGTAACATCATGATCCTACTTCAGAATGTTTTCATCTGTTTGTTATTTGTTATCTATTTTATCTGTTTGTTACATTCATGTGAAAGAGAGCATGCAAGTTTTGGTTGTGTATGGAATAAATTTACAAAAAAATGTATTCCTTTCTCGAATGGCATCCCATCACCAACTTCATGTGTGTGCTTGTGTCTGTGTGTATCAAAATATACAATATATCTGACATATATGTAAATATATATAAACATTACACATATGCCATATATATGTATATCTGTATCCACCATAAAATTATATAATGTATATGTTTAAATGTACATAGGCTATGTATACTTACATGTTTTAAGGTGTATATGTATATTTAACAGAAATAGTAATAGATAAAAATGTATATGCATGCACATCTACATCTCAAAATATTTTTGAAAATATCCTGTTTTTGGAAAATTTCCTTTGGTGAAAACAACTGCTTCACCTGTTCCTGTTGGCCTCATTTTACAGCCACAAACATTGCTTATCAGTAAAGCTGACATCATTCAAGAGTTTCAAATTTTCACTCCAGTAACAGTAATGCTAAGGATAGCTGTCAGCAAGCAAGCAAGCAGAGTGGGAAGTTCTCCCCTTCACAGAGATATAGCAATAACTCACAGACACATTCCCTCAAGACTCTACTATCCCAGCAGAATAGAAGCAAGGACAAAGTTTCTGGACATCCTCTTACCAAAGATCCTGACTCTTGTGTTGCATGAGAGACCAGAATGAAGAAAGACCTTCTAGCTCTCAGAATCACTCTGGAAATGCAATACAGTAGGCCCCCTGCAGAAGATATCTACTTTTTTTCTGGCAAATAAAACTGTTGGGAGAGGCCTGGAAATTATTTTGCTGAATTTATTAGTGTTTTTTTTTACTCCTCCCATATGAAGCTGGTCCATGCAAACAGAGAAAAATGTCTGATTTTCTCAATATACAGGCATCAAAAAAGAAAGTAAAGGAAGATAAAGCATCAATAGGAGATGTTCCAAACAAAAGAATAAATCCTCAAATAATCTCTTAAGAATATTAAAAATAACTGCTAAAAATATGCTAACCAAGGACAAGAGACGAGTGCATATAAAAATAGAATTTCAACGAAGAGGTAGAAAAGATGGAAACATTCTGAAGGAGGATCATGATGTTACTAAGCACAGTAACTGAACAGACAAACTTATCAGAGGCATTTAGCAGCAGAAGAGTTTAAGTAGGAGAAAGAATCAGAGAATATGATGACTGGTTATGTAAATAGTTCAGTCAGAAGAGAAAAAGGACTGGGTGTGGTGGTTCATGCTTGTAATCCCAGTACTTGAGAGGCTGAAACAGGAGGATCGCGAGTTTGCAGCCAACTTCAGCTACTTAGTGAGACCCTATTTTAAAATGAAGAATAAAAAAAAATCAGGCTTGGGGTGTAGCTTGGAGGTAGAATGCCTCTCTGTTTAACCCTCAGAGACACACAAAACAAAACAAAACAAAACAAAACAAAACAAGCAAAAAGAAGAATGAAAAAGATTGAAGAAAGCTTAATTGGCTTATGGACGTTATTCCTTCTCCTTTCCGAAGTGGAAGTATATTTCTTCACACTGCAGGGTTATTATTGGGGGAAAGGTGACACATGTAACTCTCTCATTTCTGCCATATTCAGTGTGTTTTTTCTTGTTATACTTAAATGAGACACTGTGGTTTACTACCTGGACTGTTTGTCTTTTGGGAAGGTAGACTGGTATGTAAAAACTGTTCGCACTGGCATCTCTCTGTGAAGATGATCGCTGGATGAACTTATTTAGGTGTCTTCTTAATATTTTCTATTTTTTTCTGTTTTTGTCTTTATTATTTCTTTGTTTTGAAAATTTGAACTTCTGTTTTTTAAGATTTTTTATTGGTGCATTGTACTCATACATCTTCCTGGAGTACAAGATAGTAGAGGCATACATGCACACATCATCCAATTGGCCCGTAGCCAATTCTCACCCTTTTCCCTCCCCATCCCTCCTTTTCATGTTTGACTTAGTGATTGGCTTTGATATGTTTGTTAATGTACATCATGAACCTTAGAGAGTTTCCCTCTTCCTTCCTCCCATTCCCTCAGCTAGGTTGCCTTATTTATTCATCTATTGTATCTTCTTCTTAGTTGAGATTTCTTCCCATGACCCATATTCTCTCTAGCTTTTGTATATTAGGAAGAGCATTTGATCTCTTATTTTTTCTGACTGACTAATCTCACTCAGCATAATGTTCTCCAGTTCCATCCATTTCCCTGTAAATGATGTGTGTTTTTCTTTATGGCTGAGTAAAAATCCATTGTGTACATATCTCATAGTTATGTAATCCATTCATCTGTTGATAGACATCTTGGCTGGTTCCATAGTTTGGCAACTGAATTGTGCAGCTATGAACATAGATATGCACACATTTGTTTGACAGTTTAGTTTCCATTCTTTAGGGTAGATATCCAGAAGTGGTATTGCTAGATCAAATGGTCAATTTTAACTTTTAATAGGTGATACATTTGCATATTTTGAGGAGAAATACTGCACAAAATTCTCCCAATTTAAAGTTTTACTTCCTTATTTGTCCTATTCATACTACCCAGGCCCATACTAACTTTGTCTTTCTATTTTCCTGACCGTTACATAGTCCCAGTATTTTATATAATGTTCTATATACATTCATCAATTGATTCCTATTTTAGCCCAGTTTACCTGAATCTCATGTGTTTCTCTTTCTTATTCTACTTCTGTGTGGTGGGTTACAATTTTTTTGTATTTTTCTGAAAGTAAAATCCACAAAAGATTATACTTTTGAGAATTTACTCACCTAAAAATATCCTTATGATATATTTAGACTTGAATTACTATAGGATTGTTGTGGATTCAATTTGAAATTTTATTTGTTGAATGATAGAGTTACTTAGCTTTTCTGTCACCGAGACCAAAATACCTTACAAGCATAACATATGGAAGGAAAAGTTTAGTAGTTGCACATTTCTAGAGGTTCATTCCATGGTGAGCTGTCACTAAGGCAAAAATCATGGCATCAGGTCACATGGGGGAGAAAATTTGCTCTCAGTCTTGGCAGCCTGATACACAGAGTGAAAGGAGGGATGAAAGGATAGGATATTAGATAGATAGATAGATAATTTTTTTCCCAAGGCCACCACCCCCAGGTGACCCACCTCCTACAGTCATGCTCCACCTCTGAACCTTCTTGCACTGGGATTATGCTTTCAACACATGGATTCTTTTGGAAACGATCTCAGTCCAAGCCACAGCAGTGAATATAATGAGTTCACTATCATTTTCTTATCAGTTATACATTCTATTTTCTTATTTCGACTACACATATACTTCTTCTGTGGCACTATTTACTTTTTTATACCAACTCTTTTCATACTGGTCTGTTTATCATAGTTTGCTTTCTTTAATGATCTTTGTTTCTCTTTGTTTACTGATAACCCACACAACAAATAATGTAACGTCTTAGTAATAAGGGCTTTATTGAGCCTCTCTTGGAGTGGCCCCATGACACAAATGATGAGCTATCTAGAGTTAACCACAGAGGAGTGTGGGACCTCTAGAGCTTAGGGCTATTTGTACCTATAAATCTCCTTGGTCCTGCGCACAAAGGCTTCTGTTATGTCACAAGGTCTGGCTCCCAGCTTTCCTTTCTAAGTGAAGGTTTTCATTAGCATCTATCCCCATACCTCCCTTCATCTTGTGTGTGTCAGAACCCAGGACAGCTTCATGTGAACCCTGCCTTCTCTTTCAGGTGACCATTCAATTTCTGCTAAAATAATTCCAAGATTTTCAGTTTACTTTAGATCTTTTCATTATTATATATTTGTTAACTGCTTCAATTCTGGGCACAGGTAGGTTCTCTCAAGAGGAGGACAAATGCCAGTGATCCAGGAAGGTGGAAAGTTGGGGTGCTCCATTTTGGCTAACAAAGAGAAAATGCTGAGATAATCTAGTTTTAACTTCTCTACCCCTACATGAATAAGACAACAGAACAGGCATGTTTCCATTGCACATTAAATAAATAAGAAACAAATATAATCTTCCATGGATTTAATTCCATCACCTCGTGTGTGTGTGTTTGTGTGTGTGTGTGTGTGTGTGTGTGTGTGTACACATATCTATTTTAATGTATATAAGAGTGTTACCGGCGGGTTCAGTCCTGTGGGGGGCAAGTCCACTAGCGGTCGGGGGCCTCAGAAAGATGGGACAAAAGGCAGGCGACGTTCTGCAGATTCTTATCTGCAGCGGTTCTTTCCCCTCTATGAATTCCTTAAGTTTTTAGTTACGACGCTTTGGAAAAGAACCTGAGGTGGACAAAGGCTTCTTGAGCCAATGACACTTTATTATGAAAACCCCAAGAAATTTATACACTTCACCAGTAAAGTTAAGTGAAAGGGGGGCGGGTGTCTTTTAGCTGGCTGTTGGCCTTTGAAGAATTAACTTCTGTTTCTCTCCAAGGTCTTGCAGATAAGCAGCTCCAGGTGGCAGCCTCCCAGGATAGTCAAGGCTTGGGAGCTTCTCGGGAGCTTTTCCTGGAACTTTCCATCTTTTGGGCTCAGTTCATATAGCAAGTGTGGGGAGATGTGGTGATTCAGGTGGATGTGATGGAGTTTCTTCAGGTGTTGGCATCTTATCTTCTAAGTCTGAAAGCTTAAGCATACTCACAACACAGTTTGGTAGACAAAATACCGCAAATAACACCACAAGGTTCTTAGTTCTAATTGTCAGATGTATTTCCTTAACTGCTGAGCACTCTTCTTTAAACAACAAGCCTATTAAAAGAATCCACTTCCCTGTCACAAACTCTCTGCAGTCTGCTTCTAACTTTCTAATTTCTTTCTTTCCCAGTTGGGACTTTCTTATGATAAGCTCTTTTTCATGCAAAAATGCTTTTCTTACTCTTACGGTATTTCTTTTCCTTCATACATATATATTTAAAATGTCTGTCCTTTATTTTGTAATATTTATTTCTAATTATGCGGCCAGTTTTTCTATCTCCTGGAATGCTCACACTGAGGTAAAAGTTAACAGTCTTTTTCTTTGGGTCTATTGTATTCGGGCAGCTAAGTTGTTTCTTTAAGGTTACACACAAGGTTTCTCTCTGTCTCTAGGCAGGATTTCAAGGGTGAATAATTATTTTGAACTGAGCTACTTTTGCCGGAGTGATAGATAGTGATGAAGGTCGGAGGCCATTTGTGATTGCTGCAGCTGGGGTGCTTATCACAGTACCTGAATTCTGGCCAGTTTCTCATTATTGTTGAGCAGAGCCAAGGACGTTTAGACAAATTATTAGAGAGTTTATTTCCACGGACTCAGTTTCTTTTTATATTTCTAATTTCACATCACTGGAGCAATTCGTGTAGAAAGTTAAAAGGAATAATAGTGAAGGGTATCTAAAAGTGGGGGATACTTTGGCCAGAGACGACACCTCCTTCTCGGGGCATTTTTGCCGATTTAACTATGTGGAGTGGGGGTTCTCAACACATAGATGCCGAGGCAGCAGGATGTCTTGGCATAAGAGTTTCCTGTACCTGTGTATTTACCTATTTTTCTATGTTTGGAAAATTATCTAATATTACTTTTTAGAATAAATTGTTGATCCCTTTGATTTAAGATCCTATTTCCTCTTCTATGCTTATTACTCTTAGGTTAGCCCTTTTAAATTTTCAAAGCCAGGCATGATGGGTCACACTTGTAATGACAGCATTTGGGAGGCTGAGACAGAAATATTGTGATTCACAGCCAGCCTCAGCTACTTATTGAGGCCCTTTGCAACTCAGTGAGACCCTGTTTCAAAATAAAGAATAAAAAATAGGGCTTGGGTTGAATGCCCATGGATTCCAACCCAATTACTGTAAAAAAGGGCCCATATTTATCCAATGTCCAATTTATACTGTCAAATTGTTTTTATTAAATTATATACCATATGTTCATTTTTGGAGTGGTCATCTTCCAAAAGTGAGATTCTGTTTTGTTTTGTTTTTTTGTTTTTTGTTTTGGTGGTACTGGGATGGAACTCTTTTACCTCCGGGCTACACTCCCAGACCTATTTTATATTTTACTTGGAAACAGGGTCTCTTAAGGCAGCAAGGCTGGCTTCAAACCTGCATGATCCTCCTGTCTCTGCCTCCCAAGCATGAGGATTACAAGCGTGTGCCACCATGCCCAGTGTGAAATTCTGTTTTTAATGTGATCTAGTTTACTGTTTATTTATGGTTTGTATTGATATCTTCATTTCAGTGATTGCATCCTTCACTTCCTTCAGAGTTTGTTTCTGATTCCTCTTCAAGGAGTCAGATTGTTTATTTGTTCCTTTATTTATTTCTGTGTCTCTCTAAATTCTTTTTGGAAATCTTGTATCATTTCTACTAGTAAAGTTATGATTTACCCTTCTGATGATCTTTGCAAGTTAGTGTTGTTTGGTTCTGTCATTGTGGGGTTATAGGAACTCATAGCTACTTTACTATTTTTCCTTCTCATGATTTTAGGTTTCTTAAGCTTTTTTTGTTGTTGCTTTTGTAGCTTTCTCTCACTCTGTACATATCAACTGGTATATACAAGGGCAAGTTGTGCTGTATTCAGTGATGAAGACTGAGTTAGGAGTGAGGTGCTGAAGTAGAATACGTGAGTAGAATAAGAGTTTGAGTGTAGTTAGGCAATATATAGTAGAAAGTAGAGATAGTGAACATATAGGAGGATTCTAGTATCCGGTGGAGAGTATTTAGGCATAGTGATATGAAGTAGATTTAATACAGGAAGAAAGAAAAAATACAAAGAGTATAGATATAAAACAGGGAAGAAAAGAGATGCAAAAGAGGTGTAGAAGAGAGCAAACAAAGAAGCATACAACACACAAAAAAACCAAAAAATGAACAACAAAGTAAAAGAATCCTAGAAATATATCAGTGCAGAGCAGATTTGACCCCTGCAGTCCTCCTAGTTCTACATGGATTCTTTCAGCCATTTAAGTTTCTCTCTATATTGCATTCTCTAGCATGTTCCAAGCTTTCTAATTTTCTATGTAACCTCTGGCAAAAATCTCAGTTTGTAGCCTCACTTTTTGGTCTCCCTCATTTGTTAGGACCCTCACCTTGTGTCTTTCTCTCTCTGTGTATATGCTGAGTGCAACTGTTGCCTCTCCTGTTGCAAGCCTGTGTTTCTGAACTCTTCATAGGGCCTGTCCCTCTGTATCTCTCTGTTTACACAGATGGGCAGTATCACTGGAGCTAGATCTAGCATAATTATGGGTCTCCATGCTTTCCAGAGACCCTTAGTCTGCAACTTTCCCTGCCTATGTAGATTTTGGGTGCACTGGCATCAGACCCAATGTATAGATGGGAGTTTGTGTTCTCCACATATAGGGCTGAATTGGTCTGACTTCTCTCTGGTCACTGGCTTTGATGGGCTCTGACAGATTTTAGGCCTCTTTGCCTGATTGGCCCTGAGGGCTGACTACTAATCTGTGCTTTTGCTGTGTCTGACAGCAGTCTTTACCACCAGCTTCACCAGGTGAAGTGCAAAGTCTCAGACCTTGTGAGTCTACCACTTGCTGCATGAGTTTCTGTGGCCTCCCTGGATGGCCTCCTGTTGGGACAGCTAGTTCACTTATGGTGTTGTAGAGTACTGCTTGGGATATCTGGAGGAAGAGATGGGTCCATCCACCACTGCTGCAAGATTTAGCTGGGACTCCAGACAGTAGAATCTCTGTGGAATGTTTGGTGAGGAACTGACCAATTAAAATTTCATAAAGTCATTGGCTTTTTTCTGAGGGTCTCTAAAAATTGTAATGCCCATAGTCATAGCACAGTAGGCAATATGGCATTGCTAGGGCCCTTGCAGTCACAGCCATTCCCCAGGGGAGGTGGGCAGCATACATTTCTGTTTTTGTTCTGTCTCCTGGCTTTGTTTTTGTTCACTTACAATTTTTCATTGCTTTGTTCAGATTTTTTGCTGCTTTTTTTTTCTCTTGTCAAGATGCTGTTTCCTGGGTTATAGAGATTGAGTGTAAGCAAAACTGAGTTGTGCTGCTTTCCTCAGGCACCATTTTCCCCAGAGGTCAGCTGTGAATCTTAACCTGCTGTTTTGAAGGCCATATTTTCAATAGATTGGCATGTTAAAACATTTCATTTAAACAAAGGTAAATTATATAAAAAGTGAACGAGATAATCACTCACAATTTATGTTTGATTAACAGGAAAAACTAAGATAAGTAACTAAAAAACACATATCAGCCAGGTGTGGTGGCACACACTTGTAATCCCAGCACTTGGGAGGCTGAGACAGGAGAATCGCACAGGTTCGAAGCCAGCCTCAGCTACTCAGTGAGGCTCTCAGCAACTTAGTGAGACTCTGTTTCCAAATAAAGTATAAAAAAAGGTCTGGGAGTGCGGCAGACTGACTCAATCAGAATGGCCGTGAGTCCACTCGGGATCGATTTATCTCAGAAAAGATGGGCAAGGATACGGGTGCCGTTCTGCAGGCACTTATCTGCAGCGATTCTTTCCCTTTTATGAAATAAATTCCTTTAAGTTCCTATTCATGGCGCTTCGGGAAAGAATCTGACATGGACAAAAGCTTCTTGAGCAATTGACACTTTATTACAAGAACCCCGAAAAATTTATATCCTTCACCAGTAGATTAATAGTAAAAAAAAAAAAAGAGGGTAGTGCAATCACTGCAAAACAATAGTGAATGACATGTAAACAAATTAAAAAAAACTAGTCCGGCATTCAAGAGATTAGCTCAGAATCTTCTCTGGATCTCATGGCAGATCCAGCTGCCCTTGCAGACAGGCAGTTCCAAAGGGCAAATTCCAGAAGAAACAGGCACGCCCAGGGCTTGGAGAATAGGCCTCTCATGGAATCTTCTTTTTTGGAACTTTCCATCTTTAGGGCTTAGTCCATATGGCAGGCATGGGGAGATGTGGCGATCCAGGTGGATATGATGGAAGTCTCCCAGATATCATCCGCCTTATCTTCTAAGGTCTGAAAGCTTAAGCAAACTCATAACACAGTTTAGCAGATAAACACCAAAAAATAACATGAAGTTTTTAGATTTAGTTGTCAGATGTACTTCCTTAGTTGCAGAGCACTTTTTCTCAACCGATAGGCTTATTAGAAGCCTATTCATAAGCCATATTCCTATCACAGACCCTTTGCAATATTCTTTTCTTAGCCACGTGGCGCCTCCCTGTCTTGGGCAGCGCTCATACTGGGTGTAAAGGTCAAGAATCTTCCTAGCCTTCAGCTCTATTGTATTGGGCAGTATTAGCTGCTCATAAACTAGGTTGCTTTGATGTCACACCCAATGTTTCTCTTCTCTGTATCTAGGCAGGATCACAAAAAGAGGGGTAAACAGAGGCACCGGGTTGCCTCCCTCTTAGGGCTTTTGTTGTAAGTTAATGATTAGAATGAAGGTCAGAGATAGAGGGGCAGTCTGTGTTTTGTAATTGCTGTTACTGGAATGTTTTCCACAGCATCTGAATTCTGACTAGATTTTATTACCATTTGAACAAAGCCGAGGACATTTAGAGGCTTAGACAAATTACCAGAAAGTTTATTTTCCACAAACTCAGTTTCTCTCACAGTCCTGATCTTACATCACTGGAGAAATTCATGTGGAAAGCTAAAAGAATCATTACCAAAAGAATAATAATTATGAAAGAATATCTAAGAGTGCGAGAGTGTCGGGGCCCACTCGGCTAGACCGGGATGGGGCGGTGGCTCAAGATGGCACCTAGGCATGTTGCCAAGTCACGAGGCTCACGAGGCTGGTGGTGCCCTGAGCCTGCACAGTGAGCCCTATCAGGCGCCCTACGGATGATCAGTGATGCAGCGCCTCATGCTACCACCAGCCCATCTATGAGAGGGTTAGAAATGTGCATGTCCTAGCTGTGGGAAGCTTGGGGTTGGTGGAGTGATGAGGGAGGGGTCATGAGACTGATATATATTTGCCTGCTGTGCACATTGAAGAAAAGAATTAAAGAGGAGGCATCATCAATAGACTCAGCATTTGTGTGTTCTTTCCCAGGGCTCTGTAGGACGGAGCATTAGGGATGGGACAAGTGGAGCTGAAACCCGGGAACGTCATGGGGTAAGTTTGCAGGTAAGCAACAAAGGGACAGCGCTGTGTAGGTTCGCAGGATTTAGCGACGAAGTAGAAAGCTCGCGGATTGCGACGAAGCAAGACTTATCATGGGGTCTAAGGTTACTACTATGAAAGTCAAAGAGGCTCTCTGTAAGATTCTTTTTAAGGGAGGAGCGAAAGAAATGGGCAGCTTAAAGCAGGCATAATGATGGTAAATCAAAGAGTAGACCTATTACAAGAACAGGTCGACATCTTGGGACAGATGGCCATGGTACCATGTATTCAAAAATTGTCTGGATTATGCATAACCTCTGTGCAGTATCAGAATTTTTCCCATGCAGGCAATCTATCCCGACAGATAGGCAGAATGCTTCTGGGAAATTGGAGCCATAAATTTGAACAGACTATGACAGAACTTTGAGCGTCCATTGTCGCTATCAAATCTACCCGCGTGGAGATTGTCTCAGTACAACAATGGATAGACCTGATACAGGGGACAGTGGGCTTCTTAAGAGATTGGGGTGGTGTGGCATTCTGGGCATTTTTTGCTGGTGGTAGTATGCTGTGTCCTGGTTGGATATATCAGGTGTATTCAACAACAAACTGTGCAACAACAGCACATGCTGGTGCAAGCTCTGGAGGCCCTTGAAGTCGGCTCATCTCCTCACGTATGGCTCAATATACTGGATCGGTAGTCAAAGACGGGTACGATCATCCCCGGGATCATATCAACCTAAGACAGGGGAGTAATCATGCTATTGCTTTCCCGATGACGGGTAAGAATGATCCTTGAGGTTCGACAACCTAAGACAGGCACGGTCCAGAGCCTTAATTTTAATAAAACAAAAAGGGGGAGATGTCGGGGCCCACTTGGCTAGACCGGGATGGGGCGGTGGCTCAAGATGATGCCTAGGCATGTTGCCAAGTCACGAGGCTCATGAGGCTGGTGGTGCCCTGAGCCTGCGCAGTGAGCCCTATCAGGCGCCCTACGGATGATCAGTGACGCAGCGCCTCGTGCTACCACCAGCCCACCTATGAGAGGGTTAGAAATGTGCATGCCCTAGCTGTGGGAAGCTTGGTGTTGGTGGAGTGATGAGGGAGGGGTTATGAGACTGATATATATTTGCTTGCTGTGCGCATTAAAGTAGTTAAAGGGGAAGGATTAAAGAGGAAGCACCATCAACAGACTCGGCGTTTGTGTGTTCTTTCCCAGGGCTCTGCAGGACGGAGCATTAGGGACGGGACAGGGGAGTACTTTGGCCAGAGACAACGCTCTCTCTCGGGGCTTTGCTCACGTTGAGAACCAGCCAATTAACTGTGTGGGAGACCACCACCCAGATGCTGAGAAGAAGCAAGTGGTCTCAGCATGGGAGTATAACCCAGAGGTAGAAAGCCCCTGGTTTTCTACCTGGGTTCCATCCTCACTACCACCAATACATAAATAAATAAATAATAAAAAATACCTATCAATTTGAAAAGATTTCATCAGGTTTAACTGAATACAAAATCAATATCTCAATATCAATTGTATTCCTGTAAACCAACAATTACCATTTACAGCACACTAGAAATGTTATATGATTGGTGGCAATAATAATAAAAGAACAAAAATGTCTTGAAATCTACTTGAACAGAAATATTTAAACATTAAAAATTAATCATATAATTTTTTATTCTGTACCTGAGAAAGAGTTATGGAGGCATATACCTGTTCCTGAGGAAAATATCAGAAAAAAAAATTCAACTTTTCTCTAATTCTTATCTAAGTTCAATATAACTACCAATTAAAATGTAAAAGGGCATTTATATGCCTTCTTTTGAATTCTGAATTGCTATTTGGGCTATTCAATATTAGAATGTGTTTGCTGAGGTTGTAATGGAGTAGAGCCCAATGTTGCAGCCAGATGACCTAGGGTCAAGGTCAGGGGCATTTTTTTGTTCTTGGATATCCAAAAAGGTGCTAGATTTCCCAAGCTCAATTTTCTCTTCTTTATAAAATGAGGCCAATGTTAATGATGCCCACTTCATTGGATTTGTGTAAGTACTAAATGAGTTTATAAAGAAAAACTCCTTAGCAAAGTATCTGGTAGTAAATGTCAGAAGTTACAGTTATGTAATTAAAGAAAAAAATAGAAATAAACCAAACAAAGAAACCACCTCTTTTCCAAAGCAAAGATCAAACTAAATCTCATTTTTCAACAAGGAATATTTACTAATCCAAAATGTTAACAAAATGGGCTTCTGAATTTGGCTCTGGTTCCACTGGAATTAAGCTGAGATCATTACATTTAATACCTTCATATATTATTTTATGGTCAAGTAGAAAGAATTAATATTATGGTGTTTATAATGAGTATTAGACTAAGATACAGATGGGTGGTGGTTTTGGATAAATATTATTTATCCCGAAGGCACATGGAGTCTCAGGTTCCTGTTCTCAGCAGGATGTTCTGGTCACACATCTCCTTTTGTTGAGAACATAAACCAAGAATCCCTTGTGTTTGGTCTTCAATTTTGGAACATATTCTTGTTGGACAAGAACTTTTACAGCTTCACTTCACAATCCTAATGTCCATATAGACTATTGGCATCACATGATGAAACCAATTTTCATCTCTACTACTTCCTCTTTTGTATCATTCCAATTTTCAAAGACAGAAGGAAGATTAATGCGAATGTAAATGTTAATACACAACACTGATTCTAATGTAGAAATCTCTACATTCAATCAATTTAAGTACTATTTTGTGGCTCACAATTTTTAATAACAAGTATTTTTGTGATTCTTGCTTTTAATAGAATCAGAGGAAGATATAATTTTAGGAATGGTTGAAAAACCATTAAAATAATTTTCTGTGACCCCCTCACAATGTCATTTTTAGCCTATACTTGAGAGAAAGTCAAGAAAATAAATGACATCACCACAACAGAATCCATGCTCTCAAACTGGGTGCAGTGGCAAGGGCCTATAATTCCAGATATTCAGAAAGCTGAGACAGGAGGATTGCTTGAGTTTGAGACCAACCTGGTTAATATAGCAAGATCTCATCTCAAAATACAAACAATCAAACAAAACCTCTCATGTTCACCCATCTTCCCATTCATGTAGTATGTATTTTCAAGTTAACATTCTATAAAGGTATGTTAGGTCCAGCGGCCAGTTATGGGCAGGAGAGAGAAGTAAAGCAGGTTGCTGAGAGATCAAACAAAGTGCCCAGAAATTGTGTGAAATATATAATTTATTTGGAAAAGCTTACAAGAGATTAGTGACTACTTCAAGAAGAGTAGTCAATGGTGATAGGATGACAGGATGACAGTATGATGCCCCTCAAAGTGCTCTGCCAAGTGGTGCCTCCTCTCCCTCATGGCACTTTGTCGAGTGGCAGCCATCTAAATGCAAGGCACATATCTTTCCCCCTGAGCCCTAAATTCCACTTTAGTCACCAGTGAGAGGGGGATGTTATAAGATTTTTTTTTTAGATTTTATGTTAGGCTGTGGAAGCTGTGACATGATCAACATTCGCTGGCTTAGTTTGATTGTATGACCATCATTTATAGACACAACTATTTTGGCGTATATATTAAAAAGTAGCTTTCTATAGATAACGGATAATACTAACTTGCCTTAGCTCCCATTATGCATAAGATTTAAAGCCAGCTCCCTTCAAGAAAATATGTGTCTGGAAGCTCGCTCTCATTGTTTTTTTTAACTTTGCTGGGCTTTTGTGAAAAGAAAGGGGGCATTCAAAAACATGATGTTTTAATGTTCCTCTTTTCTTTAAAGATAATACAAGGTTGGAAATAAATAAACTTGACTTGCTTTAGCAAAAAATAATACAATTCATGGATGTATAAAAATGAAGTCACATTTTGCTTATAAAGACAATTTACTTATCTTATTGGTACATTGTAGTCCATATATCTTAATGGGGGTACAAAATAGTAAAGGCATACATGCACACGTCACTCATCTAGCCCTTACCCAATTCCCACCTAATTTCTTCTCCATGCCCTATTTCTCATGTTTGGCTGAGTGATTGACTCTGATATGTTTGTAAATGTACATCATGTACCTTATGGAATTTCCCTCCTCCACCCTCCCATTTCCCTCACTTAGGTTGTCTTATTTGCTCATCTATGGCTTCTTCTTCATCAAGAGTTCCTCCTATCATCCCTTTTCTTTCTAGTTTCCACATATTAAGGAGAGCATCTTTTTTTTTTTTTTTGGTGGTACTGGGGGTGGAACCCAGAGGCTTTCTACTTCTGGGCTATAGTCCCAGACTCATTTTTTATTTTATTTGGAAACAGGGTCTCACTACGTTGCTGAGAGCCTCACTAAGTAGCTGAGGCTGGCTTCGAACCTGTGCGATCCTCCTGTCTCAGCCTCCCAAGCGCGGTAATTGCAAGTGTGCGCCACCATGCCTGGCAAGCATCATTTTTTTTTTTTTTTTACTTTTTATGACTGACTAACCTCATTTAGCATAATGTTCACCAGTTCCATTCATTTCCCCACACATGACACAATTTTGTTCTTCTTTATGACTGAGTAAAATTCCATTAAAGAGACACATTTTCAATAACATTTTTGATCAATAAATCTCCAACTGTTTTTTGTGGGTATAATACAATAAAAAACTTTTCATAAATCTCTTGCAAAATAATGAAAGTATGTGAGAGAGAAGTCACAGAAGTATTAAAATGAGGAAAGGGATGAAACTAAAGATAAAATTTAAATTTATAAGATTATATGTATGTGTTTACAATAATAGTTTAAACTTTTTATTGGTGCATCATAACCATACATCTTAATGGGGGAACAAGATGGTAGGGGCATACAACACATTACTCATTTAGCCATTCCCTAATTTCCACCCCATTCTCTCTCACTCTCTCCTTCTCAGGTTTGGCTTTGTAATTGATTTTGATATGCTTGTGAATGTATATCATGTACATCAATAAATTTTCCTCTTCCTATTCCCATCCCCCTCAAAATTAATCTTTTTTTCAAAATGGTAAATAAAATATTAATAATGTATATATTCTCTGGTTGGACTGAGGCTTTCTATAAAGGTAAGGCAGAATTATCATCACAATACATTTGACAATAGTAATACAATTATTAATGTTGTATTTGAAAATAACTTCAAGCTCACAGAAACACTGCAATGGTTCCTAGAGTAGAAAGAGCTCCTGCACACCTCTAACCAATTGCACGTATTATTTTATTTTTTACTTTTATTGGTGTGTGATAGCTTCACATCATATTGTATTTCACATTGATAGTGACATACATGCACACAGCACTTGTTGGGCTTTCCCTGGCTCCCTCTAGTTTGGAAAAAAAAAAGTAGACCAGAGCCACATTTAATGTCTTACAGATCAGATCACTACCCCAGATTAGGGAGTATGGATGGTCTAGGACTCTGGTGGTGCAGGAAGTGAAATCCCCTCCTCCATGAAGGGTGGAGGCCAAAGCAGGAAGGTACACAAAAATGAAATTAAAATATTAAATAAGATAACACTTCTTGGCTCTAAGTTTTGGGGAAATTTATGTCTATTAAAATAGCATATAAAACTATGAAATTATAAAGAACAGAATAAAGTCATTTTTATTTTTATTTTATTTTATTTTGTGTGTGTCTGGTACTGGGGGTGGAACCCAGGAACTTTTCTACCTCCAGTCTATACTCTCAGACCTATTTTATACTTTATTTGGAAACAGGGTCTCACTAAGTTGCTGAGAACCTAAGTAGCCAAGGTTGGCTTTGAACTTGTGTGATCCTCCTGTCTCAGCCTCCCAAGTGCTGGGATTACAAGCATGCACCACCACACCCAAGAGAATAAAGTCTTTTTACCTACTGAGGGGGAAAAAGTTGTTTTTAATCAATGTCAGTAACAATATATTAAAGATATTTAACTGCTCCAAAACTATTCCTGGGGCAGAGACCAGAGGCATTATATAAACTAAATCATAATTTCTATGAGTCAGAACTTCATTGGGAAGACTTTTGATTAATAATTGAAATATCAGACCTATTTGTGTTTTTACCTGATTTTAATGGAAATGTCTTTAGCATTTGTTGTGTTAGGGTAAGGCTTGTGGTTGATATTGAAAATTGATCTTTTATGTCTATGTAGTTTTTGCTTATTCCTATTTTACTTAGCTTTTTGTGGTATTCGGAATTGAACCCAGTGCCTTAGGCATGCCAGGCAAACATTATACCACTGAGCTCCTTGGCTACTTACTTAAAATATTTGTTAAGAATGGACACTGGATTTTATCAAACATCTTTTCTATTTTATGTTCTTTTAAGATTTTTCTTTTCATTTTTTAAGATAGCAGTATTGTTAGAAGTCTTTTTATTAAATGAACTTTTGCTTCAGTATTTTTATGTTTATGATTAATATTTTAGGGCAGAGTCCCTCTTGGTCTTTATCTTATTGACTTGCAAAAGAGAAATTTTACTTTTTATTCATCAATATTAATGTAATAATGTGGTTCTCAAAGCATAGTCCAGAGAGTTTAGGGGGTCCTATGATGCTATCAGAAAAAGCAATATTATTTTAATAAAATGAGGAGATACTAGAACATGAAAGCACGTTATGTTCATGTACAGATATACCACAATAAATCCTATTATTCTGTGTAATTATTATACACCATAAACACTCCTTTGTTATTTTCTCAAGTCACTCTCATGCTCTTACAAGTATCCTGTGAAGATGTTTGTGAGAGACTACAGGATGTGTGATACAGCAACATGTTAAAACAAAGCATATATGAGAGTTTATCTGTGTTTGTTGAGGCAGATACTAACGTGCCTTTCAAAAATCTAAAAAGTAATATGGTTAGCAAATTTTTTTGTTCAGGTAGACATAAACTGAATAAACAGAAACACTTTTATTCTTCAACAAATTTAAGAATATAAGAAATTCTTGTTCCTAAAACTCAGGAAATAAAACCAATAATCACTAAGTGGGTTGGCATCAAATTTAAAAGCTTCTGAGCAGCTAAGGAAACAAGAGTGTGAAGAGAGTCTACAGAATAGGGGAAAATATTGTCAGTTACTTCTATGACAGAAGACTAATATCTAGAATATATAAATAACTAAAAAACAAAATAACCTAATCAATAAATGGTAAATTTAACCAAATAGACACTTCTTAAAAGAAGAAATACAAGTGGACAACACATATGTGAAAAAAATGTTCAGTATCCTTAGCAACCAGAGAACTTCAAGTAAAACTATACTGACCTTCCATCTCACTCCAGATAGAATGTCAAACATGGGAAACTGAGACAGAATGACCACAGGTTCATGGCCAGCCTCAACAACTTAGCAAGGCATTTTGCAACTTAGCAAGATCCTGTTTCAAAATAAGAAATAAAATAGGACTGAAGGTTTAGCTTAGAAATAGAATGCCCCTGGGTTTAATCCTCAGTAACACACACACACACACACACACACACACACACACACACACCATAAACAATAAATTCTGGTGAGGATGTTAAGATGCATGAAAATAGGCCCATTTATACATTGTTGGTAGAATTATAGATTAATACAACTACTTTGGAGATCAGTATGAAGGTTTCTCAAAAGACTAGGAATGGAACTACCATATTACCCAGGTTTACCTGTCCTAAGTATTTTTCCAAAACAATTAAATCCAGGATATTTCATATCCATGTTTATGGCAACACAACTAACAATAGCCAAATCACGGAACCAAAATAGGTGTCAGTCAACAGATGAATAAATAATAAAAATATGTTATACAAACATGATACAATTTTACTCATTCATAAGGAAGAACAAAACTACATTATTTAAAGAAAAATGGATGAAGCTGGAAAACTTTCTGCAAAACTCCACAAAACACAGTGGAGTTTCCAGGTTGGGGCAGCAGGACTCTTCCCCCAGGGTGTAAGGAATGGTGTAGGGTACCCTATCTGTGGGGAATTTTAAAATGAAAATAAAATGAACTGAAACACAATCCGCTTTTCTTATCAACATGAGATGATTTTCCATATTGAATCAGTGATAATGTAGTCCTCCTTGAAAAATATAGATATAAGGTCTAAACAATTGTTACAATAGCCATGACCTAAAGCAGGCTGCTCCTAGCCCTCAGTCTTGGTAACAACCCTGACTCCATTCAGTTATGAGGATCCCAGGATTTTCCAATTAGTGGCTCCAGACTACTTAGTATCTTAAACTTAGTGAAACTCAGAGTGAGGTGGCAGATGAGGGTGAGGGGTTGACTGGGATGGCACAGTCAGAAGTGATGTTTGCCAACTCTCCTACATTCCATTGACCAGAAGTAGGCACAAGCCTGTACCTGCTGGAAACCAGGGTCTATATCCGTGTGTGTCCATGAGGAAAAGGCAAATGCATATGTAAGTAGTTCTCTAGTTTGTATTTTTTATTTCTTCAGTGTCTAGAGCACGTATTATTTGGGAAATTGTTGATCTATGTGAGTACACACTATTTTTCATTTATGTTGATTTTATTTTGTTTTGTTTTTCTTTTTGGTACTGGAGGTTGATCAATACTCTAGCCCTTTTTAATTTTTTATTTTGAAAGAGTCTCGTTAGGTTGCTGTGGGTCTCTCAAAGTTAGCAAGACCCTCAGTATGTGACACCATACAGTGACCACCTTGATTTCTATAGTGGAAACACGAACACACATTTGTTACAATGATTATTCAGTGCTGACTAAATCCTATGCCTCCACTTTGTGAAGAACAGTTTAATACAAATGTCCCTTTTAGAAATGGATGGAACTGGAGGACATTATGCTAAGTGAGATTAGTCAGTCACAAAAAATAAGAAATCAGATGCTTTCCCTAATATGTGAGAGTTAGAGAGAAACGGGTCATAGGAGGAACTCTAGATGAAAAAGGAAATCCTATAGAAAAGCAAACAAGGCAACCTAAATGAGGAGAAAGGAGGGGGGAAGAGGAAAATCTCTAAAACACATAATGTACTTAAACATATCAAAGTCAACCACTAAGCCAAGCAAGGGAAGGAGAGATGGGGAGGGAATGGGGTGGGAATTGGGTAGGGGTTAAATAGTGATGTGTACATGTTTGTACACACAAGTTTTTTTTTTTTTACCACAATATGATGTATGAATATAATACACCAATAAAAATTAAAACAAAAAACAAAAAAACCCCAAATGTCTCTTTTATGATATGCAGCATTTACTTAAATCCATATGTATGTTAGAAGTGCAAGCAGAATGATATTTTTCAGTCTAGATATGTTACTCTCTGTCTTCAACTCTTGGGTCCCAACTCTTACTGCCAAGTAAGAACACTGGAAGAGGAGGAGAAGACACTTCCAAAAAGGGTCATTCCCATTCTCTTTCCTAAATAAAGTGTGAACCATGAGCAGCAGGGCTCTAAGTGGATGTGAGGACAGCAGTGGCAACAGGATGCTGAGCACAACTTGAACTCAGAGCCCAAAGGCCTGGGGACTTCTGAGAGGGTGGTATGCAGAGGTGGCAGTGAAGAGGGCAGAGAGAGCACTTCTCCAGAGAGAGCATCCATGCTTAAAACAGGCAGTGAGGAATAAAGTGCTTTTTAGAGCCCTCAGTCTCATAACCAGGAGTTCTTTAATGAATGATTGCATGTGTGTGTCCATGAAAGCGTGCGTGTGTGTGTGTGTGTGTGTGTGTGTATGTTTGTGTGTGTATGCAGGCCTAGGTGTGTGACAACCGAGGCCTTTAAAAACCCCCAGTTCTATGAAAAAACAAAAGAGAGCATTATTGTTTTTTGATAGTTTATTTTAATCAAGTTATATTTGAGGTTTCAACAATTGACTTGCAGTTTATAGGGAGAAAGATAAAAAGAGGAAAGAAAAATTCTTATTTAAAGCTTTGGTAGGTAGCCTTTTTTTCTGACTGCAGACACCAGATCTCTCGGCATCTGCATTCTTATTTATGCAGTCCATAGGCGACTCTCAACGTGAGAAATAAGCCCCGAGAGAAGGTGTGGTTGTTGGCCGAAAGTACTCTCCACTTTTAGATATTCTTTCATAACTATTATTCTTTTAGTAATGATTCTTTTAACTCTCCACATGAATTGCTCCGGTGGTAAAAGATCAGGACTGTGAGAGAAACTGAGTCTGTGGAAAATAAACTCTCAACTTTGTTCAAATGGTAAAAACTAGTTAGATGCAGTGGCAGCAGTCCAGTCAATAATTACAAATGCAGACACCCCCCCCCAATCTTTGTCCTTCAATACAATAGAGCAAAGGCTAAAAGGAATCTTGGCCTTTGCACCTAGTAGCAGCAATGCCTGGAGTTATAGCGACACCACCTGGTTAATAAGCCTATCGTTTGAGGAAAAGTGCTCAGCAGCTAGAGAAGTATATTTGACAACTAAATCTAAAAACTTCATATTATTACTTGGTATTTACCTGCTAAACTGTGTTATGAGTTTGCTTAAGCTTTCAGACAGCAGATTGTATTGCAGACAGAATCCAGCAGACATTCATTGAAATCCTCTAAGTCATCACACGGATTTCCCTACGACATGTATGAAAGCTGGATTCTCGGACTTCGTCCCCCATTAAATAGAGAAGGACATTGGACTAAGCCCTAGGAACAAAAGTTCTGAAAGGGTTAAAGAAAACCGGACCCCTCAAGCGATTTTGGGTGTGACTTTTGTTCTTCTGGAAATAGCCTACTAAAAGCCTCTGCAGCTGCAAGGCCAAAAGGGGGCTGAATGAAGCACAAGACCCACCTGGGATAATGGGACTGATTTCAATCACAAACACTTGTGATGTCACAGGCCTTTACTTTTGTCTTGTCCAGGGTTGGTAATCTGCATGTGTATCTCTCTATTGTACCTTGGGTGTTTTGCACTTTTTTACTAGAAATTCACTGGGAGAGGGGAATATATAAAAAATCTTGTGTCCAGAATAAAGTGTTTGATTGCACAAGAAGCATTGATCCATGTCAGGTTCTTTTCAAAAGCGCTGCTAATATGATTATTTCATAGAAGGAAAAGAATCGCTGCAGATAAGAATCTGCAGTTCTTCACTCTATCCTTCCCCATCTTTACTGAGATCGACCGCGAGTGAATTCGCGCCCCGATTGGACTGAGTTGGTTTGTGGCATCTGACCATATTTTGTAGTCCTTTAAGCAAAAATTCTTGTGATAAGTTTGTGCTTAGTACAGTATTTGTTTTCATATATAATTCCCTGGAAAACAGAAACAGGGATATCACTGAGATTTTCAATTCTGCCCTGCAAAGGTAAATAATGAAAACCCAAATCTTTTCTTGCTGTATATTTGTGTTTTTTGAGAAACACCTAGCATTCAACAAAGTTCTAGAAACAAAGTTAGAATTAGTCAGAATTAATCAGAATTAATCAGTTTCAGAAGTGCTGCTGTTTCTGAAACTTTTCTCCAAATAGCACCCCCTGAGTACTCTTTTCTCTAAACTTCCTGTTATTTGAAATAATGTACTGTAGGGGTGCTGGAAAGCAGGCTGGAAGAAGCGCTTTCCCCCCAATATGAGAAGTTAACTAGAGAAGTCTTCTTCCATATTAGGATTAGAAATAAGATATTAAAATATAAAGTCAGGATATAGAAGTAAGGTAGGATTGGAAATAGAGTGAAGATCCATAAGCCCAGCGGCCCAAGTTGCAGGATTCAAGGACGAGGGTAGGGGACCCACAAGGTCAAAGTCTCTAATCTCCAGCTTGCCGACCAAGGTCTTTGTAAATGGGAACCCACCCCCATATCTCTGAGCTAGATCAGCAAACAAGGCCAGGCTAATCTGCTCTCCAGGCAGACTCTCCAGTGCAGAGATAAGCCTGGCCCAGCCTAGGTGGGTGGGAAAGACAGCCCTAGGGAATGACCACATACCATAAGGGAGATAAGCAGTCCTTAGCAGGCTCTGACATATGTGGATGCATGTTTTAAAATTATTGGTTGTGCTTGTTTGTCCTTGTATCTGATTGCTTGTATTCCAAGGTTGGCAGGCTCAAACTTTTGGCGGGCTCTGACGCGTGTAACCACTCCCTTGCGTGTAACCACTCCCTCATAAGGTTATAAAATTCAGAGTGTGGAGGAGGGAGGGGTCGAACCTCGGCCATAGTGTCTTGGTTTCGACCCCTGGCTAGCCGGGACAATAAACCTCACTTGCATTTTTACATCTCTTGTGAGTCCTTTGATATTTGGGTTGGTGGGCAATTCTTGGACCCTTTCAGTACTTAATGAAAACACTACAGATATTATGAGTTGAAGACCTGACAATTTGAATTATTCTGTCATCATTCTTTTAACACAGAATTGTTAACATCTCTGGTCATGTAAATGGGTGTGGTCATTCTGAGTTTTCCTATCACCTGAAAAGTAAAATATTTCAGTAAAATACTGAAAAAAACCAGAAGACCATTACCATTCCTTTTACATTCTATGAAATATAGGCACATTCTGTACTGTGAGTGACTGGTCTAACATAGATTTTAAATAAAAAGGAATCCCTTTATTTTCAAGCACAGGTGATGTTTAATTTATTATTAGGTGTTTTAGTGTATTTCTAAGTTTTCTACTATGGGATTCTTTAAAGAGAATACTGGTTTATTAAAACATATATATATATATATATATATATATATATATATATTCATTGTAATACCATTGATTTTTGTTTTAAACAATCCATCATCACACAGGCTGTTGCCTAACTGTGATCAATCCTAGTTATTTCATTGGTGCTAAGTGAGAAAGCCCAAGACATCTAAATATGTATACTAACAAATTTCATTGCTTAGAAGCAGATTTTAAATTATTTAAATAGATAACATTGAATATTATCACTCAAATGGTATTTTATGGACTCTAAAAATTGCTTAAGAACTAAGGTTTTTATTGTTTGTTCATTTGCAAAAGGGGAACTATCTTTGTTGATTACTCCCACAAGTGAGTACTTTTAGAATCAGGTGTTTTTCTTTGATATAAAATGTGTGTGTGCATGTGTGTGTGCGTGTGTGTGTGTGTTCTGGGGAGTGGAGGGGTAGGTAAACCATCTTTGAAGATGGCTTTTTTTTTCTTTTGGCTGCTTCATCACCATTCACTGAAGATTCTTGATATTTAAAGTGATCAGTCTGCCTTGGGACTGAAGAAAAAGTTATTAATACTACATAGCTTAATCATATAAAATTAAAAAAGCATATGCACTGATTGCTTTGACATTTTTAGTAACCAACTCTGAGCCTACTTGTTTTTGGTTGGTGATTTTACAAAGTGCAAAATTTTACAAAGTGCAACCATCATCAGTTGAACATTGGCAAGAGTTTCATTGGACTGGTTGAGAAAGCATCGTTTGAATTTTGCCACAGCATTTTCACTGAGCTTAGTACATACAAAAGGCTCAAATCTCTCCTGGTATTCAGATACAAACACTGACAGATCAATTGTCTTTGCAACTATTTCATTGAGACATCCACGGCCAGAACCTGGGAAGAAAACAGGAGAATTTGGGCTCATTACTGGAGGTATGTAGCCATTCTGGGGAGCATCTGTTCTGTCATTAATCTTCTTACATCTCATTAGAGATGAGAATTCAGACAGATTATAGGGTACAATCTAGGTTCCCAATTCCAGGAGCAAAATTCATATTCTGAGGTTTCCTTTAGTTCTTGCAAATTCTTACATATCACAACAGCCCACAGAAGATGGGCTTTTATCAAAGACATTCATGCAATGACATACTCCAATTTGGTGGGGAATAGTAAACATACCTGGTCCTTTCTTTATTCCAAGTCATGCCACACTTTATTATCATTCAGATCATCCTGTAGAACTTTCAAGTGCCACATAAATATTGGGTCTAGAACAGTGTCTTTCAGTCCTATTAACTATAGTCTGCATCAGCAACAAAATGTTCTCATGTAGCCAACCTGTAAAGAGAATGAGCTCAGGACTTGGATGAAAGTGAACTGGTTTTACTCTTGTTCCTGAAATGGTCTATTCAGTTGATTGAGAACATCACTTTTTCAGCCTGCATGGATTTTTGGAACAATTTAGGTAGGCAGCATCAACAAGCTTTGTAGACTATATGAAGCACATCACATGTGTCATTTGTCTGTGCTTACCACATTCTGGACAGCATGGTTTTTCACCTGCTGAGTGCGTTTTTCTACCCTAAAGGGAGGAGAACTCATGGGATTCTGGAAGGGCTCAGGTCACCCTGACAATATCTGTTCTGTATTCCTGTGGTTGTATGATTCTGGGTCACACACTATGCCCTGAGTCTTCTCTCTAGCAGTTTCCCCTTTTTCTTCCACATTTAAGCAGATTCATGAATGCCCCTGTCAAGAAATCTATCTTGGTACAATGCCATAGGGGCATCATTCAAGTCTTCCTCTTGTCCCACTGAATTGTATAATACCAGTATTCAATCCTGAGACCCATTTTGGTGTTCATGGAAACTGTGACTATGGTGGCACACCTTGAGTGGCAATGACACACTGCATGCAGGTCCAAAAACAGGAGCAAAGCCCACAAGGGAGATACCTCTTTTATACTTGAGCTAATGTGGAGCATGGTTTGAGGGCTATAACTTCTTTCCCAAGGTCCTAGAACCAAACCCTGGTCCAAAGCCAGTCCTCACTGTGCAGAACTCACCTGCATAGCAGTTAAGGGGAAGGGCAGACAGCATGAGGATCATTACCAGCTTCATGTTGAGGCAGCTGCTGTTTGCACGTTCCTTCTCTGTTGTAGGAATCAAGGTATTTTCTTTGGAGATGAGAACCCAGAGCTCCTATAGTTATTTCCCAGGTAGCTTTCTTAGTCACTCCCAAAAAAGGAAAGGATGAGTCACAGGACCTGGCTTTGGACCAGGAAAGGGCAGGTAGAATTAACCAGAGACAAGACAGGCTGCAATTTGTTTGTATAAAATAAGAAAATAGAGACTTTTGAAGCCAAAAGTAATGGGCAGCCAACAGTGATGACCCACTGCAATAGGCAAAGTCTGTAGAAGTGATTTTCAAATGAAATTGAAATAAAAATATCATAGAACTGTGTTGCCATCCTTTTTGTTTTTATTGTCATAATTTTGTAATCCATTCATCTCTTGACGGACATCTACATTGGTTCCATAATTTGTCTATTGTGAGTGGTGCTGTTTTAAACAAGGATATACATAATATTCATATAACATTATGGTAATATTACTATAATTATTATGTTCTGATTTAATTTCTTTTGGATATATACCCAGGAGCAGCATAGCTGAATCATTTGGTGAATTCATTGTAGTTTTCTGAAGAATTTCCCTAGTGACTGCACTAATTTGCAACCCCACCAGTAGTGTATAAGAGTTAATATTTCCCTGTATTTTTGTCGTCATTTATTGTTTAACTTCTTGATGACTGTAAATATATTTGGGCTTAGATAAAATCTCAGTATAGCTTTGATTTGCATCTCCTGATTGCTAGGGATGTTGAACTTTTTTCATGTTCATATTTATAGGTCATTTGTTTTTCTTCATTTGGAAATTATCTGTTTAGTTTGCTTGCTCATTTTTTTTGGTGGTACTGGGGTTCCTGGAAGCCCTTCTACCTCTGGGCTACACTCCCAGACATATTTTATTTTTGGAACCAGTGTCTCTTAAGCAAGCATGGCTAGCTTCAAACCTGTGCGATTCTGTCTCCACCTCCCAAGTGCGGGGATTACAAGCGTGCACCACCACTCCCGGTGATTGCTTGCTCATTTTTTAATTGTTTTTTTTAGTACTTATTTTATGAAGTTTTTTTATGTATATTAGGTATTATTAGTCTATCAGAGGAGTAGCTGACAAAGATATCCTCCCATTTTATAGGCTCTCTCTTTACACTCTTGTTTCCTTTGATGAACAGAAACTTTTTAGTTTAATGCTATCCCACTTGATAATTTTTTTAATTTCCTGAGATTTTGGGTCTTATTAAGAAATTTTCTAACTGTGCCTATATGTTGGAGTGTTGGACCTATGTCTTCTTCTAGTAATTTAAAGGTCTCTGGTTTAATTATCAGGTCTATGATTAATCTCCAATTGATTCTTTGCAGGGTGAGGAGTAGGTATTGAATTCCATTTTTCTACAAATGGATAATCACTTTTTCCAAAACCATGTTTTGAAAAGGCTTTCTTTTCTATAGTATCAGATGATACCATACTGAGGTTTTTTTTAAGGATGATAGATGCTCTATGCAAATAGCCTATCACATGATATAGCACAAGGAAATTATTAGTGTGTTTCCACCCATTCTTTCATTAATTGATCCATCCATCTATCCATATATGCATCCATTACTGAACACGCAATTAAGGACTGTCTTTTATGACCTGGGATTTTGACTATATGCTATATATTCATCTTATACAAGCAAGTTGGAACATATCTTTGCTCTTGTGAATCTTATTTTCTAATGAGAGAGACAATATAAAACCCTAAAAATGAGAGATATCAGCAAGCAGAAATTGAGAGATATCAACAAGGAGGAATTGCTGTAAAGATCAACAAAATCTGTACAAAAGCAAAATGAAATAATAGGCAGTTATTAGGCAGTGTGGTGAAACCTGTGGGAAGAGACTCTATTAGATCTAAGACTTGGATGAGTAAACTCAATATCTAAAGTATATCTGAGGGTGATCTAGGCAAAGGGAGCAGAAGCAAGTCCAGAGACCTGAAGGTGGATAGTACTTATAAAGATCAAAGGAAGTCAAAGAGGTAGAACTTTGGAAGCAGTCAGTGGAGGATTAGGTGTGATTTTTATAATAGAAAACCCAGCTTAAGTTGTGACAAAATATAGGCAATAAACAAGAAAAACAAAGTTAGGTCCTAATAAAAAAGAAGACAAAGGCTGGGTGTGGTGGCACACGCTTGTAATCCCCATGCTTGGGAGGCGGAGACAGGAGGATCGCGCAGGTTCGAAGCCAGCCGCACTGGCTTAAGAGACCCTGTTTCCAAATAAAAATATAAAAAATAGGTGTCTGGGAGTGTAACCCGGAGGTAGAAGGGTTACCAGGAACCCCAGTCCCACCAAAGAGAGAGAGAGAGAGAGAGAGAGAGAGAGAGAGAGAGAGAGAGAGAGAGATAAGAAGAAGAAGAAGAAGAAGAAGAAGAAGAAGAAGAAGAAGAAGAAGAAGAAGAAGAAGAAATAAGACGAAGAAGGAAATTCATGTCTGAGCCAGAAAGATGATTCCATTCTTAATTACCCATGAATGTATTATTTGCCATCTGGACATCTGGATTACTTATGACATCTTTCTTTCCATCATTCTGCTAGGGCAAAAGATGCCAAGAACAAAACTGGTTTAGGAGAGGGCAGAAACAGGAAGCATGTGTTCTTAAGCATGCACTTTCATCCAGTTCCCGGGACCAGACTCCTTCAATCTAAAGTGATGTGAAAGCGTTTTTCTTCTTGTCTGGATTTAATAAGGCCCTGCCTGGTTCCCTAGTTTTTATGGAGCTGCCCTATGTCCTGCTGAGCCAGGAATTCTGACATTTCTCTTTTATTTAAAAATGCATCACTATAGTCAGTTATGGTGGTGCATGCTTGTAATCCCTGGGCTGGGGATGATGAGACAGGAGGATTACACAGGTTCAAAGCCAGCCTCAGCTGCTTAGTGAGGCTCTCTGTAACTTATTGTGACCCTGTTTCCAAATAAAATATAAAAAGTAGGTCTAGGAGGATAGCTCAGAGGTAGAAAGTTCCTGGGTTCCACCCCCAGTACCACCAAAATAAAACAAACAAACAAATAAATAAATATGCCTCACTTTAGGCACAGGAGTCAACATCAAAGAGATTGTGTCTTGAGACTCCATGTTTTCCCACAATATCTTGTGTTGACCATTGTCTGATTAATTAAATCACAATTACTCATCCAAGAGGACTAATTTTCTAACCAGCCTTTTCAGGAAGCCATAAATCTCATAATAATTGTACTGCTGATCTGACCTTTTCTCTTCCCCAAAAGGACTTTGCCTAGATGAAGATCAAAACTGAAGAATTGTACTATACTTTATTGTCCCACACTGTGGGACAAATATTTATGGATAACCTGCTATGATTAAAGCATGGTGCAATTTACATTATCCACAGATTCTATCCTGAGTGAGCTTATGTTTCAGGAGAGATATAAAGTATGTGGTAAGGAAGATTCATATTTCACCTTGCCTCAGAGAAGACCCAAGATATAGTCGGATTAGTATATTTTGACATTTGAAAGGCTTTTCCATATTTTATAAAAATAAACACCATGTGAGAGCCATATTTTTCAATGACTCATGCATTTGCAGTAAAACAATAGAGTTATTTTTATGTTTATATAATGTTTAAACTGTCTAAATTGTAGGTTAGCAGTATGTATTTGCTTCACAGTATTTAGAAATGAGAGATCTGACATTTCCTTATTTTTCCATATTTTTTAAGTCTGGTTTCCCAGCTCACTTATCAGGCCTGATAGTAAACTAACCTCAGGCATGCCTTTGGAGGATGAACTTGGAGATAAACTTACTCCATATGGGCATGCCAAGTTCAGAAGTTGGAATGGGACTGCTGACCCAGAACATACATGTCAGGTAGAGGCCACTGCTTTGGAAAATATCTTGGTTGACAATGAGATGTCTGTTGTTCATGTCATTGAGGTCTTTTTAAAACTAGGTGTATCCATTGAAAAAGATGAAATTCTCTCTAATTCCTTCTATGAGGTCAGTATCACATTAATCCCCAAACCAAATAAAGATACTTCAAGAAAGGAAAATTACAGACCAATATCCGTAATGAATATAGATGCAAAAATTCTAAACAAAATACTAGCTATACACATTCAAAACCATATCAAGAGAATTGTACACTATGACCAAGTAGGATTCATCCCAGAAAAGCATGGCTGGTTCAACATATGCAAATCAATACATGTTATTCACCACATAAATAGAACTAAGAACAAAAACAACATGATCATATCAATAGATGCTGAAAAAGCATTCGACAAAATCCAACACCCATTTATGTTAAAAACACTGCAGAAAATTGGAATAGAAGGAACATATTTTAACATCATTAGGGCTATATACAATAAACCCAAAGCCAAAATCATATTGAATGGAGAAAAACTGCAATAATTCTCTTTAAAATCAGGAACAAGACAAGGATGCCCACTATCACCACTCCTTTTCAATATAGTCCTTGAGACTCTTGCCACAGCAATAAGACAAGAGAAGGAAATAAAAGGAATTCAAATAGGAAGAGAGGAATTAAAACTATCCTTATTTGCAGATGATATGATTCTAAATCTAGAAGATCCAATTAATTCAACCAAAAGACTTGTGGGGCTGATTAACCAATTCAGCAAAGTTGCAGGATACAAAATCAACCTAAAGAAATCAATTGCTTTTCTTTATGCCAACAATGAATCCACAACAAAATAAATAAAGAAAACTATTCCATTTACTATAACCTCTAAACCAATAAAACACCTAGCAACAAACATAACAAAAGATGTAAAAGACCTCTACAGAGAAAACTACAAAACATTAAAGAAACAAATTGAAGAAGACCTAGGCCAATGGAAAGATCTTCCTTGATCATGGATGGGCAGAATAAATATCATCAAAATGGCCATTCTGCCCAAAGTGATCTATAGATTCAATGCAATTCCCATTAAAATACCAACAACATTTCTCATAGGCCTGGAGAAATCAGTTATGAATTTTGTGTGGAGAAAGAAAAGACTCAGAATAGCCAAAGCAATTCTCAGCAACAAGAACCAGGCAGGAGGCATCACAACCCCAGACTTCAAATTATACTATAGAGCAATGGTAGTAAAAACAGCATGGTATTGGCACAACAATAGGCAGACTGACCAGTGGAACAGAATAGAAGATACAGAAACAAACCCACACATCTATAGTCAATTGATCTTTGACAAAGGGGACAAACTCATACACTGGAGAAAAGACAGCCTTTTCAAAAAAATGGTACTGGGAGAAATGGCCATCCATTTGTAGAAAGTTGGACCTGAATCCTTACTTTTCATCATGCACAGGAATCAACTCAAGATGGATCAAAGATTTAGAAATTAGACCAGAGACTGTGAAGTTATTAGAGAAAGGCATCGGACCAACACTCCAACATATAGGCACAGGCAGTAACTTTCTCAATAAGACTTCCAAAGCGCGGAAATTAAAAGCATGGTAAGAGGTAAGGATTTAGCTCCATCTTTCTACAAATGGATAGCCAGTTATCCCAGCAACATTTGTTGAAAAGGATGTCCTCTCCACCATACAAATTTGTCCCCTTTGTCAAAGATCAGTTGACTATAGGTGTGTATCTTCTATTCTATTCCACTGGTCAGTCTGCCTGTTGTTGTGTCCATACCATGCTGTTTTTACTACTATTGCTCTATAGTATAATTTGAAGGCTGGAATTGCAATGCCTCCTGCCTGGTTTTTATTGCTATAGATTGCTTTGGCTACTCTGGGTCTTTTCTTTCTCCATATAAAAATTAATTTTTTAATTTTTAATTTTTTTATTTTATTGAAAGTAAATGTTATAATTTAATCTGTATTTTGTGCCCTCTCTCCCCCCCTCATTTCCCTTCCCCTCTCCCGATACTTAATACCCAGGCTAACCTTGCTATATTCGTACTTTTACACCTATTTGGAAATAGCCATTCATCAATCAAGTTCAGCCTCCTTCCTCTCTTAGTTTTCCATTCAAACTTTGCTTAGATTTCCCTTCCATTATCTGGAGTCCCTCTGGTATCCCCAATGCTCACTCATTTGGGTATATTAGAGGAAACATATGTCCCTTTTCTTTCTGTGTTTGGCTGATCTCACTTAATATAATGCTATCCAGTCCTTTCCATCTTCTTACGAATGACGTGATTTTGTTCTTCTTTATAGCTGAATAGAATTCCGTTGTGTGTATTTCCCAAAGCTTTGCTATCCATTCATCTGTTGATGGGGGCCTAGGTTGTTTCCATATTTTGGCTATTACAAATTGTGCTGCTATGAACATAGGTATGCATATGTTGCTGTAGTTCTCTGTTTTCAACCCCTTTGGAAAAATACCCAGGAGTGGTAAAGCTGGATTGTATGGTGGATCTATTCCCAGTTTTCTAAGGAATCTCCACACCGATCTCCATAGTGGCTGACTAGTTTGCACTCCCACCAACAATGTAAAAGAGTTCCTCTTTCCCCACATCCTCGCCAGCATTTATTATTGTTTGATTTCTTTATGCTTGCCAATCTGACTGGGGTTAGATGGAATCTCAGTGTAGTTTTGATTTGCATCTCCCTGATGGCTAATGATGAAGACCATCTTTTCATGAATCTATTGGCCATTTGTATCTCTTCTTTTGTAAAGTGTCTATTCAATTTCAGTTGCCCATTTCTTGATTTGGTTGTTTGTTTTGCTAGTGCAGAGTCTTTTGAGTTCTTTGTATATTCTGGATATTAGCCCCCTATAGGAGTGGTGACTGGTAAAGATCTTCTCCCATTCTGTAGGCTTCCTCTTTAGGTTCTTGATGGTTTCCTTTGATGAGAAGAAACTTTTTAGTTTGATGCTATCCCACTTGTTTATTCTTGCTTTAATTTCCTGAGCTTTGGAGGTTTTGTTGAGAAAGTTACTGCCTGTGCGTGATGAGCCTATGTTCTCCTCTAATAACTTCACAGTCTCTGGTCTGATTTCTAAGTCTTTGATCCATCTTGAGTTGATTCCTGTGCATGGTGAGATATAGGGATTTAGATTCATCTTTTTACAAATGGTTAGCCAGGTCTCCCAGCACCATTTGTTGAAAAGGCTGTCTTTTTACCAGCGTATGAGTTTGGCCCCTTTGTCAAAGATTAATTGACTAAAGATGTGTGGGTTTGTTTCTATATCTTCTATTCTAATCCACTGGTCAGTATATCTGTTATTGTGCCAGTACCATGATGTTTTTACTACTATTTCTCTATAGTATAATTTGAAGTCTGGGATTGTGATGCCTCCTGTCTGATTCTTGTTGCTGAGAATTGCTTTGGCTATTCTGGGTCTTTTCTTTCTCCATATAAATTTCATGATTACTTTTTCTAGGTCTTTGAAGAATGTAGTTGGTATTTTAATTGGAATTGCATTGAATCTATAAATCATTTTTGGCAGAATGGCCATTTTGATAATATTTATTCTGCCTATTCATGAGCACAGGAGGTTTTTCCATCTTCCAAGGTCTTCTTCAATTTCTTTCTTTAATGTTTTATAGTTTTTGTTGTAGAGGTCTTTTACATCTTGGGTTAGGTTTATTCCTAGGTATTTTATTGGTTTTGAGGTTACAGTGAATGGAATTGATTGTTTTATTTCTTTCATTGTGGATTCATTGTTGGTATAAAGAAAAGCCTCTGATTTCTTTAGGTTGATTTTTTTTATTGGTGCACTGTATTCATACATCATAGTGGGATACAAACTTTTGTAGACATACATGCACACATCGCCCCCACCAGAACCCCACCCCATTCTCTCCCCATCCCTCCCTCCCATGCTTGGCTTAGTGGTTGACATCTAGTATTATAGCAATTTATCCAAAATTAAAAATGATAATCTCACATAACAGTTTCATTTGTCTGATACCAAGCTTTTGATGACTTAAAGATAACATTTCAATATTTCTTTTTACTTTCTTTCTTACCAGAGAATATTTTTTTCTATTTTTTTAGGTGAAACTATCATATATTTATATATTTATTTTTCAGAAAAAAAATCTATCCTAATATGGAAAATGGACTCTAGATACCCAAAACGATCTTGAAAAAGAACAAAGCTAGAAGATATATATTTTCTGATTTCAAACCATATAAAGCTACAATAATTGAAACAGTGTAGTACTATTCTAAAGGCAGATATATAAACCATTGGAGTTAAATAAAAGCATAGAGCTAAATTCTTCCCTATATTGTCAAGTTATTTTTGACAAGGTTTCCACGAACATTTGGTGGTGGAAATAATAATCTTTTAACTAAATATTGTTGAAACATAATAATTACACGGAAAAGAATAAAATTGGACCCTTACCTAATCCCATATACAAATATTAACTCAAAATAGATAAAAGACCTAAATATAAATCTTAAGACTATAAACTTTTAGGAGAAAATATGGGTCATAAACCTCACAACATTGAAATTGGCACTGATTTCTTGGATATGATTTGAATGGCACAGGCAACAGAAGAGTATACAAACTCCCTAAAAAAATATTGTATATCCAAAGACAATGTAAACAGAGTTAACAGTTACTAATAGAATGGGATAAAATATTTCCAAATGCTATATCTGAAGGTATATTAATATTCCAACTAGAAATCCTAAAAATTAACAACAATAAAGGCAAACAGTACCATTTAGAGATAGGTAAAAGACTAACATAAATAATGAATCTCCACAGATAACCAATCTTAGTTGTCTGTTGGATGGAAAATCTTGTTTCTCTGGTTCTGGTGTGTGTTACCTATTTCTTCTTTGTAGTTAATCTCTTTGAGTATTTTCTCTAGTGCTGGTTTTGAAGACATAAATTCCTTCAGTTTCTGTTTGTCATGGAAGCTTCTTATTTCTCCATCTAATTTGATAGAAAGTTTAGCTGGGTAGGAAATTTTTGGCTGGAAGTTGTTTTCTTTCAGAGTTTGGAATATGTTACTCCAAGCCCTTCTGGCTCTCATGACTTGGTTTGGGAAGTCTGGAGTGATTCTAATTGGTTTGCCTCTGAATGTCACTTGGCCCTTTGTTTTTGTTGCCTTTAAGATTCTCTGCTTGGCTTCCACATTGGTCATTTTGACAATTATGTGGCATGGGGATCCTCTTCTCCGATCCTGTCTAAAGGGAGTTCTATAAGTTTCCTGGACCTGTGTATTAATCTCTTGCTCTATGTTTGGAAAATTTTCTGCTATTACTTCTTTGAAGAGATTGTTGATCCCTTTGGTTTCACTTTCTTTTCCCTCCTCTATTCCAATTATTCTTGTTAGCTCTTTTAAAATGGGCCCATATTTCTTCAATATCAGATTCCTGCTGTTGGATATTTTTTCCTAGATTAGAAACTATGTGTTCATTTTTGGAATGATTATCTTCTAAGAGCGAGATTCTGTTCTCCATGTGTTCTAATCGGTTGTTTGTGCTTTGAATTGAGGCCTTTACTTCATTAATTGCATCCTTTATCTCTTTTTGGCTCTCTCTGAGTTCTTTTCGAAGCACCTCTATTATTTCTACAGTTATTTTCCTGATTTGGTCTTCTAGAAATCTCTGATTTTCTGTTTTATCGGGTTCTGATGTTGTGGGGTTGTGGGCATTAATTGTTCCAGTATTATTCCTCTTTCCCATGATTTCCGATGTTTGTGCCTTCTCTGGGTTCTTCCCTTGGGTCACTATGACTTCACTTAAGGTGTTCTGGATCTCGAGTCAGTAGTATCTCAGACCCCACTACTCCTTTACTGGGTTGTATCACAGAGTCTCCGACCCAGAGAGTCGATAGAGGCTGCTTTAGACTATGGGGGGTGCCAGGTTGCACATTCTCCTATGGTGTGATATCTCTGCCACTGCCACTCCCTCACTGGGTCAAGACCCAGGGAGTACAGTACTGGGATTTCTCCTCTGTGGCCCGCAATTTGACTCACTGTTCTTGAGTTCACAGATGTAGCTGTACTGGTTTTGGTGAATTCTCTGCTGCTGCCGCCAGTGGCAATATGGCGTCGCTGCTATGCCCTCGGCCGTGAGGCTGGCGTATTTCTTCTTGGTTTTGATTTCCACTCTGAATCCCTGCAGCGTGTGCTGAGCTCAGCCACTGGGAGCTTTAGATTTTACCTGCGGCGAGAAATCCCGCTTGGCTGTTCGGCAGCGGCTCACCTCGGCTTGCTGTAGCCATCCGGTGAAGTCGCCGCTGCCGCCGGCAGTATGGCGCTGCTCTTTAGGTTGATTTTGTATCCTGCAACTTTGCTGAATTTGTCAATTAACTCCAGAAGTCTTTTGGTTGAGTTCTTAGGGTCTTCTAGGTAAAGGATCATGTCATCTTCAAATAAGAATAATTTTAATTCCTCTCTTCCCAGTTGAATTCCTTTAATTTCCATCTCTTGTCTTGTTGCTGTGGCAAGAGTCTCAAGGACTATATTAAAGAGGAGTGGTGATAGTGGACATCCTTGTCTTGTTCCCGATTTTAGGGGAAATTTTTGCAGTTTTTCCCCATTCAGCATAATGTTGGCTTTGGGTTTGTTGCATATTGCCTTAATGATGTTGAGGTATGTTCCTTTTATTCCAATTTTCTGTAGTGTTTTTAACATGAATTGGTGTTGCATTTTGTCGAAGGCTTTTTTCAGCATCTATTGCTATGATGATGTGGTTTTTATTCTTGATTCTATTTATGTGGTGGATGACATGTATTGATTTGTGTATGTTGAACCAACCTTGTTTTTCCGGGATGAAACCAACTTGGTCATGGTGTATTATTCTCTTGATATGCTTTTGAATGCATATGGCTAGTATTTTGTTTAGAATTTTTGCATCTATGTTCATTAAAGATATTGGTCTGTAGTTTTCCTTTCTTGAGGTATCTTTATTTGGTTTGGGGATTATCTTTATTTGGTTTGGGGATTAATATCTTCTGGCTTCATAGAAGGAATTTGGGAGAGTTCCATCTCTTTCAATTTCCTGGAATAAGTTATGAAGTATTGGTATTAGTTCTTTACTGAAGGCTTTGTAAAATCCATCTGGAAACCTATCTGGGCCTTTTCTTTGATGGAAGAATTTTTATTGCCATTTCTATTTCATTGTTTGCTATTGGTTGATTTAGGCTTGCTATGTCTTCTTGGTTCAGTTTAGGTAGGTTAACTGTGTTTAGGAATCTATCGATTTATTTCATGTTTTCTTGTCTATTGGAGTATAAATTTTTAAAGTAGTTTCTGATAATCCTTTGAATTTCTTTACTATCTGTTGTGATGTCTCCTTTTTCATTTCTGATTTTTAATAATTTGCATTGATTCTCTTTTTCTTTTGGTTAGGTTGGCCAGGGGTTTATCAATTCTATTAATCTTTTCAAGAACCAGCTTTTTGTTTTGTTGATTCTTTGAATTGTTTTTTTTTGTTCTCTATTTCATTTATTTCTGCTCAAATTTTAATAATTTCCTGTCTTCTGCTGGCTTTGGGGTTGGACTGTTGCAGTCTTTCTAGATCCTTGAGTTGTGCCAATAGGGTCTGAACTTGGTGATTCTGAGTCCTTCTTATGTGGGCACTCAATGCAATAAACTTTCCTCTTAATACTGCCTTGATAGTGTCCCAGAGATTTTGGTAAGTTGTGTCTCTGTTTTCATTTATTTCCAAAAATTTCTTTACTTCTTCCCTAATTTCTGCTCTTACCCATTCATCATTCAATAGTGTATCATTCAGTCTCCATATATTTGCATAGTTTCTTTTGAGTTTCCTGTTGTTGATTTCTATTTTAATTCCATTATGGTCTGAAAAGATGCAAGGGATTATATTACATCTTTTGAATTTGCTGGTGCTTTCTTTGTGTACCAGGATGTGATCTATTTTGGAGAAGGTTCTATGGGCTGATGAGAAGAATGTGTATTCTGTAGTTTCTGGATGAGATGTTTTGTATATGTCTATTAGGTCCATTTGGTTTATAGTTTTCTTTAGTTCTAAAGAGTCTTTACTCAACTTTTGCCTTGAAGATCGATCCAGTGGCGTGAGAGGCGTACTGAAGTCTCCCAGAATTATTGTACTTGGGTCTATTTGTGATCTGATGTCCTGAAGGGTTTGTTTTACAAACATGGTTGCATTCACATTTGGAGCATAAACATTTACTATCATTATATCATCTTGGTGTATTGTTCTTTTTAATAAAAGGAAGTGCCCTGATTTGTCTCTTCTGATGTGTCTTAGTTTAAAGTCTGTTTTGTTGGATATCAGGACTGCTACCCCTGCCCTTTTTTGTTCTCCAGTAACACGGTATATCTTTTTCCATCCTTTCACTTTCAGTCTGTGAGTGTCTTTGACTGTTAGGTGAATTTCTTGCAAACAGCATATATTTGGGTTATGTTTTTTGATCCACATTGCCAGTCTATGTCTTTTGATTGGTGAGTTAAGTCCTCTGATGTTAAGAGTTATTATTGAAATATGATTTTTGTTTTCTGTCATCTCTTTGGTAGCTTTTTCTTTCTTAGAAGCCCCTCTGATCACTTTCCTCTCTTCTGTGGTTCTGAAGTATGCTTCTTTTTTATTCTTTATGGTTTATTTCTTTAAGTATTTTCTCTAGTGTTGGCTTTAAATTCATAAATTTTTTGAGATTTTGTTTATCTTGAAACACTTTTATTTTGCCGTCGACTTTGAATAGTAGTTTTGCTGGATAGAGCAGCTTCGGTTGGAAGTTATTTTCTTCCAAGTTCTGGATCACGTCATACCAGTCTCTCCTGGCATTCATGACCTGGGTTGTATAGTCTGGGGTGATTCTTATTGTTTTGCCTCTGTATGTCACCCGACCTTTAGTTCTCACTGCTTTTAAGATCTTTTCCTTGGCCTCTATGTTAGTCATTTTGACTATTATGTTGCGTGGGGAGGTTCTTCTTTGATCTTGTCTTAATGGTGTTCTGTATGTCTCTTGAACATGAAGATCTATCTCTCGTTCCATGTTTGTGAAATTCTCCAAAATTATTTCTGTGAAGAGATTACAGATGCCCCTGGTCTGAACCTCTATCCCTTCTTCAATGCCTTTTATCTGTAAGTTAGGGCATTTCATGTTGTCCCAAATTTGCTGTATGTTTAGGTTTTGTTGCTGTAATGACTTCTGCATACTATTGACTGTGTTTTCGGTGTTGGATGAACTTCTAACATTGATATTCTACTTTCCATTTCCTCTAATCTTCCAGAATTTCTTTCTATTGCTAACTTCATTTATTGACTCTTTCATTTCATTCCAAGCCTCTTTCTGATTCTTTTTTAGTGTTTCTAATTCATCTTTCATCTCCTCTAAACTTGTTTTAAATCCATTCATCATATTGTAGATCAAGATTCGGAACTCCCCTTCCTGCATATCTTGTAGGTCAGTATTCGTGATTTCTCTCATTTCTCCATTATTCCTAGTTCTCATATTTTCAAAGTTCTCAGGTCTGCTTTTCTGCTGTCTTCCCATCGTTAGTGGGTATTATTTTTAGCCCAGTTTTTGTATTAGGACTCTAGAAAAGACTTATCTCCCCAGAAAAAAAAAACTTATCCCCCCAGAGAACCAACAACCAAAACAAACCCAAAGACCCAAAAAATAAAACAAATAATACCAAACCACAATAGTAAAAAATAAAATATAAAAGGATAGAAAAATAGTAAAAAAATAAATAAATAAAAGAGATAACAGTCCTACTATGTTACTGATATATGGTGAATCTTGTATTTGCTTGGAGTGTCCCCTTGTGGCCCCGTGCAGGTATCGCACCTTAAGTGCTCTTCTTTGGTCACAGAGTTGAATTGGCCCACTTTGTGCACATTGGCACTCACATATATCGTACTCACTGTGTGCTCACCGGGTCCGTGGCTCCTCTGAATTCATGCTGGCAGTCCAATCTGTGGCTCTGAAGCTCTGGCAGCTCTCCCGCATCCTGCTGACTTTTTGCTCCCGCAGTGAGCAGGTCCACTTCCCGATCCCTGCTGATCTCCAGCTGTGTCTGAGGGGCCGCCTTTTTGGGTGCTGCTCAGGAGCTCCAGATAGCTAGCAACTTCAGGTATTGGAACTCTCTGGTCACTTTCAGACTTTAGAGCTTCTCTGGGAATGTTAAAGACCCAAAAGTCCCGTTTGGGCCAGCGGCCCTGAGGCCAACTGCACCTGAGCCTGCATTCTTCCAGCTCACTTCACTATCTGCTTTCTTTGTGTGTTGTGATGAATCTTGCAGTTCAGTTGCTGGATTTTTTCTGCCGTACTCCCCAAGTCTGTTTTGGATCATATGTTTAATTTTTTCTTTATTAAGACATTTCTGTCTCAGTAGTTGAACTTAATTTGCTTCAGCTAGTGAGGGACGCTGCATCTCTCCATCACCATCTTGGAAATCCTCCCTCCATATAAAATTTATGACTGATTTTTCTAGGTCTATGAAGAATGTCATTCATATTTTAATAGGAATTGCATTGAATCTATATATCACTTTGGGCATAATGGCCATTTTGGTGATACTTATTCTGCCTATCCATGATCAAGGGATATCTTTCCATCTTCCAAGGTCTTTAATTTCTTTTTAAAATATTTTATGGTTTTTGTTTCAGAGTTTTTTTTTTTTTTTACATATTTGGTTAGGTTTATTCCAAGGTATTTTATTGGTTTTGAGGTTATAGTGAATGAAATTTTTTTTTTTTTTTTTTTTTTGGTTGGCACTGGGGTTCCTGGAAGCCCTTGTACCTCTGGGATATACTCCCAGACCCATTTTATTTTTGGAAACAGGGTCTCTTCAGCCAGCGCGGCTGGCTTCGAACTTGTGCGATCCTCCTGTCTCTGCCTCCAAAGCACGGTGATTACAAGCGTGTGCCACCACGCCCAGTGTGAATGGAATTGTTTTATTTCTTTCATTGTGGATTCATTGCTGGCATAAAGAAAAGCAACTGATTTTTTAGATTGATTTTGTATCCTGCTACTTTGCTGAATTGGTTAATCAGCTCCAGTAGTCTTTTGGTTGAGTTCTTTGGGTCTTCTAGATAAAGAATCATGTCATCTTCAAATAATGATATTTTTAATTCTTCTCTTCCTATTCAAATTTCTTTGATTTCCTTCTCTTGTCTTATTGCTGTGGCAAGAGGCTAGAGGACTATACTTAAAAGGACTGGTGATAGTGGGTATTCTTGTCTTGTTCCTGATTTTAGAGAAAATTATTGCAGTTTTCCCCTTTCAATATGATGTTGGCTTTGGGTTTATTGCCTTAATGATATTGAAATAAATTCCTTCTGTTCCAATTTTCTGCAGTGTTTTTTTAAACATAAATGGGTGCTGAATTTTGTCAAATGCCTTTCAGCATCTATTGATATGATCATGTGTTTTTTGTTCTCAGTTCTATTTATGTGGTGAATAATGTGTATTGATTTGCATATATTGAACCAGCCTTGCTTTCCTGGGATGAAACTGACTTGGTTGTGGTGTACAATTCTCTTAATATGGTTTTGAATGTGTATATCTAGTGTTTTGTTTAGAATTTCTGCATCTATGTTTATCAAGGATATTGGCCTGTAATTTTCCTGTTTTGACGTATCTTTATTTGGTTTGGAAATTAATGTGATACTGGCCTCATAGAAGGTTTTGGGAGAATTCCATCTCTTTCAATTTCCCGGAACAAGTTGTGAAGTATTGGGATTAGTTCTTCACTGAAGATTTTGTAGAATTTGGCTAGAAACCCACCTGGACCTGGGATTTTCTTTGATGGCAGAATTTTTATTGCTGTTTCTATTTGTTTTTATTTTAAGTCCCCAATATTATTGTATTTGCACATATATTTCTTTGCTTGTAATCCCAGTGCTTGGGAGAGTGAGACAGGATTGCACAGGTTGTATTTGGGTCAATTTGAAATCTGATGTCCAGGAAGGTTTGTTTTACAAATGTGGCTGCACCCAATTTGGAGCATAAATATTTCATTTACTATCACTATATCTTCTTAGTGGATTGCTCTTTGTAATAAAAGGAAGTGTCCTGCTTTGTCTCTTCTGATGTGTTTTAGCTTAAAGTCTGTTTTGTTGGATATCAGCATTGCTACCCCTTCCTGTTTTTGGTCTCCATTAGCATGGTATATTTTTTCCATCCTTTCACTTTTAGTCTGTGAATGTGTTTGCTATAAGGTGAGTTTCTTGTAAACATCATATATTTTGATTATGTTTTTTTAAATTTATTTTTATTGGTGCATTGTAATCATACATCACATTGGAATATAAGACTTGAGAGGATATACAAGCATACATCATCCAATTAGCCCTCATCCAGTCCCCATCCCATTCCCTCCCCCTCCCTTGATCCCATGCTTGTTTGGTGATTAACTTTGATACATATGTTTATGTACCTCCTGCTTTTTAGAGAGGCTCCATTCTCCCCTATTCCATACCCTCTGATTGGTCACCTTAATTGCTTCACTATAGGGCCCTCTCTATAGCTCAACCACTTCCGGTTGCCCCTTTCCTCCTAGTTATTGCTGATTAGGGGAAGAATCTGGTTTTAATTTTCTGAGATATTTCTCTGTGCATGCCGTGTTGCAAATACCGATCCCACTCTTGATGGCCCCAGTTGTGGCCTGGCTACCCGGTGGACTGATCCAGACCTCGCTGGCTCAAGCAGCGTCCTTGCCTCATGGGAGGCCCTGGTTCTGGCCTCGCTGGCCCTGACACTGGCCTAACCCCTCAGCTGGCTCCAATCCAGGCCATGGAGGCCTCAGTAGCGGCCTTGCCTCACGGAAGGTTCTGATGCCGGCCAGTGGCCCCGGCACCAGCCTAACCTCTCAGCAGGCTCCGATCCCGGCCTCGGAGGCCCCAGCACTGGCCTAATCCCTCGGCAGGCTCTGATCCCGGCCTCAGAGGCCTCAATAGTGGCCTTGCCTCACAGAAGGCTCTGATGCCAGCTAGTGGCCCCGGCATTGGCCTAACCCCTCAGCAGGCTCTGATCCCGGCCTCGGAGGCCCCAGTACCGGCCTTGCCTTACAGCAGGCTCTGATCCCGGCCACACTGGCCCTGGCACCGGCCTGACCCCTTGGCAGGCTCCGATCCCGGCCTCGGAGGCCCAAGCACTGGCCTAACCCCTCAACAGGCTCTGATCCCGGCCTCGCTGGCCCCGGCACCGGCCTAACCCCTCGGCAGGCTCTGATCCCGGCCTCGGAGGCTTCAATAATGGCCTTTCCTCACGGAAGGCTCAGATGCTGGCCGTTGTCCCTGGCACTGGCCTAACCCCTTGGCAGGCTCCGATCCCGGCCTCAGAGGCCCCAGCACCAGCCTTGCCTCATGGCAGGCTCTGATCCCAACTTTGCTGTGTCTGTCGCTGCCCTCACCCCTCGGCAGGCTCTAATCCGAGCACCCTTTTCACCCAACTATTTGTCCCATGTTCTCGAGGGTGCGTGGTGGTGGCAGCATTCTGCCTCTGGGGTCATTACTTCAAAGGTTCCAGGTGTAATGCATCAGATCTTTTCCTCCCCTGAGTACTGGCCACTGCCATTGCCACTGCCTCCACCATTTCAAATCTTTCCCAAGTTTTTTTCCACTCTGAATGTTGTCCAGTCTTCCTAAGCATGCGCGATGGTAGCATTCAACCTTTGGTGTAATTTCTCCACACACAAAAAAATAATAATAAGGGCCGGGTATGGTGGCGCACGCTTGTAATCCCCGTGCTTGGGAGGCAGAGACAGGAGAATCGTGCAGGTTCGAAGCCAGGCGAGTGCGCTGGTTTAGGAGACCCTGTTTCCAAGTAGTAAAATGTAAAAATAGGTCTGGGAGTGTAGCCCGGAGGTAGAAGGGCTTCCAGGAACCCCAGTACCACCAAATAAATAAATAAATAAATAAATAAATAAATAAAGTCGGTAGGCTCCGATTTCTGCTTCTCCTGAATACAAGTCTCCACCACCAACGCAGAGACTGCTTTCAGCACCGCCTTTCTCCTTGGTCTCCACTAAAGTCTCTCTCCTTGCAGGTGATGTCCAAGATTCTTAACAATGTAGAGAAGAAGCAGTCCTCCCGAGCGGGGAATTTTTCCAATAATTCCAGTTCATTTGGATAAGTTTTGTCTGCATCTCCAGTATCCTGTCATAAGCCATCTCCTTGACCTCTCTCCGATATTTTCCTTTTTTCTTTTTCTTCTCCTTTTTTACAGGGTCCTTCCAGGTGGAAAGGGGGTCGCCTAGGGGTGCCCCACCAGCGCCTGCCCACCCGCCCAGGGTCGGGGCCCTGGGGCCCGGACTACGGGGTCCTTCCAGGTGGAGAGGGGGGTCGCCTAGGGGCGTCCAGCCAGTGCCTGCCCATCCGCCCAGAGTCGGGGCCTGGGGGCCCGGACCATGGGTTGATTATGTTTTTAAATCCACATTACCAGTCTATGTCTTTTGATTGGTGAGTTAAGTCCTTTGATGTTCAGAGTTATTATTGAAATATGATTTTTGTTTCCTGTCATTTTGTGTTCTATTTACTGTTTGCTATTCTGTTATTTCTTCTTTACTTAGATGCTCCACTGATTAACACTGGTTCTGAAGTCTGCTTCTTTTTTCTTCTTTATGGTTTTCTTAAAGTATTTTCTCTAGTATTGGCTCTGAATTCATGAAATTTTTAAGGTTCTGCTTATCTTGAAACACTTTTGTTTCTCCGTCAATTTTGAATAATAATTTTTCTGGGTATAGCAGTTTAAGTTGGATGTTGTTTTCTTCCAGGGTCTGGATCACATCATGCCAGTCTCTCCTGGCATTTATGAGTTGTGTTTTATAGTCTGTGGTTATTATTATTGTTTTGCCTCTATGTCACCTGTTCTTTTGTTCTTGTTGCTTTTAAGATTCTTTCCTTGACCTCTATGTTGGTCATTTTGATTATTACATGGTATGGGAAGGTCCTTCTTTGATCTTGTCTTAATGGTGTTATGTCTCCTGAACGTGTAAGTCCAAAGGTGGCACCCACAGTGATACAGCCCTTTAGAGACTCAAGGGAGAAACCCTGTGTGCACAGAAAACCTTCCACATCCAGCAGCACTGCAAGCCTTTGCCAGAGCCAGCCAGCAAAAGTACAGTTCCGAAGAGAGGCGTGAGGATGAAAGAACCAGAGGGTCACCAGCACACTCCTGGGCCGATATCTCTACTGACTGACAACCAGGTTTATTTCTCTTCTGGTATTTATACAATTTATAGCTTTGGGTTGCACAGGAATGCAATAATGACAAATCCAAAGTACATATATCACTTTGCAAGTCAAACAATACTCTGGTACAACCTAAACCTAATCTTAGCTAGCAGACAGAACAATTAACATCAATCATTCTGAGAGCATCTTATTTACTTAGACTCCATGACTCCAAACCTTGTTGACTCTGGGCAAAGGACAGTCAAAAGTGCACTTTCAATAAGGGTGAGACAAGATAAGGTAAAAACCTTAATGGCTCCCCACAAGCCTTGCACTGGCCCAGGCCACACCCAGGCAATAGGGTGTGACCAGAGAAGGGATCCAGAAGGATAGTCCAGTTAGAACCTACAGTGACACAGGAAAGGTGCTCAAGGCACGGTATCTGCACAAAGTTACAGGGGCGCATGCCAAGTCTATGTTAGACACTCTCTGTGCAAAGCAGTCAGAGGCTAGAGATCACACAGAGACTGGGTCAAAAGCTGACAATATGGTACAGAACAAATAAGAGACATTGGAATATACTCCAGAATCTACCAGTGATCAGACACACAAATATTAATGGGCCCAGCCCCATATTTGTTAATTAGTAGAACCTTTTTTTTGATTGCTTGTTTTTTTTCTGTTTTGTTTTTTTTCCCTTCTCTTTCTTTTATTTGGGTTTTTGTTTGCTGGTTTGGTTGTTTGTTCTGCTTTGTTGTTTCACATGATTGCTAGTTCTTCTTAGTTTATTTAATTTTGTCCTTTCTTTTCTTTTTCCCTTTTCTCTTCTCTTTCTTATTTGTTCTTTTTTTTTTGTCCTCAAAGTATAACTTTTAGCGTTTGTATCTTGCTTTGTTACTTCATTCATGTTTGTTTGCTCCTTCTCCCCCATTCCTTTTACAAACTTCCTCACACCAGCCTATCCACTCTCTTCTCTCAAAACTTTATTTTCCCTTACTGTATCTCTGTGTTTAATACTCAAGGGTTTTCATATTTCCATATCTAAATACTATACTAACTACAAGAGTCCTACTATCTAACCTTCTCTCATTCTCATCCAGATACTACCTTATTATACTTAAATGCATACTCAACCTAATCATATCCTCTACCTTACCCAAACACTGTACCTGTCACCCCAGCTCCTTCCCCAATACCCAACCCTCACCATTGGAAAAAGCAGTGCTTACCTGCTGACACTTCTAAATTTCTACTACTAAGATTGGATTAAACAAAATACCTACAAACAATGGGAAGACATCAGAAAAACAGGCCCGAGAATCTTGAAAATATGATAACTACACCTGGCATGGTGGCGCACACTTGTAATCCCCATGCTTGGAAAGCTGAGACAGGAGGATCTCACAGGTTTGAAGCCAGACTCAGCTACTTAGTGAGGCTCTCAGCAACTTAGTGAGACTTGTTTCCATATAAAAAATATATTTAAAATTTTTTATTGGTGCACTGTATTCATACATCATAATGGGATAATAAAACTTTTGTAGACATACATGCACACATCGCCCAGTTAACCCCTACACGAGCCCCACCACATTTCATCCCCATCCCTCCTTCCCATGTTTGGCTTAGTGGTTGACATCTAATATTAGAGCAATTTATCCAAAATTAACAAAGATAATGCCACATAACAGTTTCATTTGTCTGATACCAAGCTTTTGATGACTTAAAGATAACATTTCAATATTTCTTTTTGCTTTCTTTCTTACCAGAGGATATTTTTTTTCTTTTTCTTTTTTAAGGTGAAACTATCATACATTTATTTATTTATTTATTTTTCAGAAAAAGTCTATCCTAACATGAAATATGGACTCTAAATACCTAAAATGATCTCAAAAAAGAACAAAGCTAGAAGATGTATATTTTCTGATTTCAAACCTTATAAAGCTACAATAATTGAAACAGTGTAGTACTGCTATAAAGACAGATATATAAACCATTGGAGTTAAATAAAAACCTAAAGATAAATTCTTCCACATATTGTCAATTTATTTTTGACAAAGTTTCCATGAACATTTGGTGAAGGAAATAATAATCTTTTAACTAAATATTGTTGAAAATAATAATTACATGGAAAAGAATAAAGTTGGACCCTTACTTAACACCATATACAAATATTAACTCAAAATAGATATAAGACCTAAATATAAATCTTAAGACTATAAACTTTTAGAAGAAAATCTGGGTCATAAAACCTCACAACATTGAAATTGGCAGTGATTTCTTGGATATGATTTCAATGGCACAGGCAACAGAAGGATAAAAAAAACTCCCTAAAAATAAAAAAAATATTGTATATCCAAAGACAATGTAAACAGAGTTAAAAGTTACTGATAGAATGGGATAAAATACTTCCAAATGCTATATCTGAAAGTATATTCCAAACAGAAATCTTTTTTTTTCTTTTTTAAAATTTTTTATTGGTGCACTGTATTCATACATCATAGTGGGATACAAAGTTTTGTAGACATACATGCACACATCGCCCAGTCAGCCCTCACCCGATCCCACCCCATTCCCTCCCCATCCCTCCTTCCCATGCTTGGCTTAGTGGTTCACATCTAGTATTATAGCAATTTATCCAAAATTAAAAATGATAATCTCGACTTCCGGGAAGATGGCGACTGAGAAAAGCGGGGCTTAAGAGCCCTGCTAACAACCAATCTCCATTACCACAAAATCAGCACCTTTCATAGCCAGAAAACACCATCACCAGAGAAACAAAAAAATCACCAGGCTCCAGAGAGAAAGTGGACTGAGAACAGAGCTCAGAGCCACAGAGGAGATACACCGGCCTCACGCCTGAGGACATGGCAGCAGTGCCATACTGCCGGCAGCAGTGGCGAATTCACTGGATGGCTACAGCAAGCCGAGGTGAGCTGCTGCTGAACAGCCAGGCGGGATCTTTAGGCGCAGGGAGCATCTAAAGCTCCCAGTGGCTGAGCTCAGAACACGCTGCAGGGACTCAGAGTGGAACTCAAAACCAGAGGAAAAAAAATACGCCAGCCTCATGGCCAAGGGCATGGCAGCGGCGCCATATTGCCACTGGCGGCAGCAGCAGTGAATTAACCGAGTCCAGTACAGCTACATCTGCGTACTCAAGAACAGTGAGTCAAATTGCGGGCCACAGAGGAGAAATCCCAGTACTGTAATCCCTGGGACTTGACCCAGAGGGGGAGGGGCGGTGGCAGAGATATCACACCATAGGAGAACGTGCAACCTGGCACCCCCACAGTCTAAAGCAGCCTCTATCGACTCTCTGGGTCGGAGACTCTGTGATACAACCCAGTAAAGGAGTAGTGGGGTCTGAGATACTACAGACTCGAGATCCAGAGCACCTTAAGCAAAGTCATAGTGACCCAAGGGAAGAACCCAGAGAAGGCACAAACTTCCGAAATCATGGGAATTCAGAGAGAGCCAAAAAGAGATAAAGGATGCAATCAATGAAGTAAAGGCCTCAATTCAAAGCATGAACAACTGATAAGACCACATGGAGAACAGAATCTCGCTCTCTCTGAATTCTTTTCGAAACACCTATATTATTTCTACAGTTATTTTCCTGATTTGATCTTCTAGAAATCTCTGATTTTCTGTTTTATCGGGTTCTGATGATGTGGGGTCGTGGGCATTCATTTCTTCAGTGTTATTCCTCTTTCCCATGATTTTGGAAGTTTGTGCCTTCTCTGGGTTCTTCCCTTGGGTCACTATGACTTAACTTAAGGTGCTTTGGATCTCGAGTCTGTGGTATCTCAGACCCTACTACTCCTTTACTGGGTTGTATCGCAGAATCTCAGACCCAGGGATTCGATAGAGGCTGCTTTAGACTATGGGGGGGGGTGCCAAGTTGGGCATTCTCCTATGGTGTGATATCTCTGCCACCGCCACTCTCTCACTGGGTCAAGTCCCTGGGAGTACAGTACTGGGATTTCTCCTCTGGGGCCCGCAATTTGACTCACTGTTGTTGAGTATGCAGATGTAGCTGTAGTGGACTAGGTGAATTTGCTGTTGCTGCTGCCGGTGGCAATATGGTGCCGCTGCCACGCCCTCAGCTGTGAGGCTGGCATATTTCTTCTCTGGTTTTGAGCTCTACTCTGAGTCCCTTGGCTCGCTGTAGCCATCTGGTGAACTCACCGCTGCCGCCAGCAGTAAGGCGCTGCTGCTGCATCCTCGGGCGTGAGACTGGTGTATCTCCTCTGTGGTTCTGAGCTTCGATCTGAGTCCCCTTCCTCTCTGGAGCCTGGTGATTTTTTTGTTTCTCTGGTGATGGTGTTTTCTGGCTATGAAAGGCACTGATTTTGTGGTAATGGAGATTGGTTGTTAGCGGGGCTCTTAAGCCTCGCTTTTTCAGTCGCCATCTTCCCAGAAGTTCTAGAAATCTTAAAAATTAGCAACAATAAAAGCAAAGAATACAATTTAGAAATAGGTAAAAGACTAACATAAATAATGAATCTCCAAAGATAACCAATCTTACTTGTCTGTTGGATGAAAAATCTTGTTTCTCTGGTTCTGGTGTGTGTTGCCTATTTCTTCTTTGTAGTTAATCTCTTTGAGTATTTTCTCTTGTGCTGGTTTTGAAGACATAAATTCCTTCAGTTTCTGTTTGTCATGGAAGCTTCTTATTTCCCCATCTGATTTGATAGATAGTTTTGCTGAGTAGGAAATTTTTGGCTGGAAGTTGTTTTCTTTCAGAGTTTGGAATATGTTACTCCAAGCCCTTCTGGCTCTCATGACTTAGTTTGGGAAGTCTAGAGTGATTCTCATTGGTTTGCCTCTGAATGTCACTTGGCCCTTTGTTTTTGTTGCCTTTAAGATTCTCTGCTTGGCTTCCACATTGGTCATTTTGACAGTTATGTGGCGTGGGGATCATCTTCTCAGATCCTGTCTAAAGGGAGTTCTATAAGTTTCCTGGACCTGTGTATCGATTTTGCTCTATGTTTGGAAAATTTTCTGCTATTACTTTCTTGAAAAGATTGTTGATCCCTTTGGTGTCACCTTCTTTTCCCACCTATATTCCAATTATTCTTAGGTTAGCTCTCTTAAAATGGCCCATATTTCTTCAATGTCAGAATCTTGCTGTCAGATTTTTTTTTTCTAAATTAGAAACTATGCGTTCATTTTTGGAGTGATCATCTTCTAGGGGCGGGATTTTATTCTCCATGTGGTTTAATTGGTTGTTTATACTTTGAATTGAGGCCTTTACTTCATTAATTGCATCCTTTATCTCTTTTTGACTCTCTCTGAATTTTTTTCGAAACACCTCTATTATTTCTACAGTTATTTTCCTGATTTGATCTTCTGGAAATCTCTGAATTTCTGTTTTATCAGGTTCTGATGTTGTGGGGTTGTGGGCATTCATTGCTCCATTGTTATTCCTCTTTCCCATGATTTTGGAAGTTTGTGCCTTCTCTGGGTTCTTCCCTTGGGTCACTACGACTTCACTTAAGGTGCTCTGGATCTCGAGTCTGTGGTATCTTAGTCACCACTACTTCTTTGCTAGGTTGTATCATAAAGTCTCAGACCCAGAGAGTCAATTGAGGCTGCTTTAGACCATGGGGGGATGCCAGGTTGGGCATTCTCTGTTGTTGATTGCACTGATGGAGCTGTAGTGGCTCGGTGAATTTGCTACTGCTGCCGCCGATGGTAATATGGCACCGCTGCCACATCCTCAGCCATGAGGCTGGCATATTTCTTCTCTGGTTTTGAGCTCTGCTCTGAGTCACTGCAGGATGTGCTGAGCCCAGCCCCTGGGAGCTTTAGATCCTCGCTCTGCCAAATGTCTGCCGAATATCACCCATCTGTTCCACAGCCGCTCACCTTGTCTCTCTGTCCACCACTCCTCTCTGGAGCCTGGTGGGCTGTTGAGTGCATTGGTCTAGAGCCGTCCGGTGAACTCGCCGCTGCCGCTGGCATTAAGGCTCTGCTGCTGTGTCCTTGGCCATGAGGCCGGCGTACCTCCTCTCTGGTTTTGAGCTCAGTTCTGAGTTTCCCTCCTCTCTGGAACCTGGTGCTGCGAGGGAAGATGGCACCCACGCAGCTCCGCGCCGCGGCTCCAGCCGCAGCACTGCCGTCTGGTTTCTTTCTGGTGTCTCATTTTTCCAGCCCTCTTTTTCTCTGTCCCTTGTATTTACATTTTTTGTTTCTCTGGTGATGGTGTTTTCTGGCTATGAAAGGCGCTGATTTTGTGGTAATAGAGATTGGTTGTTAGCGGGACTTGTAAGAGCCGCTTTTCTCCATCGGCATCATATATATATATATATATATATATATATATATATATATATATATATATATATATAATCTTGGAGTATAACCAAGAGGTAGAAAGCCTCTGGGTTTCACTCCCAGTACCACAAAAAATAATAAATAAATACAAGAACTAGGAATAGTGAAGAGACAACAGAAATCACGAATACTGACCTATAAGAAATGCAAGAAGGGCAGTTCCACATCTTGATCTACAACATGATGAAAGGCTTTAAAACAAGTCTACTGGAAATGAAAGATGAACAAGAAACACTAAGAAAGAATCAGAAAAAGGTCTGGAATGAAATGAAAGAGTAAATAAATGAAATGAAAATAGCAATAGAAAGAAATTCTGGAAGATTAGATAAAATGAAAAGTAGAATATCACTGTTAGAAGACAGTTCATTCAAAACCAAAACAGTCAAGAGAATACAGCAATAAAACCTAAACATCAACAACTATGGGACAATATGAAGTGTCCTAACTTAAAGATAAAATTCATGGAAGAAGTGATAGAGGTGCAGACCAAGGGCATTTGTAATATCTTCAGAGAAATAATTTTAGAGAATTTTTCAAACATGGAAAGAGACTTGTATCTTTACGTCCAGGAGGCATACAGAATACCATTAAGACAAGATCAAAGAAGAATCTCCCCACATCATATAATAATAAAAATGACCAACATAGAGGCCAAAGAAAGAATCTTAAAAGCATTGAGAACAAAAGGACGGGTGACATATAAAGGTAAAACAATAAAAATGACCCCAGACTATACAACCCAAGTCATGAATGCCAGGAGAGACTGGCATGATGTGATCCAGACCCTGGAAGAAAACAACTTCCAATCAAAATTTCTATATCCAGCAAAACTATTATTCAAAATTGATGGAGAAACAAAAGTGTTTCAAGATAAGTAGAATCTCAAAAAATTCATGAATTCAAAGCCAACACTAGAGAAAATACTTAAAGAAATAAACCATATAGAAGAAAAAAAAAAGCATACTTAAGAACAAGCCTAAACCAACCAATAGCAAGCAAAGAAATAGAAACAGCAATAAAAATTCTGCCATCAAAGAAAAGCCCAGGCTCTGATGGGTTTCCAGCTGAATTCTATAAAACCTTCAGTGAAAAACTAATCCCAATACTTCACAACTTGTTCCAGGAAATTGAGAGATGGAATTCTCCCAAATTCCTTCTATGAGGCCAGTATCACATTAATCCCAAAACCAAATAAAGATACCTCAATAAAAGAAAATTAGAGATCAATATTCTTAATGAACATAGATGCAAAAATTCTAATTGCCCATGAATGGATGAGTGCCAGAATTTAACAGCTGAGCTTTTAAGAAAATAATTCAATTATATACTTATATCTTACACAACCAATCATGAGACAGCTCTTCTTTAGGAGACACGAGTCTTCTTAGCCTCCTCATGGCTGAGTGTCTCCTGGTTCCTCAACATGTAGATCATGGCATTCAGAATGGGAATAATGACAGTGAAGGTGGTAAAGGGCTGGCCATAGACATAGATGCAGGGCACAAAGTGCAGGGTCACCACGGTGATGTGGAAGGTGCAGGTGAGATGACTTTCCTCATGCCCTCCCTGTGTGCACCCTCAGCATCATCAGGATTACTGTGTAGTACACATGCAAGAAGACAAACCAGAGGGTGACAACCAGACCATTGTTGGAAATCCTCAGGAGCTCTGGAGCAAAGGTGTCAGCACAGGCGAGTTTGAGGATCTGGCAGATGTCTCAGTAAAAACAGTCAACAATGTTGAAGCTGCAGAAGGGCAGGGGGAACAACCTATATGATAAATGCATTTTATGACTTTCAGACATTGACATAGGAGTTTGGGTGAGGAAAATCTCAATAAACAGACAAAAACACGATTTTGCTTATAGTTTTGACTCGGCTATAGAAATGCAGAGAATTTTCCCCCCAATGCAGGCTACATATAGCATTTTGGCCCTGAGAGAGCTGCTTTGCATCTGTATACCTCTGACCCCCAGTTGTGAAATTTAGGGGCAGTTTAGTGTGCTATTTATATTCATGGAAAACACAATTCACAATAACTAAAATATGGTACCAGCCTAGGTGTCTATCAACAAATGAATGGGTTACAAAATTATGGAACATACACACAATGGAATTCTACTCAGCTATAAAGAAGAACAAAATTATGCAGGAAAATGTATGAAACTAGAAAAGATTATACTAAGTGAGATCAGTAAGCCACAAAAAAATAAAAAATCATGTTTTCCCTCATATGTAAAAGCTTGGAGAAACTGGTATACAAAAGGACTCTAGACAAAGTAGGAGAGATCCCAGTGGAGTGATGGAAGAGGTCTAGGGGAGGGAGGAGGGAGTTCTGATAAAGGAAACAATTCATTCAACATAATGTACACATACAAAACGGTCAGGGCCAATCTCATTATCATGCACAGGGGAGGGAAGGGAATGGAGTGGGATGGAGTGGGGAAGGGATGCTCACCAAGTGCTGTGTTCACATGTCTCTATTGCTCTGAACGGCCGTATGATGAATGAGTAAAATGCATCAATAAAAATGGAAAAAGGTTTCAAATAAAAAATAAAAACAGATCCTGCAAAACCATGGAGGGAAAAAATAAGAGCTTCGGAGTATGGCATGCTTGGGTCAGAATACTGATTCTTGCTCATTTGCTACTGGGAGAAAATCCTTTATTTTTCTTCAGTTTCCTCTGTAAACTGGGAAGAATATGTTTACTTTAAAAATAGCATAAGGGCTAAATGTGATAATGTGTGTAAAGTATATGGCCTTTGAAACCTTCGCGGTTCTTAAGGGATGTGTGTGTGTGTGTGTGTGTGTGTGTGTGTGTGTGTGTGTTACTGGGGGGTGGAACCCAGGGGTTTTTCTACCTCTGGGATATACTCCCAGACCTATTTTACACTTTATTTGGAAACAGGGTCTCACTAAGTTGTTTAGAGCCTCACTCAGGAGCTGAGGCTGGCTTCAAATCTGTGCAATTCTCCTGTCTCAGCCTCCCAAGTGCTGAGATTATAAGCATATGCCACCATGCCCGGCTAGGGATTTTTTATTTTTAAAGAAAAACATTTGTTTTGTAGGGCAATGCCCATGGACAAATCCTAAACTGGAACAAAATCTCTCATGATAATTAACTCTCAATGGGGATAACAGGTTCAGAGGGAAAAGTGTTTCTTGGTAAAGCAAAACATCTTAGCTACTGCAATGATGTGTGGGCCTTCAAAGGGCCTCAGCACATAAGAAACACTGTGTATCTTTGGTATTAAATTTTCTTGTTGGGGCAATTAGGAACAATATTTAATAAAGCCTCCTGCAGGGATAATAATTTAAGAAAGGCTGAGGACTGTCATGTGATTAGGAGTTGGAGTTGGCTTAATGTAGCTCTGTCTTGTAGGACTCAGTGATGATCCCAGATATGTGTCACCTGCTAGGGCCTTTTTGGCAGATATTAATTCATCGTCATAATTTGGTGCTCTAAAAACAATCATCAATGTCTTGCAATTTCCTAATTCCCTTGCTTTTCTTGGAGAAGGGCGGAATTTGAGGCAAACCCACAGGGAGGAGGGATGTTCATCATCTCTCTGCACATCTGTTCTCAAATCCTTCCCCCTGGGAGAGAGGTGGATTCCAACACAGGCCCAGGGACTATCCACAAATGATTCTCAATACAATATGTTTCTTTCTTTTCTTGCTTTAGGCCTTGAGGGTTAGAAGATATTTTTAAATAGTTTCCTCCCCCTCCTCTTCCTCCTCCTCCTCCTCCTCCTCCTCCTCCTCCTCTTCTTCCTCCTCCTCCACCTCTTCCTCCTCCTCCTCCTCTTTTTCCTTTCCCTACTCTTGCATCTTCTTCTTGGTACTAGGGATTGGACCCAGTGATATTCTATGTCTGAGCTATATCCCTAGCTCTTATTATTATTAGTTTTTAAATTTTGAAATAAGATCTCACTAAGTTGCTGAGGGTCTCACTAAATTGTTGAGGCTGGTCTCAAAAGTGCGATTCTTCTCCCTTAGCCTCCCGAGTACTGTGATTACAGGCATGTGCCACCACATGGAGTTAATATTTTTCTTAATCACAGTGGTTTATCTTGGATTTTCTGTGCATACATGGACAAAAACTATAGTTTTACTCAAGAGAATTCCTGGGAGTAAAATGGAAAGAGAATAGAGGGGAAAAAGGAAGTTCAGGATACCATAAAAGAAATGGCCATAGCGGGTTTTATGCTGATATACCCCAAAGTATACAAGCAACTCTGAGATTATTTCCAGTATACAAATCAGTAGACTAGAAACAAGAACAGGACAATATTGGTCCATATACAGATGTGTTCATGTATATCTCACTCGATACAGCTTGACACATTCTTTCTCTTTTCACTAATTGTGAAATATATTTAAGATATTATATTCAAAATATAAAACTACAAGTGACCTCAACAATTAACTGGAAGTAATAAAGTCGACAACAGGGTATGAACTTTGCGCATGCTTAGGAGTAGAGGGCTAGATAGCTGGGAGCATTCATCGAGTGTTTGATTAATGCAGGACCCCTACTACCCTTCACAACTGTCCACGAATCATTCTCATGACAACCTTCCGAGCAGGGGACAGCATTTCCATATCACAGGTGGTGCAAGCAAGGTCATTGTCGGCAAAAGAGCAACAGGTAACACCCAGAGAGCACTCAGGTCACTGATTTCAGTCTCAGACCCCGGACTTCTCCCGACTCCACAGAGCAGGCTTTGCCTTTCCTCAGTGTGAGAAAAGGGATGGCTGCCAGTAATCAAAAGCAAAGGGGAGATAAAAAGATAAATGGAGGCCAGGCGTGGTGGTGCACACTTGTAATCCCAGCATTTGGGAGGCTGAGATAAGAGGATTGCGGTTCGTGGACAGCCTCAGCTACTTAGTGAGGCCCTTTACAACTCAGTGAGACTCTGTTTCAAAATAAATTAAAAAAATAGAGCTGGGGGTGTTGCTTGAAGGTAGAATGCCCTTGGGTTCCATTCCAAAAAGAAAGAAAGAAAGAAAGAAAGAAACAAAGAAAGAAAGAAAGAAAGAAAGAAAGAAAGAAAGAAAGAAAGAAAGAAAAAAGGCAAATGGAAAGACGGTTGGGCAGTAGCTTTGAATCTAAAACTCCAGAGGGGTCATCTCTCTTTCTCTGTCTTTTCCTTCTTTCTTTCTTTCTTTCTTTCTTTCTTTCTTTCTTTCTTTCTTTCTTTCTTTCTTTCCCTTCCTTCCTTCCTTCCTTCCTTCCTTCCTTCCTTCCTTCCTTCCTTCTTTCTTTCTTTCTTTTGTTCTTTCTTTCTTTATTTTTTTCTCTCTTTCTTTCTTTCTTTCTTTCTTTCTTTCTTTCTTTCTTTCTTTCTTTCTTTCTTTCTTTCTCTCCCTTTCATCTTTCTTTGTCTCATGAGATGGTCCACATTATTCTGCCTTCCCCTAAATAAACCTGTATGTATTTCTACTCCTGTCTTGAAAATTCTGTGTCCACAACACGACACAAAGGACTCACACACTTCTAGCCCATCTTTTCCTCTTGTTCTTATATTCTCTCTGATAGAGTTGAGAGGCTCTGAAGACATACAGTAAATCTGGGTGCAGAGCACGCCTATAATCCCAGTACTTGGGAGGCTGAGGCAGTAGGATTGCAGGTTCAAGGACAACCTCAGCAGTTTAGTGAGGCCTTTAGCAACTTAGTGAGATCTTGTTTTAAAATAAAAATAAAAAAGGGCTAGGGGTGTAACTTAGAGGTACAGTGACCCTGGGTTCAATCCCTAGTACCAACCCCACCCCTCAAAAAATATACATATAGTGAAATGACTGAAGAGAAAAAAGGTAGCTGTCTCTTACTATGTGTGTGTGTGTGTGTGTGTGTGTGTGTGTGTGTGTGTGTGTTGCTAGTGATTGAATCCAAGGGCATGCTATCTCTGAGCTACACCCCCAGTCCTATTTTACTTTTTATCTGGAAACAGTCTCAATAAGTTTCTGAGGCAAAATTTCTGAGGCTGTTCTTAAACCTGCAATCCTCCTGTCTCAGCCTCCCAAGTACACAATTATGAGCATGCACCACCATGTCTGGCTTTCTTTGTACTCTTGGTTGAACAGATAGAGTACAGTACTTCCTGTCCACACCTGCCCTCTCACCCCAGTTTCCTGCTCTCAGCAGGCCCAAGCCTTCTCTGGAGTCTCCTCATGGCTGACTTCATCTCTTGGTTTCTGAGCGTGTAGATCATGGGGTTCAGCATGGGGGTGATGACTGTGTTGTTGATGGATATGGCTGTGTCCATGGGCAGGGTAGTGAAGGGCCGGCAGTAGATATAGACACATGGCACAAAGTGCAGAGTCACCACCAGGATGTGGGAGGTGCAGGTGGACAGTGCCTTGTTCCGCCCCTCCCCAGAATGGGATCTCAGCATGACCAGAATGACAGTGTAGGAGCCCAGGAGCAGGAGGAACCACAGCAGGGTCACCAGCCCGTTATTGGAGATCATGAGAAGCTCCAGGGCAAAAGTGTCGGTGCAGGCCAGCTTCACCACCTGGGGCACATCACAGTAGAAGGCATCCAGGACATTGGGGCCACAGAAGGGGAGCGGGAGCATTAGGATTACCTGGACAATCGAGTGCAATCCACCACCCACCCAGGAGGCCACCACTAAGGCCACCCACACCTCTCTCCTCATCATGGTCACATAGTGCAGGGGTCTGGCGATTGCAAGGTACCGGTCATAGGCCATCACAGAGAGGAAGAAGATGTCTGCCCCACCAGCAAAGTGGAAGAAAAAGATCTGGGCCATACAGCCATTGTAGGAGATGGTCTTCCTCTCTGAAAGAAGGTCCACCAGGAACTTGGGGACGGTGATAGAAGAGAAGACAATATCCAGGACCGACTTGTTCCTCAGGAGGAAGTACATGGGAGTGTGGAGGCGGGCCTCAGAAGTAATGGTGACCACAATGAGGGCATTTCCTAGGACAGTCGTAACATACACAAGAAGGAAGACGGAAAATAGGAAGAACTCCAGCTCCCGGAAGTGAGTAAGCTCCAGGAAGATAAACTCCTTCACAGTGCTGTGGTTGATATGGTCCATGGTGGGGACACCTCTCTTCCAGGTCCACCTTAAGACAAGATATGTTAGAGTTAGGGGTATGGTGTCACAAGGTGGGGGCATCGTTTATCATAAATTATTAAAAGGCTCTCTTGAGTATCAAGATAATCGTGAATACTCAGAAAACCGGGCTATTAGAGTCTTCCTTTTGTGCTCTGAAAATAATTCTCCTTCTCCTCCTCCTCATTTTGGCAGTTATTGGATATTGAACCTAGGGGCATTCAACTTCTGAGCTCCATTCCTATGCATGTATGTATGTATGTATGTATGTATGTACATATGTATGTATGTATGTATTTTTGTAGTACCTAAGATTGAACCCAGAGTGTTCTATCTCTGAGATACACCCCTAGTCTTTTTGTTTTATATATATATATATATATATATATATATATATATATATATATATATTTACTTTGAAACAGGGTCTCATTAAGTTCCTGAAGCTAGCCTCAAACCCATGCTTCTTCTTTCTCAGCCTCTCAAGTACTGGGATTACAGGTGTGCACCACCATGCCAGACTTCCTTCCCTTCCTTCCTTCCTTCCTTCCATCCATCCATCCATCTTTCTTTCTTTCTTTCTTTCTTTCTTTCTTTCTTTCTTTCTGTACTGGGGATGGAACCCAGGGCTATTCTACCTCCGAACTACAACCCTGGCCCTATTGTTTTATTTTGAAACAGCATCTCAATGAGTTGCAAAGGGCCTCACTAAGTAGCTGAGACTGACCATGAACTGTGATCCTCCTGTCTCAGCCTCCCAAATACTGGGATTACAAGCATGCACCCCCACACCTGGCTCTCTATTTTTTATTTTGAAATGGTATCTTGATAAATTGCTGAGGTTCTTGTTAAATTGCCCAGGCTGGATTCAAACCTGTAATCCTCCTATCACTGTCTATCAGTAATATAGTGAGACTTCGTTTCAAAGCAAAACAAAAAAAGGGCTGGGGGTGTAGCTTGGTGGGTCAGATGGCTCTAGTTTTAATTCCCAATACCCCACACCCTGCAACAAAGTGCTTTCCCTGAAATAAAAGAGCAGTATACACGAACAACCTATTCTTAGTATTTATTTCTTTAACTTATTTCAAAATTGGGTCTATATTATAGTTTAATTAGAAGGGTTAGAAAGCCTCTGAAACACAATCTTGTAAGCTTCTTGATGTTGGTACCATTAACATTATCTTATTCCTCTGCAAAGAGAATTATTTTGCTATTTATTTACTTATGTTTGATTAATATTTTACAATCTTTTTTATATATAGTTAAGAAACAATCAGCCAGGCATGGTGGCACACACTTGTAATCCTAGCATTCAGGAGGCTGAGACCCAGAGGATCGCAGTTCACAGACAGTCTCAGCTACTTAGTGAGGCTCTGCAACTCAGTGAGACCCGGTTTCAAAATAAAGAATAAAAAATAGGGCAGGGGGTGTAGCTTGAAGGTAGAATGCCCCTGGGTTCCATCCCCAGACCCACACACACACAAAAAGAAACAATCTAATAAGAATCCTACTTTAATATGCTATCCCTCAGCAACATAATACATTTATACATAAAACTTATACTCTGCAGGAGTGTGTGTGTGTGTGTGTGTGTGTGTGTGTGTGTGTGTTACTAAGGATTGAACCCAGGGGCTTTATACCTCTGAGCTACACCCCCAACTCTATTTTATTTTATTTTATTTTCAAATAGAGTCTCACTAAATAGCTGAGGTTGGCCTTGAACCTGTGACCCTCCTTTCTTAGCCTTCCCAGTACTGGGATTACAGGTTTAGCCAACCCATCAAGCAAATAGCAGAAAGCTATGCAAATGGTATAATACATTTTAATGTACTTTAATCTACAAGGAAGATCATCTATTTTGTAATTGTGTTGAAGGCAGGATCTATTAAATTTTCCAAGAGGAAATATTTATCCTAAACTGACATACTAAGGGAGCACTCCCTTGGGACACCATTAAGATTCATTTTCTTAGGAAATGAGAACTTTGTAACCAAACACTTGCCTCTCATATACTTGAAAACATATGTGTGGCTTAATGTGTGTGTGTGTGTGTGTGTGTGTGTGTGTGTGTGTGTGTTTGTGTATTCTCTTCAGTGTGGAGTGAGGAGCTAGCCAAGAGTGCACAGTGGTCTAGGGAGATGAGGTAAGAAAGTGACTGTGGGACACAGGTGGATGTTTGGAGCTGGGAGTCAGGCTTTCTGAGTGAACAGGAGGTGAGGGGGCCCAAAAGTCATGTTACCTCCCTCCTCAGTTTGTCTAGGTAAGCTTCAATTAGCATTTTCAAATATTACTGCATGCATAGTATATAAATGATTTTTGTGCTATGATTTTAAGACAAATTTTCAGAAATAAACTCACAAAGCCAAATGATATATTAGCTTTCTAATTTTAACTGATGATTAATTAAGGTAAAGAACCTAATTCTAATTGTGTTTGAGTATTTGATATATTTTTATTTATTTATTTTTTTGTAGCCAAGATATTTAGAGAGAGAGAGACAAACAGACAGACAGACAGACAGACAGACAGATTGATTTAGTTTTATAAATAGATTCTCTGAACTGAAATAAATTTCTCACAGAAAGGGAAGACTGAATATTTGTCATCTTAGCAATAAATCAAAACAATTGAAACAATAAAATTAATTAAATGATTTTATAAGTAGAAGAGCATTAAAACTAAAGATTATTATATTTGACTAAGTAAAAATATAAAACCTCTAAGTTTTAAAATCATTATAAAGTTAACAACTAGATATATTTTTGAATCCCAGCACTGCAAGAGAAGGCACACTGAATATAAATGGGAAGACTGAGTTGGGCGTGGTGGTGCACACTTGTAATCCCAGCATTCGGGAGGCTGAGACAGGAGGATCACGGTTAGTGGACAGCCTCAACTACTTAGTGAGGCCCTTTTCAACTCAGTGAGACCTTGTTTCAAAATAAAGAATAAAAAATAGAGCTGGGCATGTAGCTCAGAGGTAGAATGCCCCTGGGTTCCATCTCCTGGATCACAATAAATAAATGAATACATAAATAAATAAATAAATAAATAAATAAATAAATATTGGGGAAATATTTGTAAAAATTATAAAGCAAGCTTAATATCTTTTAATGTAAAGAGCTTTTATGATTCAATAAGAAGTAGATACTTAAGCTGGGCATGGTGGTGCACACTTGTAATCTCTGTGCTTGGGAGGCGGAGACAGGAGGATCGCTTAGGTTTGAAGCCAGCCATGCTGGCTTAAGAGACCCTGTTTCCAAATAAATATATAAAAAAAAGGTGTCTGGGAGTGTAGCCTGGAGGTAGAAGGGCTTCCAGGAATCCCAGTACCACCAAAAAAAAAAGTGGATACTTGAAAAAATTAGATCACGAGTCACATGAAATATAGTTGGTCAGCATATATGTGAAAGATGATCAATCACACTATCACTGAAAGAAATGCAAATTAAAATTGTAATAGGGGACTTGCGGGAAGATGGCGATGGAGAAAAGCTAGGCTCATGAGCCCCGCTAAAAACCAATCTCTATTACCACAAAACCAGCGCCTTTCATAGCCAGAAAATACCATCAGCAGAGAAACAAAAAATGTAATTACAAGGGACAGAGAAAAAGAGGGCTGGAAAAACGAGACACCAGAAAGAAACCAGCCCACAGTGCTACAGCTGGAGCTGCGGCGCGGAGCGATGGGTGCCATCTTCCCTTGCAGCACCAGCCCCCAGAGAGGAGGGGGACTCAGAATGGAGCTCAGAGCCACAGATGAGATACGCCGGCCTCACGGCTGAGGACGCGGCAGCAGTGTCATACTGCTGGCGGCAGCGGCGAATTCACCAGATGGCACCAGACCAACGCACTCAACAGCCCACCAGGCTCCAAAGAGGAGCGGCAGACAGTGAGCCGAGGTGAGCAGCTGCAGATCAGCTGGGTGGAATTTGGCAATTTTTTTTTGGTGCAGGGAGCGTCTAAAGCTCCCGGGAGAAGGGCTCAGCACACCCTGCAGGGACTCAGAGCAGAGCTCAAAACCAGAGAAGAAATACACCAGCCTCATGGCCGAGGGCGTGGCAGCAGCGCCATATTGCCACCGGCGGCAGCAGCAGCGAATTCACCAAGTCCACTACAGCTCCATCGGCGCACTCAACAACAGTGAGTCAAATTGAGGCCCCTAGAGGAGAAATACCAGTACTGCACTCCCAGGAACTAGACCCAGCGGGGGAGTGGCAGTGGCAGAGATATCACACCATAGGAGAATGCCCAAACTGGCACCCTCCATGGTCTAAAGCAGCCTCGAATGACTCCCTGGGTCCGAGACTCTGTGATACAACCCAGTAAAGGAGTAGTGGGAACTGAGATACCACAGACCACCTTAAGTGTACCTTAAGTGAAGTTGTAGTGACCCAAGGGGAGAACCCAGAAAAGGCACAAACTTCTGAAATCATGGGAAAAAGGAATAACAATGGAGCAATGAATGCCCACAACCCCACAACATCAGGACCTGATAAAACAGAAATTCAGAGATTTCCAGAAGATCAAATCAGGAAAATAACTGTAGAAATAATAGAGGTGTTTCGAAAAGAATTCAGAGAGAGCCAAAGAGAGATAAAGGATGCAATTAATGAAGTAAAGGCCTCAATTCAAAGTACAAACAACCGATTAGACCACATGAAGAATAGAATCTCGCTCTTAGAAGATGATCACTCCAAGATTGAACGCATAGTTTTTAATTTAGAAAAAGAAATCCAATAGCAGGAATCTGACATTGAAGAAATATGGGCCCATTTTAGCTAACCTAAGAATAATTGGAATAGAAGAGGGAAAAGAAAGTGAAACCAAAGGGATCAACAATCTTTTCAAGGAAGGAATAGCAGAAAATTTTCCAAACATAGAGCAAGAGGTCGATACACAGGTCCAGGAAACTTATAGAACTCCCTTTAGACAGGATCGGAGAAGAGGATTCCCACGCCACATAATTGTCAAAATGACCAATGTGGAAGCCAAGCAGAGAATCTTAAAGGCAACAAAAACAAAGGGCCAAGTGACATTCAGAGGCAAACCAATTAGAATCACTCCAGACTTCCCAAACCGTCATGAGAGCCAGAAGGGCTTGGAGTAACATATTCCAAACTCTGAAAGAAAACAACTTCCAGGCAAAAATTTCCTACCCAGCTAAACTTTCTATCAAATTAGATGGAGAAATAAGAAGCTTCCATGACAAACAGAAACTGAAGGAATTTATGTCTTCAAAACCAGCACTAGAGAAAATACTCAAAGAGATTAACTACAAAGAAGAAATAGGTAACACACACCAGAACCAGAGAAACAAGAGTTTCTATCCAACAGACAACTAAGATTGGTTATCTGTGGAGATTCATTACTTATGTTAGTCTTTTACATATCTCTAAATTGTATTGTTTGCTTTTATTGTTGCTAATTTTTAGGATTTATAGTTGGAATATTAATATACCTTCAGATATAGCATTTGGAAATATTTTATCCCATTCTATCAGTAACTTTTAACTCTGTTTACATTTTCTTTGGATATACAATATTTTTTTATTTTTTAGGGAGTTTTTATACTCTTCTGTTGCCTGTGCCATTGAAATCATATCCAAGAAATCACTGCCAATTTCAATGTTGTGAGGTTTAATGACCCAGATTTTCTCCTAAAAGTTTATAGTCTTAAGATTTATATTTAGGTCTATTATCTATTTTGAGTTAATATTTGTATATGGTGTTAGGTAAGGGTCCGATTTTATTCTTTTTCATGTAATTATTATTTTTCAACAATATTTAGTTAAAGGATTATTATTTCCACCACCAAATGTTTGTGGAAACCTTGTCAAAAATAACTTGACAATATAGGGAAGAATGTATCTCTAGGCTTTTATTTAACTCCAATGGTTTATATATCTGCCTTTATAACAGTGCTACACTGTCTCAATTATTGTAGCTTCATATGGTATGAAATCATAAAATATACATCTTCTAGCTTTGTTCTTTCTTGAGATCATTTTGGATATCTAGAGTCCATATTCCATATTAGGATAGATTTTTTTCTGAGAAATAAATAAATAAATGTATGATAGTTTCACCTAAAAAAAGAAAGAAAAAATATTCTCTGGTAAGAAAGAAAGCAAAAAGAAATATTGAAATGTTATCTTTAAGTCATCAAAAGCTTGGTATCAGAAAAATGAAACTGTTATGTGAGATTATCATTGTTAATTTTGGATATATTGCTATAATACTAGATGTCAACCACTAAGCCAAGCATGGGAAGGAGGAATGGGGAGGGAACGGGGTGGGGATCAGGTAGGGGCTAACTGGGCAATGTGTGCATGTATGTCTACAAAAGTTTTTTTTTATCCCAGTATGATGTATGAATACAGTGCACCAATAAAAAATTGATATGTAAAAAAATAAATAAAATTGTAATAGATATCACCTCTCATATTGAATATTGGCTAGTGTTTAAAGGCTCATTAAGTGCATGAATGTGGGAAAAGAGATATTTGCATACAGAGTTGACAGGGACAAAATTTGTGGAGTCATTTTGGTAATGTGTGTTTAAACTTAAATGTGTAAATCCTGTGACTTATAAATTCTGTTTTAGGACGTGTGTGTGTGTGTGTGTGTGTGTGTGTGTGTGTGTGTGTGTGTACCTGGGGATGGGACCCAGGGGTCTCTACCTCAGGGCTACACCCCCAACCTATTTTACATTTTATTTTGAAACAGGGTCTCACTAAGTTGCTGAGAACCTCACTAAGTACCTGAGGCTAGCTCTGAATCTGTGTGATGCTCCTGTCTCAGCCTCATAAGTACTGGGATACAAGCATGCACCACCATGCCTAGCTTGTTTTAGGAATTTAAATCCCTAAATAGAAACCAAATATTCTATGTTAAGTACAAGGAAAGTTTATCACAGAATTTTTTAAAATAGAAGAAAGTGGAATTTAGGTTAGTGTCTAATATACAAAATTGATCCAGTAATTATGGTATAAAAGTACAATTTACAATTCGTAGTCACTTTCAATTATATGTAGAATTTTACTTGTAGACATGACAAGATTCCATGTTAGTGACAGGTTAAAGCTCTGAATGTATTGTGTTATTTTTGAAAAAATATGCATATTAAGAAGTCTGAAAAGATTATATCACTATAGTAACAGCCATTATCTGAGAGTAAACAAATTTTGGAATTTTCCTTTAAAAGGATACTGTATTGTGTCTAACTTTAGAATATGATTTAAAATAGTTTCTGATTTTGAAAACAAGCAAAAATATGTACTTATCTACAGCTTGAAGTAAACTACTTTCTTCATTAATTTGAGTTCTGCCTAATTTTCTTTTCCCTTCCTGTAAAATTGTTCTAAGTAAGTTGACTTATCAAGGGAAAAGGTGGGGGGGGTGAATACAGTTCTAATTTTTCTTTTCATGTAGTATGGATCTTTGGCTGTTTTATGAATACTTGGCTGCATTCAGTAGAGGGCCTGGGACCAGCCAACACAAGCTTTTAGTAACTGAGTCAAAGCTACTTATCCTTGGTGTCTCTTTCGAATTAATACTTTCCTACTTGCTCTTGTGGCCAACCACCTCAGGATGTTATAGAGACTGTCAAGCTCAACAGTAGGTCAGGATGAAGTGGTAGCCTTTCTACCCTCTAACCTTTGGACTGCATTTTTAAACCTACAGACAGCTTGGTCAAAAGAACTTTAGCAGCCAGGTTGAAGTGTTGTAAATTTTCACTCCATGAGACCCTGATCAGCTTAATCATTATGACCCTCAGAACATTTTTCCATGGAATGGGGCTTGATATAATATGGCATTTTTTTGCTGATAGTTTTTGTGTCTAGTTTTGCTTCTGTCCTTTCCTCCCAATGCAGGTTCCCTGAAGGCAGGATTTTCTTTAACACTATTGAGCCCGCAGTTTCTATCTGCCACATATCAGTTATTCAATAATTCTTTTTGAACAGATATATGAAAGAATGCCTGATACACAATAGTTCTTCAACAACTGTTTACATTAATTTTCTCCATTTTTAACCTCAGGTTCCATCTCCTATTTATTTGCTGCTATATAAGTTAATTAAATGTGTTAAGACATATGAGCCCACATGGTTGATTTCAGAATAGTAGAAAAATGCAGGTTATTAACATCTCCACAATGGCAGTATCTTTATATGCTTGTGTTTCTCTCCCTGCCCTCTACTAGCTTTTAATTTTCTTTGCAGAAAGAGACCATTCCAGTTATTTTTATACACATTGAAGGTACTTAGTAAATGTTTATGGAATGAGTTATAATATAAAAAACACCTTTTGACTCAAATGTGTCTAAGGAAGCCCCGTGCTTTATTTTAGAGGCAGGAGAGCTTAATCATCCCAAAGCTTAGAGTTCAAAATGAGATCCATTTAAAGAATTGCAAATGGATATTTTACTTTTCAAGGCTGAAGGCTGAACATTATTAAAATCATAAAATTGCTAGGTATGGTGGCACGTACTTGTAATTCAGTACATGGGCAGCTGAGACAGAAGGATCACAGGTTTGTGGCCAGCCTCACCTACTTAGTGAAGCCCTTTGCTACTTTGTGAGACCTTGTTTCAAAATTACCAAAAAAATTGGGCTGAGGTGTAGTTTGGAGGTAGAATGTCCTTGGATTCAATCCCCAGTACTGAAAAAAAGAAGAAAGAAAGAAGGAAGAAGAAGAAGAAGAAGAAGAAGAAGAAGAAGAAGAAGAAGAAGAAGAAGAAGAAGAAGAAGAAGAAGAATTGCCTGAAGGCAATTGTGTGTTCAGGATTTTTTAACTTACCTCTGTGTTAGAAAGGTGAGCCTTGGGTCCTCCCCATCTTCATGGCTCTACCCTTCTCTATCGGGACACATGCACAGTCCAGTATGTTTTCAAAGACACTGATTTAAAAGTCTAGCCTAATAATCACCACAGGCAATTACATGTGATATTTGTAGAAAACATAATTTTCAATGGAGAAGCTTGAAGTTGCAGATGCAGTGGGAGTTATTAAAAAGTTACTAAGCAACATGTATGCGTGTACACACACACACACACACACACACACACACACACACACACACACCTTTCATCCATTATAATAAAGACATCTAATGAGGAGGTGATGAAACCTCATATAGGAAAGCCCGAGAAATCCCCAAAGACCACTTCCCTAGGCTGTATGAACATTGAATTTGATGCAAAGTCCTCCTATAATTCATACCTACTATGGCAATTTTACCTACAGTAGTCAGGACTCAATTTCATTTCATATGATGAATGTGGCAGTGGTCACTTCATTGATTTCCTTCAAAAGGATCAATTGTAATAACCAATAAAAACATTTCTTTAGTGCTTTTTGCATACCAAGTCAACAGACAAATATGATACTTACCCTCATGAAGTTTACTGTCTAGTGGGGAAATCAGACATGGATTGTACCATGTCTAATTATACCTGTGATGAGCTGTAGGAATGAGGTTTTAGCATGGTCCAGAGCATCTGAGAATGCTTTCTTGGGGGAAATGTTATCTGATAATACAAGCTTTTATAATTTATATGTTTATTTTTTAAGATTTTTAAATTTATTTTCTTGTTTCAACTATTTGTGTGCCTGTATTGGTGCATTAAAGTCTCACATCATAATGTAAATTGTGTTGACAATGACATATATGTTTCTAAGATATTTTAAAGAATCCATTTTCTTCTTTGCACTTATATAATCCTAAAAGATCTAGGCCCTGGATATGATGGCCACTGGAGTCATGGATGAGATTTTAGTTCATGCCTTGGTGAGCAAGGAAGGAGGAATTCCAAATATCTCAGCATGAGACAGAAGTGGTGGCAAACACCTGCAATCCCAGGTACTTTGGGGGCTGAGGTAGGAGGATTGCAGGCTAGAGGCTAACCTGGGAAATTTATCAAGATGTTGCCTCAAAATTAAAAAAAATTAAAAATTGAAAGGACATCAAGGTTTTCTCTTATGTTGTTTTTTAAGGATTTTTATAGTTTTCCAATTAAGGTTTAAGCCCACAATTCCTTTTGAGTTTATTATCTTGAGAATGTAGTGTTTGTGTTTGGGTCTCTCACCCCCTTTTTAACATATGAATTCCTGATTACTTCAAAACCACTTTCAAGAAAAGATCAACAAAACTGGTGTTGAAGTAATCAAATAATCTTTTGTTAAAAAGATGATCCTACTACAAAGCCATTGTCATAAAACAGCATGATACTGGCAAAAGAACAGATATATAGACCAATAGAGCAGAATAGAAGACCCAGAAACAAGTCCACACACTTTCAGCCAATTGATTTTTGACAAAGAGGCCAAAAACATACACTGGAAAAAAGATAGCCTCTTCAACAAATGTTTTTGGCAAAACTGGTTAACCATATGCAGAAAATTGGAAATTAATCCCACTTTTCCACCCTGTACAAAAGTCAATTCAAGATGGATCAAAGACTTGGAAATCAAACCAGAGACCTTGAAGCTCCTTGAAGAGGGCATAGGTCCAACACAGCAACACATAGGCACAGATAAACACTTTCTCAACAAGACCCCAAAGGCACAACAAATTAAAAGGCAAAGCAATACGTGGGATTGCATGAAACTGAAGAGCTTCTGTTCAGCAAAGGAAACTATCAAGAACCTCAATCGAGAGCCAACAGAATGGGAGAAGATTCTTGCCACCTACACCACCGATAGAGGACTAATATCTAGAATATACAGAGAACTCAAGAAACTTAACACTAAGAAAACAAAGCATCCAATAACAAAATGGGCAAATGAACTAAATAGACACTTCACAAAAGAAGAAATTCAAATGGCCAATAAATGCATGAAAAAATTCTCAACATCACTGGCAATCAGAGAGATGCAAATCAAAACTACCCTGAGATTTCACCTAACTCCAACTAGAATGGCAATCATTCAAAACACAAACAACAAAAGATGCTGGCAAGGATGTGGAGAAGTGGGAACTCTAAGACATTGTTGGTGGGATTGCAAATTAGTGGAGAAGTGGGAACTCTAAGACATTGTTGGTGGGATTGCAAATTAGTGCAACCACTTTGGAAAACAGTATGGAGAATCCTCAGAAGAATGGGAACAAATCTACCATTTGATCCAGCAATACCACTTCTGGGTATCTACCCAAAAGATAGGAAGCCAAACTACCAAACTAATGCATGTGTATCTATGTTCATAGCTGCCCAATTTACCATAGCCAAACTATGGAACCAGCCAAGATGTCCATCAACAGATGAATGGATTACAAAATTGTGGGATATGTATACAATGGAATTTTACTCAGCCATTAAAAAACTCAATTACATCATTTTCATGGAAATGGATGGAACTGGAGGACATTATGCTAAGTGAGATTAGTCAGTCACAAAAAATAAGAAATCAGATGCTTTCCCTAATATGTGAGAGTTAGAGACAAATGGGTCATAGGAGGAACTCTTGAAAAAGGAAATCCTACAGAGAAGCAAACAAGGCAACCTAAAGAGTAGAAAGAAGGGGGGAAGAGGAAATTTTCTAAAACACACAATGTACTTAAACATATCGAAATCAACCACTAAGCCAAGCAAGGGAAGGAAGGACAGGGAGGGAATGGGGTGGGAATTGGGAAGGGGTTAAATCAGTGATGTGTATATGTATGTACACACAAGTTTTTTTTTTTACCCCATTATGATGTATGAATATAATGCACCAAGAAAAAATAAAAAAAGAAAAGCATCCGTTTGGCATTGCCTGTGAAATTGATACAATACAATCTTCTCGATGACCAAGACTTTCTTGAAATAAATAGAAAAATGGACATCAAATTATAGATTTGGTGATAACAAGTTATAAAGTATCGCACCCTTCTCTCCTTTATTTTGACCTATTCAAGCAAGATTATGTAGTAGTGAGGATAAACTAGGTTGTGTTGGGGTTAACAAACATCCCTCAACTTTCAGGCTTTTTTTCTTGCTACATAGCCTTCATAATTCAGTCTGAGGTTTCTGCCCTACATCACCTTTTTTTGGTACTGAGGATTATACCTAGGGTGGAACATTCTACCTCTGAGCTATACCCTAAGCTCTTTCTACTTTTTAATTTTGTAATAGGGTCTCATTAGGTTGCTGAGAGTCTCACTACATTTCTAAGGCTGTCCTTGTACCTAGAATCCTCTTATCTCAGCCTCCCAAGTACTGGGATTACAGGAGTGGCCATCACACCAGATTGTACATCATTTTTAATTAAGAAAACAAGCCAAGGGAGGTTTTTTTTTTCTTTCATGCTTGCCAACATTTACCACACATTTTCTTGTCCAAAACAAGCAACTCAAACAAACAATTCTTTCACATGCTTAAAATAACTCCAATCCAGTACAACTTCTGGTGGCTTCTAGAATAACTCAGTTCTTATCAAGCCAATGTCTTAATACTAAGGGAGAGCTATATAATTTGAAAGACCAGGTATAATAAAAGAGATGAGAAAGGTGAAAAGATTCTGAAAGTGGAAAAGAGTCACCTAAATTGTGGCAGGATTGGATAAAAAGACATTTTATCCACACTCTCATTTTGATGTGCTCACGTGGATATCTCTCTCAGGATCCAAGGCATCTGTTGGTGATGATAAGAGCATCTTAAGATGTACTTGTAGTGTGCAATGGTGGGGAGAATTAGAGAATGTTGTGACCTTGGGCCACCCATTTTCTTTTTAACATTTTTTTTAATTGAACATAAATAGTATACATTTAAACTATATTTGGTGCCCTCTCCCCCTGCCCCCGTTTTCCCTTTCCCCCTCCCACCAATGGTTGTCCAGGTTAACCATGTCATATTCATAATTTTACACATGTTCAGATGTAGACCCTCATTAATCAAGATCAGCCTTCCTCCTCTCCTATCTTTCCATTCAAACTTTGCTGGTATTTCCCCTCCATTATCTGGAGTCCCACTGGTATCCTTTGTGTTTCCTAGTTTGGGCATATTAGAGGAAACATATGTACCTTCTCCTTCTGTGCTTGGCTGATCTCACTTAACATAATGTTCTCCAGGGCTTTCCATCTTCTTGCAAATGGTATTATTTTGTTCTTCTTTATGGCTGAATAGAATTCCATTGTGTGTATTTCCCAAAGCTTTGCTATCCATTCATCTGTCGGTGGAGATCTGGGTTGGTTCCATATTTGGGCTATTACAAATTGTGCTGCTATGAACATAGGTATGCATATGTTGCTGTATTTCTCTGAATTCAACCCCTTTGGAAAGATACCCAGGAGTGGTAGAGCTGGATCGTATGGTGGATCTATTCCTAGCTTTCTTAGGAATCTCCACACAGATCTCCATAGTGGCTGAACTAGTTTGCATTCTCACCAACAGTGTAAAAGAGTTCCTCTTTCCCCACATCCTCGCCAGCATTTGTCGTTGTTTGATTTCTTTATGATTGCCTCTCTGACTGGGGTTAGATGGAATCTCAGTGTAGTTTTGATTTGCATCTCCCTGATGGCCAGTGACGTAGAACATCTTTTCATATATCTATTGGCCCTTTGTATCTCTTCTTTTGTGAAGTGTCTATTTAGCTCATTTGCCCATTTCTTGATTGGGTTGTTTGTTTTGTGAGTGTAGAGTCTTTTGAGCTCTTTGTATATTCTGGATATTAGCCCCCTATCAGAATGGTGGTTGGTAAAGATCTTTTCCCATTCTGTAGGCTTCCTCTTTAGGTTATTGATAGTTTCCTTTGATGAGAAGAAACTTTTTAGTTTGATGCTATCCCACTTGTTTATTCTTGCTTTAATTTCCTGAGCTTTGGGGGTTTTGTTGAGAAAGTTACTGCCTGTGCCAATATGTTGTAGTGTTGAACCTATGCTCTCCTCTATTAACTTCACAGTCTCAGGTCTAATTTCTAAGTCCTTGATTCATCTAGAGTTGATTCCTGTGTTTGGTGAGATATAGGGGTTTAGATTCATCTTTTTACAAATGGTTAGCCAGTTCCCCCAGCAGCACTTGTTGAAAAGGCTGTCTTTTCTGTTTTGTTTTGTTTTTTGGTGGTACTGGGGTTCCTGGAAGCCCTTCTACATCCGGGCTACACTCCCAGACCTATTTTATATTTTTATTTGGAAACAGGGTCTCTTAAGCCAGCACGGCTGGCTTCAAACCTGCGCAATCCTCCTGTCTCCGCCTCCCAAGCACGGGGATTAGAAAAGGCTGTATTTTCTCCAGTGTATGTGTTTGACCCCTTTGTCAAAGATTAATTGACTAAAGATGTGTGGGTTTGTTTCTGTATCTTCTATTCTAATTCACTGGTCAGTATATCTGTTATTGTGCCAGTACCATGCTGTTTTTAACTACTATTGCTCTATAGTATAGTTTGAAGTCTGGGATTGTAATGCCTCCTGCATGTTTCTTATTGTTGAGAATTGCTCTAGCTATTCTAGGTATTTTCTTTCTCCATATAAAGTTCATGATTGATTTTTCTAGGTCTCTGTAGAATGTCACTGGTATTTTAATGGGAATTGCATTGAATCTACAGATGAGTTTCGGCAGAATGGCCATTTTGATGATATTTATTCTGCCTATCCATGAGCACGGGAGATCTTTCCATCTTCCAAGGTCTTCTTCAATTTCTTTCTTTAATGTTTTATAGATTTTGTTGTAGAGGTCTTTTACATCTTGGGTTAGGTTTATTCCTAGGTATTTTATTGGTTTTGAAGTTATAGTGAATGGAATTGTTTTTTTTGTTTCTTTCAATGTGGAGTCATTGCTGGCATAAAGAAAAGCCACTGATTTCTTTAGGTTGATTTTGTATCCTGCGACTTTGCTGAATTTGTCAATCAGCTCCAGAAGTCTTTTGGTTGAATTCTTTGGGTCTTCCAGATAAAGGATCATGTCATCTGTGAATAAGGATAATTTTAATTCCTCTCTTCCTATGTGAATTCCTTTGATTTACTTCTCTTGTCTTATTGCTACAGCAAGAGTCTCAAGGACTATATTGAAAAGAAGTGGTGATAGTGGGCATCCTTGACTTGTTCCTGACAAATTCTTACAGCTTTTCTCCATTCAATGTAATGTTGGCTTTGTGTTTACAGTATATTTCCTTAATGATGTTTAAGTACTTTCTTTCTATCCCAATTTTTTGCAGTGTTTTTTTTTAACATAAATGGGTGTTGGATTTTGTCGAATGCTTTTTCAGCACCTATTGCTATGATGATGTGGTTTTTGTTCTTGGTTCTATTTATGTGGTGAATAACATGTATTGATTTGTGTATGTTGAACCAGCCTTGTTTTTCTGGAATGAAACCCACTTGGTCATAATGTATTATTCTCTTGATATAGTTTTGAATGCATATAGCTAGTATTTTGTTTAGAATTTTTGCATCTATGTTCATTAAGGATATTGGTCTGTGGTTTTCCTTTCTTGAGGTATCTTATTTGGTTTGGGGATTAATGTGATACTGGCCTCATAAAAGGAATTTGGGAGAGTTCCATCTCTTTCAATTTCCCGGAACATGTTATGAAGTATTGGTATTAGTTGTTCACTGAAGGTTTTGTAGAATTCAGCTGGAAACCCATCTGGGCCTGGGCTTTTCTTTGGTGGAAGAATTTTTATTGCCGTTTCTATTTCTTTGGTTGTTATTGGTTGGTTTAGGCTTGCTATGTCCTCTTGGCTGAGTGTAGGAAGGTTAACTGTACTTAGAAATCTAGCAATTTCTTCCAGGTTTTCAAGTCTATTGGAGTATAAAATTTTAAAGTAGTTTCTGAAAATCTTTTGAATTTCTTCACTATCTGTAGTGATATCTCCATTTTCATTTCTAATTTTGATAATTTGAGTTGATTCTCTTTTTCTTTTTGTTAGGTTGGCCAGGGGTTTATCAATTCTATTAATCTTTTCAAAGAACCAACTTTTAGTTTTATTGATTCTTTGAATATTTTTTTTCTCTATTTCATTTATTTCTGCTCTAATTTTAATGATTTCTTGCCTTCTGCTGGCTTTGGGAATAGACTGTTGCAGAGTTTCTAGGTCCTTGAGTTGTTTCATTAGGTTCTTTACTTGGTGGTTCTCTGTCCTTCTTATGTGGGCACTCAATGCAATAAACTTTCCTCTTAATACTGCCTTCATGGTGTCCCATAGATTTTGGTAGGTTGTATCTCTGTTTTCATTTGTTTCCATAAATTTCTTTATTTCTTCCCTAATTTCTGCTCTTACCCATTCATCATTCAATAGTGTATCATTCATTCTCCATGAATTTGTATACTTCCTTTCGAGTTTCCTGTTGTTGATTTTTACTTTTATTCCATTGTGGTCTGAAAAGATGCAAGGAATTATATTACATTTTTTGAATTTGCTGGTATTTTCTTTGTGTCCCAGGATGTGGTCTATTTTGGAGACGGTTCTATGGGCTGCTGAGAAGAATGTGTATTCTGTAGTTCCTGGTTGAAATACTCTGAAAATGTCTATTAGGTCCATTTGGTTTATGGTTTCCTTTAGTTCTAAAGCGTCTTTACTCATCTTTTGCCTTGCAGATCGATCCAGTGGTGTGAGAGGCATATTAAAGTCTCCCAGAATTATCGTAGTTGGGTCTACTTGGGATCTTATGTCCAGAAGGGTTTGTTTTACAAATGTGGTTGCACCCACATTTGGGGCATAAATATTTACTATCATTATATCTTCTTGGTGTATTGTTCCTTTTAATAAAAGGAAGTGCCCTGATTTGTCTCTTTTGATGTGTTTTAGTTTAAAGTCTGTTTTGTTGAATATCAGGATTGCTACCCCTGCTCTTTTTTGGTCACTGTTGTCATGGTATATCTTTTTCCATCCTTTCACTTTCAGTCTGTGAATGTCTTTGGCTGTGAGGTGAGTTTCTTGCAGACAGTATATATTTGGATTATGTTTCCTAATCCACATTGCCAGTCTATGTCTTTTGATTGGTGAGTTAAGTCCTTTGACATTAAGAGATATTATTGAAATATGATTTTTTGTTTTCTGTCATTTTGTGTTCTGTCTACTCTTGGGTGGTTTGATCTTTCTTCTTTATTTAAATGGCCCACTTATTAACTTCCTCATTTCTCTGGTTCTGAAGTCTGTTTCTTTTTTCTTCCTTATGGTTTATGTCTTTAAGAATTTTCTTTTTTTTCCACACAAACACATTCATTTATTCACATACACAATACACCCTTCTCGACTTTTTTAATACTTAAGAAGGTAGCCTGTTTTTATGAAGACTACCTTTCTTAATGGGAAGCATTTCCATGCTCTAGTATACCTCAGGTACCAGCAGAAACCTGTAAATTTCATGACATAAGTGAGATAGTTTATGTATTTTCAATTCCACAACCCTATATGCAGTGTAAATTGGATTTAATGAACTAGTCATTTTGAAACTTGTGTATATCCTTAGGCAAATTACTTGAAAATGGTTAAGACCCCATGTCTTAAATTACAAACTAGGATATTTAAAATAAATTAATATATATTTAGTACCATAAATAAGTGAATTTTTTTAAAAAAAGCACCTGTCACAGTGCCAAAATAAAAAGTGATCAGGTAATGACTGTAAACTGTTCTTAGTGTGGTATGTTTTTAATTGTGTTCCTATTCTATTTAACGGCCTATCTCAGTGCTGAAAGATCCACTGTTTTCCTCCTCCAGCCATCCACATTTTTCTTGAGAACCTTCCACAGTCTTGTTCATCCCAGAGCTCCATCTCTCTCTTTCCTGGACACTGATTCTGTTCCAGATTGACTTTACATATATTCAGCAGATCAACAGTAAGTCCTGTAGTTTATGAGTCTCTAACAAGGGTGAGTCTGTAAAGTGAACACCAATATTAATCCTTCGAATAAGGATACAGTCTGTAACTACATGAAGGAAAAGGTAAATTGAGATGGAGCAAAGGTAAAAAATGAATACATGAAAGGAGATGGACATTCTTGAGGCTCTGGTTTGAATACGGTCTGGTCCCAAATCCAAACTCCAGCAGGAATTTATTCTCCAAAGTCCTATGTTAATATTATTAGGAAGGCAGAAACTTAATCATATGGTGGTGTTTAGAGGTAGAATTTTTCAGAAACAATTCATTTGCCTAAACCATTAGGTTGGAACCCCTTATTCAGTAGCGATTGAATCCTTTTTTTTTTTTTTTTGAATTGGGTCTTTAATCTTTTTTTTTTTTTATTGGTGCACTGTATTCATACATCATAGTAGGATACATACTTTTGTAGATATACATGCACACTTTTCCCAGTCAGCCCCCACCCAATCCCCACCCCATTCTCTCCCTATCCCTCCCACCCATGCTTGGCTTAGTAGTTGACATCTAGTATTATGGCAATTTATCTAAAATTAAAAATGATAATCTCACATAACAGTTTCATTTGTCTGATACCAAGCTTTTCATGACTTAAAGATAACATTTCAATATTTCTTTTTGCTTTCTTTCTTACCAGAGAATACTTTTTTTCTTTTTTTTAAGTGAAACTATCATATATTTATATATTTATATTTCAGAAAAAAATCTATCCTAATATGGAATATAGACTCTAGATACCCAAAATGATCTCGAAAAAGAACAAAGCTAGAAGATATATATTTTCTGATTTCAAACCATATAAAGCTACAATAATTGAAACAGTGTAGTACTGTTCCAAAGGCAGATATATAAACCATTGGAGTTAAATAAAAGCCTAGAGCTAAATTCTTCCCTATATTGTCAAGTTATTTTTGACAAGGTTTCCACGAACATTAGTGGTGGAAATGATAATCTTTAAACTAAATATTGTTAAAAAATAATAATTACATGAAAAAGAATAAAATTGGACCCTTACCTAATCCCATATACAAATATTAACTCAAAATAGATAATAGACCTAAATACAAATCTTAAGACTATAAACTTTTAGGAGAAAATCTGGGTCATAAAACCTCACAACATTGAAATTGGCAGTGATTTCTTGGTTATGATTTCAATGACACAGGCAACAGAGGAGTATACAGACTCCCTAAAAAATAAAAAAATAAAAAAATGTATATCCAAAGACAATGTAAACAGAGTTAACAGTTACTAATAGAATGGGATAAAATATTTCCAATTGCTATATCTGAAGGTATATTAATATTCCAACTAGAAATCCTAAAAATTAAGAACAATAAAGGCAAACAATACCATTTAGAGATAGGTAAAAGACTAACATAAATAATGAATCTCCACAGATAACCAATCTTAATTGTCTGTTGGGTGGAAAATCTTGTTTCTCTGGTTCTGGTGTGTGTTACCTATTTCTTCTTTGTAGTTAATCTCTTTGAGTATTTTCTCTAGTGCTGGTTTTGAAGACATAAATTCCTTCAGTTTCTGTTTGTCATGGAAGCTTCTTATTTTTCCATCTAATTTGATAGAAAGTTTAGCTGGGTAGGAAATTTTTGGCTGGAAGTTGTTTTCTTTCAGAGTTTGGAATATGTTACTCCAAGTCCTTCTGGCTCTCATGACTTGGTTTGGGAAGTCTGGAGTGATTCTAATTGGTTTGCCTCTGAATGTCACTTGGCCCTTTGTTTTTGTTGCCTTTAAGATTCTCTGCTTGGCTTCCACATTGGTCATTTTGACAATTATGTGGCGTGGGGATCCTCTTCTCTGATCCTGTCTAAAGGGAGTTCTATAAGTTTCCTGGACCTGTGTATCAACCTCTTGCTCTATGTCTGGAAAATTTTCTGCTATTACTTCTTTGAAGAGATTGTTGATCCCTTTGGTTTCACTTTCTTTTCCCTCCTCTCTTCCATTTATTCTTAGGTTAGCTCTCTTAAAATGGGCCCATATTTCTTCAATATCAGATTCCTGCTGTCGGATATTTTTTTCTAGATTAGAAAACTATGCGTTTTTTCTAGATTAGAAACTATGCGTTCATTTTTGGATTGCTCATCTTCTAAGAGCGAGATTCTGTTCTCCATGTGTTTTAATCAGTTGTTTGTGCTTTGAATTGAGGCCTTTACTTCATTAATTGCATCCTTTATCTCTTTTTGGCTCTCTCTGAGTTCTTTTTGAAGCACCTCTATTATTTCTACAGTTATTTTCCTGATTTGATCTTCTAGAAATCTCTGATTTTCTGTTTTATCGGGTTCTGATGTTGTGGGGTTGTGGGCATTAATTGCTCCAGTATTATTCCTCTTTCCCATGATTTCCGATGTTTGTGCCTTCTCTGGGTTCTTCCCTTGGGTCACTATGACTTCCCTTAAGGTGTTCTGGATCTCGAGTCAGTAGTATCTCGGACCCCACTACTCCTTTACTGGGTTTTATCACAGAGTCTCCAACCCAGAGAGTCGATAGAGGCTGCTTTAGACTGTGGGGGGGTGCCAGGTTGCACGTTCTCCTATGGTGTGATATCTCTGCCACCGCCCCTCCCCCACTGGGTCAAGTCCCAGGGAGTACAGTACTGGGATTTCTCCTCTGTGGCCCGCAATTTGACTCACTGTTCTTGAGTACGCAGATGTAGCTGTACTGGCCTCGCTGAATTCTCTGCTGCTGCCGCCGGTGGCAATATGGCGCCGCTGCTACGCCCTCGGCTATGGGGCTGGCGTTTTTCTTCTTGATTTTGATTTCTACTCTGAATCCCTGCAGCGTGTGCTGAGCTCGGCCACTGGAAGCTTTAGATGCTCTCTGCGCGGAGAAATCCCGCCTAGCTATTCCGCAGTGGCTCACCTCGGGTTGCTGTAGCTGTCCCGTGAATTCGCCAGTGCCTCCGGCAGTATGGCGCTGCTGCCGCGTCTGCCGCGTCCTCGGGCGCGAGGCCGGTGTATCTCCTCTGTGGCTCTGTTCTCAGTCCGCTTTCTCTCTGGAGCCTGGTGATTTTTTGTTTCACTGGTGATGGTGTTTTCTGGCTATGAAAGGCGCTGATTTTGTGGTAATGGAGATTTGTTGTTAGCGGGGCTCTTAAGCCCCGCTTTTCTTGGTCGCCATCTTCTCGGAAGTCCTCAAGAATTTTCTCTAGTGTTGGCTTTGAATTCATAAATTTTTTGAGATTCTGTTTATCCTGAAAGACTTTGTTTTCACCATTGATTTTGAATAGTAGTTTTGCTGGATAGATTAGTTTGTGTTGGAAGTCATTTTCTTCCAGGGTCTGAATCACATTGTACCAGTCTCTCCCAGCATTTATGACCTTGGTTGTATAGTCTGGGGTGATTCTTATTGTTTTGCCTCTATATGTCACCTGTCCTTTTGTTCTCACTGCTTTGAAGATTCCTTCCTTGGCCTCTATGTTGGTCATTTTGGTTATTATGTGGCATGGAGTGGTATTTCTTTGGTCGTGTCTCAGTTCTGTATGCCTCCTGGACATGAAGGTACAAGTCTCTTTCCAAATTTGGAAAATTCTCTGAGATTATTTCCTTGAAGAGATTACAGATGCCCTTGGTCTGTACCTCTATCCCTTCTTCAATGCCTATTATCCATAAATTAGGATGCTTCATATTATCCCATATTTGCTGGATGTTTAGGTTTTGTTGCTATAAAGATTTCTGTATATCGCTGACTGTGTTTTCAGTTTGGTATGTACTTTCTTCTAATATTGATATTCTGTTTTCCATTTCATCTAATCTTCCAGAATTTCTTTCTATTGCTATCTTCATTTCACTTATTGACTCTTTCATTTCATTCCAGACCTCTTTCTGATTCTTTTTTAGTGTTTCTATCTCACCTTTCACCTCCTCTAGACTTGTTTTAAATCCTTTCATCATATTGTACATCAAGATTCTGAACTCCCCTTCTTGCATTTCTAGTAGGTCAGTATTCGTGATTTCTGCTGTCTCTTCATAATTCCTGGTTCTCATATTTATAGCATTCTCTGTCCTGTTTTTTTTAATTTCTACCCACTGTTCATGAGTATTATGCTTAGTCCAATCTTAATATTAGGAGTTTAGGAGTATCGGCAAGTCAGCAGAGCTTTTCCAGTGTTGAGGGTGGGTGATGTGGGAGGACTGGGGTGATGGGTAAAGGATTTGGATTAGGTAGAGGATATGTTTAGGTAGAGAAAGACTTTAAGTATGATAAGGTAATATCTTGCTGAGAATGAGAGAGAGTTAATTAGTAGGACTCTTGTAGTTAGTAGAGTAAGTATGGAGATATGAAATACTTTGAGTATTAAATAAGGAGGTATATTATGGGGAAAAGTTTTGGGGGAGAAGAGTGTATAGGTTAGTGTGGGGAAGTTTGTAAGAGGGGTAATGGAGGGAGCAGACAAACATAAAAAAATCCACACAAGATACCAAGACTCTTATATAATCCAAGAAAAAGAAAGGAAAAACCAATCAAAGGAGGAGAATAAAAAAAGGAAGGAAAGAGGAAGAAAGAGGAAAAAGGGACAAGAATAAAATAAAAGGAACTAGCAGCTGTGTGAAATCAGAAAACAAGGCAAACTATCATATATATATATATATATATATATATATATATATATATATATATATATATATATATATATTAAAGTAAAAGAAGTATGGGGAAAAAATAAAACAGCAATAACCATAACAAAACAAAAGCACTGTAAAAGCAAAACAAAACAAAACATTCACAGTAACAGTAAAAAAAAAAGTCTTACTTATTTACGAATATGGGGTCAGATCCATATAATATTTGCATATCTGATTGCTTTGGTAGTTTTCAGAATATAATCCAATGTCTCTTAGTTTTCTTTGTAATCTATTCTTATCTTCTTAGGTCACTCTTGGTGTTTGGACACCTTTCTTTCCTTTAACTGCTTTGAGTTTATGTGTCAGGATGTCTGGTGTCACTGTTATTAGATTCTGTACAATTCCCAGGTTCTGCGTAATTTCAACCTGTAGTCAGAACCTCTGTACTCACCACCCTAGACTCTGGCCTGTGCTTCCCTACAGCAGGAGTGGAGGATGTCCAAAGTAGACTTGGAACCTCCCCCTGCAGTCCTGTGCAGATATTGTGTCTCATTGGATTTTCCTGTGTCTCTGGAAATTCTAACTGGGCTAGCCGGTGTGGTCCCAAGATGTGCCCTGGGCAAAGGGATGCTGGTTCCTGGATGCCCACACTTACTGCCAGAGCTCTGCCAGTAACAAGAGTGCAGGCTGGGTGTGCTGCTATTACTGGACCCAGGTGTGGGTGGGTACAGCTGCCTAGTGCTTGCTGCTATGCTCCTCCATGGTGCATTGGGCTGTATTTTAGGCTAGAACTGAGTATGAGGCTGCCAGGTGGGCGGGAACTCCCAGTGGTGGGCCAGGGGCACGGGATAGGTACACAGGTGTCTAGGGGGCACTGATGCTGCGAGGTGTCCAGCAATGATCTCTGCCTCCCGCAGGCTGTAGAATCTGGGTGCCCAAAGAGATCTCATGGGTGCACAGAGCTTTTGCCGCCTGGAAAGCAGGCCTCTGGTAAGGTGGGTGTCTGGGCTCCAGTGGGGGGCAGGACCTAGGCACACAAGGTAGGCTCTGATTTAGGGGTGGGGGTGGCGCAGGCACTGACTACTAGCGTGGGTCCGGGGCGCAGACAGGGTGCACGAGGACAGTGCTGGATTCTGAGGCGTGGGACAGATGCCCCGGGCCAGTGCTGGGGCTGGGGCTCACGCTAGTACCCGCACTTTCCCTGGACGCACTCAGGTACCTGGCTTCCTTGGTTCAGGCGTCTGTGGGAGTCTCTGTGCTGTTGTGATCCAGTCTCTGGTGGATCACAGAATTCTGACGTGGGTGCTGCTCGCTGCTTAAGGTGAGGCTCTATGTGTGTTTTCAGTTTGGGATTATCTTGCCGCGGTGAATTCAGTCAGGGCTTGGAAGTGCAGTTCTTGGGAGTGCAGTTTGGGCGGGCAGGCAGCCTGCTGGTGGGCGTCCCAATTGTATCTACAGTAGGTCTGGTGCCTGATCTTTGTTCTCCTTCTTCTTCTTCTTCTTCTTCTTCTTCTTCTTCTTCTTCTTCTTCTTCTTCTTCTTCTTCTTCTTCTTCTTCTTCTTCTTCTTCCCCTTCCCCTTCCCCTTCCCCTTCCCCTTCCCCTTCCTTCTCCTTCTCCTTCTCCTTCTCCTTCTCCTTCTCCTTCTCCTTCTCCTTCTCCTTCTCCTTCTCCTTCTCCTTCTTCTTCTTCTTCTTCTTCTTCTTCTTCTTCTTCTTCTTCTTCTTCTTCTTCTTCTTCTTCTTGAGTTCAGAGTTTCCGCTGAGGTATCTGGATCTGTTTTGGTTCCTGGGATGTATTTATTTTGTTGATTAAGACACTGCTATCAGCTACTGAGAAGTGCTGTATCCCTCAGTCGCCATTTTGAATCCTCCTGGGCCACCCATTTTTAATATATGGATGTCTGATTACTTCAACACTACTTGCAGTTAGTTATATCACAAATTCTATAGGAGTTTTATAAGATTAGTAATGAAGTGAGTTTCAGGGTGGTTGTAATAAGTAATTTTGTTTCTTGATGTTGTTCAGAGAAAAACAAATCCCCAAATAAATCTCTTTGGATAATGATTGGATTAGGGGAGGATCAAGGCGCTCACACTGCATTTTACGGCTGTGTGTAGATATACTAGTGTATCAATATTGTACAGTTTGGAAATCTGTGAAATTGTCAGTTTGGGTCTGATGTGCTGAAAGAGTGACACTATTTCAGAACAACAACTTGACTTTCTGCTTAATTTCTTTCTTGGTGTTCATTATTAGGTCAGAATATGCACTTATTTTTTAGTTCTTAAGGATAAACAGGAAGGGATAGAAATGCAAGAAAAATTAAAGACTCTCTTTTCATGCGTGTGTGTGTGTGTGTGTGTGTGTGTGTGTGTGACTATGGATTGAACCCAGGGGCATTATACCTCTGAGATACAGCCCCTTTTTTGTTTTGAAACAGGGTTTCGCTAAGTTGTTGAGAGTCTCACTAACTTGCTGAGGTTGTTCTTGAATCTGTGATCCTCCTGTACTACCAAGTACTACCATGTTTGGCTTAATGATTATCTTTGATATGTTTCTTAATGTACATGTCATTCTTTTCTGAAAGAATGTTTCTCATAATCAATGAGATTTTTAAAAATTTTTAATTGGTGCACTGTATTCATACATCATAGTGGGATACATACTTTGGTAGACATACATGCACACATTGCCCAGTCAGCCCCCACCCGATCCCCACCCCATTCTCTCCCTCTCCCTCCCTCCCATGCTTGGCTTAGTGATTGACATCTAGTATTATAGCAATTTATCCAAAATTAAAAATGATAATCTCACATAACAGTTTCATTTGTCTGATACCAAGCTTTTCATGACTTAAAGATAACATTTCAATATTTCTTTTTGCTTTCTTTCTTACCAGAGAATCTATTTTTTTCTATTTTTTAGGTGAAACTATCATATATTTATATATTTATTTTTCAGAAAAAAAATCTATCCTAATATGGAATATGGACTCAAGGTACCCACAACGATCTTGAAAAAGAACAAAGCTAGAAGATGTATATTTTCTGATTTCAAACCATATAAAGCTACAATAATTGAAACAGTGTAGTACTATTCTAAAGGCAGATATATAAACCATTGGAGTTAAATAAAAGCCTAGAGCTAAATTCTTCCCTATATTGTCAAGTTATTTTTGACAAGGTTTCCACGAACATTTGGTGGTAGGAATAATAATCTTTTAACTAAATATTGTTGAAAAATAATAATTACATGGAAAAAATAAAATTGGACCCTTACCTAATTCCATATACAAATATTAACTCAAAATAGATAAAAGACCTAAATATAAATCTTAAGACTATAAACTTTTAGGAGAAAATCTGGGTCATAAAACCTCACAACATTGAAATTGGCAGTGATTTCTTGGTTATGATTTCAATGGCACAGGCAACAGAAGAGTATACAAACTCCCTAAAAAATAAAAAACATATTGTATATCCAAAGACAATGTAAACAGAGTTAACAGTTACTAATAGAATGGGATAAAATATTTCCAAATGCTATATCTGAAGGTATATTAATATTCCAACTAGAAATCCTAAAAATTAAGAACAATAAAGGCAAACAATACCATTTAGAGATAGGTAAAAGACTAACATAAATAATGAATCTCCACAGATAACCAATCTTAGTTGTCTGTTGGGTGGAAAATCTTGTTTCTCTGGTTCTGGTGTGTGTTACCTATTTCTTCTTTGTAGTTAATCTCTTTGAGTATTTTCTCTAGTGCTGGTTTTGAAGACATAAATTCCTTCAGTTTCTGTTTGTCATGGAAGCTTCTTATTTTTCCATCTAATTTGATAGAAAGTTTAGCTGGGTAGGAAATTTTTGGCTGGAAGTTGTTTTCTTTCAGAGTTTGGAATATGTTACTCCAAGTCCTTCTGGCTCTCATGACTTGGTTTGGGAAGTCTGGAGTGATTCTAATTGGTTTGCCTCTGAATGTCACTTGGCCCTTTGTTTTTGTTGCCTTTAAGATTCTCTGCTTGGCTTCCACATTGGTCATTTTGACAATTATGTGGCGTGGGGATCCTCTTTTCCGATCCTGTCTAAAGGGGAGTTCTATAAGTTTCCTGGACCTGCCTATCGACCTCTTGCTCTATGTCTGGAAAATTTTTTGCTATTACTTCCTTGAAGAGATTGTTGATCCCTTTGGTTTCACTTTCTTTTCCCTCCTCTATTCCAATTATTCTTAGGTTAGCTCTCTTAAAATGGGCCCATATTTCTTCAATGTCAGATTCCTGCTCGGATATTTTTTTCTAGATTAGAAACTATGCGTTCATTTTTGGAATGATCATCTTCTAAGAGCGAGATTCTGTTCTCCATGTGTTCTAATCGGTTGTTTGTGCTTTGAATTGAGGCCTTTACTTCATTAATTGCATCCTTTATCTCTTTTTGGCTCTCTCTGAGTTCTTTTCGAAGCACCTCTATTATTTCTACAGTTATTTTCTTGATGTGATCTTCTAGAAATCTCTGATTTTCTGTTTTATCGGGTTCTGATGTTGTGGGGTTGTGAGCATTAATTGCTCCAGTATTATTCCTCTTTCCCATGATTTTAGAAGTTTGTGCCTTCTCTGGGTTCTTCCCTTGGGTCACTATGACTTCACTTAAGGTGTTCTGGATCTCGAGTCAGTAGTATCTCAGACCCTCTACTCCTTTACTGGGTTTTATCACAGAGTCTCCAACCCAGAGAGTTGATAGAGGCTGCTTTAGACTGTGGGGGGTGCCAGGTTGCACGTTCTCCTATGGTGTGATATCACTGCCACCGCCCCTCTCCCACTGGGTCAAGTCCCAGGGAGTACAGTACTGGGATTTCTCCTCTGTGGCCCGCAATTTGACTCACTGTTCTTGAGGACGCAGATGTAGGTGTACTGAATTCGGTGAATTTGGTGCTGCTGCCGCCGGTGGCAATATGGCGCTGCTGCTACACCCTCGGCTGTGGGGCTGGCATTTTTTTTCTTGGTTTTGATTTCCACTCTGAATCCCTGCAGCGTGTGCTGAGCTCAGCCACTGGGAGCTTTAGATGCCCTCTGCGCCGAGAAATCCCACCTGGCTGTTTCGCAGCGGCTCCCCTTGGCTTGCTGTGGCCATCCCGTGAATTCGCCGGTGCCGTCGGCAGTATGGCACTGCTGCCGCGTCCTCGGGCGTGAAGCCGCGTCCTCGGGCATGAGGATCTCCTCTGTGGCTCTGTTCTCAGTCTGCTTTCTCTCTGGAGCCTGGTAATTTTTTTTTGTTTCTCTAGTGATGTTGTTTTCTGGCTTTGAAAGGCACTGATTTTGTGGTAATGGAGATTTGTTGTTAGCGGGGCTCTTAAGCCCCACTTTTCTCGGTCGGCATCTTCCCGGAAGTCTCGAGATTTTTTTAACTTCTGAAAAATTTTGGTGCCTCATAGTTATACATGGCAGAGAGATTCAATGTGATAAGTTCATATATGCATACATCTCTTGGTAGGAGAGTCTGAAGTTTGCTTAAGCATCTCTGTTGATTGGGACTTTGACTCTAAGCAGTATTTTTTTTTTCTGAGATCTTAGTCATCAGTGATCATAAAAACATTGAAGATCCAACCAGACAAAAATGGATGGCATTCTTTCTTTCAACTTCAGTACAGATGTCAGCTAATATCTTTGGCTTCAGTAAAAAGCTAAGGGGAGATCTGGATGGGATCAATAACAGATGTGAGGGAGTGCAGGAAAAGAACATAGATGAATCTAGGCTTAGAGCTCCAATTCTGATTTCCCTTGATAAACCCTTACACAATAGCTGCAAACTAGCTGTTTTCCAAAGGAAATCTCCCTTTCAACATAAGCTCCTTGAAGCTGGTTTCTACCCCAGGGATATGGAGCATTAGAAGCTGGCGTATAGCAGCTGAAATAGCTCAGCTGGGAGAGCGTTAGACTAAAGAAGCTGGCGTATAGTGTGTACAGATATCCAAAAGATTTTCCTTAAGCCCTTAGCACATGAATACTTGTGGGGATTTAGATTTTTCTCTTCTGAATATGGAGAGGCTTGGAGAATGCATAAAATGTATTTAATCAGAAGTAATCTCTTGGAAATGTCCACAATTCTGGCCACCTAAAATGATGAAAATCAGAGTCCAATCAGAAGATAAACAACAGAAGTGTGCCTTCTGTCCAATCAGCCTTTCCTTGGTTGGCATAAAAAAACCTCAAATCTCCAATATTTATCTATGTCTTAAAGCAGTACTAACAAAGGTTACAAGAGAAATGTCCAAATCAAGACTTTCTTTTAAGAAATTTCCATATCGATGGTATACACATGCAGTGAAATTCTGCTTAGCCATATAAAATAGCACAATTATGTTATTTGCAGGAACATAGATTGAACTTGAGAATATTATGCTTAATAAAATTAGCCAGTCACAGATAGCTAAAGGCCATATGTTTTCACTCATATGTGGATGCTACAAAGAAACTGAAAAACAAAGAAGACCTCAGATAAATGAGGGGAAACAGTAGTGGAATAGGAGAGGGAGAGCTTGAAAGAGGGGAAGGGGAAGAGAAATGGGATGTGTGATCATGGTAAGTATTAAAATAACCTTTGTTCATACATGAAGTTACGTGTAAAGACCATCAATGGAGGGGAATGGAGTGGGAACTGGAGGAAAACACACAACAGATGCTGTGTACATGCACGTATTTACCACTCTGAACCTTGCTATGATGCATAATTATAATGCACCAATAAAAAATGTTGGATAAAAATAACTTTCTTACACTTCCAGAGGTTTGGTTTCTTTAGATAAGAATCAGGACATTACCACATATTGATTATTGGAGAAAAACAACATCCTGATAGAGGTATGTTCTACTAAACAAGCCAAAGGTGTAAAGACATTGTCACATGAAGCAAAACAGTATATCACATCCCATTAATAAGTAAGTGTTTTGTGTTATGCCTCAGTTAAAACTAAATTCAAAACAATTACAATCAAGGAAGAAATAAAAAAAGAAAAATGTTTCTAAAAAGATAAACCAGTACTTATAATAATCCTTGCCCCCACTTAAAACAAAATACTGTCTGATTCTGTGGTCTCCTATAAGCCTTGAGAAGTACTAGCATCTCTGTTTCTACAGCTTCTGCTATGTAGATACTGCTGGGCTATTCAAGGTGAAGTGTCACACCACTACAACTAGCTAGAGAAACACTGTGGATTGCTTGGCCTGTTGGTTAATTGGGTCTCAACTATATATTGTATACATAGAAGTTTATATACAATATACATACAAGTATATATACAAGTAGCTATCAGGTACTTCTCATACATTTGCCTGGCTTTGTGCTGGTCCTGAGGTTATAAGTTTCTGTAGTCATACATCTGAAATAAACTCCATAATTAATAGCAACAGGGAAGAAATATCTTTTTCCATCTGTCTCAGGGATCTTTGATTTCCTCAGTCCTCAAACTGTAGCTCAGTAGATTTCACACGAGGATTATGACAGTGTATAAGATTCCAGATATAGGATATATATAAACAAAGATGCCTAAGCCAAAGAAAGGGGTCACTTCAGTCAGGTGAGAAGCACAGGTGTTAAAGGCCTTCGATATGCAGGCAGCTGCAGTGATCTTCAGAATGGTGCCCACAAGGTAACCACAGGAGATCATGATGACAAAGACAGATGTATCCAGAGGTCACCACGAGCATGAAGTTCAGGGCTCAAAATAAGAGTGTCCGAGCAGGAGAGGACCAAAAATGGAGGCAGGTCACAAGAGAAATGGTTGATGGCATTGGCCCACAGAAATGGAGCTGAAGTTAAAGCACACATAGGAATCAGTGGGTCAAAATATCCAGTTACACGGGATCTGAACACCATCTGCACACAGACTGGCGGACCTGATGGCCGTGTGGAGCAGAGGATGCCAAAGGAGGTGTAGCAATCATAAGCCAGAGCTGCCAGAAGACAGCATTCAGCTAGACCCACGCTAGAGGAGAAGTAGTACTGCACGGCATGGTACACCCCTTAAAGAAAGGGATTTAGGCTTCTAGAAGAAGTCTGAGATCATCTTGGGAGCTATAATGAAAACATATCACAAATCCATGAAGGATCTGTTGCTGAGGAAAAAATACATGGGAGTATGTAGTCGTGTGTCCATCTTGATGAAGGCAATATGGCTCACATTCTAAGACACCGTCATTAGGTAGATCCACAGGAATATTGAAAAGAGGGCAACTGTGAGCTTGGGGAACACAGAATCTCAAGAGAGTGAACCCTGTAATTGCAGTACTATTCCTTCCCCTCCAGACACTGCAGTGGTGATTCTGGGATCAGCAGGTCAAGAAGAGAAAAACATTTCCAGGTCGGCCGTTATTCCAGTTTCTATTGAAATAGACCACCTTCTGTCTACACAGAACTGGTAACAAAATAGAAATATTGAATCATATTTAGGGAAATCACACTGGTTAATTTTGTTCCTAAATAACTATTATGGTTCTGTGTTAATTTTCTCAACTGTTAAAGGGGGATAGTTACTTTGTTGTTGTTATTGTTTGGTACTGGGGATTGAATTTAGGAGCTTTCTACCTCTGAGATACACCCTCAGCCCTACTTTGGTTTTTATTTTCAGACAGGGTCTCTCTAAATTGCTGAGGGCCTCACTAAATTGCTGAGGCTGCCCTTGAACCTATGATTCTCCTGTCTCAGCCTCCCGAGTATGGGATTACAAGCATGTGTCAACAATTCCAGTTTGTTACTTTTTATTATTAACCAATCAGGCTTTTATGAGGGCAAAAGACAGCATTAGAACATCTGCTGGTACTTTCTGACAGATGCTTTAAAAAAATTTAAGCTGGGCTTAGTGGTGCACACTTGTAATCCCAGTACTTGGGAGGCTAGCGGAGAAGGGTGGCAGGTTCACAGTCAGCCTTAGCTACTTCACAAGACCATCCACAACTTAGTGAGATCCTGTTTCAAAATAAAGAATTTTAAAAATAGGGCTGAAGGATGTAGCTCAGAGGTAGGATGCCCCTGGATTCAATCCCTAGTTCCTTAAAAAAATCAAGATGTTTCTAACAAAATTATAATCCTTACTTATAGTTTAGTAACTAAAACCATGAGTTTAGATTCACACAACTGTTGTTGGATTATACCTCTGCTACCCTTGAGCTGTATGATGCAGAAAAAGTTATCCAATGTTTTTGTGCCTAAGTTATTTATTTTGTGGTACTGAGGGTGGAACCCAGGGGCTTTTCTACCTCCAGGCTATACTCCCAGACCTATTTTAGACTTTATTTGGAAACAGGGTCTCACTAAGTTGCTGAGAACCTCACTAAGTAGCTGAGGCTGGCTTTGAACCTGTGCAATCATCCTGTCTCAGCCACCAAAGCACTGGGATTACAAGCATACACCACCATGCCCAGCTAAGTCATTTTTTTATCTGCAAAAGAAGGAAGAGTAGAATCTCTCCTAAAGTTTATGAAAGATTAAGTAAAATCATATATGTATAACACCTGCCATGAACATAGTAAATACTGCTTGAAGTAGTGCCATTAGGGATATCTATATAGTATAATATTATGAAGAGTTCTATTTATCCAATCTTGTGAATTTAATTAAAAGTGTATTCAGAATTAATTATCTTAAATACATATATGTGAAAGCTAGAGCAAAAATAGAGGAAGAAGTTTGTCATGAAAAAAAGAAGAGAAAATAATGGAAAGGAAGGAGATTGTGGGAGGGGAAAGGGAGGTGTAGAGAAGAAAACAGCAAATAATGTCATGTGCATATATGAATATACCACTCTGAATCTCTCCATCATGTAAGGGCTGGAGGGGAGGGTAGAGGTGTGGGGAAGGAAACAGACCAAGGGATGTGTGCATGTATGGATGTATTCCTATAAATCTCACTGCAATGCATAATCATAATGCACCAATAAGAATGAATTTTAAGAAGTAGAGTAAAAGATTATGTGAGCATCATTCTTAGTTAAGAAATAACACAAAGTAAATAAGTAGAAAGGATTTTTAAATATAATAAAGTCAAAAGTTTGTTCTACAATATGTTAGACTTAAAGAAGAAAGAGGAAGAAGAAGAGGAGGAGGAAGAGGAGGAGAAGGAGGAAAAGGAAAAGGAGGAGGAGGAGGAGGAGGAGGAGGAGGAGGAGGAGGAGGAGGAGGATTTTTTTTTAAAGAATAGAAAAGGGGACCTAATTCTAAATTCTGGAGACATTAAAAAACTATACCCAAAACTAGTCCATGCCAATAAATTTTAGAATTTAAATTAGAAACACAAATTACTAGGAAATGGAACCTGACCAAACAGTATTTTGTACTTTCTCAAGTAGCTATCAAAAGTATATTTCTAATTGAAAATATATTACATACACACAATGACACTTGTATGTGATATATTTTCTTTATTTAGCTATTGATGGGCACTTAGCCTTACTCTGTATCTAGCTATTGTGAATATTGTCCCTTTTTAGGCATTACATCATTGTTTGGACATAAAGTGTTTTCTAAAGGTTCATGTGTTGTAGACTTGGTTCCTAACGCAGCAATGTTCAGATGTGCAGCTTTGGGGAAGTATTAGATCATGAGGGTTCTGACTTCATCAATGGGTTAATCCATTGATAAGTAAATGGACTACTGGAAGGCAATGGAAACTATAGGAGGTGGGACTTGGTTGAAGGAAGTAGGTCAGTGTGGTCATGCCCTGGACAGGTATTTCTTGTCTCTGGCCAACAATCTCCTCTCTCTCTCTCTCTCTCTCTCTCTCTCTCTCTCTCTCTCTCTCTCTCTCCTCCCCCCTCTCTCTTCTCTCACTCTCTTTCATAGTACTATGAGCTGAGCAACTTTCCTCTGCTATGCCCTTCTGTCATTATATTTCTGTCTGAGAACTAGGAAATCTTGAGCCAAAATAAATCTCCCCTCTTATAAATTGTTTTTATAAGGTTTTTGTCATAGCCACAAAAAGCTAATACATGTGATTTGCAAATATTTTCTCCCAATATGTGGGTTGTCTCTTCATTCTGTTCATAGTTTCCTTTGCTACACAGAACCTTTTGGTTTGGTGTAATCTCACTTGCCAATTTTTGCTTTGATTCCTGTGCTTTTAGAGTCCTACTGGGAAATGGTTGACTGTTTCAATAACTTGTAGGGTTTCTTTTAATGGTGGATCCCAGGGCCATTTCTACCTCCAGGCTATACTCCCAGACTTTTAAAATATATACTTTATTTGGAAACAGGCTCTAAGTTGCTGAGAGCCTCACTAAGTAGCTGAGGCTGGCTTCGAACCTGCGCGATCCTCCTGTCTCAGCCTCCCTAGCGCGGGGATTACAAGTGTGTGCCACCACACCTGGCCTCTTGAAGTGTTTTTCCTAGATTTTTCTCTAGTAGTTTGAGTTTCAGGTCTTCTGTTAAGGTCTTCAGTCCATTTTGCATTGATATTTTATACAGGATGAAAGTTGGAATCACGTTTCAATCTTCTGCTTATGGCTATTTAGTGTTTCCAGCCCCATTTGTTGAAGAGACCATCTTTTTTCCAATGTGTGTTGTTGTCACCTTTGTTGAGAATCACCTAGCTATAGACACTTGATTTTATTCCCGGATTCTTTGTCCCGTTTCATTTTTCTATGCATCTGTTTTTATGTTAATAGCATGATATTATATTACTCTGAATCTGCAGTATGATGTCAAATCAGGTATTACAATCATCTTTGTTCTTTTTCCTCAAGAAAAAGTATTGTATTGTGGGGGTATTTCTGCTTCCATAAAATATTTAGGGATTATATCTATTTCTGTGAGAAATGTCATTGATATTTTGATGGGGATTGCATTGAAATTATAGATAACTTTAAGTACTATAGATGTTTTAACAATGTTTAGTCTTCCAATCCATGAATATAGGAGGTCTTACAACCTTTGAGAGTCTTAAATTTCTTTCTTCAATGTTCAAAATTGCTTTGACTATTTAGGGGATTTTGTAATTATACATAAATTTCAGGACTATTTTATATTTCTCTGAGGAATAACAAAATATTGATAGAGATTAAATAAAAATTGTCAGTCACTTTGGGCAGTATGAACATTTTTACAATACAAATCCTTTCAGTTCATGAGCATAGGGTATCTTGATTTCTTTATAAATGTCTTATAGTTATTAGTACATAGATATTTTATCTACTTGGTTAAACTTACTCCTAAATATGTTTTGATGCTATTGTAAATGGATTTGTTTTTCTATTTTTTTCAGATTAGTCATGGATAATTATAGAAATGATTATCTTTGTATGTTGATTTTGTTAGCTGAAACTTTCCTGAATTGATTTACCAGCTTTAACTCTTCTTGGATTCATTGGGATTTTCTCTCTATCAAACTGTTATAAGTAAGCAGATTTAACTTATTCATTTCCTACTTGTTTTGTTTTTTTATTAATTTTTCTTATCTAATTGACCTGGCCTGAATTTCTAGTACTATTTAAATACAAATGTTAAGCCAGGCATGGTGACACAGGGCTATCATAGTACTTGGGAAGCTGAAATAGGAGAATTGCAGGTGCAAGGACAGTATCAGCAATATAGCAAGACTCTATGCAACCTAATGGGACCCTGTGTCAAAAACAGGGCTGAGAGTGTATCTCAGCAGTGCAATGATTCTGCATTTAATCCCCAGTAAGTTAATAAATGAATGAAAGTGGTGAGAGTGGGCATCTTTGTCTTGTTTCTGATCTCAGAAGATAAGTCTCTACTTTCTACCACTGAGTATTATGTTAGCTGTGAGTAAACACAGTCCTGATGATGAAGAAGCACATAAAGGATATGGGTATTGAAAACAGATGTCCTTAAATATTTGGGGAATAATTTTCTATAAGTTTTTGTAATAAAATTATTCAGTGAATTTTTTAAATTTACTTAAAAATATATATCCTAATATTATTCAGAAGTATAATAATACCACTAAACTATCTAGTCAAGATTTTAGGTGAAGATGAGAATAGTTTAAAGACTCTTCCTGCATTGCAGATAAATGATACACTTATTGGAAAGACTCCTTCTTTGATTTATTAGGAATACTTTTTGTCTTCAACTCCTTGAAGACAAAGTATTAGGTTAACTTATTAGGTTAACTTATTTAACTTCACCTCATGAAGTTGAATTTGTCTATCTTTAACTACTAAAATACATTATGGAAAATATGTTGCAGCTAGTCACATAAATACTTGAATACTCATTGACTGGCTTATAGATTCAGTTTTATTTGGAATGGGTTGAATAAAAATAAGCCAGAACCCATAACTTTTAACAGGGTTTCAGACTATATTAATTCAAATTGTGTTGGCCTTATCACAGGCTTGCCTCTGCCAAGGCAATAACAAAAAATTCAGTAACTCAAAACACCAAAGGTTTATTTCTTACTCAGACTACATTTCATCGAGTGTCAGCCAACTTCATCTCATTCCAGCACCACCATCGACAGAAAATTCTCTGTCTTCAATCTTACCCATTCCTGTAGCAAAGGGCAGAAACATACCTGGCAAAGCAAGAACTATCTCTTAGTCCTCTATCTATAACCTAAATATTACTTCTCATATTTAATGTGACCAAAAAAGTGTCACATTGAAAAGAGATTTGACCTTTTGCAAAATACAATACTAATCCATAAAGAGAACAGGAATAATAATAAAACATACCACCATCTATTCTTCTTACTCCCAGGAGTAGAATCTATTCATGCCCTCTACAAAAGAAGTCATCCAAACTCCCCTCAGGTACTATTTTATTATCAGGGTTCAGGATCTTTGAGGATTAACTGGTGTCTTAATAATGCCTGCATAGTTCTTCTTGGAGACCTATGGACTAAAAAAATGTTGCTTGTCTTCCAGTAACCTAATATTCAATGATGGATCATGGATAGAATACTGGCAATAAATTTATTTTTTTTATTTTTGGGGGTACTAGAGATTGAACCCAAAGGCATTCTACCTCCAAGTTGCATGAACAACCCTATTTTGTTTTTTATTTAAAGCAGGATTTCACTAAGTTGCTGAAGATCTCACTAAATTGCTAAGGCTAGTCTGAAACCTGAGTTCTTTCTGTATCAGCTTTCCAAGTACTGGGATTATAGGTGTGTGCCACTATGGTTGGCTCATAAAACACCATTTTAGAAAGCAAAATCCTCCTCAGCCACATTTGAAGAGAAAACTAAAAAACATCTCTTTTAATCTGAGTCAGCATCCTGGCTGGTAAAGATTGGCGAACCAAGATATCTTCAAAATCTTAATAATAAAATTTCTGTTTTATTCCACATAAATAATTGCCTTCTTATCTTCTTATATAAGCCAGCCTCATAGGTCAGTAGCTGTATTCAGAATTCATTCCCAGATCCATCTCTCTCTCTCTCTCTCTCTCTCTCTCTCTCTCTCTCTCTCTCTCTCTCTCTCTCTCTTCTCTCTCTCTCTCTCTCTCTCTCTCTCTCTCTCTCTCTCCTCTTTCTCCATTTCTCTCATCATATATGTTTTATACATATATTGGTTTACATATATATCATAATATGTATATATTCTTTATATGATATACAGAGATGAACTATAAAATATTCTATATTATACATTATATAATATTATTAAATATGAAATACATAGATAGGTTATATATTGCCCTTTTACATATATAGGTATACCAGTATATAATTAAAGAAATATATATGTATACATATATGTTTATAAATATCTTATATATATTATATATATGTGTGTGTAATATATATATATATATTTATTTATCCTAATTATTTCGAATACCTAAAGACTACTGGGATTCTAGGAAAGTCATACTCTAATTTGTTTTCTATGAACCATTTTGTCAAGTTGGAAAGATTAACTGAGCATCATCTTTAACTATTTAGAGGTTTTTAAAAGACTGAGATGATCACATCTGACCACATCCTTGATTTGGTCTTTGCTGTCAGACTGAGTTGTATTGGCCTTTTCTTATCACAGTTTCTTTAATTTTTAACTTTTCTAGTTAGAGACAAAGAATGGTGTCTTGCTCAATGTTCTCACTGATATAATCTAAAGCAACTGACCACACAACTTAGAGGAAGGAAGTTGTTATTGGCTTACAGTTTTTGATGATTCCAGAGTTCAGTCTATGTTAGGCCAGGTATGTGGGTCTCAGAGCATGGTTGTGGGACACAGGGAGAGGCAGAGAGCAAAGCCTCTGTTCTCACATCATGGAGGCCAAAAGCAAGAGAGGGCCAATAAGTAAGGGGATTCAAAGACAGAAACACAATTCCTATGGCCACACCCCAAATCATGGACCCACTTTCTCCAGTCACACCTCAGAAGCCTAGGTTACCACCAGTATAACTTTACCCATGATAAGATTACAACCCTTATGACCTAATTGCACCAATTATGAACACTAACACACAGGTTCTTCAGGGGACATTCTATATACAACTATAACAATTTTTTTTCTCTTCTCACTTTCCAAGTCCAGAGTATATATAGAAAGAAAATACTTTGCAATATTCTCTTTCATTCCTGTTTACACTGCTGATTTGTGAATTTGTTTCACTTTTGTTAAATATACCCATACAAATCAGCTCATGCTAATAAGCATCCTGATGCTGCTGCCAACATCACTTATGAGGATATTCTTCACAAAGCTCTGCTTGGGAACAACATGGGAATGTGGCCAGCTCTGCTGGTTGTGTTGATCTTTTGTCTCAGCCCTTCCCTTGGTCCTCAGGAGATCAGAGAGTTCATCCAGAAGACACATTTCAAACCAGGGATTCTGTTAAATGTGTCCTGAGAGTCCAAAGAGGAGAAAGAAGCAATTAGCAGAAGACAATAATTCCCAATAATTATTCTCAAGAGTGTAGGGTGAGAAATCAAGTGGGTCCCATTTCTGCATTTCATATGGTTCCCACATAATCCAGTTAAGAGTTATTATCCACATAGAGCTTGCAATGTGTAGACACTACCGTGAATACTCTACATACATTAACTTAAGACTCACAATAGCCTGGGAAACAGGTCCTGAATATTATTCTCATTTTATAGATATAAAAACTGAGACAGAAAAGCTAAGATATTTGCTGAAATTCACTAGTCAGTGGCATAGCCAGGGTTCAAAATTAAGCAGCCCCAAGAACCTAGCATTTAACCTAGTATGCTCTCCTGATACTAATATCTAACTGAATCAAGTTCCAAGTTTTCTTTTATAACTCAAACTAGAAGAGAATTTTATGGTTATCAATACAACACCTTCAATTATCTTTCCAAGTTAAGGTTGAGTTGATAATCGCAAAGAACCTGGAACTCAGTAAGGGCTGTCACATTCTTTGTATTTAGCAAATGCTACCATGATTACTTTTTCACAAGGTTTTTTTTTTTTTTTTCGGTACTGGAGATGGAACCTAGGGGCATTCTACTTTCAAGCTACACCCCCAGCCCTATTTTTTATTCTTTATTTTTGAAACAGGGTCTCTGAGTTGCAAAGGGTCTCACTAAGTAGCTGAGGCTGTCCATGAATCATGATCCTTTTGTCTCAGTCTCCCAAATGCTGGGATTACAAGCGTGCACCACCAAGCACAGCTCCACTAGTTTTTGGTGGAGTAGGGATTCCTTTTTCAGATTTGAACTCATCTTTTCCCTCCATAATATGCCATGGCCATATTCCAAGTTATTTACTCATGCATGTGTAACATAATTTTAGTGGCTGCATAATAGGCTAGTCTGTGGCCATAGTATAGATTACTTAACAGTGTGATTCCTATTAGACATTAGGGTTAGTAACAACATTTTAAGTATCATAAATAGAAGTCAGATATTCTTTTCTCACTAGCTTATGATCATAATTTCTCTCATGATCCAACTTTAACAACACAAGGTCCCAATCTGCATAAGTCCAGTATTTTCCTGGGTCCCCTCTAAAGGGACCAGAAAAGGAAAGACTCTCAAGAAATGCTGCCATGATCTCTATATCATTCCAGATTGTAATTGCCATCAAAATCTGAAGTAAGTTGAGATTGTTGTCCTGCTTTTTAGAAAATCCCCCTATTTCCTCATCTTCTACATTTTTACCTCCTAAATCCCAACAGAGATTGCTAATATTAAGTCTGTAATATTATTACTAAGATGTTTATGAAAGCACATAAGTAGGTGTTGCCTTGGAAAGCAGCCCCAAACAGCATATGATACAAAAGGCCTCATTTCCTTTATTCATGGCCACCCATTCAAGTCACCCAAGAGCCATTTACCCTGGGCCTCCAGGGTCCTGCACATAACACAAGCCAGCTTATTTCCTCCCACAGTGACTGTCTGGAGCATGACTCTTATGCTCAGGATTTAGGTTTTATGTGGCCAATACCAACATGAATGAAACTATTTCATCATCACCTAAGACCATCAACTGAGTTTTTAATTTCTTCAAAGACTTGAATATAGGACTAGGATGAGTTCAGTGAAATATCTGTTATGAAGATTTTAACAATGAATGTGCACTCAACATCACACAATGTAATACCACTCTGATATAGTAAAAAACAAGAAATCTTGTCATCTGCAGTAGCATGGATGGAACCAGAGATCATTCCATTAGCCAGATACAGAAAGACAAAATACCACATGTTCTCTCTCGTTTATGAAAAATTATAAGCCAACCTTACAGAAATACAGAGTTGAGTTGTGACAACCAGAAACTGAGGAGAAAGGAGGGCAGATAGAAATTAAAAGGGATTTTTATGGGCTGAAGTATGTTCAGGAGGGAAGGGGAAAGTTGAGGGTAGGAGATGTGTGGATGGACATGATCAAAGCATGATGTAAGTATTATGGAAGAATCATAGTGAATTCTATGAATTGTTCAATTAATATGTGTAAATGAAAAGAGTAAATTTAAAAAACATATGCAAGTGATACATGCTTGTATTTCAAGCTACTCAGGAGGTAGAGACAAAATTGCAAGTAGGAGGCCAGCTTGAGCAACTTAACAAGACCCTGGGACTTCCAGGAAGATTGCACCTGAGGGAAATATCAAATACCAGTCCTGCTGATACCTGATCTTCATTGCCTTAAAAACAGGATTCTACAAAAGCCAGAAAACACCATAACTTTAAAAATAACACAATAAATAAAAGAAAAAAATCATTCAGAGAGGAGAAAAAAACCTACTTGCCTTGTGGCTGTGGGCAACGTGATGGTGCCATCTTGCCTCACTGCACCTGACTCCAGAGACACACAAGAAAACAATCAAGAACTTAAAGTAAGCAGCTGCAGATCATCAGAACTGTAAGCCACCACTTCCTTCTGCACAACACCACCTACAACTTCCAGCAGTAGCAGCCAAGCTAACCACGCCCTTCAGAGATCTGGACAGGTGCTCAACACCAACATAAATAAAGCTGCCATGCCTATGTGAGAATGCTCAGTATGGTGCTCCCAAGGTGTTCCACGATAAACTCCCTGGGTCTGAGACTTTGCAGTTCAACCTGGTGAAAGTGAGGATGTAGTCTGCTGTTGAACATACCAGAGGCTCAGACAGACTCAGGCTCTACATCATTGGAAAGCATTGGGGCAAACCTACACTTAACACTAGATCCACCTAGTAGGATCTCCAGGATCACCACAGACCACCCATTTATGGTGAATGGGAGGAAGTCAGACCAGCTCAGCCCTAGCTGTGGAGAACAGAGACTCTTACATTGACTTTGGTCTCAGAGAAATCCACCATCTATGTAGGCAGAGAGAGACTCAGGTTCCACATCTGTAGAAATCATGGAGGGTGACCTGCAATTAACACCAGATCCTGACCCATTGACACCACCTGCATAGAATGAAAGATTCAGAGAACCAAGCTTACAGCAGGAAAAGTGCTGGTGGCACTTGGTATCTTCACAGAGAGAGACTTCAGAGGCCCAGTCTGCTGAATATTCATATATTTGTATCATTACATCTTTTTGTGTTGGTTTTTTTTTTGTTTTTGGTATGAGTATATATGCTTATTTGTTTGCTCCATTCCCAACCCCTCTCCCAAATTTCTTTCCTTGTACATATCTACTCTCTTTTCTCCATCCCTCTTTTCCTCTCTTCTATTCTCTTTATATTGTATTAAACCCACTTTATATCACTATACTAAAAACTCTACATTTGTTACTAGAATACTACTAGATATTCATAATCACTAATCTCTACTATATACTACCTTACTAACTCATACTCTCATTATATTTGATCCTATCAGTGGCTTTACCCTATTCTTCCATTTACAACTTCACTTCCCTTCTCACTCAACCTTCACTGTTGAATACAATACAACTTGCCCATGGATAAACCAGCTGACACCTAGAGATTGAGAGAAATATACCAAAAGCAACAGATACAAAGTTCTGAAATCATGAGAAGGAGGAATAACAAGAAAAAAATGAGCTCTCGCAACACCACAATAACAGAACTTGACAACACAGAATTGCAGAGATCTCCAGAGGTCAAATCAGTAATGTAACTTGGACTCTTGAAAAGAATTTAGAGAGGGAGCCAGAAAGAAATAAACTATGCAATCATAGAGGTGACGGCATCAATTCAATCTATAAACGATCGATTAGACTACATGGAGAAGAAAATCTCGGTCCTAGTAGATGATCACTCCAAAAAATGAATGCATAGCATATAATTTTAAAAAATTGACAGCATAAATAGGACATTGAAGAAAATTTTAAAAGGTTTAACTTAAGAATAATTGGTATAGAAGAGAAAAATAGAAGGTGAAACCAAAGGGATCAAAATCTTTTCAAAGAAGTAATAGCAAAAATGTTCCAAACATAGAGCAAGAGGCCAATACAAAGGTACAAGAAACTTATGGAAACCCCTTTAGACAGGATCAATGAAAAGGTTCCCTACACCATAGAATAGTCAAACTGACCAATGTAGAAGCCAAGGAGAGAATCTTAAAGACAAAAACAAAAGATCAAGTGACATTCAGAGGCAAACCAAATAGAGTCACTCCAGACTTACCAAACCAAGTCATGAAAGCCAGAAGGGCCTGGAGTAGCATATTCCAAACTCTGAAAGAAAACAACTTGCAGTCCAAAATTTCCTACCCAGCAAAATTATTTCTCAAATTAGACAGGGAAATAAAATTCTTCCACAACAAACAGAAGCTGAAGGAATTTATGTCTTCCAAACCAGCACTAGAGAAAATACTCAGAGATTCAAAAAATAAATAAGTAATACATACCAGAACCAGAGAAACAATTTACATCCAGCAAATAACTATGCAAAGAAGAACAAACACTACCTCAAACAAAAGTTAAATCTAAATATGTTTGGAATTAAAAACCATATCTCAATAATCACACTGAACATAAATGGCCTCAACTCCCCAATAAAAAGATATATGGATTAAAAACCAGATTCCTTCTATCTGATTCCTTTAAGAAACACACGTTACAAGTAAATATAGTAACAAACTAAAGGTAAAGGGATAGAGCAAGGTAATCCATGCCAACAGGACTCGAAGACAAGCAGGAGTAGCAACTATGATATCAGACAAGTTAGACTTCAAGCCCAAGCTTATTAGAAGAGACAAAGCAGGTCATTTTTATTGGTAAAAGGAACAATCCAGCAAGAGGAAATAACAATAGTCAACATTTATGCCCTAAACATAGGTGCAGCTACTTTCATCAAACAAACTCTTTGCGACATTAAGTCACACATAAATCTCGATATAATAATACTGGGAGACTTCAACACCCCTTTTACACCATTAGACTGATCTTCTAGACAAAAGGTCAGTAACAAAGTCTCAGACCTAGAGAACACCATCAACCAAATGGGCCTATTAGACACATATACAATATTCCACCCAACTATAGCAGAGTTCACATTTTGTTCTGCTGCTCACAGAAACTTCTCCAAAATAGATCACAACCTGGGCCACAAAGTTAGCACTAGCAAATTAAAAAAATGTGACATACTTTCCAGTCTTTTTAGACCATAATGAAATGGAACTAGAAATCAACTATAATAAGACCTAGAACAAGTACATAAACATGTGGAAACCAAACACCACACTGCTGACTGAATAAGTAAGGGGTGAAGTCAAGAAATTTCTAGAAACAAATGAAAATAGAGATATAACATATCGAAACCTTTGATACACATTGAAGGCAATATTAAGAGAAAAGTTCAGAGCACTGAGTGCTCACATACAAAGAACAGAAAATCACCAAATAAATAACCTAATGACATACCTCAAAGCCCTTGAAAAACAGGAACAGTCTAACAACCCCAAAGCCAGTAGAAGACAGGAAATCATTAAAATCAGAGCATAAATCAACAAAGTAGAGAATAAAAAAGCAGTACAGAAAATCAACAAAACCAAAAGCTGGTTTAAAAAAAATTAACAAGATAGATAAACCATTACGCAGCCTAACCAAAAAGGAGATGATAGACAGATAGACAGATAGATGATATATAGATAGAGAATAACCCAAATTACAAAGATAGAAGATAAAAAAGGAGATATTACCACTGACAGTGCAGAAATTCAGATGACTATCAGAAACTAATTTGAAAAACCATACTCCAACAAAATGAAAAATCTGGAGGAAATTGACAACTTTCTAGATAAATACAACCTTCCTAAACTAAGCTAATAAGATATAAAAATTTTTAAACCAACTAATAGCAATCAAAGAGATTGAAATAGCAATAAAGAGCCTACCATCAAAGAAAAGCCCAGGACCAGATGGTTTCCCAAGCGAATTTTATAAAACCTTTATAGATGAGCTAATCCTGATACTCTTCAATTTATTTCATAAAATAGAAAGAAACGGGACTCTCCCAAACATTCTATGAAGTCAACATCACATTAATACCCAAACCAAATAAAGACAGCTCAGGGAAGGAAAACTACAGGCCTATATCATTGATGAACTTGGATGTAAAACTGCTAAACAAAATACTAGCAACACACATTCAAAACCACATGAAGAAAATCATACATCATGACCAAGAAGGGTTCATCTTAGGGATGCAAGGCTGGTTCAGCATATGAAAATGAATTTATATAATTTATCACATAAACAGACCAAAGACAAAAATCACATGAACATTTTAATAGATGCTGGAAAAGCATTTGACAAAATCAACATCCATTTATGCTAAAAGCACTGCAGAGAATCAGAATAGAAGGAACCTACCTCAACATCATAAAGACAATCTACAAAAGGCCCACAACCAACATCATATTAAATGGGGAAAAACTGAGAATTCCTCCTAAAAACAGGAACAAGACAAGAATTTTTATTACCACCATTTCTTTTCAATATAGTTCTTGAGACTCTAGCCAGAGCAATAAGGCAAAAAAAAAAAAAAAAAAAAAGAAAGAAAGAAAAAAAGAAAAGAAAAAGGAAAAAAAAAGAAAAGAAATCAAAGGAGTACAAATAGGAAAAGAACCCAAATTTTCACTATTTGCAGATGGCATGATACTATACTTACAAGACCCAGCAAACTCAACCAAAAGGCTTATAAAACTGATTGAAAAATTTAGCAAAGTGTCTCTAAACAAAATCAATCTTAAAAAATTAGAAGCTTTTCTGTATATCAACCATAAATCCACTGCGAAAGAAATCTAGAAAACACTTCCACTCAGGATATCCCACAAAAAATACTTAGAAATAAACTTAACCAAGGAGGTAAAAGATGTCTACAAAGAAAATTATAAAACATTGAAAAATAGGAAATTATAAAAAATTGAAAAAAGAAATTGAAGATCTTAGAAGATAGAAATATCTCCCATGTTCATGGATAGACAGAATAAATACCATCAAAATGGCCATACTTCCAAAAGTGATCTACCTATTCAATGTAATGCCCATTAAATTACCAAGGTCATTCCTTACTGACATAGAAAAATCAGTCCTTAAATTCATTTGAAACATCAAAAAACCCAGAATAGCCAAAGTGGTTCTCAGCAACAACAACAACAACAACAAAAAAGGATGAGGAATCACAATACCTGACTTTAAACTACACTACAAAGCTATAGTGATATAAACAGCATGGTACTGGCACAAAAACAGACACATAGACCAATGGAGCAGAATAGAAGATTCAGAAACAAATCTGCATACTTACAGCCAATTGATTTTTAATAAAGGGTCCAATACGTACACTGGAAAAAATGTAGCCTGTTCAACAAATGGTGTTGGCAAAACTGGTTAACCATATGCATAAAAATGAAAATAAACTGCACTGAGCAGATGTGAGCAGGATCGCCCCCTTCACTATATAGAGACATGACACTCTTGTGCTCATTTAATCAATATTCAGTCTTGTATATTTACAGAATCTAACAAGAGATGCTTATGGTATTACGACATTTAAGGAGATTTTGTAACAAATACCCACTGAGTGCCATTTGTTCCCAAAGACAAAATTTATCCAAGATAAATTTTTAGTTAGGGTCAGTGGTTGGAAAAACTGTTAAATATTGATGATTAAGGTCATGACCAATAACTACAGCACATTCTCTTTCCAGTCTTCCTGAAGATCTACATAATGACTCTAAACTGGAACCTGGCTCTCATTAGTCCTCCTTGGGATGAATCTCCACCTGCAAACTCCTAGGTACTTTTCTCTGTTTCCCATTATTGATTGGTGTTTACTATTCTTTCTCCATCAGCCCAAGGATACTTTCAGACATCTTAAAAGATAAGCCAAATATTTCCCACACTGCCTGTGCTATTCAGTATTTCATGGTGGCCTGAACAGGTATGGTGGAGTGCTCCGTCCTGGCTGCCATGACCTAGGACAGATCTGTCACCATCGGTCACCCTCTGCAGTATTTGGCCCTCATGGCCCCAGGCCTCTGTCACGGGATGGTGGCTGGTGTCTGTGGCAGGGGTTTTCTTAGTAGCTTGGTTCAAACAGTGCTCTGTTTTCATCACTTTTACTGTGGGCCAACTATCATTTGCCACCTCTCCTGCAACATGCTTCTATTCTTTCCTGGTATTGCTATGATCCTCCATTAACAGCTCATCCTTTTCCTGGCAGCTGTTTGTGTTGGGCTCAGTGCTTTTCTTCTCATCTTTGTGTCCTATGGCCTCAGTACAGCTTCCATCCTGAGACTCTCCTCATTTATAGGTAGCACCAAGGAGTCAAGACCTGTGCCCCCACATGGCCACTCTCTGTGTGCACCCACCACAGCACTGGCCACACTGTGGAGCAGAGCAAGGTGCTGCAGGCTTCTATGTCATCCTATGCTGATCCCTCCTCCAAACTATAGTCTGAGGAACAAGGAGATCAAAGGGGTCCTGGAGAGGGTGATGCAGAAGGCAGCACACACTCCATCAAGGGTAACTGTGGGCACCTATTATATTCCCTAAAGGGAAGACAGTATAGAAAATATTTTGTAGATCTCAAGAATAGTTGGGTAGAGACAAAAAGTGACAAACTGGATTCCGTAATTCCTACTGACTGTGTCTAGCTGCATCCACATAACCCATTTGAAGCCGAGTGTCTGACATCAAATAGTTGAAAAAGCCATTCTATATGATAAGAACCCGTTAAAAAAAACCCTAAAATGTGAAAAGTTTTAAGAATAACAGTGTTAATTTATTTATTTATTTATTTATTTTAAATAGAACATTTATTGATGGAATAACAAAAGTGCTTTTCTTAAATATTTTTCAAAATACATTTGTACAACTTACAATAATATATCCAAAATAACTGTATATACAAAACATTACCTAGTTTTAATGTATGTGCTTTTTTCCCCAAAAATTACAAAGTAATTTCTTTTTAATTTTTTTGGCAAAGTTCAACCTTAACAGAGGTGGCAATTTTAAAGGTTGGTTTTAAGAAAATAGAACCTGAGGGAAATTGACACGCAAGAGTCAATGACAAGCAAGAGATTTGGAGGAATAATTTTAGTTTGTTAAATAAAAATGGTTTTTAGAGTGATACTTTTCACATTACAAAAATAAACCAAAATGAAGAAAAGGTCACTGTAAAATGATGGAAAAAGGATTTGTAGACTTGCTTTAGTATTTCAAATAGCCAACAATGCATGTCAAAAAATGAATTCAAGATCACAAGAGTCTCGTATTTACTTTGTATTTGGAGAAGATAGTGAAATAAGCAGCCACATTCTATGTTTTTTAATTGCTATTAATATGGTTGATCTGATTAGCTCTTCGATGAATTTCATCCAAGAAGTTCTCCAGTTGTTCTATTAGCATTCGTTTTTTAAACCTTGATGCTTCTTTAATGACATTTTGTAAAAATATTAGTCTTGTTTGTAAACTGCCTTGCACATGCTTCAGTAAAGTGAAGATTCTTTCATATTTTCTTCCCGGCTTTCGGATCTCTTTCATTATTTGTGCTTTTAGTTCAGTATTGACCTCTTCATGGCTTCTGCAATGCATCAACTTCTTTCCTTTACTGAGTGAAGATGCCAGTATATTCTCTTCAGCGCACTGTTCTTTATCTCTTGGCTCCTCATGATTTTCTAAAAATCCACCTACAGTGAGGTCATTATTTCCTAAATGATCATGACCAAGAGCCTCTGTATGATTGGTTGGTCTTTCTAGTAAGTTGGCTGGAGAAGATGCTGAAAATTCAGTATCCATAGCATTTGATGTGATGTCTGATGAAAGTTGGTCTGCAACATGATTTTCAACCACGTCATCTGCTGTTGAATCATTAGTAGTTTCTGAAATTTTATGCAGAGGAAGGGGTTTAATAAGGTCTGGCTGTGCTTGAGACATAGGAGCAGGTGGTCCTTTTCCTCCAATATGATTGTTTACAACAGGCTTCTGCTGTCTGCCTCTCAACAGTGGAGACATACACCGACGTCTTTTAGGGATCCCTTGCATATTTGGTTCTCCAGGTCGTTTATGTTTATTTTGAGGTCCAGCCACAAATTCATCTGCTTCATCTATCATCATACCCTTTTTATCCAGCTTAAAGGGGTTGCCAAATGTATGTAACCTTCTAGGCTGATCAGGATCAAGTTCTCTTAGTGGAGAAGGTACTTGCTTGAGGTATTCCTGGTAATTCCCCATTTGTGCTAAAGGAACATTGTGTACTTGATCTTCATCCTGTCCTTTAAGAAACTTGTGGGTGCTCTTCAAAAGGTTAGATCTCATTCTTGTTAAGTGATCCAAAAGATTCCGTCTTGGTATGTCATATGCATTTCTAAATGTCTGAGGTTTCAAATCCTTATTTAGTAAAGCAACTTGGAACCCAGTGTATTCCTTCATATTAAGGTCTAGCAGTCTGTGAGGGATATCTTCTGAAATTCCCTGGAGTAGCTGTTGAAAATCTTTCCTATATGCCATTGATAAACCATGTGATCGGCTTCGGACTTTAATCCCAGTTTCCTGTACTACTTTTTTGCCCACAGATCCAATGACTCGATCAGATTCTATTTTGACCTGCTGACTCAATTTTTTGAGGTATGAAATGACACTGTAGCTGAGTCCATATTCCATACTGTCTGCTATTAGGTTAGGTGCTCCCATCATCCTAACAGCTTTCTTCAAGGGCCCAAGATAGTAGGGAGGCATAGTCTTCAAATAACTTTCAAACGACTGTCTCCATTTCAATGTTGGTTTTGCTTTATGCACTTTAAACAAGTCATCTAAAAGGGGAAGAAGGACTGGGTAATTGTAAGGCATCACAAATAAGTTGACACAGTTCAGTGCTGTACTAGCTTTCAAGTAACCAAAAGGATAACCAAGTTCACTATATTTTGCACTATTGCTCACATATACCTGCCAACATGTTTGAGGAGATTTCCTTTCTAGGATAAATTGAGTCAGTGGTGAAGGTTCCAACTCGTATTTGTCAAAAGGCAGTTTGTCAATAACCATTGGTTCACAGTCTGTACAGGAAAACTTCACTACAGGATGAGATGTACGAGGTGGTAATGTTGGAGAATTCTGATCTGGCCAAAAAGACTCTGGAACAGGCCAGTGACCTATAGGAACCCCAGTTTTTGGATTTGGTCAGACATATATGAGTTTGTGACAGCTATGCCAAGGCTGAGATCCAAAAGGCCTTGATATATCTGGCTGCCCATCTTCTACAGGGGAAGGATCTGGTCCTGCTTTCTCAAAGTTTATTACCACCCCACTTTGTACTTTCTGCACCAAGGATTCCAGACACTGATTAAGCATTCTTGGAGAAAATACAGAGTATGAACGGCCGCCTGTCACTTCACACATTGGTGTGATTGCAGAGTCATCTAAAGGCACACCGGTCAACTGTTCTGACTCAACTGACATGGTGCCAGGTAATCGCAACACTAATGCAAAGAGTCTCTGATCCCAACGAAAAGGTTCCTTGGTCAATTCACTTCCAGGCAAAGGAGAATTAAGAGGTAAATGTAGCTCATCTTGGACTCCACTAGTAGTAGTCAACTTGCTCCCATCAGTAATTGTAATAATTATTGCTGGCTCCAAGAAAAAAGGGTTTCTTCCCTGCCCATAGTTGTCTATGCCAGTTACTAATCTATTTAAATTTAATAAATCAAAAGCTGTCCTTAGGGATTGGCCAAGAGTCGTAAGTCCTTCTGCCTGAAGGTTTTTCAGTTCATTCATAAACGTTGCATGGTTCTCTTTCCATCCAGCCTTGATGGCATAGGGCGGCTCTTCGAAAGTGACCAGCATATACCTGTCTCCTCTGCTGGCTGGGTCCCGGGCTCGGAGCTGCGGCCGGCGGGGCGCGGGGCGGGCGGGAGGGAGGGAGAGAGGCCAGGTTAGCGGGCGGGAGGCGCGGGCCCGCTCCCACCGCCTGCCGCGGCCGCCCGCCCGCCACCAACAGTGTTAATTTATATGTAGAGAAGTGACAAGAACCAAGGATACCACACAGCTTGTTCTTTTCCCCTGCTGGTTGTATCTTTTTTCTTTAAAAAATAAACTTTGTGTTATATACTTGAGGCTTATAGCAAGATGTTACAGGACAATGGTCATAGTCACTACAGTGAAACACATTAATATATTTTATATATTTACCCTAATATAGTGAAAATCTACTTATTTTTAAAAATTCTGACTAGATTACAGTTTTATTAACAATACAATTTTATTCAGTTTCATAGTTTTATCAGTTATTTCCATTGATGTGAAAAGGCTTTTAGTTGGTAATCTGTTGATGGATGCTGAGTTTGGTTCCATAGTTTGGCTATTGTGAATTGTGCTGTTATGAACTTTGGCATACATATGTTACTGAAGTTCTCTGGTTTCTACCCCTTTGAAAAGATACCCAGTAGTAGTATAGCCAGAACATATGGTGGATCTATTCCCGGTTTTCTAAGGAATCTCTACACTGATCTCCATAGTGGCTGAACTAATTTAATTTGCACTCCCACCAACAATCTAGAAGAGTTCCTATTTCTCCACATTCTTGCCAACATTTATGGTTATTTAACTTCCTGATCATTGCCATTCTAATTGGGGTTAGATAGAATCTCAATGTAGTTTTGGTTTGCATCTCCCTGATTGCTAATGATGTTGAACATTTTTTCATGTATCTATTCAGTTCAGTTGCCCATTTCTTGATTGTTTTATTTGTTTTTCTAGTGTAAAGTTTTTAAAGTTCTTTTTTTATATTCTAGATATTAGACCTCTGTCAGAGGAAAGGCTGGTAAGACCTTCTCCCATTCTGTAGACGTTCTCTTTAGACTCTTGATGATTTCCTATAATCAGCAGAAACTTTTTAGTTTGATGCCACCCCACTTATTAATTCTTGCTTTAATTTCCTGAGCTTTGGGAGTCTTGTTGATAAAGTTTCTACTTGTGCTTTTATGTTGGAGTGTTGAATCTATGCTCTCCTCTAACAGCTCCATAGACTCTGATCTAACTTTCAGGTCTTTGACCCATTTTGAGTTGATTTATGTGCAGGGTAAGAGGTAAGGATTTAGTTCCACTTTTCTGCCAGTAGATGGCCAGTTTTTTCAGCACCATTTATTGAAAAGGCTGTTTTTTTTCCTCTAGTGTATGTATTTGGCTCCTTTGACAAAGATCAATTGACTGTAAGTGTGGGTTAGTTTCTGTATCTTTTATTCTGTTCCATTGGTCTGTGTCCCTTATTTTTTATTTTGAAACAGGATCTCACTAAGTTGCAGAGGGCTTCACTAAGTTGCTGAGGCTAGCTGTGAGCCTGCAATCCTCCTGTTTCAGCCTCCCAAGTACTGTGATTACAAGTGTGCACCACCATGTCTGGGTATTTGCTCCATTTCAGAGGTAAATTACTAAGTGCTTTGCAATCTCAAGAACTCCAAGGTCTGTTAAAAAAAGTTACAATGCTGAGCTGATGATAAGTACCACAGGGAAGCCAGAAACTGCTCCTTTCCACAGGGAAAGTCCTCCTGGCATCCATGGCTCCAGAGAGCAGTACCTGCAGCTGTCTCCCTCTAATTAGCTTTTCTCTTCTCACCCCTGCTCTTAGTGGCACATTTAAGATGATCCCCAGTGTAGCCATCTCACTTGCTGTCGGTGGACAGCCAGCTTTGTGGCTGAAAGCAACATTTTGAAGTGTAATACATACACTTGGAAAATTCTCTGGAAAATAAACAAGCAGTTTAACCTTCAGTAAGAACTCTGTCTTCTTGAGAAATCATCAAGATTAGACAGAAACAGAACTATGGATCCCATTTTATTTCAAGATCCATGTAATTTTTATAGCAGAAGTGACATGGAACAAAGTTTATAAAAATCAGTCTCTTCATTTTTCATCTTTTCCCTCTCCCTCTGTGCATATCTTGCACTCTGGTTTCTTTCTGGATTTTTCATTCTCTTTGTCCAGATTCACTGACCTTTCATGAAGAGATGGGTGTTGAATTCTTATGGATGTGGCCTTGAGATCTGTTACTTTCTGTTTTTTTTTTTTCAATTGAAAAGTGAAGATAATATGATCATAAAAATACAAATAAGTAAGTGCCTGTAAAGCCTGGTTGATACTTAAAAAGTCACTAATTGAGAGTGGGATCAAAAATAACTTACAGCCAGGCGTGGTGGTGCATGCTTGTAATCACAGCATTCAGGAGGCTGAGAAAGAAGGATCATGGTTCAAGATCAGCCTCAGCTACTTAGTGAGGCCCTTTGCAACTCAGTGAGACCCTGTTTCAACATAAAGAATAAAAAATAGGGCTGGGGGTGTAGTTCAGAGGTAGAATTCCTATGGGTTCAATCTATAGTACTGCAAAAATAAATAAAAAATAAATAAATAAAATAATAACTTACAGAGTTTAAAGGGAATTTCCTAATATAAAACATACTTGTCTGTGTTTCCCATTTTTCTCCACTTCAATGACCCTTTTAATTTGATTTTTGCCCTTCAGGATTTTACTTTTAAAATAATAATAATTAATATGATTTCCATTTAAATATACAACTTTGATTCATCACTTATTAGAAATTTTGAAATCTTCAGGTAGCTATTCATTTTAATCTGTGTTGACACTGGGGCTCTTGAGGTGCTAGCCTGGGCGACACAGATTCAGAGATGCCTGCTCAAGCATGAATAGTGTCTCCTTTCACCTTATTTTACTGAAATTGTTCTACATTCATCAACACTCTGTGATTTACCTAATTTTGTTTCTGGAACACCTTTTTAAACTGAGCTTGTCCTTATTAGATCAGAATCGGAACATGTCTCAATTAGCTGTATTCACCTAGAAGTCTGCAAACCACTGACATCAGGCAGCAGCTACTCTTCAAATTGTTCTTCATTCATCAACACTCTGTGATTTACCTAATTTTGTTTCTGGAACACCTTTTTAAACTGAGCTTGTCCTTATTAGATCAGAATCGGGACATGTCTCAGTTAGCTGTATTCACCTAGAAGTCTGCAAACCACTGACATCAGGCAGCAGCTACTCTTCTCCACTTGTCCTGAGAGCTGGTAAACATATGTAAACTTTTATCCAAAAAGGTGAGCATCTTCAAAATTATTCTTACTTTTGGTCTAGTTGACAAAATCATAAAAAGATACATTTTCAGGATAAATTTTATCATGAGTAAGAAAAACAATCCACAACTCTGCAAATGGTGGGTTATACAAAACGTACCTCATCATTGCTGCCTAAATCAAGAGAGTGCATTTTTTTTTTTTTTGGTGGTACTGGGGTTCCTGGAAGCCCTTCTACCTCCGGGCTACACTCCCAGACCTATTTTTACATTTTTATTTGGAAACAGGGTCTCATAAGCCAGCGCGCGCGGCTGGCTTCAAACCTGCGCGATCCTCCTGTCTCTGCCTCCCAAGCGCGGGGATTACAAGCGTGCGCCACCACGCCTGGCAAGAGAGTGCAATTTTAACATATAAAATTCTGTGCAGCCTATGGATCTACAATTTGACTTATTTTTATTGAGGTGACAACTCCTATTGGTGTTTGGAGAATGTTGTCTGTGCATGTTTATAACTTCAAACTATTTTCACTTAATTTAACTCATCTTGGATAGAATATTTGAGAAGTTACATTGTCATCACTCTGTTCCAAGAGTGGGCAAAACCAGTTAAAGTTCATGACATACAATGATAAGATTCTTAGTTTTATATCCAAATATGGATAAAAGATTTAATTTACTAATGTATTCAGTATATATCTATTTATTCATGAAAATGTCAGTATACACAACATTTAGCATCTGGGCCATGAATGGAGTCTATTCAGTGCTCTCTACTCAAGGGCATTTGGTGGTGGGCAGTGACAGCCAGCAAGTGGAAGTGACAGCAGGAGTTTGCAATCCAGCTAGTGGGTGATAAAAGGAGAAAGATTAAATGCAATGGTTTCTTAACAATATTCTTGAGTCTAAACTTAAAGTCCAACTATGTAAGGAAACTGTTTTACTGAAGATTCCTTGATAATTTAGAACTAGTTCATTCATTCTCATTTACAGTGACAAGTGATGTTAGGGATGATGATTTATGACATTGATTAAGTTCTTACTGTTTAAAGCCTTTTCTGTTATTTAGTCCTTGCAGGTAAACTATGAGGATGATAATATCATTAGCTTTATTTATATATGAGGCAACAGATGCACATATGAGAGAGATTGTACCAACCAAAATTTCCTCCAGAAATGTAGAAATATTTAGGGACTAATTGATGGTGCTAATGCCTCTTTTGTTTTAATTTAGAGGATATCTTGACCATTAAATGCATTGTTATAATGGATTTTTATATCTTGTTACTATTTTTTCAGTTCAACTGTGTCTTAACTAAGTAGAATTTTCTGTCAACCAAGATTTAAGTTGTTTCATGATATATTTCTCTTACACTTTATGTTTCAGGGTCATATTTCAGAAGTATCTTTTTCATCTTAAGATTGTATAATGTATACCTACTTATTTGACTAATATTTTTTACCTATAGTTAGTCACATTTCATAAGCAATATATGGAAGAATTTGTCCTTTCCCTATTATTTTAAAAATACTAAGTACATCATATATAAAATTTTTGCCCATGCTTCAATTTATTTCTTAGATGTCTATTAATTTGATGTATTTTTGCCATTACAGTAATAATGATGTCTGTTATTTAGATGTATGTCTACTATTAGAATAAAGAATTACACACACATATATATATATATAATACTTTTAATATCTGAAGGTCCAAGTCATTTCTAATACATCTTTTTCAAAAATATTTCTTCTTCATTTTTTGGACTTGGTATTGAACTCAGGCTCATTTTACCCCCAAGCTACAACCCAGACATTTTTATTTTTTATTTTGAAACAGGATCTCACTAAGTTGCTGAGGCTGACCTTGAACCTGAAATCCTCCTCTCTGAGGCTACCAGGTACTGGGATTGCAGGCATGTACCACCACTCCCAGATTAAAAAATATTTGGACTGTTATGATTGACTCTTTCTTCTTGAGAATAAAACATTTTAGGAATGGAGCATATCCAAAGTCTTATCCACTTTGAGGCTGTTGGTGAATTATAACTGGATGATTATATCTTTTAAAAAGAAAATAAATGAAATAAAATGAAAGTAAAATAAGAAGAGAAGGAGAGGGAGAAGAAGGAAAAATCATATCTCCGCTATATTAAGAATTGACATACTTACTTTGACCCTTTCTCTACATAAAAGATCACATAGCCCATTGCTGAATATTCCTGGACCGTTCATCTACAGTCAGGCAAATTAAATAGAAACTGATTTATGTTTTGTATGTTGTCACAGCCCTAGGTGTATCGACTTGCATGGATACTGCGTCTGAATCTGCATCCACCTGAAGTCAACAGTGCCTGAGTATCTATAGGACTTTTGATATATCAGAGATTTCCTCAAAAGAACAAAACAGAAAACTCTGTCAGCCCTGACATCCCCACCCACAGGTACACTGGTCATTTGTGGCTGTTTGTAAGCAATCGGTGACAGTAACAACCAACATCTACTGAATAGTTACCAAGTTCCTGATTGTGTGCTGAGCATTTGCAGAAATTTCCATTATAAACTCCCAGTAAACTTCCCATTCAGGGCACTTGGTCTCCTCATTTCACCAAGGGTAAATGAACCTTAGGTTGTTTAAGCCACTTAGGATGGCTGAAAGAGCAAAAGAATATCAGAACTGAAACTCTAAAATCTGAAACCTTAACCACATTACCATGCTGTTTCCCAAGAGGCAAAATACCCTAAAATGGAAACAATTCTTGGGGCCAAGAATGAGCTGTACTAATTCCATAACTTTGCTGGACATGCATACTTCTGATCCTGAAAATATTTCAGAATTATTTCTTATGATAAAATGTATTAAATATATACAGATATAGAAAGATAGTAACTATACTGGTTAAAACACTGATAAATTATTATAATAGAATGACAAAATTTTCTATTTGTTAGGGGAAATATTTTCAAAGAGACAAAAATGACAATACAAGACAGAAAATTATTGAAATTATTTAATTTTATTTGGTACTGGGAATGGACCTAGTGGCATTCTACTGCCATTTCCAGTGCCCTAGTGGACGAACAAAAAAATTTTTTTTTCCAGAACTGAGATTGAGCCCAGGGACATTCTACCTCTGAGCTACACACCCAGACCTATTTTTTATTCTTTATTTTGAAAAATGGCCTCACTAAATTGTGGAGAGACGTACTACGTAGCTGAGGCTGGCCAAGAACCTGCAATCCTCCTGTCTCAACCTCTCAAGTGCTGGGATTACTGGTGCGCACCACCATGACTGGCTTTCAAATTTGTTTTGGAAAGATGTCGTCTATGCATTCATGATTATAAAGCAGCAGTAGTAGGATGAATTATCTGAGGAATTTTGAAAACCTTTTAATTAATAAGTGCTACTTTATAATAAACAATCTCAGTGTTTCTATGGCACTTAAATAAAAGTAGCCAGTGACATATTTAAATTTCCTTTTTAATTTTCAGGAGACTCCATTTATTACTTGGGAACCTGAGACAGTGAGCAAGTTCTTGATCATTTGAGAAGAAAAGAGGTGGCCTTCTCACAAAAGAACTGAGAAGCATTTCTCCTTTTCAGCACCCATGGGAGGTAAAGGTGGGCACATAGAGAAATGGTACTGTTCTAATTTTACTCAAGGTACCTACGCATTTTTTTTTTTTTTGGTGGTACTGGGGTTGGAACCCAGAGGCTTTCTACCTCTGGGCTATGCTCCCAGACCTATTTTTATTTGGAAACAGGGTCTCACTAAGTTGCTGAGAGCCTCACTAAGTAGTTGAGGCTGGCTTCAAACCTGTGCGATCCTCCTGTCTCAGCCTCCCAAGCACTGGGATTACAAGCGTGCGCCACCACGCCCGGCATACCTATGCATTCTTACATCTCCTCTCTGCTATTAGGAGTGCCAGTGGGAGGAAACACCACAGCCATCACCCAGTTCATCCTCCTGGGATTCTCAGATTTCCCCAGAATCATACCAGTGCTTTTTGTTCTATTCCTGCTGATCTACATGTTGGCCCTGGCCTGGAACCTGTCCCTCCTGGTTTTAATAAGGACTGATCCCCACCTCCACACACCCATGTATTTCTTCCTCAGCAATTTGTCCTTCATAGATCTTTGCTATGTCACCTGCACAGTCCCCAAGATGCTCTCCAGCTTCTTCCAGGAGCAGCAGACCATCAGCTTCATGGAATGCATTGTTCAGTATTTCTTCTTTTCCACCATGGGACTGAGTGAATCTTGTCTCATGACGGCCATGGCATATGACCGCTATGCTGCCATCTGTAACCCGTTGCTGTACTCATCAACCATGTCACCATCCCTCTGTGCTCGCATGGTGCTGGGAACCTATACAGCTGGACTCACAGGTTCTTTATCTCAGATATGTTCTTTGCTTCAGCTCCACTTCTGTGGGCCAAATGTCATCAGGCATTTTTTCTGTGACATGCCCCAACTGTTAAAATTATCTTGCACTGATACTTTCTTTGTACAAGTTCTCACTGCCATATTAGCCATGTTTTATGGGATAGCAAATGTCCTGATGATCATCATATCCTATGGGTATATTGTCATGTCCATCATGAAGATTACATCGGCTACAGGCAGGTCCAAGGCATTCAACACCTGCGCGTCTCACCTCACTGCTGTTTCTCTCTTCTACACTTCAAGTATGTTTGTCTATTTGAGTTCCAGCTCTGGCGGCTCCTCCAGCTTTGACAGGTTTGCATCTGTCTTCTATACAGTGGTGATTCCCATGTTGAACCCCTTGATTTACAGCCTGAGGAACAGGGAGATCAAAGATGCCTTGAAGAGATTGCAGAAGAAGGCAGGCACCTTCAAAAGTCACAAGCTGTGAGATTTCTGACAATTTCATCTTATTAGAATCCCCTGAAACCCTGAGAATGTGCACATGACCAGAAAATTACCAAATCTGCACTGACTTTGAATAAATGCTTTGTTTGATAAATACGATGTCAATGTGGACCAACAGGTGACTGATGCCACAAAAACAGTCTCTTTAATTTCATGAGGCTCATCATTTTCATGTGATATTCATGTTGTATTCATTATTCTATCTACAGGTCTTTATGGAACAGCAATATTTAGAAATATTTTACTTCTGTGATTAAAGACTGCTTAAGTCAGAACTCTGCCCCCAGAAGAGATCCTGGGAGAGGACCTCAGAATCCAGAAATCTTGTCTCATAAATATTCTGATGCAACATGATAAAGACATAAAGATGACCACGGTTTATTCTGTGTTTGTCCTTTTTTTTTTTTTTTTTGGTGGTACTGGGGGTGGAACCCAGAGGCTTTCTACCTCTGGGATATACTACCAGACCTTTTTTTTAAAATATTTTATTTGGAAACAGGGTCTCACTAAGTTGCTGAAAGCCTCACTAAGTAGCTGAAGCTGGCTTTGAACCCATGCGATCCTCCTGTCTCAGCCTCCCAGGCACAGGGATTACAAGCATGTGCCACCATGCCTGGCTATTCTGTGTTTCTCTACAAGTGTAAATGAACATGTAGAGAAGAGCTATTGTTTGAAATAATAAAGTATAGATTTTTCTGGTTGTGCCTCATGAAGAAACCAAGCTGAGAGAGCTCACTTTTGACTAAGGCAAATCATTGCTCTTCCTCTAGTAAGTTCTGGGTCATATACTTTCTCAATCAGCCATAGCCTAAGGAAAGAGAAGGCAATTCTGAACAGGGATGGAATAAAGGACATAATTTTTTCAGTTCCATTTACTTAGAAGTCTGATGATTTGGTTTCTTGCATCTAGAGTTCAGTTTAGATTTATGCTTGGGTCAAAGGGTAATTTACCATTCGATCCAGTAATATGCCACTTGTGAGTATCTACACAAAAGAAAAGAAATCAAACTACCAACTAATGCAAGTTTATCTATGTTCATAGCTGCACAATTTACCATTTCCAAACTATGGAAACAGACAAGATGTCCATCAACAGAAGAACAGATTACAAAACCGTGGGATATGTACACACTGAAATTTTACTCAGCCATAAAGAAAAACACAATTACATCATTTATAGGGGAATGGAGGGAAGTGGAGAACATTATGCTAAGTGAGATAAGTTGGTCACAAAACCTCTTTCTCCTCCCTCCTTGATATCTTCTCTTTCCAGATGTACAGAAGAAAAGCAATTGTCTTGCAACCCAAGATCTTAAGCTTTTTGGTCCTCAGGTACTGATTTTTTTTTATCGGGGTATTCTACTTTTGAGCTATGCCCCTAGCCTTTTATTATATTGTTTGTTTGTTTGTTTGTTTGTTTTAGAAACAGGGTCTTGCTAGTTTGCCTAAGTCTCACCGTTTTGTTGAGCCTATCCTCAAGCTTACAATCCTCCTACCTTGGCTTCCCAAGTACTGGAATTACAGGCATGTACCACCATACCCAGCCTTACTTTTCTTTTAGAAATACATTGGATAGTATATGGAAAGATTATCTTGAAATGAAAGAGTCTGTGGTATGGAGAAGATGAGACAGTCTTTTGGATAGATGAGAAAACAGAATCTCCTCATGTTTCTAACATGACTTTACTTTCTTGTTTTATTTCCATCTAGCACTCTTTAAAATTTTCATTTAGCTGTATATCACAAAAGAATATTTTTTAAATGTTATATAGTTTTTTTGCCCTGTATTTTTCTACTCATATCTCTGGCTATTCTCTTCTCTCAAAGAGGCAGGTCATTAGGTTCTCAAATGTCAGAGAAGAGTTATGTCCACAAAAGAAAATTGAAATGAAAAATAATAAAAAACCCTAAATATGAGTTTTCAGGATGGTGTATAAAACCCAGAGAGATAACACAGCTATTATCCAAGTTTCGAGACACCAAGAACACAGAGACATCCTCCTCTTCCTCTTTCTTCTTGTTCTTCCTGTTCTTGTTCTTTTTGTTCTCCTCCTCCTCCTCTTCCTCCTCCTCCTCTTCTTCCTCCTCTTCCTCCTCCTCCTTTTGTGTGTGTGTGTGGTACTGAGGATTGGGCATTCTACTTCTGAGCTATACCTGCAGCTTTATTTTATTTTTATTTTAAAGTAGGTTATTAGCCAACCTAGGTCTCCATCCACAGATGAATGGATTGCAAAATTATGGGAAATACACACATATACATACATAAAATGAGATTCTACTCAGCTGTAAAAAAGAACAAAATTATGTCATTTGCAAGAAGATGGAAAGACCTGGAGAACATTATGTTAAATGAGATCAGCTAAGCATAGAAAGAGAAGGGACTCATGTTTTCTCTAATATGCCCAAACTAGGGAGTGTAAGGGATACCAGAGGGACTCTAGACAATGGAGGAGAAACCTCATCAAAGCTAGAATGGAAGAATGGGAGAGGAAGAAGGCCAAGGTTGATTAATGAAGGAGCTACATCCGAATTTGTGTAAAAATATAAATATAGCCTGATTAACCTGGACACTCATTGTTGGGGGGGAGGGAAGGGGATACGGTACCAAGCATAGTATGAATGTATGCCATTTTCAATGTGTTTCACATAAAAATAATAAAAAATATGAATAAAAATTCAATATAAAACATAAAGTGGGTTCTTAGTAGATTGAAGATAGTCTCACTACTTGCTAAGGCTGTCCTCAAACCTGCAATCCTTCTGTCTTAGCTTCCCAAATATTGGGATTACAAGTGCGTGCCACCATGCCTGGCTCTAATCATTTTTTTAAGGTCTGGGTTAGCATGAAAAAACTTAAGAAAATATGGTAACGGGGATACCAGTAGACAGTGTTGGGCAGTAAGGTCTTGCATTTCCTGTGTGTTGTTCAGAATGGAAGAAACAGAACAATTTCCATGAAACCAAGAATAGAATAGCTGTGAGTGTCAACGTTGTCACAACAAATAGTCTTTGAGGATTGGAATAGATGGAATTCAGCTTTAAACCATTTGTGATTTGACAGCTAGGGATCCTATGAAGCAATAGATAAGTTGCTGAGGGTTTTTTAGATTGCTGAGGCTGGAAGAAGCTGTGATCCTACTGTCAGCCTCCCAGGCACTGAGATTACAGGTTTGTGCCACCTCACTCAGCTTAAAAAAAATAAGGTCTTTTAAAAAAGAGAAAAAAATAGGGGAGAGATTCAAAATGGTGACTGAGGGACACAGCACTTTTCAGTAGCTGAAAGAAATAAAGTTCAACTACTTAGAAGGCAGTTTCTTAATCAACAAAATAAATACATCCCAGGAACCAAAACAGATCCAGGTACCTTGGCAGAAACCCTGAACTCGAGATGCACAGAAGAAGAAGAAGAAGAAGAAGAAGAAGAAGAAGAAGAAGAAGAAGAAGAAGAAGAAGAAGAAGAAGAAGAAGAAGAACAACAACAACAACAACAACAACAACAACAACAACAAAGATCAGATCTGCTGCAGATACAACCGGGCCACCCGCCGGCACCAGCGTGGGCTGCGTGGACTGCCGGCCACTGCATCGCTAGTCCTGACTGATACCACTGCGACAAAATAACCCGAGACTGAGAACAATCATAGAGCCTCATCTTAAGCAGCAGCGGCACCAACTCCTGTGCACTCATCACAGCAGCACAGAGAGTCCCACGCAGATGCCTGGATCAAGGAAGCCAGGTACCTGAGTACATCCAGGGAAGCTGCAGGTCCTAGCATGTGCCCCAGGTCCAGCACTGGCCCTGGGCATCTGTCCCACGCCCCAGAACCCAGCACTGTCCTCGGGCACCCTGTCTGTGCCCCAGGACCCCCGCTAGTTGCCTGTGCCTGCGCCACCCCCACCCCTAAACTCTGCACTCACCTTGTGCCCCTAGTCCCCGCACCCCTCCGGAGTCCTTGCACTTACGTTCCCTGTCGGCCTGCTTCCCGGGCAGTGGCCAAAGCTCTGGGTGCCCATGAGACCTCTTCGGGACCCAGAGACCATTGCTGGACACTGTTCTGTGCCTGTGCCCCCAGACCCGTGTACTCCTACTCCACATGCCTGGCCCACCACTGGGAGTTTCCATCTACCCCACAGCTGGAGACTTAGTTCTAGTCTAGAGCACAGCCCAGTGCACCCTGGTGGAGCGTAGGCCCAGGCACTAGGCATCTGCACTCACTCACACCGGGGTCCAGTAATAGCAATGCACCCAGCCTGCACTCTGGGAACTGGCAGTGCTCTGGCAGTAAGTGTGTGTGTCTAGGGACCAGCAACCCTTTGCCTAGGGTACATCTTGGGACCACACTGGCTAGCCCAGTTAGAATTTCCAGAGACACAGGAAAATTCATCGAGACACAATACCTGCACAGGGACTCAAGGGGAGGTACCAAGTCTACTTTGGACATCCTCCACCCCTGCTGTGGGGAAGCACAGGCCTGAGTCTAGGGTGGTGAGTGCAGAGGCGCTGACTACAGGTTGGAAATACACAGAACCTGGGAATTGTACAGAATTTATTAACAGTGACACCAGACATCCTGACACCTAAACCCAAAGCAGTCAAAGGAAAGAAAGGTGTCCAAACACCCAGAGAGTGACTTAAGAAGATGAAAATAGAGTACAAAGAAAATTAAGAGGCATTGGATTATATTCTGAAAGCTACCACAGCAATCAGACATTCAAATATTATATGGACCAGACCCCATATTCATAAATAAGTAGGACTGTTTTTTTCTTTTGCTTTTGATGTTTTGTTTTGTTCTTATATTGCTTTTATATTGTTATGGTTGTGCTGTTTTGTTTTTCTCCCCATCCTTTTACTTTTACTTGTTTTTTTATATATATTTGATAGTTTGCTTGGTTTTCTGGTTTCACTCAACCACTAGTTCCTTTTATTTTATTCTTGTCCTTTTTTCCTCTTTCTTATCTTTTTTCTTTTTCCTCTGTTGGTTGGTATTTTTTTCTTTAATTATATAATAGTTAGTCTTGGTATCCTGTGTTGATATTTTATGTATGCTTGTTTTCTCCTTCCCTCACCCCTCTTACAAACTTCCCCACACTAACCTATCTACTCTTTTCCCCCAAAACTTTTCCCCATAATATACCCCCTTGTTTAATGCTCAAAGTATTTCATATCTCCATACTTACTCTACTAACTACAAGAGTCCTACTAATTAACTCTCTCTCGTTCTCAGCAAGATATTACCTTAACATACTTAAAGTCTTTCTCAACCTAAACATACCCTCTACCTAATCTGACTCCTTTACCCATCACCCCAGCTCCTCCCCCATCACCCAACTCTCAGCATTGGAAAAGCTCTGCTGACCTGCTGATACCTCTAAACTCCTAATACTAAGATTGGACTAAACATAATACTCACAAGCAATGGGTAGAAATTAAAAAAAAACAGGACAGAGAATGCTATAAATACAAGAACCAGGAATAATGAAGAGACAACAGAAGTCACAAATACTGACCTACAAGAAATTCAAGAAGGGGAGTTCAGAATCCTGATTTACAATATGATGAAAGGATTTAAAACAAGTCTAGAGGAGATGAAAGATGCATTAGAAACACTAAGAAAAAATCAGAAAGAGGTCTGGAATGAAATGAGTCAATAAGTGAAATGAAGACAGCAATAGAAAGAAACTCTGGAAGATTAGATGAAATGGAAAACAGAATATCACTGTTAGAAGACAGTACATGCAAAACTGAAAACATGGTCAGTGATATACAGAAATCTTTATAGCAACAAAACCTAAACATCCAGCAACTATGGGATAATATGAAGCATCCTAACTTATGGATAATAGGCATTGAAGAAGGGATAGAGGTACAGACCAAGGGCATACATAATCTCTTCAAAGAAATAATCTCAGAGAATTTCCAAACATGGAAAGAGACTTGGATCTTCTTGTCCAGGAGGCATACAGAACGCCATTGAGACAGGACCAAAGAAGGACCACGCCACGCCACATAATAACCAAAATGACCAACATAGAGGCCAAGGAAGGAATCTTCAAAGCAGTGAGAACAAAAGGACGGGTGACATATAGAGGCAAAACAATAAGAATCACCCCAGACTATACAACCCAGGTCATAAATGCTGGGAGAGACTGGTACAACATGATTCAGACCCTGAAAGAAAATAACTTACTAATATAAATAACTACTATTCAAAATTAATGGGGAAACAAAATTGTTTCAGGATAAACAGAATCTTAAAAAATTCATGAATTCAAAGCCTACACTAGAGAAAATTCTTAAAGAAATAAACCATAAAGAAGAAAAAAGAAGCAGACTTCAGAACCAGAGAAATGAGGAAGTTAATAAGTGGGAAATTTAAGTAAAGAAGAAAGACCAAACCACCCAAGAGTAGACAGAACACAAAATGACAGAAAACAAAAATCATATTTCAATAATATCTCTTAACATCAAAGGACTTAACTCACCAATCAGAAGACATAGACTGGCAATGTGGATTAAGAAACATAATCCAAATATATGCTGTCTTCAAGAAACTCACCTTACAGCCAAAGACATTCACAGACTGAAAGTGAAAGGATGGAAAAAGATATACCATGCTATTGGTGACCAAAAAAGAGCAGGGGTAGCAACCCTGATATCACACAAAACGAACTTTAAACTAAAACACTTCAGAAGAGACAAATCTGGGCACTTCCTTTTATTAAAAGGAACAATACACCAAGAAATATAATGATAGTAAATATTTATGCCCCAAACATGGGTGCAACCACATTTGTAAAACAAACCCTTCTGGACATCAGATCCCAAATAGACCCAAATAAAATAATTCTGGGAGACTTTAATATGCCTCTCACACCATTGGATCGATCTTCAAGGCAAAAGATGAGTAAAGACTCTTTAGAATTAAAGGAAACCATAAACCAAATGGACCTAATAGACATTTTCAGAATATTTCAGCCAGGAAGTACTGAATACACATTCTTCTCAGCAGCCCATGGAACCTTCTCCAAAATAGACCACATCCTGGGACACAAAGAAAGTGCCAGCAAATTCAAAAGATGTAATATAATTCCTTGCATCTTTTCAGACCAAAATGGAATAAGAATAAAAGTAGAAATCAACAGGAAACTCAAAAAAATTATTCAAATACATGGAGATTGAATGATACACTATTGAATGATGAATGGGTAAGAACAGAAATTAGGGAAGAAATAAAGAAATTTATGGAAACAAATGAAAACAGAGACACAACCTACCAAAATCTATGGGACACTATGAAGGCAGTATTAAGAGGAAAGTTTATTGCATTGAGTGCCCACATAAGAAGGACAGAACCACCAAGTAAAGAACCTAATGAAACAACTCAAGGACCTAGAAACTCTGCAACAGTCTATTCCCAAAGCCAGCAGAAGGCAAGAAATCATTAAAATTAGAGCAGAAATAAATGAAATAGAGAAAAAAAAACAATTCAAAGAATCAATAAAACAAAAAGTTGGTTCTTTGAAAAGATTAATAAAAATGATAAACTCCTGGCCAACCTAACCAAAAGAAAAAGAGAATCGATTCAAATTATCAAAATTAGAAATAAAAAAAGAGATATCACCACAGATAGTGAAGAAACTCAAAAGATTATCAGAAACTACTTTAAAAATTTATACTCCAATAGACTTGAAAACCTGGAAGAAATTGATAGATTTCTAAGCACAGTTAACCTACCTATACTCAGCCAAGAGGATACAGCAAGCCTAAACCAACCAATAGCAACCAAAGAAATAGAAATGGCAATAAAAATTCTTCCACCAAAGAAAATCCCAGGCCCATATGGGTTTCCAGCTGAATTCTACAAAACCTTCAGTGAACAACTAATACCAATACTTCATAACATGTTCCAGGAAATTGAAAGAGATGGAACTCTCCCAAATTCCTTTTATGAGGCCAGTATCACATTAATCCCCAAACCAAATAAGATACCTCAAGAAAGGAAAACCACAGACCAATATCCTTAATGAACATAGATGCAAAAATTCTAAACAAAATACTAGCTATACTCATTCAAAACTATATCAAGAGAATAATACATCATGACCAAGTTGGTTTCATCCCAGAAAAACAAGGCTGGTTCAACATACACAAATCAATACATGTTATTCACTACATATATAGAACCAAGAACAATAACCACATCATCATAGCAACAGATGCTGAAAAAGCATTCGACAAAATCCAACACCCATTTATGTTAAAAAACACTACAGAAAATTGGGATAGAAGGAATGTACCTCAACACCATTAAGGCAATATACTGTAAACCCAAAGCCAACATTATATTGAATGGGGAAAGACTGCAAGAATTTCCTCTAAAGTCAGGAACAAGACAAGGATGCCCACTATCACCACTCCTTTTCAACATAGTCCTTGAAACTCTTGCCAGAGCAATAAGACAAGAGAAGGAAATCAAAGGAATTCACATATGAAAAGAGGAATTAAAATTATCCTTATTCACAGATGATATGATCCTTTATCTGGAAGACCCAAAGAATTCAACCAACAGACTTCTGGGGCTGATTGACAAATTCAGCAAAGTCACAGGATACAAAATCAACCTAAAGAAATCAGTAGCTTTTCTTTACACCAACAATGAATCCACAATGAAAGAAACAAAGAAAACAATTCCATTCACTATAACCTCAAAACCAATAAAATATCTAGGAATAAACCTAACCCAAGATGTAAAAGACCTCTACAACAAAAACTATAAAACATTAAAGAAAGAAATTGAAGAAGACCTTGGAAGATGGAAAGATCTCCCATGCTCATGAATAGGCAGAATAAATATCATCAAAATGGCCATTCTACCAAAACTCATCTATAGATTCAATGCAATTCCCATTAAAATACCAGTGACATTCTTCAGAGACCTAGAAAAATCAATCATGAAATTTATATGGAGAAAGAAAAGACCCAGAATAGCCAAAGCAATTCTCAGCAATAAGAAACATGCAGGAGGCATCACAATCCCAGACTTCAAATTATACTATAGAGAAATAGTAGTAAAAACATCATAGTACTGGCACAATAACAGATATACTGACCAGTGGATTAGAATAGAAAATATAGAAACAAACCCAGACATCTTTAGTCAATTAATATTTGACAAAGGGGCCAAACTCATACACTGGTAAAAAGACAGCCTTTTCAACAAATGGTGCTGGGAGACCTGGCTAACCATTTGTAAAAAGATGAATCTAAATCCCTATATCTCACCATGCACAGGAATCAACTCAAGATGGATCAAGGACTTAGAAATTAGACCTGAGACTGTGAAGCTAGTAGAGGAGAGCATAGGTTTCACACTACAACATATTGCCACAGGCAGTAACTTTCTCAACAAAACCTCCAAAGCTCAGGAAATTAAAGCAAGAATTAACAAGTGGGATAGCATCAAACTAAAAAGTTTCTTCTCATCAAAGGAAACTATCAATAACCTAAAGAGGAAGCCTACAGAATGGGAAAAGATCTTTACCAGACACCACTCTGATAGGGGGCTAATATCCAGAATATACAAAGAGCTCAAAAGACTCTACACTAGCAAAACAAACAACCCAATCAAGAAATGAGCAAATGAACTAAATGGACACTTCACAAAAGAAGGGCCAATAGATACACAAAGGGCCAATAGATACATGAAAAGATGTTCTACATCATTGGCCATCAGGGAGATGCAAATCAAAACTACACTGAGATTCCATCTAACCCCAGTCAGAGTGGCAAGCATAAAGAAATCAAATAACAACAAATGCTGGTGAGGATGTGGGGAAAGAGGAACTCTTTTACACTGTTGGTGAGAATGCAAACTAGTTCAGCCACTATGGAGATCTGTGTGGAGATTCCTAAGAAAGCTAGGGATAGATCCACCATACGATCCAGCTCTACCACTCCTGGGTATCTTTCCAAAAGGGTTGAATCCAGAGAACTATAGCAACATATGCATACCTATGTTCATAGCAGCACAATTTGTAATAGCCAAAATATGGAACCAACCCAGGTCTCCATCAACAGATGAATGGATTACAAAACTCTGGGAAATACAAACAATGGAATTCTACTCAGCCATAAAGAAGAACAAAATAATATCATTTGCAAGAAGATGGAAAGTCCTGGAGAGCATTAGGTTAAGTGAGATCAGCCAAGCACAGAAGGAGAAAGGTACATATGTTCCCTCTAATATGCCCAAACTAGGGAACGTAGAGGATACCAGTGGTACTCCAGGTAATGGAGTAGAAATACCAGCAAAGCTTGAATGGAAAGACAGAGGAGGAGGAAGACTGAACTTGATTAATGAGGGTCTTCATCCGAATATGTGTAAAATTATGAATATGGCATGGTTACCCTGGACAATCATTGGTGGGAGGGTTGAAGGGAAAATAGGGGTGGGGGGAGAGGGCACCAAGTATAGTTTAAATGTATTCCATTTATGTTCAATAAAAAATTAAAAAAATAAAAATAAATAAATAAATAAAACATCCTCCATTGACCTAATCATAGCCCCATTGGGATGCAGTGCAGCACAGCCCTGGAGAATTTAGTCTTTTTTAGTCTTTTTTTTTTCTTGGTGGTACTGGGGTTCCTGGAAGCCCTTCTACCTCTGGGCTACACTCCCAGACCTATTTTATACTTTTTTTTTTTGAAACAGGGTCTCTTAAGCCAGCGGGGCTGGCTTCAAATCAGCGCAATCCTCCTGTCTCCACCTCCCAAGCATGGGGATTACAAGCGTGTACTACCAAACCTGGCTGAGAATTTAGACTTAGAAATTCGTATTGTTTGAATTTAAAGTCAGATTTTACTCCCTGGCTATGTGATTCAGGAAGCAATGGGTTAATATACATAACATTTTTAGAAAAAGATTTGGAACATATTGAGCACTCAAATATTAACTCTATGCGTATGCATATGTAGTTCTCCCTCGGTTTCTATGGGTTCTTCATACATGTATTTTACTAACCATAAATTGAAAATTCTCACAAAAATTTAAAAAATGCAACATTCCTGAACACTTGTCACTTTTTTGTCATTATTTTTTCTTGTTATGATTTCCTAAGCAATACCGTAGAATAACAATTTACATGGCACTTGCAGTGTGTTCCATATTTTAAGTAACCTAGAGGTAATTTAAAGTATATGAGAGGATGTGTGTAAGTTATGTAGAAGTACTATGTCATGGAAGGGATCTGATCATCTGCAGATTTGGGGTAATTTTTATTCCTGGAGCCAGTCTCCCAGAGATGCTGATGGATGACTATAGATGATTGGAAGAGCTCATTGTAGGTTTTCTTGACTTTGGATAGGAATGAATCTAAGGCTCTGAAAGATCTAGGAAACCAGAGACAGAGATCTCTTCTTCATGCATTGTTTATGTTCTTCCAGGTATGGAGGAAATAATTAATTATCTTATATAAGTAATCAAATGAAATCAATTTTCTGCATATCAAATACATCTATTTAATTAAAAAAATGAGTATGTTGGGAATCACCAACATTGACGGATTCACCACACCAACACACAAGAATTTACTGGCAAGGATAGTTGTGCTGGACAAAGATGCTGTAAATGTCCCCATGAAAGAGTAATCAGCCAGAGACAAGAGCCTAGGGTATGCCCCTGGAGATGATGGTAAATAAACAATATACAACTCAGGGCTATGTGTTGATTCAGTAGGTGGAACAGGGATTCTATAGCAATGGGTTCAAATAGGAGAGAGGGGAGATTTAGAGTGTAGCATTCAAAACAGACAACAACCTGTGCAGTGGTTTCATCTTAGTGCCAAAGTGCTGAGGGGATAGCATGGTGAAAATCAAGGAGACACTGACCAATTGGGGGACTGGGACTGGAAAGAGAAACGTGCTGGTCAGACCACTGGGATCCAACTTGTCAAGCCTAGGTATAGCTGAGATAAAGAGAAATTAAAAGCAGGGAATGGTGGTAAAGGCCTAAGTCCTAGTACTTGGGGGGGCTGAGACTGGAGGATCATAGGTTTGAGACCAGCCTTAGCAATTTAGTGATGTCCTCTGCAACTTAGAATCTGTCTTGAGGAAAAAAATAGAGAAAGTCTGAGGGGGGTAGCTGGGAGGTAGAATTCTCCTATGTTAAATTCCCAGTACTAGAGGGAAGTTGGGAAGTCAGGAGAAAAGAGAGAGAGAGAGAGAGAGAGAGAGAGAGAGAGAGAGAGAGAGAGAGAGAGAGAGAGAGAGAGAGAGAGAGAGAAAAGGGAGAACAGCAAAGAGTAATGTACTTCTGGATTTTCTTAGCAAGTTGTTCAGTGGTCATAAAGGGAATTCACCCAATAGGAATATCCTATTTAATGAAATAGACACCTTGTTCTTGTAATTTACCTCAATTAGACAGAGTGAATCTTGTCAAATATAAAGAGAATCACCCACGTGTACAGCTTTAGGGCTGGTAGTTGTTAAATATACAGTTGTTAAATATGCTGCCTCTAGGCAGAGTGTGGGCTTTGGAGTCAGGAAGAGCTGGGTGGATGAGAGTTCTGTCTTCCTGTGTGGTGCTCAGCAAGTCAGTTCTGCTGAAACCTCATTTTTCATTTTGCATCATGTAGTACACCAGACATCATAGCATCGGAATATTTGATTAAATAATGCTTGTTCTTGATACTTAATAAGTGTTCAATAAAAGCTAGTTTTTTAAACTACTGCAATAGAACAGTGGACTATTTTTTGGTCCTTTTTGGTACTGGGGTTCAAACCCAGGGCCTTGTACTTGCAAGGCAAGCACTTTGCCACTGAACTACAGCCCGAACCAAGTGGTCTATTTTTGAAAAGCTATTTTTTGGTACTGAAGGTTGAACTCAGGGTCATTCTACCTCTAAGCCACACCCCCAGCAGTTATTTTTTTTTTATTTTGAAACTGAGTCTTGCTAAGTTGTTGAGGGTCTTGCTAAATGCTGAGTCTGGTCTTGACCTGTGATTTTCCTGTCTCAGCTTCCCAAGTACAGGGATTACAGACACGCACCACCCTGCCCAGCATTTATATATTAACCTGAGGAAACTCCTTTCCTTTTTTGGCCACAAATGCTGTGATCCGTGGGCAACTGACCATGAAGAACCATAAGAAACATCTTGTGGGAGGACCCCTTGAGCATAGCATGTCTCCTTTGCCTAAGGCAGAGGTGGAGGTGATAACACAGACCTCCAGCAGGGTGCAGAAATACATTCCCACTCACGACCTAGGAGAACACTTTCTTCTTCTTCCCCATCACCTTTCGCAGAGCATCCTTGATCTCTTTGTTCCTCAAACTGTAAATAAGAGGGTTCAGCATGGGGATCACCAGGGAGTAGAACACAGACACCACTTTGTCCCTGCCCAGAGAGTAGCTGGAGCTGGGTCGCAGGTACATGAATAGGGCTGTCCCAAACAGCAGAGTCACCACCATCAGGTGGGAGGCGCAGGTGTTGAAGGCTTTCCACCGGCCTTCTGTGGAGCGGATCTTCAGGACAGCAGACACTATGTAACTATAGGAGATCAAGAGGATGACAAATGATGTCCCTCCAACAGCCACCACCACGAGGAAGTTTACCACCTGACTGAGAAAGGTGTTGGAGCAAGCCAGTGCCAGGATTGGTGGCAGGTCACAGAAGAAGTGGTTGATGACATTCGGTCCACAAAAGTGGAGCCGGAAGAGGGAGATGGCTTGGGTCAGGGAGCTCAGGAAGCCACCAATATATGCTCCAGCCACCATGCGTGCACAGAGGTCCTGGGGCATCATGGTGGTGTAGAGGAGGGGGCTGGAGATGGCAGCATAGCGGTCATATGCCATAGCTGTGAGGAGGAAGCACTCTGTTAGGCCCAGGCCAACAAAGAAAAAGAACTGAGCAGCACAGCCCAGGAATGATATGGTTTTCTGCTCCTGGAAGAAGTCTGCTAGCATCTTGGGGGCCACAGTGGAAGAGTAGCAGATGTCAATGAAGGACAAGTTGCTGAGGAAGAAGTACATGGGTGTATGCAGATGAGAGTCACCTTTGATCAGAAAGATGAGGGCCAGGTTCCAGGCCACAGTCACCAGATAGATGCTCAGGAAAGTCACATACAAAAAGGTTTGGAGTTCTGGATGATCCGTGAATCCCAGGAGGATGAACATGGTCACTGACGAGCTGTTCCAGGCCCTGGTGATAGTCATGTTTCCCTGGGACTACAAGGACAACATGCAGACCTGGGTGGTTAATGATGATGATTCACATTACAAGTGGTTTCAACAAATAATTACAAATGTGTGTGTCTGTGTGAGAGAGAGAGTAGGAGGGCAGAGGATGACAGAGAGTTAAAATTTTACAAAGAGCTCAGTGTACTGGTGCATGTCTGTAGTCCCAGTACTTAGAAGACTGAGATAGGGGGACTGCAGTTGGAGGCCAGTATCAGCAACTTAGCGAGAGTCTGTTTCAAAAAAAAAAAATGAAAAGGCTGTGTGTTCAGCTCAGTTGTAGAATGCTCCTAGGTTCAACCCCCTGTACCCTTACCCCCAAAATAAAAAATAAAATAAGTTTTTTCTACAGCCATTGTTTTAAATATTTGAGCAGTATAGTGTAGCTGATAGAATTTTAACTTTGGATTCAACCTCCCTGGAATCAATACTTGTCTTCAACATTTACTATCTGTGTTACTTTGAGTGAGACACTAATATCTCTTTTTTTTTTTACATTTATTTATCTTTAAAAATAGATTTTAGCCGGGCGTGATGGCGCACGCTTGTAATCCCCGCGCTTGGGAGGCAGAGACAGGAGGATCGCGCAGGTTCGAAGCCAGCCGCGCGCGCTGTCTTAGGAGACCCTGTTTCCAAAAAAAAAAATGTTAAAATAGGTCTGGGAGTGTAGCCCGGAGGTAGAAGGGCTTCCAGGAACCCCAGTACCACCAAAAAAAAAAAATAGATTTTAGCAATTGCTTCATAGGTTTAAGAATTAAATCAGTCAAACTATGTAAAATGCCTGACACATGGCCACCCCCCTGGAACATACAGACCTGTCTACCACTTGTCAGCACTGGAATACCCTAGACTCAGCCTTGCAGAGTTCTGATTTACCCATGTGTTAAATAGCAATCACAGTGACTACTCAAGAGAACTTGAGGATTACTTAAGACAATGTGTAAAAAGGTAGTTGAGATAGAATATTTGTTTAATAAGTTGGGACCATGATTGTTATCAGCAGCAATTATTTCTTTAAAATTATTTATAGAAGGATACAGGCATGGTGGCACATGCTTGTAATCCCCACGTGTGCGAGGAAGAGATAGGAGGGTCATGCAGGTTGGTAGCCAGCCTCGCTGGCTTAAGAGACCCTGTTTCCAAATAAAAAGAAATATAAAATAGGTCTTGGAGTGTAGCCCAGAAGTAGAAGGGTTTCCAGGAACCCCAGTACCCTCCCCCCACACACAAACAAAATATTTATAGAATCCAGGCATAGTCAGTCACAGAAATGGAAGGGTCATATGTTTTCTCTAATATGCAGAAGCTAGGGTGTAATTAGGATACCAGAGGGACTCCAGTCATGGAGGAGAAATCTCAGTGGTGTCAAGAACATGGTCTAGGGAAAGGGTAGGGGAAAGAGTGAGGGTCAATGAAGAAATTACTACCATGGGTTTTGTTTACATATGTGAGAATACCAATGTCAATATCAGTACTCATTATGGGGAAAGGAGGAGGATGGAGATGGAGCCAAGGGGCACCAAGTTCTGTGTGCATCTATGTCACTGTCAGTGTGATTTACTTTATAACATGAGACTACAATGTATAAATAAGAGCAGATTAAAAAAAAGATACTGGGTGTGATGGCACATGCCTATAATCCCAGCACTTGGAAGACAGGGACTGAAAGATTGCAGGTTTGCTTTTAGCCTCACCAACTTAGTGAGGCTTTCAGCAACTTAGCATATCCCTAATTAAAAATAAAAATTAAAAGGGCTGGGGATATAGCTTGGAATGTAGATCATCCATGGGTTCAATTACCAGTATAAAAAAGAATTATTTATAGAAGTGACCCCTGTTTTTGAAACACTCTGTCCTCGTGGGATGAGTTGGAGTAGGCTGATCTTATGGAATAAAAGATTTACTGATGCTCCATGCAGGACTGTAAAAAAGCTTGGAGTAGGGGTGAGGAATTGAACGATCTGGGTCTGATTGATTCAGTTTCTGTTCTGAATGTGGCTATTTGGGGGGTTAATATTTATGGATAAGATTTCCCAGCCCCAGAAACAGAAAGTGAAGGGGGGGGACATGGAGGAAGGACAGAGCGGGTGTAATTTTGATATGGAAGCCAGTGGCAAAGTTCCCCAATGCCTCTTTGCTCCTCAGCCAGGCCCATTAGTCCCAAATTTCTGGGAATTCACATATCTTTAATGATTACCCTGAGCACTGCTGACTACTTTCAAAGGGCTGTCTATTGATCAGACAACAAAGACCACACAAAAGATTGAGAATGGTGGTGGAACGCCATACTGGACATTCGCTCACATAAAAAATCCCTTGAACTACTAACTTTTCAACCTAGACAAAGTTAGGCAGGAGGGTGTTTGTTGGTCATAGAACAGAGATCATCACACACTAGAGTAATCTCCTTGGTCACTGTTAGCCATCTCACCTGTGAATGGTTTAAATGAAAGAGTAATTTCCGTGGTCACTGTTAGCTGTCTTTGTGTAAAGATGCCTATTGAGAAGATAGTGAAGGCCCATCAGGACTCTGCAGATGATTCAAACACCTCAAATTGTCCTGTGACTACCAGACTGGTTTTGTCTTCATATCCCTCACAAAAGTCTCCTATAAAAGAAAAGCCATGAACCTCAAAAGCAGCTCTCACTTTTGGGGTGGCCACTGTTCTCCCTTGAATGTGTGTTTCTTACTTTCCAAAATAACTCTCTGTCTATGTCTCTGACTGGCTCCCCATCCTTCATCCCCCCAAAAAATAAAAATAAAAATATGGTGTTAAAAAGAAATTAATTTTCAAGCTATGAAAAGATACAAAATGGGCCTTAAATGCATATTTCTATGTGAAAGAAACCTATCTAGAAAGACTACGTATTACATAAGTCCAAATATATGACATTCAGAAAGAGGCAAAACTTTGGAAACAGTAAAAATATTAGTGATTTCCAGGGCTGGGGGAGGGAGAGAGGAATAGGAGGAGCACACGGGATTCTAAGGGCAGTGAAACTGTTCTTTCTAGTACTATAGTGGTGGACACATAGTATCATATATTTTTCCCAACCCACACAATGTCCACTGCCAAGACTGAGCTGTAAGGTAAGCCATACACTTTGGGTGATATTACTAGGTCAATTGTGGCTTCATGAGTTGTGAAAAGGGCAACACACTGGAGAAAGATGTTGATAATGACGAGGTTTTTCAGGGGGCATATGGGAAACTCATACCTTCTTCTTATTGCTGTGAACCCAGAATTGTTCTAAAATTAAGTATATTTCTTAAAAAAAATACCCCAAAGCTCACCAATAAAAAACAAAAAAACCTCAAAACTGATCTGACCAAATTTGAAGAAAGACAGACAGAATTGAGGCACAGGGGAAAAAACTACAAACCAAAGGACTCTGGGCCATCTATACAGGCTTGCAGATCTAGGGTGCTCAGTAAAGGGAGATTAACTTGGCCATGAAGACAAAGAATGAAAGATGAATGCCTCCATTTACCTTCTTCCTCCTGTTCTGTCTGCCTTGAGCTGACACTTGCCTGAGATGTTCTGCTTTGAAAAGAGGTTAATCAGACTTCCATGCTGCCAATCCCCATAGTGGAATGAGTTTGGAGGGAAAACTTGAGGCTGGTTTTTGAAGTATCAGATTATCTGCTTGATGCACAGAAAGCACATTTATGGACAGAGAATGGAGGGGGAGCTATATACAGAGAGGATGGAGGCTGTAATCTTTAGGAAGCTCCCCAGGTATCCACTACCACTGATATTTGGGGTCAGTATTAGAAGAGTGTTTGGAAACTGAAGCTGGGGGTGAATGTGGGAGAGGATTTCTTCCCTTTCTCCTTGGAGATTTTTCATTACATTTGCCCTGGAGGTTTTTTATGAAAGAGTGGAATGCATTTCTCAAACTTTCTCAGCCATTGTTTCTCGTTAATTGCACTCTGGGGTTGTCTACAACATAAACTCATATAAATGCTCCAAAGACAGTGCCTATTAAACTCTATCTTTATGGCCAGGTCCTCTGATTCCCCCAAGGCTAATCAAGATATCTTCTGGTAGAACATCTTGAAAAAAAACTCAGTATAGTAGTGGAGCAGGATAAACACTCTGTAGAAGAAAGACTGCCTACATAGAAATATACATGTGATAGATCTGTTCCATTCTTCCGTAGGACCTATTTATCCTGACCCGTGCTGAATTGACGGGAGCTTATTGAGCTCCTACCACGTGCTAAGCACAATACTTCATGCTTTTTGTGGGTCAGTTTACCAAATTCTCCAAAACCCCCCAAACAAAATTCTCCAAAAACAAATTCAGAGAAGCTAAATAAGTTGTTCAAAGTTTTGCAGCTAATAAGTAATATATCAAATTCTATCTTTACATCATTCCTTTGTTCCAGAATCTCAGCATAATCAGTTAAAAATAATTATTGAGTCCCTTTTATATTTTGCTTAGAAATTTCTTCTGTGAAGTGTACTAGTTACTACTATTTGATATCAATCCACACTTCCGACTGCATAGTATGTGCATTTATTTTGGACCTCAGCTACACATAAATGTGTTGATATGATCAATCATGCATTTATAGAGAGTCAGCTCAGTGGTATGGGCCTGAATAGTTTGTGACATGCATTTTTCAATCCTTGATGTGTGGTCTCTTGAGTGCTTCCTTCTATCAGCTGTGGTTAGTTTATTTTTATTGTCTGGCTCTTTTTTCCTGTGGATCACCTCTCTGATCCAATCTCAGCCATAAGAATTTAGAGGTGACAGCAGGTTTTTGAACAGGGAAGTAGTGTTGTTTTCAGTGGTGAGGGTTAGGTGAGGGGGAAGGAGCTGGGGTGGTAGGTAGAGGAATAGGGTAAAGTAGAGGATATGATTAAGTTCAGTAAGAATTTAAGTATAAGGTAGTGTCTGGTTGAGAAGAGAGATAGTGATTTAGTAGGATTCATATAGTTAGTATAGAGCATTTAGGTATGGAAATATGAAATAGCTTGAATATAGAACAAGGGAATAGAGAAAGGGAAAAATGTTTTGAGAAGAGATTAGATAAGATAGAGGGAGGGAGCTTGTACAATGAATGGGGGAGGGAGCAAACATGCACAAAATAACAAAACAAGCAACAAAATTGACAATAATAAGAGCAAATCAAAGACAAAACCAATAAAAAACTAGTGACAGTGAGTAAAACAGAAACAAAACAAAACAAAACACCCAATACTGCCAATTTACACAGATAGGGCCTGTTTAATGTCTGTTCACTGTAGTTGATTCTGGAGCATGTTCTAATATCTCTCATTTACTCCATGACCTATTTGCACATTTTGGACCCAATTTACAAGTTTTTCCCCCTTCTTTCACCTCTCAGGGCAACCAGTGTCACTGTAAATGAGTTTAGCATAAGTGCTGGGCTCTGTGCTTTCCAGCCCTCAGCACTGCACTTTCTGGGCCTGGGCTTTGCACCTTCCATCCCTAGGTCTGCACCTCCCTGCCCACACTGGTGGAGGGTGTGCAGTGTAATCTCAGAGTGACCCCCTCTGACCCTGTGTGGGTCCTGCACCCTGGGCACTTGGGCCTTTCCTGTGTCTCTGTAGGTTATAATCCGACCATCTCAGAGGTGGGTCACCCAACCAGCCCACTGAGTTCCTGTGGCTGCTCTGGGTGGTCGTTTACTGAAAAATGAGGTTAATTTACTGTCCTGTGAGCCTAGGTCTCTGAGGGCACAGTGGGCTGCTGTGAGTGCTGGCTTCTGGTGAGTGCATGGGATTTTGGATCTTTTTCTCCGTCTCTGAAGCATGGTGCTGGTGCATACGCTTAAGATGTTGGAGTTCTGCTGCCACTTACTTCACCTCAAGTCCTTGGTTTTCTTGCCAGAGTCTCTTGGGGCTGCAGAGCTGGCAGTCGTGGTTCAGGCTGGTGGCCCAAGACAGTGCTGGCCACCACACCAGGTTAGTCATACACTCAGGCTCTTTGCTATCAATCTTGCGTTCTGACTATTGGGTTTTATTCATCCGTAGTTCCCATTTTTGAGTTTTTGTTCTTATGTATCTTTGCTGCTTTGTTTCTCTTGTCAAGGACCTGCCTTCTCAGTAGTTGGTTTTTGTTTGTTATAGCTACTGAGATATGCTGCATCTCAAAGTTGCCATTTTCTCCTCCACCCACAGAACTTTAAATTTTTTTTTCTATTTTGAAATAAGGTTACACTAAATTACCATATGTTGTCATCAAACCTGTGATTCTCCTGTATTAGCCTTCCAAGTTCTGGGATTACAGACATGACCCTGGATTAAATTTAGGTCTTTTAAAAAGAGCCACAACAAATACTTGGTAGGCTGACACAGCAGGATTGTAAGTTCAAAGCCAGCCTTGCAACTTGGTAAGGCTCTCAGCAATGTAGTGAGATCCTGTTTCCAAATTGAAAAAGGCTAAATATGAAGCTCAGAAGTAGAATGCCCCTGGGTTCAAATTCCTAGAGCACGCGCAAACACACACACACACACACACACACACACAGCCACAACAAATAATGGCTGATTAATCTCAATTCTACAGAAAATTAAGGGAAAGTTACCTAAACTAGACAGAGAAAAGAAGATAGAGGAAGAGACAGTAAGGATGGGTTAAGAAATAGGACTTAAATTTAAAAGGTAGATAAAGAATAAATCACTAATTCTTCTACTTTGTAAGTAAGTTAGTATTTATTTGTTTATTGAGAATCAGATTTCTTCACTAAAGCATTAATTTATTTACCTTAATTTACAAATGAAAAACTATGTATTTATGCTGTATGATGTAATGTTCTGATACATGTGTATTTAGTGGAATGATTAAGTTTTTTAAACATATTCCTCATCACCTAATGACCTGAGGAGTTTCCTATAAGCCTTACCTTTCAGGGGTCATACTGCACACACCTCCCATAAGTGCCACCCTGAGGACCAACCTTTTACCACATGGAGCTTTGGAGATAGTTAACATCCAAACTACACCAGACTGTGTAATAACTGCAGAACTTTTTTTTTTTTTTTACTCAAAATTGATATCAGCTGCAAATGGTCTCTTGTGGTTTCATATAAGTTTTAGGACTTTTTTTTATTTCTGTAAAAATCAGCAGAGTTTCTACAGAAACTGCATATCACTTTGGGGAGTATGAAAAATTTTACAGTATTATCTGGGCATGGTGGTGCATGCCCATAATTCCAGTATTTGGAAGCCTGAGACAGAAGAATCATAAGTTTGAGGACAGCCTCAGCAAGTTACTCTCAGTAACCTAAGGAGACCCTTTTTCAAAACAAAAGGTAAAAGGGGCTGAGGGTATAGCTTTTATGCAGAGTGCCTCTGGATTCAACCTCCAGTACCACAAAAATTATTTTATAATAGAAAAATAATAATATTCTAATCCATGTATATAGACACATTAAATTTATTCATTTTCACCTTCTTTTACTAATGTTTTATGGTTATTCTTTTGTTGTTTTGTTTTTTTAGTGGTACTGGGGATGGAACCCAGGGGCTTTATACCTCCAGGCTATACTTCCAGACCTATTTATATTTTATTTGGAAACAGGGTCTCACTAAGTTGCTGAGAGCCTCACTAAGTAGCTGAGGCTGGCTTTGAACCTGTGCAATCCTCCTGTCTCAGCCTCCCAAGCATGGGGATTACAAGCATGCTACACCACAACTGGCTAAAATGTTTACTTTCTTAAGCTTAAAATGAAAGGTTTTTTTGGATGCAAGTGAAACAGGATTGTTTTTCTAGTTTTCTTTTTGGATAGTTCATTTTTAATGAATGTTGATTTGATTTTGTATCCTAAAAAATTCTATTAGTTCTAATAGATTTTTTGGTAGAGTCTTTAGAGTTTTCTAAATATAAAATCATATCATCTGTAAGCAGAGACAACTTAACCTCTTTCATTTTGTTTTAAATGGCTTTATTTTTTTTGCCTAATTGCTTTGGGTGGGACTTCAAGTACTGTGTTGAATAAAAGTAGCAAGAATGGGAGTCATTGTCTCATTTCTGATTTTATCAGGAAAGCTTCCATTTTTTACCATTGAGTATGATGTTATCTGTTGACTGGTGGTATACATTCTTTATTATGTTGAGGAATGTTTCTTCTGTATCTAATTTGATGAGTTTTTACCATGAAGATATATTATTTATTGGTTTAGTTGAACCATCCTTACATTCCAGGGATTAAGGGTGATTCTTCTAATGCGCTTTTGAATTCACTTTGCTAGTATTTCAGTGAGGGTTCTATAATTATGTATTAATGCCTATCTGAGCTAGACATTGTGTAGCTCACTGGAGATACACAAGAACTTTGCTTTCATGGTGCTCACATAAAAATACATTTGCTTAAAAAGAAGTTACCATTGAAAGCAAGCCTTGAAAACCCAAGCAAAGGTTGCACTTAATCATTACAGTAGTAACAGTGACTAGTATGATTATTAGATAAACTGGATATTTCTGACTCTACTGATGTACTTAAGGAAATAATATAATAGGCAGGTATGGGGGCACATGCCTGTAATCCTAATATTTGCGAGGCTGACACAGGAGAATTGCAGGGTCAAGGCTGGCCTCCAACTTAGTGGAATTCTTAGCAACTTAGTAAGACCAATTTCAAAATTTTAAAAAATTTAAAAAGCTGAGGGTGAAGCTCTGATGTAGAATGCCCCAGCTCAGTTCCCAAGTTTATTTTTTGTCTGTTTGTTTTGTTTTGTTTTGCAATACTAGGGTAGCATTTATTTATATACTTTGGATTTTGGATTCACTGTCTCAGTTTGATAACCAGGAAGTGAATGCCATATGGTATTTACTGTACTAGACAGTAGCGGTATTCAGTCGATCAGGACGGCTGATCTTTCCTGGTACAATTCAGAGGAAAGACTCCAAAGGCTTAGTGCAATAAAATATTCATTTGCATTAATCATGTGTGATCTATTATCTAATTCCCCTCCCAACTGTGTCTACCTAGTAGGCTAAGAAGAAAGTCCTTTTATTAAAGTGTTGTGGTGCAACCGAGGGAGAGGCGAAACAGCATTTCTGAAAAGCAGTTGTTGGGATGACAGCAGTCATTGAGAAGACGTCCTGCTTTGGCTGTAAAGTTGAGTGTCACTGCTAAACCTCCACAGACAGGGTGGACACAATTAACACACTGGAAAGCAGGAAAAACAGTCTAAGTCTCACTTTTTAAACTTAGTATCATGCACGTGGGATTCACCCGTCTTGTTCTTGTGTCTCATGCATCCACACATTTTTTATAGAATTCTATCATATGGACATAGCATCATTTGTTCAATCATTCTCTCAGTTTAGAGACACTTAGGTGGTCCCTCATGTGGGGCCATTATGAAAAAAGCTATATAAACATTTTTCTACAGGCTTACTTGAGAACAATTGTTTTCTTTTGTTTTTCATTTTCCATGGGTAAATATCTAGAAGTTTGATCACTGGGTCATAGGGCAAGTTTATGATCAATTTTATAACAAACTGTCAAAAGGTTTTCTCAAGTGGTTGTGTGGTTGTATAATTTTCCGTGTGTGTGTGTGTGTGTGTGTGTGTGTGTGTGTGTGTATGTGTGTGTGTGTGTGTCGGGTGAACAGCATGGGAATTTGGTATTTTTAATTATAATATTCAAGTATTCTCCCTTTCTCCACTCTAATACAAATGGAGGATATTTCTTAGTCTTGTCTTTGAAAGATGAAAACATGACCATTATAGTAATCTTATTTAAAAGACATTTTTTGAGGGTTTCTCACCTCCCCAAATTTCTTTTAGTTACTTCTCTTATCCCCTACTTTTCGAAATTTATTTTTTGGTTCTGGGAACCTTTGTGAGATATCTAGTATGCCTTTGTTTAATAACCTATCCATTTTTTTGGTGTGGGTGGGGATGGAGCTTCTTGCAGATACGCATGAAGTGGTGTCACTAACTCTGATGCACACAGACATCAGTCTCCTGGTTGAGATGCAGGCATTGAAGACACAGGCATCTGTGCTGTGAGTATTCTCCCTTCCCCATGCTGTTCAAACTGCTGGCATCCTTACCATGCTTCTAACACACTGTGAGTGTTAGTGACACTATTCCCACTTTTTTCTTTCCACCATTTCTCTTTCTGTCTCTTTGAGTCATAATCCAGAAATGTGATTTGGGGCTGGACTGAAAAACGATAGTAGTAGAATATTGGTTCTTCATAGAATCTCTTTCCCTCTTGGGGTGAGACTACTGTTCTAAGACCTAAGTACACCTTGATTCTTTTCCTTTAAGAGTTCCCCAGGGAAACTGAGATCAAGGGACATTTAGGTAGACCAATGTTCAGAGGCTTCTCAGAAAATCTATACTCAAGATTGTGTTGATTGAAAATGTCTTCAAATGGCTGACCTAAGAAAAAATTTGCGCACTTGTAATCCTAGTACTTGGGTGGCTGAGACAGGGGGATCACCGGTTTGAGGCCAGCTTCAGTGATTTAGTGAAAACCTCAGAAACTTAGTGAGATCCTATTCTAAAATAAAAAATAAAAATGGCTTGAGGTGTATCTTAGAGATAGAATTCCCTGGGTTCAATTCCTATTACCTAATAAATAAAAGAAATGATACAATTAATGTAAATTGGTGACTTGCCTATTTCTAATTACCTCACTTATCTATAAAGAGATTTTCTGATGATTGCTATTCACCATTTGTATTGTCCTCAATAAATTGCCCAGCTGCCTGGACTGCTGTGTTTTTCAGAATTTGACTTCACAATAGCATTTAGTTCAAGTGCCAGGGAACAGCTGGTCTGGTGTTTGGAGCACAGTAGGCTCCAAATTAATTGAGGATGATCAATCCCTATTACACAGTTGAGGTCTCATGTAGATTTAGTCCCCATAGGTCAATTCTTAAAATTGACTCTACAAGTTAGTAAAGTCTTCCAGTAGGTGGTAGCCACGTTCTACTGGTGCCTAAACTAGTAGGCCTCGGTACAGATAATGATTTGTTAATATTGTTGTTTTAGATATAAACATGCCAGGTGAGTATTTAGAGGTCTTCCACTTTAGCTCTTTAGTTTTAGAACCCATCTCAATATCATTTATGGGGAAAGGGAGGGAGCAGGGTCGGGGGGGGAGTTCACCACATGCTGTGTGTATGTATGTCACTATTACTCTGAACTACATTATAAGAGTACAATGCACCAATAAAAGTATATAAAAATAAAAATATAAATATATGTCTTTAAAAATAAAACATATTTTCATAGCATTCTCTATAAAGAACATAAAATGATAATTTAGTTTTCTTCTAGCATGGCCAATTAAAGTTTTTTTTATTATTCATAACTGCAGTACATTCAATATGAGATTTTACGATGAGATATACTTACTATTTTTAATACCGTTATTGGTTTGTGCCCTAAAAATGCATAAATTCTATTTTGAGGGAGAACAAACAAAGGCCCAGGGAGATCAACGGCCCAACTTGTCACAGTACAATGCGAAGTGAGATTTAGATCCTATGATTTCTAACTCCGTGTTTTCATTTTGCATATATTTCAGAAAGATCTATAAAATTTGTAAATGCACCTTTATCATGGCTGCCTGGAGAAAGATTCTGGATCTATATCAGGGCGAAATTTTTACTAGTTGCTAGTGGAAAAAATACGAACGGAGATAACTTTTCAAAATCCCATTTGAGAATCAAGATACTGTTTTAATGCTAAGCATCTCTGGATTTCCTTTTGGCTTTGCTTCAAAGAAGTTTGGATAAACTTATTAAAAGAGCTATGCTAAATGTTAAACAGACATAAAAGCAAATCATAATCTGTCAGAGAACACAATCTAAGGTTCCTAGAATCTTAGAGAAATTTCAAGTTCAATCTTGAAACACTCTCTTCTATTTCTACACATTTATAATTCTGTTTGGAGTTTGGTCTGAATGTGCTGTTTTAATGATTCTTCATTGTGATAAAAAAAAAAAACCACGTGAGCCGGGCGTGGTGGTGCACTCTTGTTATCCTAGCATTTGGGAGGCTGAGACCGGAGGATCATGGTTTCCAGACAGCCTCGGCGACTTAGTGAGGCCCTCTGCAACTCAGTGAGACCCAGTTTTAAAATAAAGAATAAAAAATAGGGCAGGGGGGCGTAGCTCAGAGGTCGAATGACCCTGGGTTCCATCCCCAGACCCCCCAAAACAAAAACAAAAACAAAACACCAGGTGGCATGAATTTAACCATATGTGTTAAATACAGGACCAAGAACCAATAGGATGTGTGTGTAGATAGATGATAGATAGATAGATAGATAGATAGATAGATAGATAGATATAGATAGATGATGATAGATAGATAGATAGATATAGATGATAGATAGATATAGATAGATGTTAAATACAGAACCAAGAACCAATAGGACTTGTGTAGATAGATTAGATCGATATAGATAGATAGATAGATAGATAGATAGATAGATATAGATAGATGATGATAGATAGATATAGATGGATGATATATAGATGATAGATATAGATAGATAGATGATAGATAGATATAGATAGATCGATAGATAGATATAGATAGATGATAGATATAGATAGATGATAGATAGATATAGATAGATGATATAGATAGAGAGAGATAGATAGATAGATGATAGATAGATAGATAGATAGATAGATAGATAGATAGATAGAGACAAATGGATGACTGGGGGTTTATGAAAGGAATTGGCATATGTGACTATGGAGGCTGAACAGTTCAGTGAAAGGTTGTCTAGAAACTGGAGAACCAAGAGAGCTATAGTACAATTCAGTCTAAGTCTAAAGTTCCCAGAACCAGGGACACCAAGGATGTAACTCTGAGGTGAAGGCAAGTCCCAGAGTATAAAGGACGGAAAACCTGGAGTCCTGTTGTCCACTGGCAGCAGAAGGGAATTCCAGTTCCGGAGCAGAGAGAGAGAAAGATTTTCCTTTCCTCTGTCTTTTTGTTTCTCCTCCTCTGAGTGGATGGTGTCCCCACATAGGCATCATGTTCTTTATTCAGTTGCTGCTTCCAAAAATCTCTCCCAGAAACACCCATGGAGACATAGTCAGGAATAATGCATTATCAGCTATGTGGGTATCTTTAACCCCGTCAAGCTGGCTCTTAAAATTTACCATGACACTTTCTTAAACATTTTTAGAATACACTTGAGTAACGTTAAGTAGATTCACATTGTTGGGCAACAGAGTTGCTCTGACACTTTTTGGTTTTCATTTAAACTTTTATTTTAATCCATTTTGGTGTGTGTGTGTGTGTGTGTGTGTGTGTGTGTGTGTGTGTGTGTGTGTTTGTACTGGGTATTGAACCTAGAGACATTCTACCTCCAAGGTATTTTATTTTGAAACATTGTCTTGCTAAGATGCTGAGGGTCTTGTGAAGTTGTTGAGGCTGGCCATGAAACTGCAATCCTCCTGTCTCAACATCCCAAGTACTGAGATTACAGGAGTGTGACACCATACCCAGCTTTAAATTTGATTTTTTAAAATATAGCTGTTCCAAGTTTATGGTTTTGTCCAGGTAGATTTAACAAAGTGATTCTTCCCTTCATTGTCAATTTTTTTAGGGTTCCAGAGTTTGGCTTTATTTTGCAGTACAGAAATCATTTCATTTGAGACAGACATCATTGAAGTAGTGGCTCTTTCAAATCAATACTAATGCATAGTGTATGAAATCAAATTTTTATAGAATGAGCTGACAAGCACATCATGTCTCTGCTCCCCATTTTCCTGTCTAATGAAGACATTTCTAATTTGTACATGGCTCATCATTCTTAGGATTCTCCATCTAACTTTGTAGATAGTCATTGTAACTATAGTTAGAGTTGTCTGGACATGTTATCCTTTCTTATTAGTTGTTTTTCAATCCTGGGAAAATGTATTGATCATAATCAGAGTTGTCCTGATGGATGAAATCTAATGCTATCTTTTTTTCTTGGCTTTTTCTAATTCCAGAAAAATGTATAGATATGATTGTGGGGTTTACTTTTTAAGTTTTTCAAATCCTAATTCATTATCAAAATTCTTTCATAGTTAGTTGGCTTGACTTTCTCAGCTTTAGGATCTCCTGGGACAGGTTTTAATCTCCAACCCTGGATAAAAAACATTTCTCTTGACAAAGAGCTTCCTTGCATAGTCATGTTCGCAGTTGATTTTGAGGGTCATTGACCTCGTTTTCTTTTAATAATCTCAGTTACCGAGTTTCTTTTCTTATACTAAACCTATTTGAATATCAAGAATCTCAGTAATTGCATTTCTTTTTTTTTTACACAAAGCTTGAGTTTTATTTTTTTCTTTGTCAGAGATTCATCTTAACATGCGTGTATTTTAAAACAGTAGCAGGTTCTCGAACCATTTCGAGTAGACATGAGGCAAGCACAGGGGGTTGAAAATTCCTATTTGAAAAATGGTATTTGCAGTGGGAAATTGAGAAGTCGCACAGGTGGTGGGTGGTAGTATATTCTGCTTCCCCAAAAAGTGACTCCAAACTTCGTTCACATTTTTTTTTCTTACAATGGTTTGACCTGATGCTCAGTGCTGAGCAGCACTGAGCTTCCTTTTATAGGCTTTGGGCTCCCACCTCCTCACAGAATGGCTGTGAACAGGGAAAGGGCTCTTCTAGAGGTTTCCTCCTCAGCCTCCTTGCTGGGATCTCAGCACAACCTGTAGAAGGACCACCGAGTCTCCTTTCCCTTTTGGAGCACTCGTCACAAGTAGTACACCTCAAAGGAGGGCGAGGGCCCTGCCACTGCCTTCACAAATGGCTGGCAGGGTTGGGGTAACTGTCTGAGTGTGCTTCCCTTGAAGGACCCCCTTCTCTACATTGCTGTCATAAAGAGGAAGTCTCTAGGCTTGGGTCTAAGGCCACAGCTGTGAGGGTCGTTTAACACGGTCCCTCCTGCCCCAACACTTGAGAGCTCAAATGCTGGAGAGTGCTGACACTTTTTTCCTGACATGAGTGTTGAAGAAATATGGGGGTGGAGTGGATACTTAGAAAGTCCTGGGTCTTTGGTCCACTTCCCCAGGGCAGCCTTGTGAAGAGGGGGAAGGCTCCAGGGCAGGAGTCTAGTCTCCTGTTCTTAGTACTAGTAGGGGATGTGCTCAGGCCTAAAGCACAGGGAGGAAAGAAGTGAAGGAGAGAGAGGGAGAGGAAGAAGAGCTGCCTGTAGTGGAAATTTATTGTGCCACTGAGAACAGCCACAGAGGCCACTCGTGGTGCTGGCCACAGACCAGCTAGATAAGGAGAGATTGAGCACTGCTTCCTGGCTGTCCTGTAACCCCTAAGCCACCGGGCCTAGGAAAGGAGTGTGTACTGGTGGACGGAGACACAGTGGTTAATGAACAGGAGTCTGGGACCAGGCTGTCAGCTAGTAGTCTGCCAGTGGAGTCTTCTGAACGCCCCTCACTTGGGCTGAGAGGTGACAGTTTCTCAGCTGTAGACTTTCTGGAAGAAGAAGGATGAGGACAAGAGAAGTTGTGACAGTATGTGACCCCATAAGTGGCTGAATGAAAGAATGGGAGAGAAATCCTACCCTTACCCTATCCAGGCCTCACGCAATCAGCCATGTCCTTATTCTTAATACCTTTGTTCTTGGGAGACCCCAAACTCTTCTCCGGTCAGGAGGGGTAATTTGCCCACAGTTACACATCTGGGTGGTGACATGGAGAAGAGCAGCCAGACATTTAGGGGATAGTTTTCATCACAATGAAAATGAGTCACAGTAAAGAAAAAATTCAGTTACAAAGAAAGATACTTCTTGGCCATGACTCAAGAGTTAATGATGCCATTAGCTTATGTTCATTGAGTGATTTCTATTCATCAGGCACTGGCTAAGACAATTCCTGACTCCTCCCTTCCCTTCCCTTCCTCTCTCTTTTTCTCTTTCTCTCCTCTCCCTCCCCTCTTATTCTTTCTTGGGTTGAACCAAAAGGCAGTCTACCTCTGAGCTTTTAAGCTACTATAGCCTCAGGGTTTTTAAAAAAATTTTTTTCACTTTGAAACAGGGTCTCTAGTAGTTGCTGAGGCCACCCTTGAACCTGTGATCCTCCTATCTCAGCCTCCCACGCACTTGGATTACAGGGGCGTGCCATCGCACCTCACTTGTGCTAAGCCTCTCTTATCTATACCTTATTAATCATCCCAACAACCCTTTTGAGGTAGGTGTTATCATTACATCAGTTTTACAAAGGAAAAAGTTGGTGTTTAAGAAATTCAACAACTTCCTCATACATCCTTATACGGGTGCGATGACAACCAGAATTTAAACCTAGCGTTCTGAGTTGGCAATCTATGTTTTTCACAACTATATTTTAGGACAGTGTGTTTTTGTGTGGTTTTCTTCTCTTAAAGTGGAAGACTTCCTGGGCCCAAAAGCCAAAGAAAGTTTTCTGAAAAGAAAGTTCTGGTGATAGGTGTCTGGCCCTTCACCATCACTCCAGAGACTAATTAGTGTCCGAAACATTTAGCTCCCATGATTGCTGAGCTTTTCTCCTTGGACCCTGGAGTGAGTTGCACAGGACAGCCTCTTAGAGGAAGAATGTGGCTACCTCTGCCCATTAAAATAATGAACTCCCAGAGGCCATTAGGAGGACTTGGTAATGAGGAGTATGGATGCAGGGGTGTACACAGAGGCCAATGTATAAAAAATTGACAGAGCCAGAAACCCCACATAGAGCAGTAGGAAATATAGATGAGCTAAACCTTGCCAAAGATGTAATGGGAGCAACCAGTATTTTTTTCTTTGGTAGCACAAGACCTCAGGACACTTCTGCCTAAATTAATTCAGTAAGTCCAGCTCATTCCTTCCTACCACATTCGTCCAATCAAGGACAATTATGAATTCTCAGCCTATTCCACTTTCTGATTTTTTTATACTTTTATTGGTACATTGTAGTTATACACAGTAAAAGCCAAAGTTATACAAACATACATGCACACAGCATTGGGTGACATTTTTTTAAAGGGGTAGAATGGGAAAAGTAACAGTTTTGTATAAATGGAGTCTTTAGAACAATACCCGGTATACAATATGTGCATAATTATATTATGATTGTGATTATATTATGATTATTGCTTTTGATTATGTTTGTTTTATTCTAATAATAGGTCCAATATAATAACTCCTAGGTCAAATGCTCTGCTACACTCTGAGGATAAACAGCGGAAATTAATTCGTTCAGTAATTATTGCTGGATGCCTATGTTTCAGGCACTGTAGGTGTACAGATGGGCCAAACAGAACAGACAAGTCTCCCTGCTTGCCTCGTAATGGTTTGCTCTCTGGTAGAGAACATTTTATTGCAGTTAGAAACATCAAATTCATATTATTTCCTTTTAGAAGGAACAACAGATTGACGTCATAGTGGAGAATTATGACATCAGTTTTGTTTACTCGATCAGCGACTTGCAAAGAGATTTAAATTTTTGATTTATTTATTTACTTATTTTGTGGTGCTGGGGATCAAACCCAGAGCCTTTGACCATGCTTGGCAGGTGCTCTACCACTAAGCTGAATATCCAGCCATTACACTTTTAAAAAACACAAAGATAAAAAGCAGTTTTTAATAAGTGAATAACAGTGAAACACAAGTAGGCAGGCTTCGGTGCAAACTTTAATGGACAAATTCCCTACGAATGATAAAATATCAGCAACTTTAATTTTGCCACCAATGCTTCTCCAGGGAAGTTTTGACTTTTTAATACCCATTTCTATTTCCCCATCTTGATATCAGGACAGGGCCAGCCTGTCTGTCCTTGTGTGTGTATGTGTATGGTATTGGGATTAAACACGGGGGCATCCTATCTACCAGCTATACCTCCAGTCCTTTTTATTTTTGAAACAGGGTCTTGCTAGGTTGCTGAGGCTGACCTCTAACCTGTAATCTTCATCTTGGCCTCCCAAGTACTGGCATTACAGGCATGTGTCAACATGCCCAGTAGAACCTGTATTTCTTAATTGCCAAATGTGCATTACTTATCTTAGGTTTTCAAAGTGATACTATGATCTGGCTGATGACATCAAAGCTGTTCTTTTTCAATAATTGTCCTAAATATCTAACCCTCTCTGCCCCCATTTTCTCTTGTCAAGGAAATATTAATTTCAGCTAGTTCTTGACTACCCTGGCTCATCAATTTTAATAAACTCTGAGATTGCTCCCTCTGCCTTCCTTATGAGGGTGTGTTCCTAGTTCTTACATTCTATAATGGTATAGATTGGGCTAGTCCAAATTTTTATCTTCCACTGAATTTTATGTGATGACTTGTATAAAAATTCAAAATTTCTCTAGTTTTAAATCTGTCCACATAACATTTCTTTCTCTTAGTTTCACCATCTGGAAGAATGAATTATTAGATTGTGGCTTGGATTTCCTTCCTAAAATGAACTATGTAAAAAATTATAGCTGATTGCATTCAGTTGTCTTGAGAACTTTTATAAGGAATGCAAAGCAATGCTCAAGTTTATTCTTATCTTAATCTGATCTATATTTTTAAGTTAGAAAATCTAAAAAATTTCCTAAGAAACCCAATTTCAAAAGGGCCTTGGAAGTCTTCTGACTCAACATTTGAGAAAGCGAATTTCTGGGGGAGATAAAGTGGGTTTTTTTTTTTAATATAACTCTCACCAAGGTAGGAATAGAGTTGAAGACAAAATTTGCTTTTTAACTCCTGTCACTTTCTACACCATTAGACAGAATCTCTTTAGTCAACAAGTTCATAACATATTGACTTTATTATTTATTTTATTTTATTTTTTGTGGTACTGGAAGTTGAACCTAGGGACATTTTACCTCTGAGTTACACCCCCATTCCTTTTTATTTTTATTTTTAGTTTCATATAGGGTCTTGCTAGTTTGTGTGTGCGTGGGGAGGTACTGGGGGTAGAACACAGGGGCTTTCTACCTCCAGGCTACATTCCCAGACCTATTTTTATATTTTATTTTGAAACAGGCTCTCACTAAGTTGCTGAGAGCCTCACTAAGTAGCTGAGGCTGGCTTTGAACCTGTGTGATCCTCCTGTCTCAGCCTCCCAAGTGCTGGGATTATAAGCATGCACCGCCACGCCTGGCTCTTGCTAGGCTTTGGAGAATCTCCTTAAATTACTGAAGCTGTCCTTGAATCTGAGATCCTCCTGTCTCAGTCTCTGAGTACCAGGATTACAGGCATGCACCGTCACATTCAGCTAACACACAGACTTTAAATAATGTTGAGGGGTCATCATACCATGGCTTGCTCTGGGAAGACTTTGCCTGGAAGATGGCTCTAATTGCAACTGGATGCTAACTGTAAGTTTCCCATTCTTATAGTTATAAACAGAATCCACCTGACCACAGGCTTGCTTCTTTTCTTTACACAGGGAACAAGTCTATGGCTGTAGGAAGGAACAACACAATTGTGACAAAATTCATCCTTCTGGGGTTTTCAGACCACCCTCAGATGAAGGTTTTCCTTTTTGTGTTATTTCTGGGGATCTACCTCCTGACCCTAGCCTGGAACCTGAGCCTTATCAGCCTCATCAGGATGGACCCTCACCTACACACACCCATGTACTTCTTCCTCAGTAACTTGTCCTTCCTGGACATCTGCTATGTATCCTCCACAGCCCCCAAGATGCTTTCTGACATCATCACCGAGCAGAAAACCATTTCCTTCATTGGCTGTGCCACACAGTACTTTGTCTTCTGTGGAATGGGACTGACCGAATGCTTTCTTTTGGCAGCCATGGCCTACGACCGCTATGCCGCCATCTGCAACCCGTTACTCTACATGGCCCTCATATCCCACACCCTTTGTTTAAAGCTGGTGGCCGCTTCCTATGTGGGTGGATTCCTCAGTTCCCTGATTGAAACCTACTCTGTCTATCGGCACGATTTCTGTGGGCCCAATGTGATCAACCACTTCTTCTGTGACCTTCCCCCGGTCCTGTCTCTGTCCTGCTCTGACACCTTCACCAGCCAGGTGGTGAACTTTGTCGTGGGTGTCATCGTTGGTGTGGTGTCTGCCCTTGTGATCCTCATCTCTTATGGCTACATCATTGCTGCTGTCTTGAGGATCAGCTCATCTCGAGGTAGGAGCAAGGCCTTCAGCACCTGCACCTCTCACCTGACGGCGGTGACCCTCTTCTACGGCTCTGGCCTCTTCATGTACATGCGCCCTAGTTCCAGCTACTCCCTCAGTCGGGACAAGGTGGTGTCCATATTCTATGCTGTGCTGATCCCCATGGTCAATCCCATCATCTATAGTTTTAGGAATAAGGAGATTAAAGATGCTGTAAGGAAGGTGGTGGGACGGGATCGTGTGCTTTCTCCAGGGTCATGTTTCTGACCCTAGGCCAATATTCACAATGGAGTCATGAGCTGGGTCAATAGTGCAGGACTTTATGTACTTATATTTGGACCACTTGATCTATATGATGATTTTTCTCCCCTTTCTAAGACTCTACTAACCAGTTTATCTATTGGTGATTAGAAGATGACTTTACCATTTTTAGGTTGCAGAATAAATAGCATTGCATAGGTTGAGGTTTCAAATACTCCATTTAGCCATGACCAAAAAAAAAAAACAACAACCTTAGAATCTGTGTCTCTAGGGAGGGAAACTATTGGGAAAAAAATGTTAATCCAGAACTCAAGGCAGGATTCTGACAGCATTATGGACCCTAACTGGGTGATACTTTCAGTAAACACAATTGCTTTTTCCCTCTTCTGAGATTCCCAAATACTTTACTTAGAGAACATGGCCATAAGGAAGACACCCTCTCATGTCTGAGAATCATGGCTAGTAGACCACACTGAATTATGGAGGTACAGCAACCATCTTTAGATGTATTAAGGCAGGAATTCAGATTTGAGTCTTACTAACAAAACAAATGTAACAACTCTTGGATAATTTAGTCAACCATACAAAGAAGTGGTCCCTATAATTATTTAAATAAAACCAAGGAAATATTATTTAAGCCAAAAGTAATAGCTTTTTTTTCTTTTTTTTTTGTGGTTCTAGGGATTGAACCCAGGGCTGTTCTACCTCTGAGCTGCAGCCTCAGCTATTTTTATCTTTTCTTTTAAAACAGGGTCTCACTGAGGGTTGTTGAGAGCCTTGCTACACTGCTGAGGCTGTCCTTTAACCTGCAACTCTCCTGTCTCAGCCTCTCAAGTACTGGGATTACATACATGCCTCACCATGCTCGGCTAGGTAACAGCTTTCTAACCCAAATTCAAAGTGTTTTAGGAATCTGAAGAGGAGCACATCCTCATTTGGGATAAAAGTTTCTCTGTTTTTAACCAGGTTTCTTATAAGTTCTATGTAAGAACTTGGCCAGGGAACTGAAGACAGTGATTGTCCTCCTCCACATTTTCTCAGAACATATTATGTGTCCATACATTGGTGATGAAAACTGGTGATAAAAAATAAATGTACTTAGTGCTGACCTTTCTCGGGCAGCCATAAAAAAAGTGAGTAAATGAATTCTACTTGTGTTTCTTGGACAAGGTACTTGGACCCCGTGTGCTTCAGTTTCTCACTTGTAAAATAAGAGCAAATGCCCTCTTAGTCTTATTGTGAAGAATTAAATGATTCATACACGTAAACACTTAGAACACTGCCTTCCATAGAGTAAGAGTGCTTTTATTATGATGAATTGGATGATCACTTTCCAAGCCAATAAAATAGAAGACATTCTCTTCCCTTGGTACAAAATGTGATCTTTGTAAAGGCTTTTGATACACTAGAAAGAGAGTCTAGAGACACAGTAGCAAAAAGTGGCTAAGAGTACTCATTCTGAAGTCATCTGACCTGTGATGATGAATCTCATCTCTGCCATTTTTGTAGGCATGTGGCCTTATGAAAGTGCCACACAGGCTCCATTCTCTTCACTCATATATAAAGTGCTTTTTTGCCGGGTGTGGTGGCGCACGCTTGTAATCCCTGCGCTTGGGAGGCGGAGACAGGAGGATTGCATAGGTTTGAAGCCAGCGCGCTGGTTTAAGAGACCCTGTTTTTCGTGCTGGGCGTGGTGGCGCACGCTTGTAATCCCTGTGCTTGGGAGGTGGAGACAGGAGGATCACGCAGGTTCAAAGCCAGCCACGCTGGCTTAAGAGACCCTGTTTCCAAATTTTAAAAAATATAAAATAGGTCTGGGAGTGTAGCCCGGTGGTAGAAGGGCTTCCAGGAACCCCAGTACCACCAAAAAACAAACAAAAACAAAAAAGTGCTTTTTCACTATAGAATTGATACAACAATCAAGTGAGAATATGCATGAGAAGGGCTAATGCATGAGAAAGCACCCAGCATAAGGTAATTCTTAGTACATGTTAGCTTATGTCATTAGTCGATATTCTTGATTTTGCATAAATCAAGAAAAACCCAGGTTAATGTGCTAAGAAGAGGCAATAGCTTTGAAATATACCCTCCCATTGGGACATACCATTCTTAGTGAAAATGCTTACCCAGGACTCTAATCTCCGCCCTTTCTCTTGCGTATCAGAAGTAGTCCTTAGGGAATTAGAAAAAACCCAGGTTCTTAGAAGTGGCTGTATACAGAAATGTTACCAATCGTGCCAACACTGTCAGCTATGTAGATACTACCTCCTTTTTCTTTCTTTCTTTCTTTTTAAAAATTAATTTTGGCAGTGGGGATTAAAGCTGGGGTACTCTACCTCCTAGCAATACCTCCAGCTCTTTTAAGTTTTTATTTTGAAACAAGGTCTTGCTAGGTTGCTGAGGTTGACCTCAAATCTGTGATCTTCTCATCTTAGCTTCCCAAGTGCTGGGATTACAGGTACGTGTCACCACACCTGAATTCCTCCTTTTTCTTAAAGGCATTCTTTTTTATTTACTTTTCTTCATCTGCATTCCAGCAAGCTGAGTTCCTATCCTTCACTTTACCAATTTTCAAAATAATAGTTAATCTAAACTACTTCCAATGCCAAAGATTGTTGAAACAATACAAGTTAATTCCTCAATGAAAAAAGCCTCATGCTTTGAATTTAGACCAAACTATCACTGATCTATTGTCATCTTTAAACTTCGTGTGTGTGTGTGTGTGTGTGTGTATGTTTGTGTGTGTGTGTGTGTGTGTGTGTGTGTGTGTGTGTGAGAGAGAGAGAGAGAGAGAGAGAGAGAGAGAGAGAGAGAGAGAGAGAGAGAGAGACTGGGGGTTGAACCCAGTGGTGCTCTACTATTGAACTACATACTCAGCCTTTTTATATACTTTTTAAAGTTTTTTTTATGAAGAAAAAAGATCATGAAAAGTTTTTTAACAATTTTTTATTGAACATAAATAGTATACATTTAAACTATATTTGCTGCCCTCTTTTTTTTAAAAAACTTTTTAAAAACTTTTTAAAACTTTTTAAAACTTTTTTAAAACTTTTTAAAGTTTTGAGACAATGTCTCACCAAGTTACTCAGCTTGGCCTTGAATTTGCAATCCTCCTGCTTTCCCCTTCCCAGTAACTAGGATTCTAGGTATATACCTCTGCACCTAGCCCTTTTTCAACTTGTTTTTGATGAATGAAGATTCTGAATTCAAAGTCTTTGTCAAAATCTCTGTTGTCTGGCCATGCTTCTATTTATCACTAACAGAACTTTCTCTTTGCATTGAAGATACATAAAGTCCTTTTACAGTTTGCTCAACTGTCAAGGAGAAAGTAAGGCTTATTAGTTATAATTAGTTGTAGTGCATGACTTGGGATTGGTTGTAAAACTGGAATAAGTAAAAAAAAATGGGGTCTACAGTAAACCCCATATCAAATAAGACTTTCCAAATAAGTGTGCTTATTATGGTGAAATATATTTAACAGTCTATTTTCAGCACTAGAGGAATCAGGCATTTCGTAGCTATTTGAGCCAAGACAAGGCTCAATGGTTTCCAGAACAGGCTGGCTAGCTGGAGAAGGATTCACTTTAGTCAAATTAGCACAGTCTTGGGTGTGGCTCCACTGCACAACCTCCAGCAATCTTTTGCAGATGGGCTGGAGTCAACCAAGTTCAGAACAGCTCATTGCACAAACCAGAATGCCATTTTTAGCTTTCAGCAAAGAATAAATCTGCCAAGATCATTCTTGTGCAAGGGGTGTAGTTCTCCATCTGCTGAGGAAACCACACAGAAAGATAAATTATAACAGAAAGTCTATTTGGAGAGGAAGGAGTCCAAGCAAAGTGGATAATGTGCATCATTCCCACAAAGTGCCCAGCTTAGTGTTGGACAGGCTGAGGTCCTCAGCCAGGGAACTAACAATTTTTCTCTCCAAACATACCTTTTTCTCTCTCCCAAGATGACCACTCTCTCTTCTAATCAGTATCTTATTTATAGATTGATGGATATAATGAATAATAAATATATTAATGAGTAATAAATATATTATTTATAGATGGACAGATTTTTCTTTTGGTCAAAAATTATTTTCCATTAAAGTGCCCCTGTTATTTTACTTATCTCTCATGGACTGGTGTTTTTTTTATGTGTGTGTATGTGTGTGTGTTGGTGTGTGTGTTGGTGTGTGTGTGTGTGTGTGTGTGTGTGTGTGTGTGTGTGTTGGTGTGTGCTACTGGGGATGGACCTTCTATCTCTGGGCTATGCCCCTAGACCTATTTTATTTTTTATTTGGAAATAGGGTCTTGCTAAGTTGCCGAGAGCCTCACTAAGTTCTGAGGCTGGCTTTCAACCTGCTATTCTCCTGCCTCAGCCTCCCAAGAACTGTGATTACAAGTGTGTGCCACCATGCCCAGCCATGGGCTGATTTTATGGTTTGATTTGTAGAGTTGTACAGGCACTTGGTTGTTGCCCTTATGTTTCAGTAGCAGACCCTTATTTTTCATAAAAGCATATGATTATACATGTACACTCAAAATTGGTTGGTGGTGCACTAAATAGGCTCTGATGAGATTTTAACTCTCTCCCCCAAATATCAATAGTTTAATCTGTTTAGTCTTAAAATAGTCAAATTTAGGAGTTTGCCTATTCTGTGAAGAAGAAGAAGAAGAAGAAGAAGAAGAAGAAGAAGAAGAAGAAGAAGAAGAAGAAGAAGAAGAAGAAGAAGAAGAAGAAGAAGAGGAAGAAGAAGAAGAAGGACGGCGACGACAACAATGACGATGACAACAACAACAACCACCCAGGAGCACTTTACCTTTGAGCTATACTTCCAGTGCTTTTGTACCTTTTATTTTGAAACAAGGTCTCAGTAAGTTTCTGGGAGTCTCTTTCTATTGTTGAGGATGTCCTTGAAGCTGTAATCCTCCTGTCTTAGCCTCCCAAGTATTTGGATTATAGGTGGCTATTTTGTGACCATTACCCAAAATAAGAATTGCTTGCATTTTACTTGCCTGTGTTCAGATAACTGATCTTCACCTTCCCTAACCCAAAAGCCAGGCAAGGAGACCCTGACCTTCTTTCACATAAAGAGAAATGCCATGCACCCTTAGCCTTTTCCCGGTCAGCTTGATTTGTGACTATCTTTCCTGAATTCCTGCATCTTGTCTCCATGGAGATAAACCAACTGTTTATATCTGAGCTTTGCTTTTATTCTGGCCTCACTTTTATCACTCTTTCCATTCTCCTGCCAGTGCTGGCCAAGACTGCCTATGGAGCAGTATTGCGTTATTGCTCCCAGCCACTCTTCCCTATAAGAAAAAAAAAAAAAAAAAAAACAAAAAAACCATAGCTGTTGCTTGTAATCATGTAACCATGGCTTGGAACTTGTACAAACGACACAGCAGCATCTCCCTTCAGAGTCACCAGCCCCAGTAGATGCCACTGTCTAATTGGAAGAGAAACCACAGGCTCTGGTGGGAACACATTTTGGAAAGAAAACATCAGCCAGCCAAGTTCTGAAATAGAACTGTGGTGTCACAGTGGATTCCAACGTCAGCGCTCACAGACACAGCGTCAGGCATGAAATGTAAGTTTGAGTTTGTATGATGTGTTCTTGTTGGTTCTAATACGACCTCTTAAGGAAAGGGAGGCTGGGTCTGTTTCATCTTGTGAAGTCCTTAGGGAGTAAACCTAATCCGCATGGTCCAGAAATAGGAAGTCCATAAGTCAGACACATACTGAATCTCACATCTTCAAAGGACTGTAAGGTAAGGAGATAGCCTGGCAGGGGACATCTTACCCCTTGACTTGACCCTCGGCCTGCAATGCAGTTGGCGGTGAGACTCCATGTGAACCAATCAAGAAGTGGGTTCTGAGAAGTCTTGCGGTAGCCTTGCTTCCTCTCCTCCTTCCTGTGTCCTGCGATTCTTGACAGCTGGCCTCCGTCTATGCCACTTGCAGAGAAGCCATTGATTTTCTAGGTTGCGGTTCCTCTTTTGACCAGAAAGCAAAGCAGGTGTCTCTTCTATCTTTACCACTTTGGGTACTGGTAGCTTTCAGTGCCCAGAAGGCTGTGGCCTTGTTTCCCATCACACATGCCCTCCTTGGGAGTTTGACAACAGAAAGTCACTCCTGAGCTTTCTCCACTTTGGCTGGTTAAGTGCCTTTACTGGAAATCTGACCTTTTTATTCATTTAGTTTTATAATTATAATTAGCTTTACCTTCATATTACATATGACTACATATTACTTTATTTTAATTACTATTATTTCAATTGGTAGATCATAATTGTGCATGTTAACAGGCCTAACGTGATGTGGTGATCTATGTATATGATGTGGAAGGATGACATCAAGCTTCTCACATATCCATCCTTAGGTTTTTATTCTTATTTTGGTATTCAGCAGGTGCCATGTTTTAGATGAGTGTCCCCCAGGGCCCCAGTGTTAAAGACTTGGTTCCCAGGATGGTGGAGGGGATGTAACTTGAGAGATATAGGGCCTGGTAGGGGACCCTGATTAGTGAGGACATGACATGGACGGGGCTAAGGCAACCCTGTCTTTTAGTCTCTCTCTGCTTCCTGGCTCACAGTGTCAACAGTGTGTTCCATCAGGCACCTCCTGCCGTTGCCACCGGGCACCCCCAAACATGCACTAGAGCCTTCAGAACCAGGAGCTAAATAATCTTCCTCTCCCCTCTGCTCCCTTTTTCTCCTCTCTCCTCTCTCTCTCTCTCTCTCTCTCTCTCTCTCTCTCTCTCTCTCTCTCCCCTCTCCTCTCCTCTTCTCTTCTCTTCTCTTCTCTTCTCTTCTCTTCTCTTCTCTTCTCTCTCTCTCTCTCTCTCTCTCTCTCTCTCTCTCTTTCTCTCTCTCTCTCCCCCCCCCTTCTTGGTACTGAGGATTGAACCCAGGAAATTCTTTTTTTTTCATATTTATTTTTAATTGGTGCACTGTATTCATACATCATAGTGGGATACATACTTTTGTAGACATACATGCACACATTGCCCAGTCAGCCCCCACCCGATCCCCACCCCGTTCTCTCCTTATCCCCCCCTCCTATGCTTGGCTTAGTAGTTGACATCTAGTATTATAGCAATTTATCCAAAATTAAAAATGATAATCTCTCATAAGAGTTTCATTTGTCTGATACCAAGCTTTTGATGACTTAAAGATAACATTTCAATATTTCTTTTTGCTTTCTTTCTTACCAGAGAATCTATTTTTTTCTATTTTTTAGGTGAAACTATAATATATTTATATATTTATTTTTCAGAAAAAAAAATCTATCCTAATATGGAATATGGACTCTAGGTACCCACATCGATCTTGAAAAAGAACAAAGCTAGAAGATATATATTTTCTGATTTCAAACCATATAAAGCTACAATAATTGAAACAGTGTAGTACTATTCTAAAGGCAGATATATAAACCATTGGAGTTAAATAAAAGCCTAGAGCTAAATTCTTCCCTATATTGTCAAGTTATTTTTGACAAGGTTTCCACGAACATTTGGTGGTGGAAATAATAATTTTTAACTAAGTATTGTTGAAACATAATAATTACATGGAAAAGAATAAAATTGGACCCTTACCTAATCCCATATACAAGTATTAACTCAAAATAGATAAAAGACCTAAATATAAATCTTAAGACTATAAACTTTTAGGAGAAAATCTGGGTCATAAAACCTCACAACATTGAAATTGGCAGTGATTTCTTGGTTATGATTTCAATGGCACAGGCAACAGAAGAGTATACAAGCTCCCTAAAAAATAAAAAACATATTGTATATCCAAAGACAATGTAAACAGAGTTAACAGTTACTAATAGAATGGGATAAAATATTTCCAAATGCTATATCTGAAGGTATATTAATATTCCAACTAGAAATCCTAAAAATTAACAACAATAAAGGCAAACAATACCCTTTAGAGATAGGTAAAAGACTAACATAAATAATGAATCTCCACAGATAACCAGTCTTAGTTGTCTGTTGGATGGGAAATCTTGTTTCTCTGGTTCTGGTGTGTGTTACCTATTTCTTCTTTGTAGTTAATCTCTTTGAGTATTTTCTCTAGTGCTGGTTTTGAAGACATAAATTCCTTCAGTTTCTGTTTGTCATGGAAGCTTCTTATTTCTCCATCTAATTTGATAGAAAGTTTTGCTGGGTAGGAAATTTTTGGCTGGAAGTTGTTTTCTTTCAAAATTGGGAATATGTTACTCCAAGCCCTTCTGGCTCTCATGACTTGGTTTGGGAAGTCTGGAGTGATTCTAATTGGTTTGCCTCTGAATGTCACTTGGCCCTTTGCTTTTGTTGCCTTTAAGATTCTCTGCTTGGCTTCCACATTGGTCATTTTGACAATTATGTGGCGTGGGGATCCTCTTCTCTGATCCTGTCTAAAGGGAGTTCTATAAGTTTCCTGGACCTGCGTATCGACCTCTTGCTCTATGTCTGGAAAATTTTCTGCTATTACTTCCTTGAAGAGATTGTTGATCCCTTTAGTTTCACTTTCTTTTCCCTCCTCTATTCCAATTTTTCTTAGGTTAGCTCTCTTAAAATGGGCCCATATTTCTTCAATATCAGATTCCTGCTGTCGGATATTTTTTCCTAGATTAGAAACTATGCGTTCATTTTTGAAATGATCATCTTCTAAGAGCGAGATTCTGTTCTCCATGTGTTCTAATCGGTTGTTTGTGCTTTGAATTGAGGCTTTTACTTCATTAATTGCATCCTTTATCTCTTTTTGGCTCTCTCTGAGTTCTTTTCGAAGCACCTCTATTATTTCTACAGTTATTTTCCTGATTTGATCTTCTAGAAATCTCTGATTTTCTGTTTTATCGGGTTCTGATGTTGTGGGGTTGTGAGCATTAATTGCTCCAGTATTATTCCTCTTTCCCATGATTTCGGAAGTTTGTGCCTTCTCTGGGTTCTTCCCTTGGGTCACTATGACTTCACTTAAGGTGCTCTGGATCTCGAGTCAGTAGTATCTCAGACCCCACTACTCCTTTACTGGGTTTTATCACAGAGTCTCCGACCCAGAGAGTCGATAGAGGCTGCTTTAGACCGTGGGGGGTGCCAGGTTGCACGTTCTCCTATGGTGTGATATCACTGCCACCGCCCCTCTCCCACTGGGTCAAGTCCCAGTGAGTACAGTACTGGGATTTCTCCGCTGTGGCCCGCAATTTGAATCACTATTCTTGAGTACGCAGATGTAGCTGTAGTGAGTTCTGTGCTGCTGCCGCCGGTGGCAATATGGCGCCGCTGCTACGCCCTTGGCTGTTGGGCTGGCGTTTTTTTTTTTTTTTTTTTTTTTTTTCCTGGTTTTGATTTCCACTCTGAATCCCTGCAGCGTGTGCTGAGCTCAGATACTGGGAGCTTTAGATGTCCTCTGCGCTGAGAAATCCCGCCTGGCTGTTCCGCAGCGGCTCCCCTCGACTTGCTGTGGCCGTCCCGTGAATTCGCCGGCAGTATGGCGCTGCTGCCGCGTCTGCCGCGTCCTCTGGCGTGAGGATATCCTCTGTGGCTCTGTTCTCAGTCCGCTTCCTCTCTGGAGCCTGGTGATTTTTTGTTTCTCTGGTGATGTTGTTTTCTGGCTTTGAAAGGCGCTGATTTTGTGGTAATGGATATTTGTTGTTAGCGGGGCTCTTAAGCCCCGCTTTTCTCGGTCGCCATCTTCCCGGAAGTCCCCGAACCCAGGAAATTCTACCTCCAAGCTACACTTGCTGAGGCTGTCCATGAACCTGAGATCCTCCTGTCTCAGCCACCCAAGCACTGGGATTATAGGCATGCCTCATCATGCCTGGACACTCTTTTCTCTTTGTAAGTTATTTTCCTCAGGTATTTCATTGTAGTAGCAAAAAGTGGACTGCATTTCCTTAAAGCTAAGTTTGACAGTGTCTTTTCTCTGTTCTCAAAAGGTTAACTTTTGTCTTGGAGGAGTTCTGAGTGGGGTTCAGAGTAGGATGGAGAAGAATCTTGCTTCAATAAAGTCTTCTGGGATATTATCTCTCTGTCTGTTTTGTGTTCCAAAAAGGGAGAAGAAGATGGTTTCAAAGCACGCTCTCTGTCACCTGGACTTATTACGCTGTTAACTGGACCCTCAGTACCCAGCATTTGAACAGTGTCTGGCACATCCCATGTGCTTAATCAACATTTGTTTAGTGAATAAATTAACATTAGTATTTTAATACAAATCTTAATATTTCAGTTTATATCAAGTAAAAATTATCTGGTCGCATATGCTCAATAAAACTTCAGTAATATTTTAAAAATAAGATGAATAGCTCATGTGGAAGGCAAGTTTGTGGTAGAGGGAAATATGGTTATTATGACTTTAATTTTTAGGATATATTAGATAACAACAGCATATATCCATTTGTTTTAAAAAGAGTTGGATTTGTAGTGAAATTAATCAATATTATGTATAGTAGGGCTTTTTTTCATATCAAATCAAGTAAAATCTGATTTCAGATCAAATCAGATAAAATCAAATAGATATTTATTTTGGATTTTAAGTTTAGGATAAAGGATTTCTTAGTTTTTTGTCTTCTCAGATTGCAACTTAGAGTTTTTTAAAACCTTTAATGGTGATTTTTTTAATTTTTAAATTTATTTTATTTTATTTTTTATTGGTGCATTGTAATCATATATCACATTGGAATACAAGACTTGAGAGGATATACAAGCACACATCATCCAATTAGCTCTCATCCAGCCCCCATCCCATTCCCTCCCCCTCCCTCGATCCCATGCTTGTTTGGTGATTAACTTTGATACATATGTTTATGTACCTCCTGCATTCTAAAGAGGCTCCATCCTCCCCTATTCCATACCCTCTGATTGGTCACCTTAGTTGCTTCACTATAGGGCCCTTTCTATAGCTCGACCTCTTCCTGTTGCCCCTTTCCTCCTAGTTTTTGCTGATTAGGGGAAGGACCTGATTTTTATTTTCTGTGATATTTCTCTGTGCATGCCGTGTTGCAAGTACTGATCCCACTCTTGATGGCCCCAGTAGTGGCCTGGCTACCCGGTGGACTGATCCAGACCTCACTGGCTCAAGCAGCGGCCTTGACTCATGGGAGGCCCCGATTCTGGTCTTGCTGGCCCCAACACTGGCCTAACCCCTCAGCTGGCTCCAATCAAGGCAGGACTCCAATACTGGCCTCAATAGCTGCCTTGCCTCTCGGAAGGCTCCGATGTCGGCCACTGGCCCTGGCACCGGCCTAACCCCTCAGCAGGCTCTGATCCCGGCCTTGGAGGTTCCAGCTCCGGCCTTGCCTCACAGCAGGTTCCAATCCCAGCCTTACCGGCCTTACCTCATGGCAGGCTCCACTGCTGGCCACTGGCCCCAGCATCAGCCTAACCCCTCAGCAGGCTCCAATCCCAACCTCAGAGGCCCTAGTAGTGGCCTTGCCTCCTGGCAGGCTCAGATGCCGGCCGTTGGCCCCGGCATCGGCCTAACCCCTTGGCAGGCTCCGATCCCGGCCTTGGAGGCCTCAGCACCGGCCTTGCCTCACAGCAGGCTCTGATGCTGGCCACACTGGCCCCTGCACCGGTCTAACCCCTTGGCAGGCTCCGATCCCAGCCTCGGAGGCCTCAGTAGCGGCCTTGCCTCACGGAAGGCTCCGATGCCAGCCGCTGGCCCCGGCACCAGCCTAACCCCTCAGCAGGCTCCAATACCAGCCTCGGAGGCCCCAGCACTGGCCTTGCCTCACGGCAGGGTCCGATGCTGGCCATTGGCCCCGGCACCGGCCTAACCCCTCGGTGCGACGGGCTTGCTCAGTTTGGGCACAATAAATCTGGGCATTGAGTCCGCTCGGGACCGAGATTCTCAGAAAGGTGGGCAAAGGCTTTGGTTGTGGTTCTGTGGGGGTTAATTTCTGCAGCGATTCCTCTCCCTTATCAAGTAAAAGCTTCTTCAAGTCCCCTTAAGCATGGGGTCTAGTCCCCGGGGGCTTGGGAGAGAGGAATCTGAAGAAATGACGTGGACAACTGCCTCTTGTACAGCTAACAAAGTTTTAATTTTCATAACTAGTACTTATACCCTTATTCCCAGTGTAAACACCAAAGGACAATAGTGAGGCATTAAGTGTAAACAGGATAAAAGAAGATCCATGCCGTCACAGTTTAAAATTCATCTGGGACTTGGCAATTACAGTCAGCCCCCTTGGCTTTTGTGATTGAAATCAGGTTTCTGGCCTCACAGGTGAACCCTAGAGGGCAAGGTCTGGAGTCCGTAAAGGAGTCCACAAAGGCAGGGGTCACACCCAAAGTCCATTTTGGAGAAATTCAGTCTTCTAGGATCTCCTTTAATTCTTTTGGAGTCTTTTGTCTCTAGGGCTTAGTCCATGCCCTCCTCTGCCTGGCAAGGTCCAGAGGGCTACAGTGAGAATTTGTCTGGTCCTGTCTGCTCTGCCATCTCCTATGAGGCAATACTTATATTACAGTTAGTAGACAGGGCCAAAAACATTATAATACAGGTGATTGGATTTCTATAATTGTTCTCTAATGAATAATCTTGAAGCCAGTTTTTATTGCAGACATTTGGGTTTTTTACTATCCTGCTGCTGAGTCACAAACGGTAGGATTTCCTTAAGTCAAGGCTAGAAAAAAGCTTATTTGCATCTCTAAGAGGGAAGCAGATGGCCCAGATTCCAGAGAGACAATTTTATATCTCTTTGGAGAATGGGGCAAAAGGTAGGAACTTGTGCTTGCAACTTCCTCTGCTGGCAGAGAGGTGTTGGGAGCTAATCTGTAGATCAAAGGACCTGCCTGCAGAAAGGCCAAGAGGAATTTTGCAGCCTTTCTCCGGCCCCTCAATTCTGATTGTACTTTATTACAGCTGGAGCAATGCAGAGAAAGCCTGAGGGCTCAAACATTTTACTGGAAAATTTATCTTTCACGGACTCAACTTCTTCCACAGTCCTAATTCTAGGGATCCCATTTTACATCATTGGAGCTTATTAGTATAGAATTCTAAAAGCAAGGAGTACTTTTGCCAGAGATGACGCTTCCTTCTTGGGGCTATTGCCTCTGTGAAGCATGCTGATTTTACAAGCGTTTTTCATGCACGTATATGCCGAGAAAGGATGGTGGCACCTAGGCAGGCTCTTATCCCAGCCTCGGAGGCCCCAGAACCTGCCTTGCCTTATAGCAGGCTCCGATGCTGGCCGCTGGCCCCGACATCGGCCTAACCCCTTGGCAGGCTCTGATCCCGGCCTCGGAGGCCCCAGTAGCAGCCTTGCCTCACAGCAGGCTCTGATGCCGGCCATTGGCCCTGGCACCAGCCTAACCCCTTGGCAGGCTTTTATCCTGGCCTCGAAGGCCCCAGCACCGGCCTTGTCTCATGGCAGGCTCCGATGCCGGCCTCACTGGCCCCAGCACCGGCCTAACCCCTCGGCAGGCTCCAATCCCGGCCTCAGAGGCCCCAGCACCAGCCTTGCCTCATGGTAAGCTCTGATCATGGCCTTACTCGCCCCGGCACCAGCCTAACCCATTGGCAGGCTCTGATCCCGGCCTTGAAGGCCCCAGCACTGGCCTTGCCTCATGGCAGGCTCTAATCCCAGCCTCACTGGCCCCAGCATCAGCCTAACCACTCGGCAGGCTCCGATCCCAGCCTCAGAGGCCCCAGTAGTAGCCTTGCCTCACAGCAGGCTCTGATGCCAGCCATTGGCCCCAGCACAGGCATAACCCCTTGGCAGGCTCTGGTTCCTGCCTCGAAGGCCCCAGCACTGGCCTTGCCTCATGGCAGGCTCTAATCCCAGCCTCACTGGCCCCAGCATCAGCCTAACCACTCGGCAGGCTCCGATCCCAGCCTCAGAGGCCCCAGTAGTAGCCTTGCCTCACAGCAGGCTCTGATCCCAGCTTTGCTGTGTCCGTCGCCGGCCTCACCCCTTGGCAGGCTCCAATCCAAGCACCCTCTTCGCCCAACCAATTGTCCCATGTTCTCGAGGGTGTGTGGTGGTAGCATTCTGCCTCTGGGGTCATTACTTCAAAGGTTCCAGGTATAATGCATCAGATCTCTGCCTCCCATGAGTACTGGCCACTGCCATTGCCACTGCCTCCACCATTTCAAATCTTTTCCAAGCTCTTTTTTCACTCTGAATGTTGTCCAGTGTTCCTAAGCATGCGCGACAGTAGCATTCAACATTTGGTGCAATTTCACCAAAAAAAAAATAAGGTTGGTAGGATCCGATTTCTGCTTCTCCTGAATACAAGTCTCCACCGCCATCATGGAGACCGCTTTCAACACCATCTTTCTCTTTGGTCTCTACTAAACTCTCTCCTTACAGGTGATGTCCAAGATTCTTAACAATAAAGAGAAACAGCAGTCCTCCTTCACGGGGAATTTTTCCATAAGTTCCAGTGCATTTGGATAAGTTTTGTCTGCATCTCCAGTATCCTGGCATCTGCCACAGCCTTCTTGACCCTTCTCTGATATTTTTCTTTTTTCTTTTTCTTTTTCTTTTCCTTTTTTTTTTTTTTAAATAAGAGAAGACAGTATGTGTGGTTTGAGGAGGTAGTGGGATCAGGCACTCAGTAGCACTCTGACCCGGCCTGGTTTCCCCATGGGTCCAGCGTGCTCCGCACTACTCCGCCTGGGGCCCAGGGTCCTGCGACCCAGCCCCGGCTGTTCCAGGGTCCGGCGTGCCCCTCCAGACCCCTGCCCGGGACCCAGGGTCTTACTGGGCCCAGTTTCTCCAGGGGTCTGGTGTGCTATGCGCTGTCCAGCCCGGGGCCCAGAGTCCCGTGACCTGGGCCCCCTAATGGTGATTTTAGAATGAAAGTTTCTCATGCTTTAAATATTAATACATATATGGATATAAATATTTATTACTCAGGAGTAAGACATTAAGAACATTAAAAATTGTTTTGTCTGTAAACAGTAGGCTGTGAAAATGAATCCAATAACAGAATAAACTAATTTTATGAGCAGAGGTGGTAAACATAAAATTAAGATGAAATAAATGTGATTAAAATATATAAACACACAAAAAGTTTCAATTCAAGGATAATAAAGGGAAATTAAAACAATTTTTCTACTTAATAAAATATCAGTAAAAGGCTAATGTTAAAATAATTAAAAATTGAATTATCTGAAGTTGGAGAAAATAAAATGGGCAAAGGCATATAGTTACTTTTTTGTAGCAAAAATATAAATGGTTAAATTTGCAAATATTGTGAAATTTTGTTAAACATATGTGTTGGATCAACACACTTGTCTTTATTCCTTCCTAGAGTCCATTTAAATTGACAGCAAAATATTTTAAATTAATTTTATCAGAGAAATTATAATTATTCATAATATTAGGATTCACTGTAATATATTCATAATATTTACACATGTACATAACATAATGTGGTTGATTTCATTGCCCAGTAAAAAACATAAAATTGCAGCTGGGTATGGTGGTACATGCCTGTTATATCAGTTCCAGGGACAACACACACACACACACACACACACACACACACACACCATAAAACCTTCCAGATATGGAGAACAAGAGAAATCATGAGAAAAGTTGGAAGATGGAAAGCATGTGCAAGTGAAGCAAACAGTTCAGAATCCCTAAGCCTGAAAGCTATCCTGGATAGGGCAGAGGGCAGGGAGAGCAAATTGATTTCCATTGCATTACTCCAAAAAGGACCAGAAGTCGAAGGTACTAGGATCTTGCATAGAGTGGATGGAGCTTAAAATTGGTAATTTAGTTGAAATTCTAAACAACCAGATTTTTAGACCAGCCCTTCATTCAGGCAGCCCACCCCTATCATCCCTCCACACTCCTGCAGAAGACTGGAGGTTTATTCTCTAGAGATAGAAGCAGGGATTAGCACTCTGGATATCAGCCATCTCTAGGGGGAAAGGTAAACATAGGCGGTTAGATCCTGTCTGCACAGTGAGATGTCCGAGCCCCTCCCTTCCAAACACCCCCATCCATTGGCGCTTCCAGCTCTTAGAACACTTCTGGCTGGTTGATATCTCTTGGACAGGAGGCTGGAGAACCTGTTCCTCTGTGGAGAAAATTATTCCCATGAGAAAAATGATTGTTGACGCTCACTGCTGGAGTTAAATGGAGCAATTGCAAAGAGCCTACCAACTGGCTGGCAGGAAGCCCATTAGAGCACATTCCCTGACTGTATTGGTCAGGATTCACTAGAACAACAGAACTCAGAAAATGTAGGCGATAAAAGGAGGTATATCAAGTCAGTGTGCAGTCCAGAACAGTGCAATCTCAAGTTTCTGACTGCATGTGGAGAGCTGGAGGAGCCCATATGCAGTTGAGCAGTACAAGAGCTGGAGTCTCCGAATCTGAGTGACCACTAATTCAGTCCCAGATTAAGATGGAAGGCCAGGAAACTCTCTGGAGAAATGATGGTGACGGTCCCATTTCAAGTGCTGAAGACCAATATCAAAAACGAGAGCAGATGTGCTTTCTTCAGGAAGAACCATGCATGTCTCCATGCAGACTTCTTCCTCTTTTATTCAGGTGCTGTGCCTACCAGAACCATGCTGTGTGCATTCAGGGCAGGACTTCCCTTTCAATCTGCCATTACACAAACCAATCATCTCACCAACATACCCAAAGTCACATCATCTTAAGTGTTTAATGATCCAATCAAATTGACAATCCAGAATCACTCACTACCACACTGACCATGATCATCAAGCCTCAGATCTTCTTTGATTTTATTTTTTCTCTTTTTTAAAAGATCTTATTTTTTTAAGCCGAGTGAGGGGGCACACACTTGTAATCTCAGTGCCTGGGAGGCTGAGACAGAAGGATCACAGCTTCTTCCAGCCTCAGCAATCTAAGAAACCCTCAGCAACTTATCTGTTGCTTCATAGGATCCCTAGCTGTCAAATCACAAATGGTTTAAAGCTGAATTCCATCTACTCCAATCCTCAAAGACTATTTGTTGTGACAACGTTGACACAGCTATTCTATTCTTGGTTTTATGGAAATTGTTCTGTTTCTTCCATTCTGAACAACACACAGGAAATGCAAGACCTTACTGCCCAACACTGTCTACTGGTATCCCCGTTACCATATTTTCTTAAGTTTTTTCATGCTAACCCAGACCTTTAAAAAGTGATGAGAGCCAGGCATGGTGGCACGCACTTGTAATCTTAATATTTGGGAGGCTAAGACAGAAGGATTGCAGGTTTGAGGACAGCCTCAGCAAGTAGTGAGACTATCTTCAATCTACTAAGAACCCACTTTATGTTTTATATTGAATTTTTATTCATATTTTTTATTATTTTTATGTGGAACATATTGAAAATGGCATACATTCATACTATGCTTGGTACCCCACCCCTCCCCTCCCCCACCCAACAATGAGTGTCCAGGTTAACCAGGCTATATTTATATTTTTACACAAATTCGGATGTAGCTCCTTCATTAATCAACCTCAACCTTCTTCCTCTCCCATCCTTCCATTCTAGCTTTGATGAGGTTTCTCCTCCATTGTCTAGAGTCCCTCTGGTATCCCTTATACTCCCTAGTTTGGGCATATTAGAGAAAACATGAGTCCCTTCTCTTTCTATGCTTAGCTGATCCCATTTAACATAATGTTCTCCAGGTCTTTCCATCTTCTTGCAAATGACATAATTTTGTTCTTTTTTACAGCTGAGTAGAATCTCATTGTATGTATGTATATGTGTGTATTTCCCATAATTTTGCAATCCATTCATCTGTGGATGGAGACCTAGGTTGGCTAATAACCTACTTTAAAATAAAAATAAAATAAAGCTGCAGGTATAGCTCAGAAGTAGAATGCCCAATCCTCAGTACCACACACACACAAAAGGAGGAGGTTTTGTCTAGAGTTCCTACTATGACTCTTTTTCTCCATCACTTCCACATATTAGAGAGAGCATCCAACTTTTTACATTTTGGGATTGGCTAATCTCATTTAGCATAATGATTTCCAGTTCCATCCATTTCCCTGTAAATGACATAATTTTGTTTTTCTTTATGGCTGAGTATATATGTATATATCCCATAGTTTTGAAATCCATTCATCTGCTGATGGATATCTTGGTTGGTTCCATAGTTGGGCAAATGTGAATTGTGTGGCTATGAACATAGATGCACATGCATTAGTTTGGTAGTTTGCTTTCCATTTTGGGCGGTAGATACCCAGAAGTTGTATTGTTAGATTATATGGTAAATTCATTCCTCCATACTGTTTTCCAAAGTGGTTGCACTTATTTTCAATCCCACTAACAATGTACTGGAGTTTCCAGTTCTCCACATCCTTGCCAGCATTTGTTGTTGTTTATGTTTTGAATGATTGCAATTCAAGTTGGAGTTAGGTGAAATCTTTGGGTAGTTTTTTTATTTTATTGGTACAGTGTAGTTTTACATTATAATGTGGAACAAATTGACAATGGCATACATTCACAGAGTACTTGGTGCCCTCCCTCCTCCAGCTTCTCTTCCCCCCATCCCATCAAGGAGTGACTAGATTGACCATGCTACATTCACACTTATACACATATTCAAATGTAGCTCCTCCATTAATCAACCTCAGCCTTCTTCCTCCTCTTCCCTTCCTTTCTAGATTTGCTGAGGTTTGCTCTCCATTTTCTGGTGTCCCTCTTGTATCCCTAATACTCCCTAATATGGGCATATTAGAGAAAACATATGTCCATTTTCCTTTTGTGCGTGGCTAATCTCACTTAACATAATGTTCTCCAGGTCTTTCGATCTTCATGCAAAAGACATGGTTTTGTTCTTCTTTTTTTTATTTCTTTTTTTTTTAATTTTTTTTATTGGTGCACTGTATTCATACATCATAGTGGGATACAAACTTTTGTAGACATACATGCACACATCGCCCAGTCAGGCCCCACCCGATCCCCACACCATTCCCTCCCCATCCCTCCTTCCCATGCTTGGCTTAGTGGTTGACATCTAGTATTATAGCAATTTATCCAAAATTAAAAATGATAATCTCACATAACAATTTCATTTGTCTGATACCAAGCTTTTGATAACTTAAAGATAACATTTCAATATTTCTTTTTGCTTTCTTTCTTACCAGAGAATATTTTTTTCTTTTTTAAGGTGAAACTATCATGTATTTATATATTTATTTTTCAGAAAAAAAATCTATCCTAATATGGAATATGGACTCTAGATACCCAAAATGATCTCAAAAAAGAACAAAGCTAGAAGATACATATTTTCTGATTTCAAACCATATAAAGCTACAATAATTGAAACAGTGTAGTACTGTTCTAAAGGCAGATATATAAACCATTGGAGTTAAATAAAAGCCTAGAGATAAATTCTTCCATATATTGTCAAGTTATTTTTGACAAGGTTTCCATGAACATTTGGTGGGGGAAATAATAATCTTTTAACTAAATGTTATTGAAAAATAATAATTACACAAAAAAGAATAAAATTGGACCCTTACCTAATCCCATATGCAAATATTAACTCAAAATAGATAAAAGACCTAAATATAAATCTTAAGACTATAAACTTTTAGAAGAAAATCTGGGTCATAAAACCTTACAATATTGAAATTGGCAGTGATTTCTTGGATATGATTTCAATGGCACAGGCAACAAAAGGGTAAATAAACTCCCTAAAAAATAAAAAAAAATTGTATATCCAAAGTCAATGTAAACAGAGTTTAAAGTTACTGATAGAACGGGATAAATATTTCTAAATGCTATATCTGAAGGTATATTAATATTCCAACTAGAAATCCTAAAAATTAGCAACAATAAAAGCAAACAATACAATTTAGAGATAGGTAAAAGACTAATATAAATAATTAATCTCCACAGATAACTAATCTTAGTTGTCTGTTGGATGGAAAATCTTGTTTCTCTGGTTCTGGTGTGTGTTACCTATTTCTTCTTTGTAGTTAATCTCTATGAGTATTTTCTCTAGTGCTGGTTTTGAAGACATAAATTCCTTCAGTTTCTGTTTGTCATGGAAGCTTCTTATTTCTCCATATAATTTGATAGGAAGTTTTGCTGGGTAGGAAATTTTTGGCTGGAAGTTGTTTTCTTTCAGAGTTTGGAATATGTTACTCCAAGCCCTTCTGGCTCTCATGACTTGGATTGGGAAGTCTGGAGTGATTCTAATTGGTTTGCCTCTGAATGTCACTTGGCCCTTTGTTTTTGTTGCCTTTAAGATTCTCTGCTTGGCTTCCACATTGGTCATTTTGACAATTATGTGGTGTGGGGATCCTCTTCTCTGATCCTGTCTAAAGGGAGTTCTATAAGTTTCCTGGACCTGTGTATCAACCTCTTGCTCTATGTTTGGAAAATTTTCTGCTATTACTTCCTTGAAGAGATTGTTGATCCCTTTGGTTTCACCTTCTTTTCCCTCCTCTATTCCAATTATTCTTAGGTTAGCTCTCTTAAAATGGGCCCATATTTCTTCAATGTCAGATTCCTGCTGTCGGATATTTTTTTCTAGATTAGAAACTATGCATTCATATTTGGATTGATCATCTTCTAAGAGGGAGATTCTATTCTCCATGTGGTCTAATTGGTTGTTTGTACTTTGAATTGAGGCCTTTACTTCATTAATTGCATCCTTTATCTCTTTTTGGCTCTCTCTGAGTTCTTTTCGAAGCACCTCTATTATTTCTACAGTTATTTTCCTGATTTGATCTTCTAGAAATCTCTGATTTTCTGTTTTATCGGGTTCTGATGTTGTGGGGTTGTGGGCATTCATTGCTCCAGTGTTATTACTCTTTCCCATGATTTTGGAAGTTTGTGCCTTCTCTGGGTTCTCACCTTAGGTCACTATGACTTCACTTAAGGTGCTCTGGATCTCGAGTCTATAGTATCTCAGACCCCACTACTCCTTTACTGGTTTGTATCGCAGAGTCTCCAACCCAGAGCGTTGATAGAGGCTGCTTTAGACTATGGGGGGTGCCAGGTTGGGCCTTCTCCTATGGTGTGATATCTCTGCCACCACCAGTCCCCTACTGGGTCAAGTCCCTGGGAGTGCAGTACTGGGATTTCTCCTCTAGGGGCCGCAATTTGACTCACCGTTGTTGAGAGCACAGATGGAGCTGTAGTGGACTAGGTGAATTCGCTGCTGCTGCCCCTGGTGGCAATATGGTGCTGCTGCCACGCCCTCGGCTGTGAGGCTGATGTATTTCTTCTCTAGTTTTGAGCTCCGCTCTGAGTCCCTGCAGCGTGTGCTGAGCTCAGCCACTGGGAGCTTTATATGCTCCCTGCGCCGAAAAATCCCACCTGGCTGTTCCGCAGCAGCTCACCTCGGCTCGCTGTAGCCGTCCCGTGAATTTGCTGCTGCTGCCGGCAGTAAAGCGCTGCTGCCGCGTCCTTGGGCGTGAGGCCGGTGTATCTCCTCTGTGGCTCTGAGCTCCATTCTGAGTCCCCTTCCTCTCTGGAGACTGGTGATTTTTTTTCCTCTGATGATGGTGTTTTCTGGCTATGAAAGGCGCTGATTTTGTGGTAATGGAGATTGGTTGTTAGCGGGGCTCTTAAGCTCCGCTTTTCTCGGTCGCCATCTTCCTGGAAGTCTGGTTTTGTTCTTCTTTATTGCTAAGTAGAATTCTGTTGTGTGTATTTCCCATAATTTTGCAATCCATTTATCTTTTGATGGAGATCGAGGTTGGGTCCATATTTTGGCTATTACAAATTTTGCTGCTATAAACATGGGTATGCATATGTTACTGTAGTTCTCTGATTTCAATCCCTTTGGAAAGATATCCAAGAGTGGTAAAGCTGGATCATATGGTGGGTCCATTCCCAGTTTTATAAGGAATCTCCAAACTGATCTCCATAGTGGCTGAACTACTTTCCAGTACCACCAACAGTGTAAAAGAGTACCTATTTCCCAACATCCTCACCAGAATTTGTTGTTATTTGATTTTGTTATGCTTGCCACTCTGATTTGGGTTAGATGGAATTTCAGCGTAGTTTTGATTTGCATCTCCCTGATGGCTAATGATGTTGAACATTTTTTCATGTGTCTACTGGCCATTTGTATCTCTTCCTTTGTGAAGTATCTATTTAATTCAGTTGCCCATTTCTTGATTGGGTTATTTGTTTTGCTAGTGTAGAGTCTTTTGAGCTCTTTGTATATTCTGATTATTAGCCCTCTATCAGAGTGATGGCTGGTAAATATCTTCTCCCATTCTATAGGTTCTTGATGGTTTCCTTAGATGAGTAGAAACTTTTTAGTTTGATGCCATCCACTTGTTAATTCTTGTTTTAATTTCCTGAGCTTTGGAGTCTTGTTAAGAAAATTCCTAGCTGGGCATGGTGGTGCACGCTTGTAATCCCTGCGCTTGGGAGGCTGAGACAGGAGGATCACGCAGGTTCGAAGCCAGCCACGTGCGCTGGCTGAGGAGACCCTGTTTCCAAATAAAAATGTAAAAATAGGTCTGGGAGTGTAGCCCGGAGGTAGAAAGGCTTCCAGGAACCCCAGTACCACCAAAAAAAAAAAAAAAGAAAATTACTACCCATGCCTATATGTTGGAGTGTTGAGTCTATGCCCTCCTCTAATAACTTCACAGTCTCTGGTCTAATTTCCAAGTTCTTGATCCATCTTGAGTTGATTTCATGTGCACAGTGAGAGGTAAGGATTTAGTTCTTTCTGCAAATGGATAGCCAGTTCTCCCAGCACCATTTGTTGAAAAGGCTTCTTTTCTCTAGCACATGAATTTGGCCCCTTTGTCAAAGATCAATGACTACAAGTGTGTGGATTTGTTTCTGTATTGTCTATTCCTTTCCATTGTTCTGTATACCTGTTGCTGTGCCAATACCATGCTGTTTTTACTATTATTGCTCTGTAGTATAATTTGAAGTCAGGGATTGTGAAGCTTCCTACATGGTTCTTATTGCTGAGAGTTAGTTTGGCTATTCTGTGTCTTTTCTTTCTCCATATAAAATTTTTTATGACTGATTTTTCTAGGTCTCTGAAAAATGTCATTGGTATTTTGATAGGAATTGCACTAAATCTGTAGAACACTTTTGGCAGACTGGCCATTTTGATAATATTTATTCTGCCTATCCATGAGCAAGGGAGATTTTTCCATCTTCCAAGGTCTTCTTCAATTTCTTACTTTAATGTTTTATAGTTTTCATTGTAGAGGTCTTTTAAATCTTTGTTTAGGTTTATTCCTAGATATTTTATTAGTTTGGGGATTATTTTGAATGGAATTTTTTTCTTTATTTCTTTCATTGTGGGTTCATTGTTGGGATATAGGAAAGCAACTGATTTCTTTTTTGTTTTTATTTCTTTTGTGTTTAACCCCTACAATCAGGAAAAAGACAAGGATGCCCACTATCACCACTCCCTTTCAATATAGTCCTTGAGACTCTTGCCACTAGCAATAAGACAAAAGAAGAATATCAAATTCAAGTAGAAAAAGAGGAATTAAAATTATCCTTGTTTGCAGATAGCATTTTTTTTTATCTAGAAAACCCAAAGAACTCAACCAAAAGACTACTGGAACTGATTAACCAAATCAAAAAATTTGCAGGATACAAAATCTACTTGGTCATCGTGTATGATTTTCTTGATGTAGTTTTGAATGCGTGCTGCTAATATTTTGTTTAGCAGTTATGAGTCTAAGTTAATCTATGGTATAGATATAATTTTTTTCTTGAACTGTATTTATTTGTTTTGGTATTAATGTGATGTTGGCCTTGTAGAAGGTGTTTGGCAGTCACGTTTCTTTCTATTTCATGGAGTAGATTGAGGAGTATTGGGATTATCTCTTCTATAAAGGTTTTATAAAATTCACTTGGGAAGGACTTCCGGGAAGATGGCAACCGAGAAAAGCGGGGCTTAAGAGCCCCGCTAACAACAAATCTCCATTACCACAAAATCAGCGCCTTTCATAGCCAGAAAACACCATCACCAGTGAAAAAAAAAATCACCAGGCTCCAGAGAGAAAGCGGACTGAGAACAGAGCCACAGAGTAGATACACCGGCCTCGTGCCCGAGGACGAGCAGATGCGGCAGCAGCGCCATACTGCCGGAGTCACCGGCGAATTCACAGGACGGCTACAGCAAGCCGAGGCGAGCCACTGCGGAACAGCTAGGCGGGATTTCTCCGCGCAGAGAGCATCTAAAGCTCCCAGTGGCCGAGCTCAGCACACGCTGCAGGGATTCAGAGTAGAAATCAAAATCAAGAAGAAAAACGCCAGCCCCATAGCCGAGGGCGTAGCAGCGGCGCCATATTGCCACCGGTGGCAGCAGCAGCGAATTCAGCGAGGCCAGTACAGCTACATCTGCGTACTCAAGAACAGTGAGTCAAATTGCAGGCCACAGAGGAGAAATCCCAGTACTGTACTCCCTGGGACTTGACCCAGTGGGGGAGGGGCGGTGGCAGAGATATCACACCATAGGAGAACGTGCAACCTGGCACCCCCCACAGTCTAAAGCAGCCTCTATCGACTCTCTGGGTCAGAGACTCTGTGATAAAACCCAGTAAAGGAGTAGTGGGGTCCGAGATACTACTGACTCGAGATCCAGAACACCTTAAGGGAAGTCATAGTGACCCAAGGGAAGAACCCAGAGAAGGCACAAACATCGGAAATCATGGGAAAGAGGAATAATACTGGAGCAATTAATGCCCACAACCCCACAACATCAGAACCCGATAAAACAGAAAATCAGAGATTTCTAGAAGATCAAATCAGGAAAATAACTGTAGAAATAATAGAGGTGCTTCGAAAAGAACTCAGAGAGAGCCAAAAAGAGATAAAGGATGCAATTAATGAAGTAAAGGCCTCAATTCAAAGCACAAACAACCAATTAGAACACATGGAGAACAGAATCTCGCTCTTAGAAGATGATCATTCCAAAAATGAACGCATAGTTTCTAATCTAGAAAAAAATATCCGACAGCAGGAATCTGATATTGAAGAAATATGGGCCCATTTTAAGAGAGCTAACCTAAGAATAATTGGAATAGAGGAGGGAAAAGAAAGTGAAACCAAAGGGATCAAAAATCTCTTCAAAGAAGTAATAGCAGAAAATTTTCCAAACATAGAGCAAGAGGTCGATACAAAGGTCCAGGAAACGTATAGGACTCCCTTTAGACAGGATCGGAGAAGAGGATCCCCACACCACACAATTGTCAAAATGACCAATGTGGAAGCCAAGCAGAGAATCTTAAAGGCAACAAAAACAAAGGGCCAAGTGACATTCAGAGGCAAACCAATTAGAATCACTCCAGACTTCCCAAACCATGAGAGCCAGAAGGGCTTGGAGTAACATATTCCAAACTCTGAAAGAAAACAACTTCCAGCCAAAAATATCCTACCCAGCAAAACTTTCTATCAAATTAGATGGGGAAATGAGAAGCTTCCATGACAAACAGAAACTGAAGGAATTTATGTCTTCAAAACCAGCACTAGAGAAAATACTCAAAGAGATTAACTACAAAGAAGAAATAGGTAACACACACCAGAACCAGAGAAACAAGAGTTTCCATCCAACAGACAATTAAGATTGGTTATCTGTGGAGATTCATTATTTATGTTAGTCTTTTACCTATCTCTAAATGGTATTGTTTGCCTTTATTGTTGTTAATTTTTAGGATTTCTACTTGGAATATTAATATACCTTCAGATATAGCAATTGGAAATATTTTATCCCATTCTATTAGTAACTGTTAACTCTGTTTACATTGTCTTTGGATATACAATTTTTTTATTTTTTTATTTTTTAGGGAGTCTGTATACTCCTCTGTTGCCTGTGTCATTGAAATCATAACCAAGAAATCACTGCCAATTTCAATGTTGTGAGGTTTTATGACCCAGATTTTCTCCTAAAAGTTTATAGTCTTAAGATTTGTATTTAGGTCTATTATCTATTTTGAGTTAATATTTGTATATGGGATTAGATAAGGGTCCAATTTTATTCTTTTCCATGTAATTATTATTTTTTAACAATATTTAGTTAAAAGATTATCATTTCCACCACCAAATGTTCGTGGAAACCTTGTCAAAAATAACTTGACAATATAGGGAAGAATTTAGCTCTAGGCTTTTATTTAACTCCAATGGTTTATATATCTGCCTTTAGAATAGTACTACACTGTTTCAATTATTGTAGCTTTATATGGTTTGAAATCAGAAAATATATATCTTCTAGCTTTGTTCTTTTTCAAGATCGTTGTGGGTACCTAGACTCCATATTCCATATTAGGATAGTTTTTTTTCTGAAAAATAAATATATAAATATATGATAGTTTCACCTAAAAAATAGAAAAAAATATTCTCTGGTAAGAAAGAAAGCAAAAAGAAATATTGAAATGTTATCTTTAAGTCATCAAAAGCTTGGTATCAGACAAATGAAACTATTATGTGAGATTATCATTTTTAATTTTGGATAAATTGCTATAATACTAGATGTCAACTACTAAGCCAAGCATGGGAGGGAGGGATAGGGAGAGAATGGGGTGGGGATTGGGTGGGGGCTGACTGGGAAAAGTGTGCATGTATGTCTACAAAAGTATGTATCCTACTATGATGTATGAATACAATGCACTAATTAAAAAAAAATTCACTTGGGAAACCATCTGGTCCTGGGCTTTTCTTTGATGTTAGGCTCTTTATTGTTGTTTCAATCTCTTTGATTGCTATTGGCTCGCTTAAATTTTTATATCTTCTTGGTTTTATTTAGAAAGGTTGTATGTGTCTAGAAAATTGCCAGTTTCTTCTAAGTTTTTTGTATTGTTGGAATACAGTTTTTCAAAGTAGTTTGTGAAAATCCTCTGGATTTCCATGCTTTGGGTGGTAATATCTCCTTTTTCATCTCTTACTTTAGTAATTTGGACTGATTCTCTTTTCTTTGGTTTGGTGGTTAGTATTTGGAACATTTTGCTTCAGGCCCTCCTGGCTTTCATGATTTGATTTGGGAAGTCTGGAGTGATTCTAATGATTTCCCTCTGAATGTCATTTGGTCTTTTGCTTTTGTTGCCTTTGAGATTTTCTCCTTGGCTTCTAATTTAGTCGATTTGACTATTTTGTGGTGTGATGAACCTTTTCTCTGATGATGTCTAAAAGGGGTTCTATAAGTTTCTTGTCTGTGTATAGACATCTTTTTCTGGTTTTGGCAAAATTTTTGATATTATTTTTTGAAGAGATTGTTGATCCCTTTGGTTTCAGCTTCTGTTCTCTATTCTATGTCTATTATTTTTAGATTAACTCTTTTATTTAAAAAGGGCCCATATCTCTTCACCTTCCAATTTATGCTATTAAATTGCTTTTTCTAAGTTATTTACTATACATTCATTTTTAAATAAATTTTTATTGGTGTATTGTAGTCAAGCATCTTAATGGGGTAAGAAACTTGTGGAGATACACATTCATACATCAGCCAATTAGCCCTTGCCCAATCCTATTCTCTCCCTTCCCCACCTCTCCTTGGTTTCATGATTGGCTTTGATATGTTTGTTTAAGTACATCATGTGCTTTAAAGAGTTTCCCTCTTTCCCCCTCCCATCCCTTCAAAGAAGTCACCTTAATTGCTCCTTTGTAGGATCCTTTCTTCATCAAGAATTCCTCCTGTTACCCATTCCTCCCTAGTTTTCACATATTAGGGAAAGCATCTGATTTCTTATTTTTTGTGACATTTCCTTGTAAATGCCATAATTTGGTTCTCCTTTATGGCTGGGTAAAATTGCACCATGTACATATCCCATAGTTTTATAATCCACTCATCTGTTGAAGGACATCTTGGCTGGTTCTATAGTTTGGCAATGGTGAATTGTGCAGTTATAGGCAGTTATTCATGTATTAGTTTGGTATTTTAGTTTTCATTATTTTGGGTAGATACCCAGAAGTGGTATGGCTGGATCATATGGTAAGTTCATTATCATTCTTCTGATCATCTTCCATACTGTTTTCCAAAGTGGTTGCATTAATTTGCAATCCCACCAATAATGTATTAGAGTTTCTATTTCTCCACATCTAATCAATTTTAGTTTCTTTCTTCCTTGAAGTCCTTCTTTTATTTTCCACACTGATTCCTACTTACTGGAATCCTGAAAGCCAGAAGGTGAGTAACTATGACAGGATAATCCACTCACAACCAAAATTTTAAGGCTCTAATTGCCTCTACATTCTAACTATGGGTTAACATCAGTAACAAATGAGAGGGGAGGGAAAGCTCTGAAGTGTCTAACAGGGAAAGGTACAGTATTTCCCTGCCTGAGTGCTTGGCAGCACCCAGGCTCTGATTGCCTTTTACATTTTTATTAGAAATCAGTACCAGGACAATTTTTGAATACTGACACAATGAGAACCTACTACTTGAGTCAATTTATTTTGAAAACTAAAGTAAGCAAACTTAATGCAGGGTGACAGGAAGTATAGTGGTGGTTTATAAGCCCAGGGATTATGAGACAACATAGACTGGATAAAAACATAAGGGATTATTTGGGTGTGAAGAAAATATTCTATCTCTTGATTGTGGTAGTATGAAAATGGGTAGACATCAACCACAGACTGAAGGTTGACATATTTTGTTATATATAATTGCATGTAATGTAATTTTATGTAAATTACAGTTCACTAAAGCTGATTTTTATTATTTTTAACTTAGGGAGGTGGGTTAAACTTTCATTATTTTTCTTTCCTCATTAACACTGGCTAGAATCTTAAAGGAAAATATTAATAAAATGTGTGTTGTTGAGATTTATTTCCATGTTTGACCCTTTTATGATTCAATTCATTTGGAACCAGAAAAGACCCTAAGTATCCAGAGAACTGTTACATTATAAGCAGCAAAGAACAAAAAGGCAATCAAGCAAACAAACCAAGAACAAAAAAAGCTGGAAGAATTACATTACCTGACCTTAAGCATATAATGCTATCATAACCAAAACAGCATGATACTACTATAAATACTGAAATATAGGTGAACTGAACAGGATAGAGAGCCCAGAAACAAATGTATGCATTTATAGTCAACTGATTTTCAACAAAGGTGTCAAGAATAAACAATGCAGAAAGGTAGATCTCATCAATACATGGCACTGGAAAAACAGGAGATACATAAGCAGAAGAAAGAAATTGAATGCTTCCCTCTCACCATATAAAAGTGAACTCAGAAGAGATTAAATAATTAAATATAAGAGTTGAAATTATGAAACTCCCAGAAGAAAACACACTGGAAACTGTGACATTGGTCTAGGCAAGGATTAAGAAATAAAACTACAAAAGCTTGAAGAACAAAAAATAATTAGACAAATAGGACCATGACAAACTAAAGAGCCTCTGTACAGCAGTCAAAAAAGTGAAGAAAAAGCCTATAGAATGGGAGTATAGATTTATAAACAATATATATGTTATGTTATCTAAAATATCCAAGGAACAGAAAGGGGGCCAAAAATTTGGACAGTTCTCAAAAGAAGATATGAAAATGAACAAGTATATAGAAATGCTTAATGTATTTACTTAAGTAGAATAGTCTATATGACTCCCATCAAAATTGAGACTTCTTGCCAGGTGTGGTGGTACATGCCTGTAATCCCAGCATTCGGGAGGTGGAGACCAGAGGATTGTTGTTTGCAGACAGCCTCAACTACTTAGTGAGGCCCTCTGAAACTTGGTGAGACTCTGTTTCAAAATACAGAATAAAAAATAGGGCAGGGGGTGTAGCTTGGAAGTTGAGTGGCCTTGGGTTCCATCTCCAAACTTGCAAAAAATAAATTGAGACCTCTAAACAACATTAAGACTCTAAGAAATTTTCAAAGCTAATATGTAAATAAAGTGATTTCTTGTTCATATTATTTTTCCCAGGTCTGGGCAATCAGACAAAGCAGTAGTCATTATTATTATTATACATCTCGATCCTTTTTTTTAACCAGAGAGAAACTGGCCAGAAATGAGAACCTAATCTATATCACTGTGTCCTATCTCAGCTATTAGAGCTTCCTGAAAAGTTATTCCACTCCATGGATTATAACATTCTCATAAAATCATATGACTCTAGGACACAATTGTTGAACATACACAAGCAATACAAGAGAAAGTATTCTAGTTTGCCATATTTGTTTTTAGTGCCCATAAATATTCTTCAGTGACATTATCATTACAATGAATTTACATAGATCTTCTTATACCAAGGGTAAATTGTCTACTTTTTTTTTTTGGTACGGGGGATTGAACTAGGGATTTTATACCTCTGAGATACACCCTCAGTTTTTTTATTTGTTTGTTTTGAAACATGATCTTAGTAAGTTGCTGAGAGTCTTCCTAGGTTGTTGAGTCTGTCTTTGAACCTGGGATTCTCCTCTCTCAGCATGCCAAGTACTGGAATTACAGGCATGCAACACCACAACTGGCTGAACTGTCTAACTTTAATAGAGAAGCACAAGGTAAGACAGGGTCCTATAACATCAGATATTGCTATTGGTTGTGACTTGGAGTTTGACTTTCAACTCCAAGCATAATTTTTTTTCAAAATTTTTATTGGTGCATTGTAGTCATACATCTTAATGGGATAAAAGATGGTGGAGACATACATGCACACATCACCCAATTAGCCCTAACCCAGTTCCTGCCCATTACCTCCACATCCCTCCTTTACATGTTTGGCTTAGTGATTTATTTTGATATGTTTAAGTACATCATGTGCTTTAGAGAGTTTTCTTCTTCCCCTCTTCCACCCCATCAGTTAGGTCATCTTATTTGCTCCTCTTTAGAATCTCCTTCTTCATCTAGAGTTCCTCCTGGTACCCATTTCTCCCTAGATTTCACATATTAGGGAAAGCATATGATTTCTTAACTTTTGTGACCTACTAATCTCACTTAGCATAAAGTTCTCCACTTCCCTCAACTTCCCTATAAATGATATAATTGTGTTTTTCTTTATGGCTGAGTAAAATTTCAGTGTGTACATATTCCATGGTTTTGTAATCTGTTCTTCTGTTGATGGACATCTTGTCTGTTTCCATAGCTTGGAAATGGTGAATTGTGCAGCTATGAACATAGATAAACTTGCATTAGTTGGTAGCTTGATTTCTTTTCTTTGGTGTAGATATTAAGAAGTGGTATATTACTGAATCAAATGGTAAATTACCCTTTGATGCAAGCATAAATCTAAACTGGACCCTAGATGCAAGAGAGCAAATCATCAGACTTCTATGTAAATGGAACTGAAGTAACTATGTCCTTCCTCCCATCCCTGTTCACAATCACCTTCTCTTTCCTCAGCCTATGGCTGATAGAGAAAAGTATATGACCCAGAACTTATTAGAGGAAGAGCAGTGATTTGCCTTAGTCAAAAGTGAGCTATCTCAGCTTGGTTTCTTCAGGAGGCACAACCAGAAAAATCTATACTTTATTATTTCAAACAATAGCTCTACTCTACATGTTCATTTACACTTGTAGACAAACACAAAATAAACTGTGGTCAACTTTATGTCTTTATCATGTTGCATCAGAATATTTATGAGACAAGATTTCTGGATTCTGAGGGCCTCTCCCAGGATCTCTTCTGGGGGCAGAGTTCTGATTTGAGCAGTCTTTAATCACAGAAGTAAAATATTTCTAAATATTGCTGTTCCATAAAGACCTGTAGATAGAATAATGAATACAACATGAATATAACATAAAAATGATGAGCCTCATGAAATTAAAGAGACTGTTTTTGTGGCATCAGTCACCTGTTGGTCCACATTGACATCGTCTTTATCAAACAAAGCATTTATTCAAAGTCAGTGCAGATTTGGTAATTTTCTGGTCATGTGCACATTCTCAGGGGTTCAGGGGATTCTAATAAGATGAAATTGTCAGAAATCTCACAGCTTGTGACTTTTGAAGGTGCCTGCCTTCTTCTGCAATCTCTTCAAGGCATCTTTGATCTCCCTGTTCCTCAGGCTGTAAATCAAGGGGTTCAACACGGGAATCACCACTGAGTAGAAGACAGATGCAAACCTGTCAAAGCTGGAGGAGCCTCCAGAGCTGGAACTCAAATAGACAAACATACTTGAAGTGTAGAAGAGAGAAACAGCGGTGAGGTGAGACGCGCAGGTGTTGAATGCCTTGGACCTGCCTGTAGCCGATGTAATCTTCATGATGGACATGACAATATACCCATAGGATATGATGATCATCAGGACATTTGCTATCCCATAAAACATGGCTAATATGGCAGTGAGAACTTGTACAAAGAAAGTATCAGTGCAAAATAATTTTAACAGTTGGGGCATGTCACAGAAAAAATGCCTGATGACATTTGGCCCACAGAAGTGGAGCTGAAGCAAAGAACATATCTGAGATAAAGAACCTGTGAGTCCAGCTGTATAGGTTCCCAGCACCATGCGAGCACAGAGGGATGGTGACATGGTTGATGAGTACAGCAACGGGTTACAGATGGCAGCATAGCGGTCATATGCCATGGCTGTCATGAGACAAGATTCACTCAGTCCCATGGTGGAAAAGAAGAAATACTGAACAATGCATTCCATGAAGCTGATGGTCTGCTGCTCCTGGAAGAAGCTGGAGAGCATCTTGGGGACTGTGCAGGTGACATAGCAAAGATCTATGAAGGACAAATTGCTGAGGAAGAAATACATGGGTGTGTGGAGGTGGGGATCAGTCCTTATTAAAACCAGGAGGGACAGGTTCCAGGCCAGGGCCAACATGTAGATCAGCAGGAATAGAACAAAAAGCACTGGTATGATTCTGGGGAAATCTGAGAATCCCAGGAGGATGAACTGGGTGATGGCTGTGGTGTTTCCTCCCACTGGCACTCCTAATAGCAGAGAGGAGATGTAAGAATGCATAGGTATGCCGGGCGTGGTGGCGCACGCTTGTAATCCCAGTGCTTGGGAGGCTGAGACAGGAGGATCGCACAGGTTTGAAGCCAGCCTCAACTACTTAGTGAGGCTCTCAGCAACTTAGTGAGACCCTGTTTCCAAATAAAAATAGGTCTGGGAGCATAGCCCAGAGGTAGAAAGCCTCTGGGTTCCAACCCCAGTACCACCAAAAAAAAAAAAAATGCGTAGGAACCTTGAGTAAAATTAGAACAGTACCATTTCTCTATGTGCCCACCTTTACCTCCCATGGGTGCTGAAAAGGAGAAATGCTTCTCAGTTCTTTTGTGAGAAGGCCACCTCTTTTCTTCTCAAATGATCAAGAACTTGCTCACTGTCTCAGGTTCCCAAGTAATAAATGGAGTCTCCTGAAAATTAAAAAGGAAATTTAAATATGTCACTGGCTACTTTTATTTAAGTGCCATAGAAACACTGAGATTGTTTATTATAAAGTAGCACTTATTAATTAAAAGGTTTTCAAAATTCCTCGGATAATTCATCCTACTACTGCTGCTTTATAATCATGAATGCATAGACGACATCTTTCCAAAACAAATTTGAAAGCCAGTCATGGTGGTGCACACCAGTAATCCCAGCACTTGAGAGGTTGAGACAGGAGGATTGCAGGTTCTTGGCCAGCCTCAGCTACGTAGTACGTCTCTCCACAATTTAGTGAGGCCATTTTTCAAAATAAAGAATAAAAAATAGGTCTGGGTGTGTAGCTCAGAGGTAGAATGTCCCTGGGCTCAAGCCCAGTTCTGCAAAAAAAAAAAAAAAAATTGTTGTTCCACTAGGGCACTGGAAATGGCAGTAGAATGCCACTAGGTCCATTCCCAGTACCAAATAAAATTAAATAATTTCAATAATTTTCTGTCTTGTATTGTCATTTTTGTCTCTTTGAAAATATTTCCCCTAACAAATAGAAAAATTTGTCATTCTATTATAATAATTTATCAGTGTTTTAACCAGTATAGTTACTAAGTATCTTTCTATATCTGTATATATTTAATACATTTTATCATAAGAAATAATTCTGAAATATTTTCAGGATCAGAAGTATGCATGTCCAGCAAAGTTATGGAATTAGTACAGCTCATTCTGGCCCCAAGAATTGTTTCCATTTTAGGGTATTTTGCCTTAACAGCATGGTGATGTGGTTAAGGTTTCAGATTTAGAGTTTCAGTTCTGATATTCTTTTGCTCTTTCAGCCATCCTAAGTGGCTTAAACAACCTAAGGTTCATTTACCCTTGGTGAAATGAGGAGACCAAGTGCCCTGAATGGGAAGTTTACTGGGAGTTTATAATGGAAATTTCTGCAAATGCTCAGCACACAATCAGGAACTTGGTAACTATTCAGTAGATGTTGGTTGTTATTGTCACTGATTGCTTACAAACAGCCACAAATGACCAGTGTGCCTGTGGGTGGGGATGTCAGGGCTGACAAGAGTTTTCTGTTTTGTTCTTTTGAGGAAATCTCTGATATATCAAAAGTCCTATAGATACTCAGGCACTGTTGACTTCAGGTGGATGCAGATTCAGACCCAGTATCCATGCAAGTCAATACACCTAGGGCTGTGACAACATACAAAACATAAATCAGTTTCTATTTAGTTTGCCTGTCTGTAGATGCACAAGGTCCAGTAATATTCAGCAATGGGCTATGTGATCTTTTATGTAGAGAAAGGGTCAAAGTAAGTATGTCAATTCTTAATATAATGGAGATATGATTTTTCTTCTCCTTCTCCTTCTATTCTTATTTTACTTTCATTTTATTTCATTTATTTTCCTTTTAAAAGATATAATTATCTTGTTATAATTCAGCAACAGCCTCAAAGTGGATAAGACTTAATTGGATATGCTCCATTCCTAAAATGCTTAATACTCAAGCAGAAAAAGTCAATTATTTTTTTTTAATTAATTTATTTTTTAAATTGGTGCATTGTAGTCATATATCAATCACATTGGAGTACAAGACTTGAGAGGATATACAAGCACACATCATCCAATTAGCCCTCCTGCAGCCCCCGTCCCATTCCCTCCCCCTCCCTCCATCCCACACTTCTTTGGTGATTTACTTTGATACATTTGTTTATGTACCTCCTGCATTTTAAAGAGGCTCCGTCCTCCAGTATTACATACCCTCTGATTGGTCACATTAGTTGCTTCACTATAGGGCCCTTTCTATAGCTCAACCTCTTCCTGTTGCCCGTTTCCTCCTAGTTATTGCTGATTAAGGGAAGCGTCTGATTTATATTTTCTGCGATATTTCTCTGTGCATGCTGCGTTGTAAGTACCAATCCCACTCTTGATGGTCCCAGTAGTGCCCTGGCTACTCAGTGGACTGATCCAGACCTCGCTGGCTCACGCAGTGGCCTTGCCTCATGGGAGGACCCAGTTCTGGTCTCGCTGGCCCCTGAACCGGTCAAACCCCTAAGCTGGCTTTTGTCCCGACCTTGGAGGCCGCAGGAGTGAACTTGCCTCACGCCAGGCTCCGATGCTGGCCATTGGCCCCTGCACCAGTCTAACCCCTTGGCAGGATTCCAGTCCCGGCCTCGGAGGCCCCAACACTGGTAATGCCTCACGGCAGGCTCCGATGCCGGCCTCACTGGCCCCAGCACCGGCCTAACCCCTCGGCAGGCTCTTATCCTGGCCTCGGAGGCCCCAGTACCGGCCTTGCCTCAAGGCAGGCTCCGATGCCGGCCTCGCTGGCCCCAGCACCAGCCTAACCCCTCAGCAGGCTCTTATCCTGGCCTCGGAGGCCCCAGTACCGGCCTTGCCTCACGGCAGGCTCCGATGCCGGCCTCACTGGCCCCAGCAGTGGCCTAACCCCTCGGCAGGCTCCGATCCCGGCCTCAGAGGCCCCAGTACCGGCCTTGCCTCAAGGCAGGCTCCGATGCCGGCCTCGCTGGCCCCAGCAGCGGCCTAACCCCTCGGCAGGCTCCAATCCCGGCCTCAGAGGCCCCAGCACTGGTCATGCCTCAAGGCAGGCTCCGATGCCGGCCTCGCTGGCCCCAGCACCGGCCTAACCCCTCGGCAGGCTCTTGTCCTGGCCTCGGAGGTCCCAGTACCGGCCTTGCCTCATGGCAGGCAACGATGCCGGCCTCGCTGGCCCCAGCAGAGGCCTAACCCCTCGGCCGGCTCCGATCCCGGCCTCGGAGGCCCCAGCACTGGTCATGCCTCAAGGCAGGCTCCGATGCCGGCCTCGCTGGCCCCAGCACCGGCCTAACCCCTTGGCAGACTCTTATCCTGGCCTCGGAGGCCCCAGTACCGGCCTTGCCTCACGGCAGGCTCCGATGCCGGCCTCGCTGGCCCCAGCACCGGCCTAACCCCTTGGCAAGCTCTTGTCCTGGCCTCGGAGGCCCCAGTACCGGCCTTGCCTCAAGGCAGGCTCCGATGCCGGCCTCGCTGGCCCCAGCACCGGCCTAATCCCTCGGCAGGCTCTTATCCTGGCCTCGAGGCCCCAGTACCGGCCTTGCCTCACGGCAGGCTCCGATGCCGGCCTCGCTGGCCCCAGCACCGGCCTAACCCCTTGGCAAGCTCTTATCCTGGCCTCGGAGGCCCCAGTACCGGCCTTGCCTCACGGCAGGCTCCGATGCCGGCCTCGCTGGCCCCAGCACCGGCCTAACCCCTTGGCAAGCTCTTATCCTGGCCTCGGAGGCCCCAGTACCGGCCTTGCCTCATGGCAGGCTCCGATGCCGGCCTCGCTGGCCCCAGCACCGGCCTAATCCCTCGGCAGGCTCTTATCCTGGCCTCGAGGCCCCAGTACCGGCCTTGTCTCACGGCAGGCTCCGATGCTGGCCTCGCTGGACGCAGCAGCAGCCTAACCCCTCGGCAGTCTCCGATCCCGGCCTCAGAGGCCCCAGCACTGGTCATGCCTCAAGGCAGGCTCCGATGCCGGCCTCGCTGGCCCCAGCACCGGCCTAACCCCTTGGCAGGCTCTTATCCTGGCCTCGGAGGCCCCAGTACCGGCCTTGCCTCACGGCAGGCTCCGATGCCGGCCTCGCTGGCCCCAGCAGCGGCCTAACCCCTCGGCATGCTCCGATCCCGGCCTCGGAGGCCCTAGCACTGGTCATGCCTCACGGCAGGCTCCGCTGCCGGCCTTGTTGGCCCCAGCACCGGCCTAACCCCTCGGCAAGCTCTTATCCTGGCCTCGGAGGCCCCAGTACCGGCCTTGCCTCACAGCAGGCTCCGATGCCGGCCTCGCTGGCCCCAGCAGCGGCCTAACCCCTCGGCAGGCTCTTATCCTGGCCTAGAGGCCCCAGTACCGGCCTTGCCTCATGGCAGGCTCCGATGCCGGCCTCACTGGCCCCAGCAGCGGCCTAACCCCTCGGCAGGCTCCGATCCCGGCCTCAGAGGCCCCAGTACCGGCCTTGCCTCACGGCAGGCTCCGATGCTGGCCTCACTGGCCCCAGCAGCGGCCTAACCCCTCGGCAGGCTCCAATCCCGGCCTCAGAGGCCCCAGCACTGGTCATGCCTCAAGGCAGGCTCCGATGCTGGCCTCGCTGGCCCCAGCACCGGCCTAACCCCTCGGCAGGCTCTTGTCCTGGCCTCGGAGGCCCCAGTACCGGCCTTGCCTCATGGCAGGCTCCGATGCCGGCCTCGCTGGCCCCAGCAGCGGCCTAACCCCTCGGCCGGCTCCGATCCCGGCCTCGGAGGCCCCAGCACTGGTCATGCCTCAAGGCAGGCTCCGATGCCGGCCTCGCTGGCCCCAGCACCGGCCTAACCCCTTGGCAGACTCTTATCCTGGCCTCGGAGGCCCCAGTACCGGCCTTGCTTCACGGCAGGCTCCGATGCCGGCCTCGCTGGCCCCAGCACCGGCCTAACCCCTTGGCATGCTCCGATCCCGGCCTCGGAGGCCCCAGCACTGGTCATGCCTCACGGCAGGCTCCGCTGCGGCCTCGTTGGCCCCAGCACCGGCCTAACCCCTCGGCAAGCTCTTATCCTGGCCTCGGAGGCCCCAGTACCTGCCTTGCCTCATGGCAGGCTCCGATGCCGGCCTCGCTGGCCCCAGCACCGGCCTAATCCCTCGGCAGGCTCTTATCCTGGCCTCGAGGCCCCAGTACCGGCCTTGCCTCACGGCAGGCTCCGATGCTGGCCTCGCTGGACGCAGCAGCAGCCTAATCCCTCGGCAGTCTCCGATCCCGGCCTCAGAGGCCCCAGCACTGGTCATGCCTCAAGGCAGGCTCCGATGCCGGCCTCGCTGGCCCCAGCACCGGCCTAAGCCCTTGGCAGGCTCTTATCCTGGCCTCGGAGGCCCCAGTACCGGCCTTGCCTCACGGCAGGCTCCGATGCCGGCCTCGCTGGCCCCAGCAGCGGCCTAACCCCTCGGCATGCTCCGATCCCGGCCTCGGAGGCCCTAGCACTGGTCATGCCTCACGGCAGGCTCCGCTGCCGGCCTTGTTGGCCCCAGCACCGGCCTAACCCCTCGGCAAGCTCTTATCCTGGCCTCGGAGGCCCCAGTACCGGCCTTGCCTCACAGCAGGCTCCGATGCCAGCCTCGCTGGCCCCAGCACCGGCCTAACCCCTCGGCAGGCTCTTATCCTGGCCTAGAGGCCCCAGTACCGGCCTTGCCTCATGGCAGGCTCCGATGCCGGCCTCACTGGCCCCAGCAGCGGCCTAACCCCTCGGCAGGCTCCGATCCCGGCCTCAGAGGCCCCAGTACCGGCCTTGCCTCATGGCAGGCTCCGATGCCGGCCTCACTGGCCCCAGCAGCGGCCTAACCCCTCGGCAGGCTCCGATCCCGGCCTCGGAGGCCCCAGCACTGGTCATGCCTCAAGGCAGGCTCCAATGCCGGCCTCGCTGGCCCCAGCACTGGCCTAACCCCTTGGCAGACTCTTATCCTGGCCTCGGAGGCCCCAGTACCGGCCTTGCCTCACGGCAGGCTCCGATGCCGGCCTCGCTGGCCCCAGCACCGGCCTAACCCCGCGGCATGCTCCGATCCCGGCCTCGGAGGCCCCAGCACTGGTCATGCCTCACGGCAGGCTCCGCTGCCGGCCTCGTTGGCCCCAGCACCGGCCTAACCCCTCGGCAAGCTCTTATCCTGGCCTCGGAGGCCCCAGTACCGGCCTTGCCTCATGGCAGGCTCCGATGCCGGCCTCGCTGGCCCCAGCACCGGCCTAATCCCTCGGCAGGCTCTTATCCTGGCCTCGAGGCCCCAGTACCGGCCTTGCCTCACGGCAGGCTCCGATGCTGGCCTCGCTGGACGCAGCAGCAGCCTAACCCCTCGGCAGTCTCCGATCCCGGCCTCAGAGGCCCCAGCACTGGTCATGCCTCAAGGCAGGCTCCGATGCCGGCCTCGCTGGCCCTAGCACCGGCCTAACCCCTTGGCAGGCTCTTATCCTGGCCTCGGAGGCCCCAGTACCGGCCTTGCCTCACGGCAGGCTCCGATGCCGGCCTCGCTGGCCCCAGCAGCGGCCTAACCCCTCGGCATGCTCCGATCCCGGCCTCGGAGGCCCTAGCACTGGTCATGCCTCACGGCAGGCTCCGCTGCCGGCCTTGTTGGCCCCAGCACCGGCCTAACCCCTCGGCAAGCTCTTATCCTGGCCTCGGAGGCCCCAGTACCGGCCTTGCCTCACAGCAGGCTCCGATGCCGGCCTCGCTGGCCCCAGCACCGGCCTAACCCCTCGGCAGGCTCTTATCCTGGCCTAGAGGCCCCAGTACCGGCCTTGCCTCATGGCAGGCTCCGATGCCGGCCTCACTGGCCCCAGCAGCGGCCTAACCCCTCCGCAGGCTCCGATCCCGGCCTCAGAGGCCCCAGCACCGGCCTAACCCCTCGGCAAGCTCTTATCCTGGCCTCGGAGGCCCCAGTACCGGCCTTGCCTCACAGCAGGCTCCGCTGCCGGCCTTGTTGGCCCCAGCACCGGCCTAACCCCTCGGCAAGCTCTTATCCTGGCCTCGGAGGCCCCAGTACCGGCCTTGCCTCACAGCAGGCTCCGATGCCGGCCTCACTGGCCCCAGCAGCGGCCTAACCCCTCCGCAGGCTCCGATCCCGGCCTCAGAGGCCCCAGTACCGGCCTTGCCTCACGGCAGGCTCCGATGCCGGCCTCGCTGGCCCCAGCAGCGGCCTAACCCCTCGGCAGGCTCCGATCCCGGCCTCGGAGGCCCCAGCACTGGTCATGCCTCAAGGCAGGCTCCGATGCCGGCCTCGCTGGCCCCAGCACCGGCCTAACCCCTTGGCAGACTCTTATCCTGGCCTCGGAGGCCCCAGTACCGGCCTTGCCTCACGGCAGGCTCCGATGCCGGCCTCGCTGGCCCCAGCACCGGCCTAAACCCGCGGCATGCTCCGATCCCGGCCTCGGAGGCCCCAGCACTGGTCATGCCTCACGGCAGGCTCCGCTGCCGGCCTCGTTGGCCCCAGCAGCGGCCTAACCCCTCGGCAAGCTCTTATCCTGGCCTCGGAGGCCCCAGTACCGGCCTTGCCTCACGGCAGGCTCCGATGCCGGCCTCGCTGGCCCCAGCACCGGCCTAATCCCTCGGCAGGCTCTTATCCTGGCCTCGAGGCCCCAGTACCGGCCTTGCCTCAAGGCAGGCTCCGATGCCGGCCTCGCTGGCCCCAGCACCGGCCTAACCCCTCAGCAGGCTCTTATCCTGGCCTCGGAGGCCCCAGTACCGGCCTTGCCTCACGGCAGGCTCCGATGCCGTCCTCACTGGCCCCAGCAACGGCCTAACCCCTTGGCAGGCTCCAATCCCGGCCTCAGAGGCCCCAGTACCGGCCTTGCCTCACGGCAGGCTCCGATGCCGGCCTCGCTGGCCCCAGCAGCGGCCTAACCCCTCGGCAGGCTCCGATCCCAGCCTCAGCGGCCCCAGCACTGGTCATGCCTCACGGCAGGCTCCGATGCCGGCCTCGCTGGCCCCAGCACCGGCCTAACCCCTCGGCAGGCTCTTATCCTGGCCTCGGAGGCCCCAGTACCGGCCTTGCCTCACGGCAGGCTCCGATGCCGGCCTCGCTGGCCCCAGCAGCGGCCTAACCCCTTGGCAGCCTCCGATCCCGGCCTCAGAGGCCCCAGTACCGGCCTTGCCTCACGGCAGGCTCCGATGCCGGCCTCGCTGGCCCCAGCAGCGGCCTAACCCCTCGGCAGGCTCCGATCCCGGCCTCAGCGGCCCCAGCACTGGTCATGCCTCACGGCAGGCTCCGATGCCGTCCTCGCTGGCCCCAGCACCGGCCTAACCCCTCGGCAAGCTCTTGTCCTGGCCTCGGAGGCCCCAGTACCGGCCTTGCCTCAAGGCAGGCTCCGATGCCGGCCTCACTGGCCCCAGCAGCGGCCTAACCCCTCGGCAGGCTCCGATCCCGGCCTCGGAGGCCCCAGCACTGGTCATGCCTCAAGGCAGGCTCCAATGCCGGCCTCGCTGGCCCCAGCACCGGCCTAATCCCTCAGCAGGCTCTTATCCTGGCCTCGGAGGCCCCAGCACCGGCCTAACCCCTCGGCAGGCTCTTATCCTGGCCTCGGAGGCCCAAGTACCGGCCTTGCCTCATGGCAGGCTCTGATGCCAGCCTCGCTGGCCCCAGCACAGGCCCAACCCCTCAGCAGGCTCCGGTCCCGTCCTCGGGGGCCCCAACACTGGCCTTGCCTCACGGCAGGCTCCGATGCCGGCCTCGCTGACCCCAGCACCGGCCTAACCCCTCAGCAAGTTCCGGACCCGACCTCGGAGGCCCTAGCACAAGCCTTGCATCATGGCAGGCTCCAATGCCGGCCTCGCTGGCCCCAGCATCGGTCTAACCCCTCTGCAGGTTCCAATCCCGGCCACGGAGGCCTCAGTAGTGGCCTTGCCTCACAGCAAGCTCAGATGTCAGCCACTGGCCCCAGTGCCCGCCTAACCCCTCAGCAGGTTCCGATCACTGTCTCTGTGGTTATTATTTCAAAGGTTCCAGTTGTAATGTATCAGATCTCTGCCTCCCCCGAATATTGGCCACTGGCATTGTCACTGCCTCCACCGTTTCAAATCCTTCCCAGGCTCTTTTTCCACTCTGAAAGTTGTCCAGTGTTCCTAAGCATGCGTGATGGTAGCATTAGACATTTAGTGTAATTTCTCCCAAAAAATAAAGTTGGTAAGATCCGGTTTCTGCTTCTCCTGAATACAAGTCTCCACCACCATCGCGAAGAACTCTTTCAACATCGCATTTCTCCTTGGTCTCCGCTAAACTCTCTCCTTATATGTGATGTCTGAGATTCTTAACAATATAGAGAAATAGCAGTCCTCTTTCACGGCGAATTTTTCCATAAGTTCCAGTGCATTTAGATAAGTTTTGTCTGCATCTCCAGTGTCCTGGCATCCATAACGGCTTTCTTACCACCTCTCCGATATTTTTCTTTATCTTTTTCTGTTCTGGGCCCGGTTTCTCCAGGGGTCTGGCGTGCTACTCGCAGTTCGGCCGGGACCCAGAGTCCCGCGACCCGGGCCCCATCTGGCGTGCCCAGCCCGCGACCCCCGCCCAGAACCCAGCGTCTTACTGGGTCTGGTTTCTCCAGGGGTCTGGCGTGCTACGCGCAGTTCGGCAGGGGCCCAGAGTCCCGCGACCCGGGCCCCATCTAGCGTGCCCAGCCCGCGACCCCCGCCCAGAACCCAGCGTCTTACTGGGTCCGGTTTCTCCAGGGGTCTGGCGTGCTACGCGCAGTTCGGCAGGGGCCCAGAGTCCCGCGACCCGGGCCCCATTAGGCGTGCCCCGCCCGCGACCCCCACCCAGAACCCAGCGTCTTACTGGGCCTGGTTTCTCCAGGGGTCTGGCGTGCTACGCGCAGTTCGGCCCGGGGCCCAGGGTCCCGCGACCCAGGCCCCGGCTTTTGTGCGCCGCGCGCAACCCCTGCCCAGAACCCAGCGTCTTACTGGGCCTGGTTTCTCCAGGGGTCTGGCGTGCTACGCGCAGTTCGGCAGGGGCCCAGAGTCCCGCGACCCGGGCCCCATCTAGCGTGCCCAGCCTGCGACCCCCGCCCAGAACCCAGCGTCTTACTGGGTCCGGTTTCTCCAGGGGTCTGGCGTGCTACGCGCAGTTCGGCAGGGGCCCAGAGTCCCGCGACCCGGGCCCCATTAGGCGTGCCCCGCCCGCGACCCCCACCCAGAACCCAGCGTCTTACTGGGCCTGGTTTCTCCAGGGGTCTGGCGTGCTACGCGCCAGAAAAAGTCAATTATAACAGTCTAAATATTTTTTAATCTGGGAATGGTGGTACATGCCTGTAATCCCAGTACCTGGTAGCCTCAGAGAGGAGGATTTAAGGTTCAAGGTTAGCCTCATGGGAAAAGAACAAGCTGTGTGGTATCTGATAAGTAAAATAAAAAATTAAATGCGAGTAAAATAAAAATAATGTGCATACAGCGGAGTGTGAAAAACACGAGAGAGGTCCGGTACACATGGCATGTAAAGTTTTAATGGCACGGCTCTCCCGGGGATCAGGGTGAGGCACCGTGGGGCCCGCGCGCCTGTCCGAAGCTTGAGGACGCGGGCTCTCCTTTTCAAGGTATGCATCTCGCGAGATGGGGGTTTACTCGCGGGAACGCCCAATTCTCGCGGGGGTTTCAGCCCCTCCCTTGCCCTGCAGAGGTCATGTGACACAAAGTCACATGAGTGAAGGACCCAACTTAACATTCCGGCCTTTTGATGGTAGGGATAATGGATGACGTTGGACCCTCTAGCTTCTTCCTGCTGTCAAGGGGCGTCGTCAGGGGCCCCAGGCCGGGAGGAGTCGGGAGCCCAGTCCCCCAGAAGGGGGTGCAGGTGGGTGCATAGCTGCAGTGCGAATTGGAGGTTACCCTGGACAGCTTAGTGATGTGCGCTTGAGGAGGCTTGAACAGGCAAGGGCTATTAAAGAAAAAAACAAATCATGAGATTGAGCAGGCGACCAAAAAGGAGACTGGCTTACTCAGTACCTGGAGAGCTACCCTGAGCTGGCAAAGAGGATGGAGGTTGAGGGATCCAGGAGCCATCAGTCTTCAGCCAGGCTGAGTAGGGCCAGCGGCGGGGCCTGGTCTGGAAAGGTGCTCCCCCTGTGTTGAGGCACCTGGGGCTCACCCTTTTCCAAGGGCACTGTTCCAGTGGCCAGGAGGGCCACTGGAACACCGAGCAGTCTGATTGGTATGCGTGGCTTCGCCCCACTTCAGGCAGGCTCCTGGAGGTAGTTGTTGTTGCAGTCCTCCACACCTAGGTGGCGCTCCAGGGGGCTGAGCCGCCACCGCCAGCCAAAGGGCAGCTACCAGGGATCTGCTTTTTGGCAAAGTCGGAGTGTATGCTCCATTTCCGCCTGTTTCTCTCTGGAATTAAAACTTAGATGCCATGCTAAGGTTCTGTCAGCTGCGACGGACCTATACTCACAAAGAGCGCGTCCCGGGGCTGGTGTCCGGCAAGAATGGCAACGCAGACTCCCCACGGGCAGAGGGTGTTGCCCCAGCCCCGGCGTTTCCCACAGCACCTAGGGCGCGCCCACGCGGGTCGCCCAGCAAAATTGCAGTCTGGCGCGGGCCAAGATGGCGACTGTGACATCACCAGGCAGTGACTACGCCCCATCACAAAATGGCAGCTGGCGGGAAAATAAATGGAAGCTGATGGGGGAGAGCATTTGGAGGGATACCAGACCGCTTATAAAAGTTTCTAACTGTTCCTGGGCCACCGCAACCTATTTCCCAACTCGTATCAAGGCAGACAGGCTCTCAGGGCATCTGCTAGTATAAAGGTTCGACTCTCCATAATTGGTTCGCGGGCAGAAACGAAGAACAGGAAATGGGCGTCCCCGATTTCCCTGCTCAATCGTTCGGAAACAGAGGTTAAGAGATAGGGAAGAACGTCTTCATTCCTTCTCAAAACCGGAGGATGACCTGGTCATCCGCAGCGTGGTCCCAGTGGACCGGGGGACAATGGGTCACCAAGCGCTTGGATTTTTAGGTCCCAGTGGACCGGGAGACCCAAGTCCGGAACCCGCTAACCAAGGGAAGGAGGCAGTTTACCGGAGTGAAGTGTTGCCAGCCAGCGCTGGCTTCGACAGAAGCGCTGAGAAGCTGCTGGGAGCGTGGTGGAGCCGGGGCGCGTGGATGCCGGTGGCTGGTGTGGATGGCACTGGCGGCTGGCGCAGGTGGGATCAGTGGGGGTGCGCAGGCGGCATGGCTTGCCGGGCCCGCGGCGTGGAGACAAAATGGCTTCCAGGCACACGCCAGACGCTGAGGCTGGGCCCCGAGGAGCACCGCCAGTGAGCCTGGCTCGGGGCGGGTGGGGCAAACCGGCCAGAGGTCCCGGCGGTGACCGGAGAACCAAGCTGGAACGGTGCTTTAGGAGGTACAAGCGGCAGGCAGAGGTCCTGGCCCGCGCAGGTGGTTGGCAGGCAGAGCAAGTGCCAAGCTGCCTGGCTCGGGCCGGAAAGATGGCCGCCGACTCCTAGGATTGGTTAGGAGTGGAAAGGGGGAGGGATTAAAGATTGTGAGGCCTCCAGTGAGGCCATGAGGTGGGAGGGGTTAAAGATGGCGAGGCCTCCAGTGAGGCCATGAGGTGGGAGGGGTTAAGGATGGAGAGGCCTCCAGTGAGGCCATGAGGTGGGAGGGGTTAAGGATGGCGAGGCCTCCAGTGAGGCCATGAGGTGGGAGGGGTTAAGGATGGCGAAGCCTCCAGTGAGGCCATGAGGTGGGAGGGGTTAAAGATGGCGAGGCCTCCAGTGAGGCCATGAGGTGGGAGGGGTTAAGGATGGCGAGGCCTCCAGTGAGGCCATGAGGTGGGAGGGGTTAAGGATGGCGAGGCCTCCAGTGAGGCCATGAGGTGGGAGGGGTTAAGGATGGCGAGGCCTCCAGTGAGGCCATGAGGTGGGAGGGGTTAAGGATGGCGAGGCCTCCAGTGAGGCCATGAGGTGGGAGGGGTTAAGGATGGCGAGGCCTCCAGTGAGGCCATGAGGTGGGAGGGGTTAAAGATGGTGGGGCCAAGATGGCGGCCCCCCAGTGATTCCACGTGTGCAAGATGGCGGGCCAAAGCTGGCGACCCCCCCCCCCCAGTAATCCCATGTGGCTGCTTACCGGAATGGCCAGGCCCAGGCAGCAGGGGTGGGCAGGCACAGGGTGAAGGGCGCCAGGGCGCGAGTCCGAGTGGAGGAACCAGCTGGAGCGCGGGCTGGACTTGGCGGGCTGGGGGCTGTTTAGCAGAGTGGCGGCCGCCTAGATGGAGGAGGCAGGCGGCCCCGGCAGGCGGGTCTAAGCAACGCCAGGCGTGGAGAAGACATAGGTGCGCGGTGTGGCGCAGTCCGCGGGCGGCACGGTCCCATTCCAGCGGCGGGCGGCGTGGGCAGGCGGGAACGGCGGTTTTAGGAGGTCCAAGCGGCAGGCAGAGGTCCTGGCCCGTGCAGGAGGTAGTCCACGCAGGCACGGGGCGGCAGCGGCGGCAGTGGTGGGAGCAACGCCTGCAAGCGGAGCGCTGGTGTGGGACCTCGCAGTCAGCTGCTGGCGGGTCGGAGAGTCCGGGGCTCAAAAAGAGAGTAAAAATAAAAAGAGAAAACAGAAAGAAAAAAAAAAAAAAAAAAAGGAAAAAAAAAATGGGGAGGGACCCAAGAGTTCTCCCGGTTCGGCACCAAATGATAAGTAAAATAAAAAATTAAATGCGAGTAAAATAAAAATAATGTGCATACAGCGGAGTGTGAAAAACACGAGAGAGGTCCGGTACACATGGCATGTAAAGTTTTAATGGCACGGCTCTCCCGGGGATCAGGGTGAGGCACCGTGGGGCCCGCGCGCCTGTCCGAAGCTTGAGGACGCGGGCTCTCCTTTTCAAGGTATGCATCTCGCGAGATGGGGGTTTACTCGCGGGAACGCCCAATTCTCGCGGGGGTTTCAGCCCCTCCCTTGCCCTGCAGAGGTCATGTGACACAAAGTCACATGAGTGAAGGACCCAACTTAACAGTATCCTTGGTTCTTGTCACTTCTCTACATTTAAATTAACACTGTTATTCTTAAAACTTTTCACATTTTAGGGTTTTTTTTTAACTTGGGTTCTTATCATATAGAATGGCTTTTTCAACTATTTGATGTCAGACACTCGGCTTCAAATGGGTTATGTGGATGCAGCTAGACACAGTCAGTAGGAATTACGGAATCCAGTTTGTCACTTTTTGTCTCTACCCAACTATTCTTGAGATCTACAAAATATTTCCTATACTGTCTTCCCTTTAGGGAATATAATAGGTGCCCACAGTTACCCTTGATGGAGTGTGTGCTGCCTTCTGCATTACCCTCTCCAGGACCCCTTTGATCTCCTTGTTCCTCAGACTATTGTTTGGAGGAGGGATCAGCATAGGATGACATAGAAGCCTGCAGCACCTTGCTCTGCTCCACAGTGTGGCCAGTGCTGTGGTGGGTGCACACAGAGAGTGGCCATGTGGGGGCACAGGTCTTGACTCCTTGGTGCTACCTATAAATGAGGAGAGTCTCAGGATGGAAGCTGCACTGAGGCCATAGGACACAAAGATGAGAAGAAAAGCACTGAGCCCAACACAAACAGCTGCCAGGAAAAGGATGAGCTGTTAATGGAGGATCATAGCAATACCAGGAAAGAATAGAAGCATGTTGCAGGAGAGGTGGCAAATGATAGTTGGCCCACAGTAAAAGTGATGAAAACAGAGCACTGTTTGAACCAAGCTACTAAGAAAACCCCTGCCACAGACACCAGCCACCATCCCGTGACAGAGGCCTGGGGCCATGAGGGCCAAATACTGCAGAGGGTGACCGATGGTGACAGATCTGTCCTAGGTCATGGCAGCCAGGAGGCAGCACTCCACCATACCTGTTCAGGCCACCATGAAATACTGAATAGCACAGGCAGTGTGGGAAATATTTGGCTTATCTTTTAAGATGTCTGAAAGTATCCTTGGGCTGATGGAGAAAGAATAGTAAACACCAATCAATAATGGGAAACAGAGAAAAGTACCTAGGAGTTTGCAGGTGGAGATTCATCCCAAGGAGGACTAATGAGAGCCAGGTTCCAGTTTAGAGTCATTATGTAGATCTTCAGGAAGACTAGAAAGATAACGTGTTATTGGTCATGACCTTAATCATCAATATTTAACAGTTTTTCCAACCACTGACCCTAACTAAAAATTTATCTTGGATAAATTTTGTCTTTGGGAACAAATGGCACTCAGTGGGTATTTGTTACAAAATCTCCTTAAATGTCATAATACCATAAGCATCTCTTGTTAGATTCTGTAAATATACAAGACTGAATATTGATAAAATGAGCACAAGAGTGTCATGTCTCTATATAGTGAAGGGGGCGATCCTGCTCACATCTGCTCAGTGCAGTTTATTTTCATTTTTATGCATATGGTTAACCAGTTTTGCCAACACCATTTGTTGAACAGGCTACATTTTTCCACTGTATGTTATGGACCCTTTATTAAAAATCAATTGGCTGTAAGTATGCAGATTTGTTTCTGAATCTTCTATTCTGCTCCATTGGTCTATGTGTCTGTTTTTGTGCCAGTACCATGCTGTTTAAATTACTATAGCTTTGTAGTGTAGTTTAAAGTCAGGTATTGTGATTTCTCCTCCATTTTTTTTGTTGTTGTTGCTGAGAACCACTTTGGCTATTCTGGGTTTTTTGATGTTTCAAATGAATTTAAGGACTGATTTTTCTATGTCAGTAAGGAATGACCTTGGTAATTTAATGGGAATTACATTGAATAGGTAGATTACTTTTGGAAGTATGGTCATTTTGATGATATTTATTCTGTCTATCCATGAACATGGGAGATATTTCAGTCTCCTAAGGTCTTCAATTCCTTTTTTCAATTTTTTATTATTTTCTATTTTTCAATGTTTTATAATTTTCTTTGTAGGCATCTTTTACCTCCTTGGTTAAGTTTATTCCTAAGTATTTTTTGTGGGATATCCTGAGTGGAAGTGTTTTCTGGATTTCTTTCTCAGTGGATTTACGGTTGGTATACAGAAAAGCTTCTAATTTTTTAAGATTGATTTTGTATAGAGACACTTTGCTAAATTTGTCAATCAGTTTTATAAGCCCTTTGGTTGAATTTGCTGGGTCTTGTAAGTATATTATCATGCCATCTGAAAATAGTGAAAATTTGGGTTCTTTTCCTATTTGTACTCCTTTGATTTCTTTCTTTCTTTCTTTCTTTCTTTCTTTCTTTCTTTCTTTCTTTCTTTCTTTCTTTCTTTCTTTCTTTTGCCTTATTGCTCTGGGTAGAGTCTCAAGAACTATATTGAAAAGAAATGGTGATAATAAACATTCGTGTCTTTCTTGTTCCTTTTTTTAGGGACAATTCTCAGTTTTTCCCCATTTAATATAATGTTGGTTGTGGGCCTTTTGTAGATTGTCTTTGTGATGTTGAGGTAGGTTCCTTTTATTCTGATTCTCTGCAGTGCTTTTAGAAATAAATGGATGTTAACTTTATAAAATGCTTTTCCAGGATCTATTAAAATGATCATGTGATTTTTGTCTTTGTTTCTGTTTATGTGATAAATTACATGGATTCATTTTCATATGTTGAACCAGCCTTGCATCCCTAAGATGAACCCTTCTTGGTCATGGTGTATGATTTTCTTCATGTGGTTTTGAATGTGTGTTGCTAGTGTTTTGTTTAGCAGTTTTAACAAGTTCATCAATGATATAGGCCTGTAGTTTTCCTTCCTTGAGCTGTCTTTCTTTGGTTTGGGTATTAATGTGATGTTGACTTCATAGAATGTATTTGAGAGAGTCCCATTTCTTTCTATTTTATGAAATAAATTGAAGAGTATCAGGATTAGCTCTTCTATAAAGGTTTTATAAAATTCACTTGGGAAACCATCTGGTCCTGGGCTTTTATTTGATGGTAGGCTCTTTATTGCTATTTCAGTCTCTTTGATTGCTATTGGTTGGTTTAAATTTTTATATCTTATTAATTTAGTTTAGAAAGATTGTATTTATCTAGAAAGTTGTCAGTTTCCTCCAGATTTTCCATTTTGTTGGAGTATAGTTTTTCAAATTAGTTTCTGATAGTCATCTGAATTTCTGCACTGTCAGTGATAATATCTCCTTTTAAATCTTCTATCTTTGGAATTTTGGTTATTCTCTATCTATATATCATCGATCTATCTATCATCTATCTATCTATCATCTCCTTTTTGGTTAAGTTGGCTGATGGTTTATTTTTCTTGTTAATTTTTTTTTGAGACCATCTTTTGGTTTTGTTGATTTTCTGTATTGCTTTTTTATTCTCTACTTTGTTGATTTCTGCTCTGATTTTTATAATTTCCTGTCTTCTACTGGCTTTGGGGTTGTTAGACTGTTCCTGTTTTTCAAGAGCTTTGAGGAATGTCATTAGGTTATTAATTTGGTGATTTTCTGTTCTTTGTATGTGAGCACTCAGTGCTCTGAACTTTTCTCTTAATATTGCCTTCAATGTGTCTCAGAAGTTTCGATATGTTGTATCTCTATTTTCATTTGTTTCTAGAAATTTCTTGACTTCACCCCTTACTTATTCATTCAGCAGTGTGGTGTTTGGTTTCCACATGTTTATGTAGTTGTTCTAGGTCTTATTATAGTTGATTTCTAGTTCCATTTCATTATGGTCTAAAAAGACACAGGGAAGTATGCCACACTTTTTGAATTCATAGTGCTAACTTTGTGGCCCAGGGTGTGATCTATTTTGGAGAAGTTTCAATGAGCAGCAGAACAAAATGTGAACTCTGCTATAGTTGGGTGAAATATTCTATATGTGTCTAATAGGCCCATTTGTTTGATGGTGTTCTTTAGGTCTGAGGCATTGTTACTGACATTCTGTCTAGAAGATCAATCTAATAGTTTGAAAGTCTTCCAGTACTATTGTATTGGGATTTATGTGTGACTTAATGTCATAAAGAGTTTGTTTGATGAAAGTAGCTGCACCTATGTTTAGGGCATAAATGTTGACTATTGTTATTTCCTCTTGCAGTAACAATGACCTGCTTTGTCTCTTCTAATAACTTTGGGTGTGAAGTCTAATTCTGACATCATAGTTGCTACTCCTGCTTGTCTTTGAGTCCTGTTGGCATGGATTACCTTGCTCTAACCCTTTACCTTTAGTTTGTTACTATCTTTACTTGTAATGTGTGTTTCTTAAAGGCTGCAGATAGAAGGATTCTTGTTTTTAATCCATATATCTTTTTATTGGGGAGTTGAGGCCATTTATGTTCAGTGTGATTATTGAAATATGTTTTTTAATTCCAAATATATTTAGATTTAACTTCTGTTTGAGGTAGTGTTTGTTCTTCTTTGCATAGTTATTTGCTGGATGAAAATTGTTTCTCTCGTTCTGGTATGTATTACTTATTTCTTTTTTGAATCTCTTTGAGTATTTTCTCTAGTGCTGGTTTGGAAGACATAAATTCCTTCAGCTTCTGTTTGTTGTGGAAGATTTTTATTTCCCTAATTTGAGAGATAGTTTTGCTGGGTAGGAAATTTTGGGCTGTAAGTTGTTTTCTTTCAGAGTTTGGAATATGCTACTCCAGGCCCTTCTGGCTTTCATGACTTGGTTTGGAAAGTGTGGAGTGGCTCTAATTGGTTTGCCTCTTAATGTTATTTGATCTTTTCTTTTTGTTGTCTTTAAGATTCTCTCCTTGGCTTCTACATTGGTCAGTTTGACTATTATGTGGTGTAGGGAACCTTTTCATTGATCCTGTCTAAAGGGATTTCTATAAGTTTCTTGTACCTTTATATTGACCTCTTGCTCTATGTTTGGAAAACTTTTTGCTATTACTTCTTTGAAAAGATTTTTGATCCCTTTGGTTTCCCCTCTATTTTCTCTTCTATGCCAATTATTCTTATGTTAGCCCTTTTAAAATGGGCCAATATTTCTTCAATGTCCTATTTATGCTGTCAAGATGTTTTTTTCTGTTATATACTATGCATTCATTTTTGGAGTGATCATCTATTAGGACTGAGATTTTCTTCTCCATGTGGTCTAATCAATTGTTTGTAGTTTGAACTGATGCCTTCACTTCAATGGTTGCATAGTTTTTTTTTCTGACTGTCTCTCTAAATTACTTTCAGGTGTTCTGTATTATTTATAGTTACATTCCTGATTTGACCTCTGGAGATCTCTGCAATTCTGTGTTGTCAGGTTCTGTTATTGTGGTGTTGTGGGAGCTCATTTTTTTCTTGTTATTTCTCCTTCTCATGATTTCAGAAGTTTGTGTCTGTCGATTTTGATATATTTCTCTCAATCTCTAGGTGTCAGCTGCTTTATCCACAGGTAAGTTGTGTTGTATTCAACAGTGAAGGTTGAGTGAGGAGGGAAGTGAAGTTTTAAATGGAAGAATAGGGTAAAGCCACTGATAGGATCAAATTGAATGAGAGTATGAGTTTAGTAAGGTAGTATATAGTAGAGATTAGTGATCGTAAATATTTAGTGGTATTCTAGTAATAAATGTAGAGTTTTTAGTATAGTGATATAAAGTGGGCTTAATACAAGATAAAGAAGAGAAAATAAGAGAGGAAAAAAGGGATGGAGAGAAGAGTGTAGATATATACAAGGAAAGAAATTTGGGAGAAGGTTGGGAATGGAGCAAACAAACAAGCATATACACTCACACCAAAAAAAAACCAACATAAAATGATGTAATGATATAAATATATGAATATTCAGCAGACTGGGCTTCTGAAATCTCTCTCTGTCCAGACACCAAGTGCCACCAGCACCTTTCCTGCTGTAAGCCTTGTTATCTGAATCTTTCATTCTATGCAGGTGCTGGTATCAATGAGTCAGGCTCTGGTGTTAATCGGAGGTCACCCTCCATGATTTCTACTGATATAGAGCCTGATCTCTATCTGTCTACATATGTGGTCGATTCCTCTCTGAGACCAAACTCAATGTAAGAGTCTCTGTTCTCCACAGCTAGGGCTGAGCTGGTCTTACTTCCTCCCATTCACCATAAATGGGTGGTCTGTGGTGATCCTGGAGATCCTACTAGGTGGATCTAGTGTTAAATGTAGGTTTGCCCCAATGCTTTCCAATGATGTAGAGCCTGAGTCTGTGTGAGCCTCTGCTATGTTCAACAGCAGACTCCATTCTCACCTTCACCAAGTTGAACTGCAAAGTCTCAGACCTAGGGAGCGTATGATGGAGCACCATGCTGAGCATTCTTCCACAGGCATGGCAGCTTTATTTAAGTTGGTGTTGAGCACCGGTCTAGATCTCTGAAGGGCATGGTTAGCTTGGCTGCTACTGCTGGAAGTTGTAGCTGGTGTTGTGCAGAAGGAACTGATGGCTTACAATTCTGATGATCTGCAGCTTCTTACTTTAAGTCCTTGATTGTTTTCTTTGTGTCTCTGGAGTCAGGTCTAGTGAGGCAAAATGGCACCATCATGTCGCCCACAGCCACAAGGCAGGTAGGTTTTCTTTTCTCCTCTCTGATTGCTTTTTTCCCCTTTTTTCCTTTTACTCTTTGTGTTATTTTTAAAGTTTGCTTTTTTTCCTTTTTTCCTTTTACATATTGTGTTATTTTTAAAGTTATGGTGTTTTATGGCTTTTATAGAATCCTGTTTTTAAGGCAATGAAGATCAGGTATCAGTAGGACTAGTATTTGATACTTCCCTCAGTCGCAATCTTCCCAGAAATCCCAGGGTCTTGTTAAGTTGCTCAGGCTGGCCTCCTACTTGCAATTTTGTCTCTACCTCCTGAGTAGCTTGAAATACAGTCATGTATCACTGTGCATATATTTTTTTAATTTACTCTTTTCATTTACACATATTAATTGAACAATTCATAGAATTCACTGTATTTCTTCCATAATACTTACATCATGCCTTGATCATGTTTATCCACCCATCTCCTACCCTTAACCTTCTCCTTCTCTCCTGAACATATTTCCTAGCCCATAAAAATCCCTTTTAATTTCTATCTGCCCTCCTCTCTCCTCAGTTTCTGGTTGTTACAACTCAACTCTGTATTTCTGTAAGGTTGGCTGATAGGTTTTCATAAATGAGAGAGAACATGTGGTACTATGTCTTTCTGTATCTGGCTAGTTTTATCAATGTAATGTTCTTGTGTGTTTTTTTTCTATATCAGAGTAGTATTACACTGTGTGATGTTGAGTGCACATTATTGTTAAAATCTTCACAATAGATATTTCACTGAACTCACCCTAGTCCTAAATTCAAGTCTTTGAATAAATTAAAAACTCAGTTGATGGTCTTAGGTGATGATGAAATAGTTTCATTCATGTTGGTACTGGCCACATAAAACCTAAATCCTGAGCACAAGAGTCATGCTCCAGACAGTCACTGTGGGAGGAAATAAGCTGGGTTGTGTTATGTGCAGGGCCCTGGAGGCCCAGGGTAAATGGCTCTTGGGTCACCTGAATGGGTGGCCATGAATAAAGAAAATGAGGCCTTTTGTATCATCTGCTGTTTTTGGCTGCTTTCCAAGGCAACATCTATATATGTGCTTTCAGAAACATCTTAGTCATAATATTACAGACTTAATATCAGCAATCTCTTTTGGGATTTAGGAGGTAAAAATGTAGAAGAGGAGGATGTGGGGAGATTTTCTAAAAAGCAGGACAACAATCTCAACTTATTTCAGATTTTGATGGCAATTACAATCTGGAATGACATAAAGAACATTGCATTTCTTGAAAGTCTTTCCTGTCCTGGTCCCTTTAGAGGGGACCCAGGAAAATACTAGACTTATGCAGATTGGGACCTTGTGAGTTAAAGTTGGATCATGAGAGAAATTGTAATTATAAGCTAGTGAGAAAAGAATATCTGACCTCTATTTATGATACTTAAAATGTTGTTACTAACCCTAATGTCCAATAAGAATCACACTGTTAAGTAATCTATACTATGGCCACAGACTAGCCTATTATGCAGCCACTAAAATTATATTACACATACATGAGTAAATAATTTGGAATATTACGGAGGGGAAAAGAAGAGTTCAAATCTGTAAAAGGAATCCCTACTCCAGCAAAAACTAGTGGAGCTGGGCATGGTGGTGCATGCTTGTAATCCCAGCATTTGGGAGACTGAAACAAAAGGGTCATGGTTCATGGACAGCCTCAGCTACTTAGTGAGGTCCTTTGCAACCCACAGACCCTGTTTCAAAAATAAAGAATAAAAAATAGGGCTTGGGGTATAGCTGGAAGGTAGAATGCCCCGAGGTTCCATCTCCAGTGCCGCAAAAACAACAACAACAACAACAACAACAACAACAACAACAAACCCTAGTGGAAAAGTAATCATGATAGCATTTGCTGAATACGAAGAATTTGACAGCCCTTACTGGGTTCCAGGTTCTTTGTGATTATCAATACAACCTTAACCTTGAAATATAATTGAAGATGTTGTATTGATAACCATAAAATTCTCTTCTAGTTTGAGTTATAAAAGAAAACTTGGAACTTGATTCAGTTAAATATTAGTGTCAGGAGAGCATACTAGGTTAATTGCTAGGTTCTTGGGCTGCTTGATTTTGAACCCTGGCTCTGCCACTGACTAGTGAATTTAAGCAAATTGTTTAGCTTTTCTGTCTCAGTTTTTATATCTATAAAATGAGAATAATATTCAGGACCTGTTTCCCAGGCTATTGTGAGTCTTAAATTAATGTATGTAGAGTATTCACGGTAGTGTCTACACATTGCAAGCACTATGTGGATAATAATTCTTAATTGGATCATGTGGGACCCGTATAAAAATGCAGAAATGGGACCCACTTGATTTCATCATCCTACACTCTTGAGAATAATTACTGGGAAAATATTGTCTTCTGCTAATTGCTTATTTCTCTTCTTTGGACTCTCAGGACACATTTAACAGAATCCCTGTTTTGAAATGTGTCTTCTGGATGAACTCTCTGATCTCCTGAGGACCAAGGGAAGGGCTGAGACAAAAGATCAACACAACCAGCAGAGCTGGCCACATTCCCATGTTGTTCCCAAGCAGAGCTTTGTGAAGAATATCCTCATAAGTGATGTTGGCAGCAGCATCAGGATGCTTATTAGCATGAGCTGGTTTCTTTTGGGTAAATTTAACAAAAGTGAAACAAATTCACAAATCAGCAGTGTAAACAGGAATGAAAGGGAATATAGCAAAGTGTTTTCTTCCTATATATACTCTGGACTTGGAAAGTGAGAAGAGAAAAGCAATTGTTATAGTTGTATATAGAATGTCCCCTGAAGAACCTGTGTTAGTGTTCATAATTGGTGCAATTAGGTCATAAGGGTTGTAATCTTATCATGGGTAAAGTTATACTGGGTGGTAAACTAGGCTTCTGGGGTATGGCTGGAGAAGGTGGGTCCATGATTTGGAGGTGTGGCCATAGGAATTGTGTTTCTGTCTTTGAATCCCCTTGATTATTGGCTCTCTCTTGCTTTTGGCCTCCATGATGTGAGAACAGAGGCTTTGCTCTCTGCCTCTCCCTGTGTCCCACCACCATGCTCTGAGACCCATATACCTGGCCTAACATAGACTTAACTCTGGAATCATCAAAAACTGTAAGCCAATAACAACTTCCTCTAAGTTGTGTGGTCAGTTGCTTTTGGATTATATCAGTGAGAACATTGAGCAAGACACCAATCTTTGTCTCTAACTAGAAAAGGTAAAAATTAAAGAAACTGTCATAAGAAAAGGCCAATACAACTCATTCTCATAGCAAGGACCAAATCAAGGGTGTGGTCAAATGTGATCATCTCAGTCTATTAAAAACCTCTAAATAGTTAAAGATGATGCTCAGTTAATCTTTCCAACTTGACAAAATGGTTCATAGAAAACAAATTAGAGTATGACTTTCCTAGAATCCCAGTAGTCTTTAGGTATTTGAATAATTAGGATATATATATATATATATATATATATATATACATACATACACACATATATATGATATATAATATATAATATATAACATATTTATAAACATATATGTGTATATATATATATATTTCCTTAATTATATATTGGTATACCTATATCTGTAAAAAGGGAATATATATCCTATGTATTTTATATTTAATAATATTATATAATGTATAATATATTATAAAGAGACTATTTTACAGTTCATTTCTGTATATAATATAAAGAATATATACATATTATGATATATATGTAGGTAAACCAATATATATCAAACATATATGATGAGAAAAATGGAGAAACAGAAGGGGAGAGAGAGAGAGAGATCTGGGAATGAATTCTGAATACAGCTACTGACCTATGAGGCTGGCTTAAATAAGAAGATAAGAAGGCAATTATTTATCTAGAATAAAACAAATTTTACTATTAAGACTTTGAAGAAATCTTGGTTCACCAATCTTTTTTTGTTTTTTTTTGTTGGTGGTGGTAGTGGGGTTCCTGAAAACTCTTCTACCTCTGGGCTACACTCTCAGACCTATTTTTATACTTTTTTAAAATTTGGAAACAGGGTCTCTTAAGCCAGCGCGCTGGCTTCGAACCTGCGTGATCCTCCTGTCTCCGCCTCCCAAGCGCGGGGATTATAAGCGTGCGCCACCACGCCAGTATGGTTCCCCAATCTTTAACAGCAAGGATGCTGACTCAGATTAAAAGAGACATTCTTTAGTTTTCTCTTCAAATGTGGCTGAGGAGGATTTTGCTTTCTAAAATGGTGTTTTATGAGCCAACCATAGTGGCACACACCTACAATCCCAATACTTGGAAAGCTGATACAGAAAGAACTCAGGTTTCAGACTAGCCTTAGCAATTTAGTGAGATCTTCAGCAACTTAGTGAGATCCTGCTTTAAATAAAAAAATAAAATAAAATAGCGTTGGGCATGCAACTTGAAGGTAGAATGCCTTTGGGTTCAATCTCTAGTACCCCCCCAAAATTAAAAAAAAATTAATTTTATTACCAGTATTCTATCCATGATCCATCATTGAATATTGGGGTACTGGAAGACAAGCAATTTTTTTTTTTTAGTCCAAAGGTCTCCCAGAAGAACTAGGCAGCCATTATTAAGACACCAGTTAATCCTCAAAGATCCTGAACCCTGATAAAAAAAAACAATACCTGAGGGGAGTTTGGATGACCTCTTTTGTAGAGGACATGAATAGATTCTACTCCTGGGAGCAAGAAGAATGGATGGTGGTAGGTTTTATTACTGTTCCTGTTCTCTTTATTGATTGGTATTGTATTTTGCAAAAGGTTAAAGTCTCTTTTCAATGGGAGACTTTTTTGGTCACATTAAATATGAGAAGTGCTATGTAGGTTATAGGTAGAGAAGTAAGAGATGGTTCTTGCTTTGCCAGGTATGGTTCTGCTCTTTCCTGCAGGAATGGTTAAGACTGAAGAAAGAGGATTTTCTGTCAGTGGTGGTGCTGGAATGAGATGAAGTCGGCTGACACTCGATGAAATGTAGTCTGAGTAAGAAATAAACCTTTGGTGTTTTGAGTTACTGAATTTTTTGTTATTGCTTTGGCAGAGGCAAGCCTGTGCTAAGGCCAACACAATTTGAATTAATATAGTCTGAAACCCTGCTAAAAATTATGGGTTCTGGCTTACTTTTATTCATACTATTCCAAATAAAACTGAATCTATAAGTCAGTTAATTAGTGTTCAAGTATTTATGTGACTAGCTGTAACATATTTTCCATAATGTATTTTTAGTGGTTAAAGATAGACAAATATAACTTCATGAGGTGGTAAGTTATCCTAATACTTTGTCTTCAAGAAGTTGAAAACAAAAAGTATTCCTAATAAATCAAAGAAGGAGTCTTTCCAATAAGTGTATCATTTATCTGCAATGCAGGAAGAGTCTTTAAACTATTCTCATCTTCACCTAAAAGCCTGACTAGATAGTTTAGTGGTATTATTATACTTCTGAATAATATTAGGATATATGTTTTTAAATAAATTTTAAAAATTCACTGAATAATTTTATTACAAAAACTTATAGAAAATTATTCCCCAAATATTTAAGGACATCTATTTTCAATATCCATATCATTTATGTGCTTCTTCATCATCAGGACTGTGTTTACTCACAGCTAAAATAATACTCAATGGTAAAAAGTTGAGACTTACCTTCTGAGATCAGAAACAAGACAAAGATGCCCACTCTCACCACTTTTATTCATTTATTAATTTACTAGGGATTAAATGCAGAATCATTGCACTGCTAAGATACACTCTTAGCCCTGTTTTTGACACAGGGTCCCATTAGGTTGCATAGAGTCTTGCTATATTGCTGATACTGTCCTTGCACCTGCAATTCTCCTATTTCAGCTTCCCAAGTACTAGAATGATAGCCCTGTATCACCATACCGGGCTTAACATTTGTATTTAAATAGTACTAGAAATTCTAGCCAGGTCAATTAGATAAGAAAAATTAATAAAAAACAAATAAAAAATGAATAAGTTAAATCTGCTTACTTATAACAGTTTGATAGAGAGAAAATCCCAATGAATCCAACCAAGAAGAGTTAAAGCTGGTAAATCAATTCAGGAAAATTTCAGCTAACCAAATAAACATACAAAGATAATTATTTCTATACATTATCCATGACTAATCTGAAAAGAAATAGAAAAACAAATCCATTTACAATAGCATCAAAACATATTTAGGAGTAAGTTTAACCAAGTAGATAAAATATCTATGTATTAATAACCATAAGACATTGATAAAAGAAATCAAGATACCCTATGCTCATGAACTGAAAGGATTTGTATTGTAAAAATGTTCATACTACCCAAAGTGACTGACAATTTTTATTTAATCTCTATCAATATTTTGTTATTCCTCAGAGAAATATAAAATAGTCCTGAAATTCATGTGTAATCACAAAATCCTCTAAAGAGCCAAGCAATTTTGAACATTGAAGAAAGAAATTTAAGACTCTCAAAGGTTGTAAGACCTCCTATATTCATGGACTGGAAGACTTAACATTGTTAAAACATCTATAGTAATTAAAGTTATCTATAAATTCAATGAAATCCCCATCAAAATATCAATGACATTTCTCACAGAAATAGACAAAATCCCTAAACATTTTATGGAAGCAGAAATACCCCCACCATAGCCACAGCCATCTTGAGGAAAAAGAACAAAGCTGATCGTAATACCTGATTTGTCATCATACTGCAGATCCAGAGTAATATAATATCATGCCATTGGCATAAAAACAGATGCATAGAAAAATGAAACGGAACAAAAAATCTGGGAATAAAATCAAGTGTCTATAGCTAGGTGATTCTCAACAAAGGTGACAACAACACACATTGGAAAAAAAAAAGATGGTCTCTTCAACAAATGGGACTGGAAACACTAAATAGCCATAAGCAGAAGATTGAAACGTGATTCCAACTTTCATCCTGTATAAAATATCAATGCAAAATGGACTGAAGACCTTAACAGAAGACCTGAAACACAAACTACTATAGAAAAATCTAGGAAAAACACTTCATGAGGCCAGGTGTGGTGGCACACACTTGTAATCCCCGCGCTAGGGAGGCTGAGACAGGAGGATCGCGCAGGTTCGAAGCCAGCCTCAGCTACTTAGTGAGGCTCTCAGCAACTTAGTGAGAGCCTGTTTCCAAATAAAGTATATTTTTAAAAAGTCTGGGAGTATAGCCTGGAGGTAGAAATGGCCCTGGGTTCCACCCCCAGTACCATAAAAAGAAACCCTACAAGGTATTGATACAGTCAACCATTTCCCAGTAGGACTCTAAAAGCACAGGAATCAAAGCAAAAATTGGCAAGTGAGATTACACCAAACCAAAAGGTTCTGTGTAGCAAAGGAAACTATGAACAGAATGAAGAGACAACCCACATATTGGGAGAAAATATTTGCAAATCATATGCATTAGCTTTTTGTGGCTATGACAAAAACCTCATAAAAACAATTTATAAGATGAGAGATTTATTTTGGCTCAAGATTTCCTAGTTCTCAGACAGAAATATAATGACAGAAGGGCATAGCAGAGGAAAGTTGCTCAGCTCATAGTAACTATGAGAGTGAAAGAAGAGAGAGAGAGAGAGAGAGAGAGAGAGAGAGAGAGAGAGAGAGAGAGAGAGAGAGAGAGAGAGATGTTGGCCAGAGACAAGAAATACCTGTCCCGGGCATGACCACACTGACCTACTTCCTTCAACCAAGTCCCACCTCCTATAGTTTCCATTGCCTTCCAGTAGTCCATTTACTTATCAATGGATTAACCCATTGATGAAGTCAGAACCCTCATGATCTAATACTTCCCCAAAGCTGCACATCTGAACATTGCTGCGTTAGGAACCAAGTCTACAACACATGAACCTTTAGAAAACACTTTATGTCCAAACAATGATGTAATGCCTAAAAAAGGGACAATATTCACAATAGCTAGATACAGAGTAAGCCTAAGTGACCATCAATAGCTAAATAAAGAAAATATATGACATACAAGTGTCATTGTGTGTATGTAATATATTTTCAATAAGAAATATACTTTTGATAGCTACTTGAGAAAGTACAAAATACTGTTTGGTCAGGTTCCATTTCCTAGTAATTTGTGTTTTTAATTTAAATTCTAAAATTTATTGGCATGGACTAGTTTTGGGTATAGTTTTTTTAATGTCTCCAGAATTTAGAATTAGGTTCCCTTTTCTATTCTTTAAAAAAAAAAAACAATTCCTTTTCCTCCTCCTGCTCCTCCTCCTGTTCCTCCTCCTCCTCCTCCTCCTCCCCTTCTTCCTCTTTCTTCTTTACATCTAACATATTGGAGAACAAATTTTTGACTTTATTATATTTAAAAATCCTTTCTACTTATTTATTTATTTTGTGTTATTTCTTAACTAAGAATGATGCTCACATAATCTTTTACTCTACTTTTTAAAATTCATTCTTATTGGTGCATTTTGATTATGCATTGCAGTGAGATTTATAGGAATAAATCCATACATGTGCACATCCCTTGGTCTGTTTCCTTCCCCACACCTCTACCCTCCCCTCCAGCCCTTACATGATGGAGAGATTCAGAGTGGTATATTCATATATGCACATGACATTATTTGCTCTGTTTTCTTCTCTACACCTCCCTTTCCCCTCCCACAATCTCCTTCCTTTTCATTATTTTCTCTTCTTTTTTTCATGACATACTTCTTCCTCTATTTTCGCTCTAGCTTTCACATATATGTATTTAAGATAATTAATTCTGAATACACTTTTAATTAAATTCAGAAGATTGGATAAATAGAACTCTTCATAATATTATACTGTATAGATATCTCTAATGGCACTACTTCAAGCAGTATTTACTATGTTCATGGCAGGTGTTATACATATCTGAATTTACTTAATCTTGCATAAACTTTAGGAGAGATTCTACTCTTCCTTCTTTTGCAGATTAAAAATTGACTTAGCTGGGCATGGTGGTGTATGCTTGTAATCCCAGTGCTTGGGAGGCTGAGACAGGAGGATTGCACAGGTTCAAAGCCAGCCTCAGCTACTTAGTGAGGTTCTCAGCAACTTAGTGAGACCCTGTTTCCAAATAAAGTCTAAAATAGGTCTGGGAGTATAGCCTGGAGGTAGAAAAGCCCCTGGGTTCCACCCTCAGTTCCACAAAAAATAAATAACTTAGGCACAGAAACATTGGATAACTTTTTCTGCATCATACAGCTCAAGGGTAGCAGAGGTATAATCCAACAACAGTTTTGTGAATCTAAACTCATGGTTTTAGTTACTAAACTATAAGTAAGGATTATAATTTTGTTAGAAACATCTTGATTTTTTTAAGGAACTAGGGATTGAATCCAGGGGCATCCTACCTCTGAGCTACATCCTTCAGCCCTATTTTTAAAATTCTTTATTTTGAAACAGATCTCACTAAGTTGTGGATGGATGGGCTTGTGAAATATCTAAGGCTGACTGTGAACCTGCCACCCCTAGCCTACCAAGCACTGGGATTACAAATGTGCATGACCAAGAACAGTTTAAAAAATTTTTAAAGCATCTGTCAGAAAGCACATGCAGATGTTCTTATGCTGTCTTTTGTCCTCATAAAAGCCTGGTTGGTTAAATAATAAAAAGGAAGAAACTGGAATTATTGACACACACTTGTAATCCCATACTTGGGAGGCTGAGACAGGAGAATCATAGGTTCAAGGGCAGCCTTAGCAATTTAGTGAGGCCCTCAGCAATTTAGAGACCCTGTCTCAAAATAAAAACCAAAGTAGGGCTGAGAGTGTATTTCAGAGGTAGAAAGCTCCTAAATTCAATCCCCAGTACCAAACAATAACAACAACAAAGTAACTATCCCCCTTTTACACTTGAGAAAATTGACACAGAACCATAATAGTTATTTAGGAACAAAATTAACCAGTGTGATTTCTCTAAATATGACTCAATATTCCTATTTTGTTACTGGTTCTGTGTAGACAGAAGGTGGTCTATTTCAATAGAAACCGGAATAATAGCCGACCTGGAGATTTTTTTCTCTTCTTGCCCTGCAGATCCCAGAATCACTACTGCAGTGTCTGGAGGGGAAGGAACAGTACTGCAATTACAGGGTTCACGCTCTTGGGATTCTGTGTTCCCCAAGCTCACAGTTGCCCTTTTCAATATTTTTGTGGATCTACCTAATGACGGTGTCTTAGAATGTGAGCCTTATGGCCTTCATCAAGATGGACACACGACTACATACTCCCATGTATTTTTTCCTCAGCAACAGATCCTTCATGGATTTGTGATATGTTTTCATTATAGCTCCCAAGATGATCTCAGACTTCTTCTAAAAGCCTAAATCCCTTTCTTTAAGGGGTGTACCATGCCATGCAGTACTACTTCTCCTCTAGCGTGGGTCTGGCTGAATGCTGTCTTCTGGCAGTTCTGGCTTATGATTGCTACACCTCCTTTGGCATCTTCTGCTCCACACGGCCGTCAGGTCCCCAGTCTTTGTGCAGATGGTGTTCAGATCCCGTGTAACTGGATATTTTGGCCCACTGATTTCTATGTGTGCTTTAACTTCAGCTCCATTTCTATAGGCCAATACCATCAACCATTTCTCTTGTGACCTGCCTCCGTTTTTGGTCCTCTTCTGCTCAGACACTCTTATTTTGAGCCCTGAACTTCATGCTCGTGGTGACCTCTGGATACATCTGTCTTTGTCATCATGATCTCCTGTGGTTACCTTGTGGGCACCATTCTGAAGATCACTGCAGCTGCCTGCATATCGAAGGCCTTTAACACCTGCGCTTCTCACCTGACTGAAGTGACCCCTTTCTTTGGCTTAGGCATCTTTGTTTATATGTATCCTATATCTGGAATCTTATACACTGTCATAATCCTCGTGTGAAATCTACTGAGCTACAGTTTGAGGACTGAGGAAATCAAAGATCCCTGAGACAGATGGAAAAAGATATTTCTTCCCTGTTGCTATTAATTATGGAGTTTATTTCAGATGTATGACTGCTAGACACTTATAATCTCAGGACCAGCACAAAGCCAGGCAAATGTATGAGAAGTATCTGATAGCTACTTGTATATATACTTGTATGTATATTGTATATAAACTTCTATGTATACAATATATAGTTGAGACCCAATTAACCAACAGGCCAAGCAATCCACAGTCTTTCTCTAGCTAGTTGTAGTGGTGTGACACTTCACCTTGAATATCCCAGCACTATCGACATAGCAGAAGCTGTAGAAACAGAGATGCTAGTACTTCTCAAGGCTTATAGGAGACCAGAAAAACCAGAAAGTATTTTGTTTTAAGTGGGGGCAAGGATTATTATAAGTACTGGTTTATCTTTCTAGAAACATTTTTCTTTTTTTATTTCTTCCTTAATTGTTATTGTTTTGAATTTAGTTTTAACTGAGGCATAACACAAAACACGTACTTATTAATGGGATGTGATATACTGTTTTGCTGCATGTAACAATGTCTTTACACCTTTGGCTTGTTTAGTAGAACATACATCTATCAGGATGTTGTTTTTCTCCAATAATCAATATGTGGTAATCTCCTGATTCTTATCTAAAGGGACCAAACCTCTGGAAGTGTAAGAAAGTTATTTTTATCCAACATTTTTTATTGGTGCATTATAATTATGCATCATATCGAGGTTCAGAGTGGTAAATACATGCATGTACACAGCATCTGTTGTGTGTTTTCCTCCAGTTCCCACTCCATTCCCCCCCCCCATTGATGGTCTTTACACGTAACTTCATGTATGGACAAAGGTTATTTTAATACTTACTATGATCAGACATCCCATTTCTCTTCCCCTTCCCCTCTTTCAAGCTCTCCCTCTCCTATTCCACTACTGTTTCCCCTCATTTATCTGAGGTCTTCTTTGTTTTTCAGTTTCTTTGTAGCATCCACATATGAGTGAAAACATATGGCCTTTAGCTATCTGTGACTGGCTAATTTTATTAAGCATAATATTCTCAAGTTCAATCTATGTTCCTGCAAATAACATAATTGTTCTTTTTTATATGGCTAAGCAGAATTTCACTGCATGTGTATACCATCGATATGGAAGCTTCTTAAAAGAAAGTCTTGATTTGGACATTTCTCTTGTAACCTTTGATAGTACTGCTTTAAGACATAGATAAATATTGGAGATTTGAGGATTTTTATGCCAACCAAGGAAAGGCTGATTGGACAGAAGGCACACTTCTGTTTATCTTCTGATTGGACTCTGATTTTCATCATTTTAGGTGGCCAGAATTGTGGACATTTCCAAGAGATTACTTCTGATTAAAGACATTTTATGCATTCTCCAAGCCTCTCCATATTCAGAAGAGAAAAATCTAAATCCCCACAAGTATTCATGTGCTAAGGGCTTAAGGAAAATCTTTTGGATATCTGGACACACTATACGCCAGCTTCTTCAGTCTAACGCTCTCCCAGCTGAGCTATTTCAGCTGCTATACGCCAGCTTCTAATGCTCCATATCCCTGGGATAGAAACCAGCTTCAAGGAGCTTATGTTGAAAGGGAGATTTCCTTTGAAAAACAGCTAGTTTGCAGCTATTGTGTAAGGGTTTATCAAGAGAAATCAGAATTGGAGCTCTAAGTCTAGATTCATCTATGTTCTTTTCCTGCACTCCCTCACATCTGTTATTGATCCCATCCAGATCTCCCCTTAGCTTTTTACTGAAGCCAAAGATATTAGCTGACATCTGTACTGAAGTTGAAAGAAAGAATGCCATCCATTTTTGTCTGGTTGGATCTTCAATGTTTTTATGATCACTGATGACTAAGATCTCAGAAAAAAAAAATACTGCTTAGAGTCAAAGTCCCAATCAACAGAGATGCTTAAGCAAACTTCAGACTCTCCTACCAAGAGATGTATGCATATATGAACTTATCACGTTGAATCTCTCTGCCATGTATAACTATGAGGCACCAAAATTTTTCAGAAGTTAAAAAAATCTTGAGACTTCTGGGAAGATGGCGACCGAGAAAAGCGGGGCTTAAGAGCCCCGCTAACAACAAATCTCCATTACCACAAAATCAGTGCCTTTCAAAGCCAGAAAACAACATCACCAGAGAAACAAAAAAAAATCACCAGGCTCAGAGAGAAAGCGGACTGAGAACAGAGCCACAGAGGAGATCCTCACGCCCGAGGACGCGGCTTCATGCCCGAGGACACGGCAGCAGTGCCATACTGCCGGCGGCACCGGCAAATTCACTGGACGGCCTCAGCAAGCCGAGGGGAGCCGCTGCGAAACAGCCAGGCGGGATTGCTCGGCGCAGAGGGCATCTAAAGCTCCCGTGGCTGAGCTCAGCACACACTGCAGGGATTCAGAGTGGAAATCAAAACCAAGAAAAAAAAATGCCAGCCCTACAGCCAAGGGCGTAGCAGCGGCGCCATATTGCCACGGGCGGCAGCAGCACCGAATTCACCGAATTCAGTACAGCTACATCTGCGTACTCAAGAACAGTGAGTCAAATTGTGGGCCACAGCGGAGAAATCCCAGTACTGTACTCACTGGGACTTGACCCAGTGGGAGAGGGGCGGTGGCAGTGATATCACACCATAGGAGAACGTGCAACCTGGCACCCCCCACAGTCTAAAGCAGCCTCTATCGACTCTCTGGGTCGGAGACTCTGTGATAAAACACAGTAAAGGAGTAGTGGGTCTGAGATACTACTGACTCGAGATCCAGAACACCTTAAGTGAAGTCATAGTGACCCAAGGGAAGACCCCAGAGAAGGCACAAACTTCCGAAATCATGGGAAAGAGGAATAATACTGGAGCAATTAATGCTCACAACCCCACAACATCAGAACCCGATAAAACAGAAAATCAGAGATTTCTAGAAGATCAAATCAGGAAAATAACTGTAGAAATAATAGAGGTGCTTCGAAAAGAACTCAGAGAGAGCCAAAAAGAGATAAAGGATGCAATTAATGAAGTAAAGGCCTCAATTCAAAGCACAAGCAACCGATTAGAACACATGGAGAACAGAATCTCGCTCTTAGAAGATGATCATTCCAAAAATGAACGCATAGTTTCTAATCTAGAAAAAAATATCCGACAGCAGGAATCTGACATTGAAGAAATATGGGTCCATTTTAAGAGAGCTAACCTAAGAATAATTGGAATAAAGGAGGGAAAAGAAAGTGAAACCAAAGGGATCAACAATCTCTTCAAGGAAGTAATAGCAGAAAATTTTCCAGACATAGACCAAGAGGTCAATCCACAGGTCCAGGAAACTTATAGAACTCCCTTTAGACAGGATCGGAGAAGAGGATCCCCACGCCACATAATTGTCAAAATGACCAATGTGGAAGCCAAGCAGAGAATCTTAAAGGCAACAAAAGCAAAGGGCCAAGTGACATTCAGAGGCAAACCAATTAGAATCACTCCAGACTTCCCAAACCAAGTCATGAGAGCCAGAAGGGCTTGGAGTAACATATTCCAAACTCTGAAAGAAAACAACTTCCAGCCAAAAATTTCCTACCCAGCAAAACTTTCTATCAAATTAGATGGAGAAATAAGAAGCTTCCATGACAAACAGAAACTGAAGGAATTTATGTCTTCAAAACCAGCACTAGAGAAAATACTCAAAGAGATTAACTACAAAGAAGAAATAGGTAACACACATAAGAACTAGAGAAACAAGATTTTCCATCCAACAGACAACTAAGATTGGTTATCTGTGGAGATTCATTATTTATGTTAGTCTTTTACCTATCTCTAAAGGGTATTGTTTGTCTTTATTGTTGTTAATTTTTAGGATTTCTACTTGGAATATTAATATACCTTCAGATATAGCATTTGGAAATATTTTATCCCATTCTATTAGTAACTGTTAACTCTGTTTACATTGTCTTTGGATATACAATATGTTTTTTATTTTTTAAGGAGTTTGTATACTCTTCTGTTGCCTGTGCCATTGAAATCATAACCAAGAAATCACTGCCAATTTAAATGTTGTGAGGTTTTATGACCCAGATTTTCTCCTAAAAGTTTATAGTCTTAAGATTTATATTTAGGTCTTTTATCTATTTTGAGTTAATATTTGTATATGGGATTAGGTAAGGGTCCAATTTTATTCTTTTCCATGTAATTATTATTTTTCAACAATATTTAGTTAAAAGATTATTATTCCCACCACCAAATGTTCGTGGAAACCTTGTCAAAAATAACTTGACAATATAGGGAAGAATTTAGCTCTAGGCTTTTATTTAACTCCAATGGTTTATATATCTGCCTTTAGAATAGTACTACACTGTTTCAATTATTGTAGCTTTATATGGTTTGAAATCAGAAAATATACATCTTCTAGCTTTGTTCTTTTTCAAGATCGTTGTGGGTACCTAGAGTCCATATTCCATATTAGGATAGATTTTTTTCTGAAAAATAAATATATAAATATATTATAGTTTCACCTAAAAAATAGAAAAAATAGATTCTCTGGTAAGAAAGAAAGCAAAAAGAAATATTGAAATGTTATCTTTAAGTCATGAAAAGCTTGGTATCAGACAAATGAAACTGTTATGTGAGATTATCATTTTTAATTTTTGATAAATTGCTATAATACTAGATGTCAATCACTAAGCCAAGCATGGGAGGGAGGGATAGGGAGAGAATGGGGTGGGGATCGGGTGGGGGCTGACTTGGCAATGTGTGCATGTATGTCTACAAAAGTATGTATCCCACTATGATGTATGAATACAGTGCACCAATTAAAAATTTTAAAAAATCTCATTGATTATGAGAAACATTCTCTCAGAAAAGAATGACATGTACATTAAGAAACATATCAAAGATAATCATTAAGGTTATTTTATTAGTAACCATAATCAGACATCTCATTTCTCTTCCCCTTCCCCTCTTTCAAGCTCTCCCTCTCCTATTCCACTACTGTTTCCCCTCATTTATCTGAGGTCTTCTTTGTTTTTCAGTTTCTTTGTAGCATCCACATATGACTGAAAACATATGGCCTTTAGCTATCTGTGACTGGCTAATCTTATTAAGCATAATATTCTCAAGTTCAATCTATGTTCCTGCAAATAACATATTTGTGCTATTTTATATGGCTAAGTAGAATTCCGCTGCATGTATGGAAGTTTCTTAAAAGAAAATCTTGATGTAGACATTTCTCTTGTAACCTTTGTTGGTACTGCTTTAAGACATAGGAAAATGTTGGAGATTTGAGGTTAAAAATGCCAATCAAGGAAATGCTGATTGGACAGAAGGCACACTTCTGTTGTTTATCTTCTGATCAGACTCTAATATTCATCATCTTAGATGGCCAGAAATTGTGGACATTTCCAAGAGATTACTTCTGACTAAAGACATTTTATGCATTCTCCAAACCTCTCCATGTTCAGAAGAGAAAATTCTAAATTCCCCCAAGTATTCATGTGCTAAGGGCTTAAGGAAAATCTTTTGGATATCTGTACACACTATACGCCAGCTTCTTCAGTCTAACGCTCTCCCAGCTGAGCTATTTCAGCTGCTATACACCAGCTTCTAATGCTCCATATCCCTGGGGTAGAAACCAACTTCAAGGAGCTTATGTTGAAAGGGAGATTTCCTTTGGAAAACAGCTGGTTTGCAGCTATTGTGTAGGGGTTTATCAAGGGAAATCAGAACTGGAGCTCTAAGCCTAGATTCATCTATGATCTTTTCCTGCATGCCCTCACATCTGTTAGTGATCCCATCCAGGTCTCCCCTTATCTTTTTACTGAAGCCAAAGATATTAGCTGACATCTGTACTGAAGTTGAAAGAAAGAATGCCATCCATTTTTGTCTGGTTGGATCTTCAATGTTTTTATGATCACTGATGACTATGATCTCAGAAGAAAACTACTGCTTAGAGTCAGGGTCCCAATCAACAGTGATGCTTAAGCAAACTTCAGAGTCTCCTACCAAGAGATGTATGCATATATGAACTTATCACGTTGAATCTCACTGCCATGTATAACTATGAGGCACCAAAATTTTTCAGAAGTTAAAAAAATCTCATTGATTATGAGAAACATTCTCTCAGAAAAGAATGACATGTACATTAAGAAATATATCAAAGATAATCATTAAGCCAAACATGAGAAGGAGGGAGAGGGAGGAAATGGGATGGGAATTGGGTAAGTGCTATTTGGGTGATGTGTACATGTATGCCTCTACCATCCTGTAATCCATTAAGATGTACGACTACAATGCACCAATAAAAAATTTAAAAAAGAACGAAAGAATGATATGGCCCTTAAATGTGGAGTCTCTACCTCTACAAAAGACCATAATTTATTTTATTCTATCTTCAAATCATCTTTAGGATATGGATATACAAGGTACATATTTCTTTGTATGGATTTTCAATGGAGGACAAATATTCGGAGATTAATTGCTCAAGACAGAGGCTCATAAATTAAAGACAAACTCCTTCACAATACTACGCTTTTCTTTGTGCAGCTTCTTGTGATTATCCTTTTTATCTTAATGATACTGTAAAGAAATAAATGTACTTTATGTGCTGTGTCAAGAGACAATGGTCTGCATCTATTAACTTTACAATACAATATTTTTGGGGCTCCTAGATGATGCTAGAATTTAGCACTGTGTCTTGGAATAGAAAGAACAGAAGTAGTAAACCTGCATCTTAAGAATTCACATTTTCTGTTATGTGTTATGGGGCTTTAACTCAGGGACGTTATGCCTCTGCACTACAATCCAGGCCTTTTTTTTTTTTTTTTTTTTTTTTTGGAAATAGGATCTCACTAAATTTCTGAGAGTCTTACTAAGTTGCTAAGCTGACCTTGAGAATCTGTGATCCTCCTGATTCAGCCTCCCAATATGAGAATTACAGGCATGCACCACCACGCATCGTTTGTTATTTTATTTTTAACCAAGCAACTTGTTTGTTAAAGTTAATTTCAATCCAAACCTTGATAGAACTTTAGAGGAGGAATCATGGAAAGAACTTTGTAAAATGATACCAATGTTCAGCTTGGAGAATAAATCTTGACAATAAAGACTATTTTGAAAAAATGGCAATAAGAAATATTGAACTTAGACAGTAAACATTGTGAAAATGGCACAAAGATTTTTAAAAAATTGAATAAAAACTTATTTTGGAAAAAGATCTAGTATAGATAAATATTAAAATTTTAATTAAGGAACATCTACATATTATTGAAAAAATTACTCAATATATCTTAGAGATTAGATAATTATTTCAGAATATAAAAATATATTTGTATGTATTTCATAAAACATATAGCTGCCTTGTGGATGAAAGAGTAATGAACAAGACATTTTTAAGCAACACGTATATACTAGTAAAACATGAATAAATAAATTTGATGAATGTATCTAAGAAAATACAAATTAATATGAATTATAAATGATAAAGTAACAGGTTTTTATTTATTTATTTATTTATTTTTTTGGTGGCACTAGTGATGGAACCCAGGGGCCTTCTACCTCCGGGCTATACTCTCAGACCTATTTTATATTTTATTTGGAAACAGGGTCTTTTAAGCCAGCTGAGGTTGGCTTCGAACCTGTGTGATACTCCTGTCTCAGCCTCCCAAGCACAGGGATTACAAGCATGGGCCACCATGCCCAGCTAAGTAACAAGTTTTTAAATCAATGAGATAAATCACAAAGGAAAATAAGTTGGGTTTAAAATCAAGATTTTATTTTTTTGTGAGGGTCTGGGGATGGAACACAGGGAATTCGACCTCCAAGCTACACCCCCTGTCCTATTTTTTAGTCTTTATTTTGAAACAGGGTCTCACTAAGTTATGGAATGCCTCACTAAGTAGCTGAGGCTGTCTGTGAACCACGTTCCTCCAGTCTCAGCCTCCCAAATGCTGGGATTACAAGTGTGTGCCACCACACCTGGCTTAAAATCAAGATTTTAAAATATCTTAACTTAGAGCTACTTAATTAATTATACAAATAAAATTATGGGATAAGCAGAAATATGATACAAATAAAGCAAGTAATGATCAATAAAGGGTTAACATTTTATCTGGTTGCAAAGATATATACCTTTAACCCCAGTATTTAGGATGATGAAACAGGATTGTAGGTTCAAGGACAGCTCACAGTAACTTAGCAAGCCTCTATTTCAAAATTAAAAGTGGCTGAAAAAAGTGTAACCCAGTGGTAGAGTGCTCCTGGGTTCAATCTCCAGCTCGTAGAGTGTTCCCTATTACTGTGTAAATATTAAGGCAGCAGTGAAGTTCATGCAGGAGAAAAGAAAAGCCGAGGGTGAGAAAGCTCCTGAGTTTTCTGTGGCTACATAAAGACATGGAAGAGGATCAAAGTTTCTTACATACCCCAAGAGAGTTGTGAAATAAATGGTGGACCAAAACACCAGTTGGTTAGGAGAAGGATGCAGAATACACAGACTAATAACCAGAGGAAAGGAGAGGTCAGGACCATGGACAGCTCAGCGAGTGGTTAGAGAATGGGCTGTAACAGGTTAGATGTTTGTAGTCAAATGAAGACATTGCCCAAGAAACATGTGGGAAAGCCTTGCATCTTACAGAATACCAGCCAGTACAGATCTAAAAAATGGAATCATATGGAAAATCTGCGTATCTTAAAGGATACCTACCAATACATCCAATGGAATAAAGGCTCAAAATAGAAACAATACTAAAAAGCAATATGTAAGTTACATTTTTTCACTCTTTAATTTATGACATGAAAATATCTTCTTCTACATATTTTTGGTGGTACTGGGGGTGAAACCCAGGGGCTTTTTTTTCTACCTCCAGGCTACACTCCCAGACCTATTTTATACTCTATTTGAAAAGAGAGCCTAAGTTGCTGAGAGCTTCACTAAGTTGCTGAGGCTGGCTTCGAACTTGTGAAACCCTCGTCTCAGCCTCCTAAGTGCTGGGATGTCAAGAGTGCACCACCACACTTGGCTGTCTTCTTCTACATATTAATTTGATAGTAGTGGGCCACAACTTAATGGTCTGATATTTACCACAAGACTAAGTTCTGAGCTCCCAACATATTTATAGATGTCTCATTATCAAAGGGAATAAAAGGGAAGAAGGAAAGATAAACGGAAGGAGGGAAGGAGGGAGGAAGGAAAGGAGAGAAAAAGGAAAGAACAGAGTGAGAAAGAAATGAAGGGAAGAACAAAGAAAGAGAAAAAGGAAGATAAGAAAGAAAGAAAGAAAGAAAGAAAGAAAGAAAGAAAGAAAGAAAGAATGAATGAATTGGAAATTGGCCATCTTTTCCTAGATCCACGAACTATACAGCCTAAACTATTTAAACTGAGTGCTATCTTGCAGTTGCTATCATACAGAAGGAAGAGAAAGAAGAAAAGGAAGAAGAGAGAAATGCAATGAGTTTGGAGTGTGAGAGAATTTTTCAGTGGAAATAAAGTCTCACAAATGTTAATATCTTGGCAGCAAGGTTTCAGGGACTAAAAGAGTGAAACTCGTATGCACTTAACTTTGTTAAGTGCAAAAGCTCTATGCCCCAGGATCCTGACTTCAAGAAGCTGATCGTCAATTTCTTTCTGCTGCTGCAGATAAAAGAGCAGCTGCTACAGCCACCAACTAAGTCCCAGTGATTGTTCTCCTCTTTCCACAGCAGTCAAGAGACTCATTTAGAGCATTTCATGACCTCCAACACCCCAGAGCTGAGTCAGAGATTGGCCTCTAACCTGTGGCCAATCTCTTGACCCCCTCTTCTGGACACTTCAGGGACCACTGTGATAGGAAGTTAACAAAGCAGGGCTGGCCTCTATTTTTCAATCTGGATTTAGTATCCTCTGATCTTGCTTGTGGATCTAATGACATGCTCGTCACTGGGGTTTTCCAAAGAGCCACATCAGGCAGGAGTTCCTCTGGACATAGTTTCATGTGCCTTTTTCTTTTGACTAGGTACTTATCTTAGGCAGAAAATCCAGAAATTGTAGAAATAAGGCACCTAGACATCTTGGGTTTTGAAACTGACCATGACAGAATTTAAAGCTTATGTATTCCAGGTATGATGTTGCACACCTGTAATTCCTTTATTTGTGAGGCTGAGACAGGAGGATTGCAGGTTTGAGGCCAGCCTCAGCAATTTAGTGAGGCCCTTAGCAACTTAGTGAGACCCTATTTCAAAATAAAATAAAATAAAAGTGCTGGAGGTGTAGCTCAGAGGTAGAATACCCTTGGGTTCAGTTCCAGTTCCATTAAGTTAAATTAAATTAAATTAAATTAAATTAAAAAGCTTATGGACTGCAGGCTTTTCTAGTCTTTGCTTAGTCCAGTGTCTTATGTGTATATTCCCAAAAGAGAGACTACATGATCACTTAGTCCAGCCTGACAGTACTAAATCTATTACTTCTTGGGGAATAAGGCACAAAGTTCTGACAGAGCCACAGGGAATTAATTCATTGGGAGATACATTTTGAGCTCCTTTGAAGGGTGAGCAATATTAACGGTCTGTCTGGGTGTCAGAATGAGTGGTTTCTTATTGTTCTGTATTATTCGAGTTTCCCAAAGTGAGGACTTACTAGTTTCAAATATAATGATGATGATGATGATGATGATGATGATGATGATGACGATGATGATGATGATAATAATAATAGAAGGCAGAGGAGAGCTCAAGGGAAACAGAGTGAAGATAGTAGAACACACAGCAGAAGCCTTCTCTATCACCCTCTTTCTGCAGTTCCAGCTTTCTCAGAATATCCACTTTCTTTTTGGCCATTTGAAAGGTTCTAAGAGCATCTTCTGGTTGGATGTGGCGGTGCATGCCTGTAATCCTAGCACTTAGAAGGCTGAGGCAAAAGGATGGCAGGTTTGAGGCCAATCTCAGCAAAGTAGCAAGGTGCTCAACAACTTAGCAAGACCCTGCTTCAAAATGAAAAATAAAATAGGGCAAGGAGTGTGTAGCTCAGAAGTACAATGATCCTGAATTCAATCCCCAGTACCATGAAACAAAACAAAACAAACAACAAAATAAAAGCAACTTTTAAACGTGTCTTATAAAACAACTAGAGAAAGTTATATTTGGAGCTGATGGCAGAAAGGTCTTAAATACAGCTGCATGAAGTAATGCTCCTGAGAAAAAAATGTCCAGTTATATTATTTGCTACAGAAATGAATTTGATGTCGATGCTGCTACCGGGGTCTGCTGCACAGCAAAGGGTCAGCGGGTCCATGCAACTGTGTGGTCAGGAAGTACTTGAAGCTGCCACTGCCTCACCCCATCTCTCAGCAGATCTCCAGATCCAAAAGACCTCTATTAAAAAATTGGGTGTAAGTGGATCATTTCATCAAAGTCATTCACCTTCTGATTGTCATGATTTACTTAAACAAACATATCAATCACTAAATCAAGCATGGGCATGAGGGAGGGTAAGGGAAATGGCATTAGGTTTGTATAAAGGCTAATTGGGTGATGTGTGCATGTATATCTCTACAAGTTTTTTATTCCATTAAGATGTTTGACTACCAATAAAAATATATTTAAAAAATAAATAAAATATTAAAATGTTAAGCCAAAAATAGAAAATCAAGAAATATAGGTAAATAAATGTGTATCTGGCCTCTGATCAGGAAAAAAAAACATTGCTTAAAATCAATGGAAAACCCCGATATGGTGGCACACACTTGAAATCCTGGTACTTGGGAGGCTGAGACAGGAGTATCTGGGTTCAAGGTCAGCCTCAGCTACTTAGTGAGGACCTCTGAAACTTAGTGAAACCTTATTTCAAAATAAAGAATAAAAAGTCGGGGTATGGGTGTGGCTTGGGGGTAGAATGATCCTGAGTTCAGTCCCCAGCACCACACACACACACACACACACACACACACACTCATTGGAAAAAGAGGAGTAAGATTCCCTGTGGAGAAAAATTTTATTAATGTTAAGAAATTGGGAAACTATAAATAAAATTAAATAAAAATGGAAAGCTAAGCTCTCTGGAGCCTGGTGGGCTGTTGAGTGCGTTGGTCTGGAGCCGTCCGGTGAGCTCGCCGCCACCGCCGGCAGTAAGGTGCTGCTGCTGTGTCCTCGGGCGTGAGGCCGGCGTATCTCCTCTGTGGCTCTGAGCTCCGTTCTGAGTTCCCCTCCTCTCTGGAGCCTGGTGCTGCAAGGGAAAATGGCGCCTGCCCCTTCGCGCAGTGGCTTCAGCTATAGCACTGCAGTCTGGTTTCTTTCTGGTGTCTCGTTTTTCCAGCCCTCTTTTTCTTTGTTCCTTGTAATTACATTTTTTGTTTCTCTGCTGATGGTGTTTTCTGGCTATGAAAGGTGCTGATTTTGTGGTAATAGAGATTGGTTGTTAGCGGGGCTCGTAAGCCCCACTTTTCTCCATCACCATCTTCCCGGAAGTCCTACTTTCTAGAAATTTAATTTGTAGACATTATCTAAAATGCTAAAGGTGCATATTGACTTCAGAATTATTTTTCACTGCAAAATTTGGATTTTATTTAAGATCCTGTTGAGAAAAAAAAAACCAACAGAGGTGAACTGTTTAAAGTGAAACATGATATAGCCACCCATTACCCAAGCTTATGATGAAGCTTATGAATAATTTTAATATATGTGATAACATTTGGGATGAGATATAAAATTACAGCATTCTATTGTAACCCAAAAGACATAAAGACTGATCCTTAATAAAAAGCTTTAGATTAAGATAATATACAGGGTGCAGTCCTATTTTAGTGATTCTTTGACCTAAAAATATTTTCTGAATAAAGTAGCCATACAATGAAAATGGAATAGGCAGGGGAAATCTCTCACTTTTTCAACTGTCATCCCACAAGAGAACAATTACCTGGACAGCTTAATGAGCTATCTTCTCTACACCATGGAGCCAGGGAGGTATTTAAGTAAACCCTAGGTGCAAGCAATTCTCCTATCATGGATGTCCAGGAGACTGTATGGACACAGCAGAGCTGGGAGGAGAAAGATCCTCCTGCAGAGATGCTGTACTGGAAAATGGCAGAAAGTAAGTGTGTAGTTACTTTCCTCCAGATCTAGAGCACAGAGTGGACCAGGAGGGGGAAGTGGACGCTGCTGGGTTTCCTAGTCCACCTTCCTCCCAAGCACTTGGGTGAGACCTGTGGTCAGCGGGCACATCAGTACCAGCAGCTTAGCAATGTTGGTGCTTGGTGCCTCGACCCCTGGTTTGGGAGCCTCCCTCCTCTGCACCACCCTGTGTCTTCCTATTCATTGGCTAACCATCCCCTCTCCATGCTCAAACACATGATAAATGTCAGGTCAGGTCCTTTCTATTGGGGAAAAAATATCTCCCTTCAGTAAAGAGTTGGAGCAGAAACGATGATTATGCAGTTGACTATCTTGAACTGAGAAATCTGCTATTGTATGAGGGAAGAGTTTGGTGTGATTTCTTTGACCATCACCCTGTCCTCCCAGTCAGCTTCCTATTTTTAAAAGACCAAGTTTCTCAAAAGCTGCATTAAGTAATGGTTAATTTAGTGTGATCAGTAGAATATTTCAGAGTTTCTCTTTGCCTGGCCCAGTCCTTCATAGTAAAAATGTTGGAGTTTATTAGATCTCATCATTGCTACTCACCACCTACTCAAACTTGGATAAGTTATTTAGCTGCTGTGTGACTCAGTTTCCCTGTCTATACTTTATGGAAAACAACATTTATAGGATTGTGTGAGAATGAATCAGATGAGGTAGAATTAAAAGATAAGATATGTGAATTGTTGAGAATTGTGCCGGGCATAGAATACATGACCAATAAATAATAACTCTTTATATTAGTAAAAGATGAACTGTATCATTATACTGAATATAATTCTAACCTGAAGAAAGAATTTGACGTTTTAATTGTCCTATATGACATTATTCTTTTCTTATATAAAATGCAATCTTATTTACTACTAGGGATATTGAGAATAGTTGTGTCCTCCCACTGTGTAAAACCAGGTAACCATTTGGCAATGTTTTTTTCAATAGATGATGTAGCCAGGAGTGATGGTGCATACCTGTTATTCCAATGCTTGAAAGGCTGAGACAGGAGAACCACAGGTTCCAGGCCAGCCTCAACTACATAGTAAGATTCTCAGCAACTTAGCAAGACTCTGTTTCAAAACAAAAAGTAGAAACGGCTGAAAGGATGTAGCTCAGAGGTAGAAAGACCCTGGGTGCAATGCTCAGTGCCATGTGCATATGCACACATGTATAAAGATACACACACTATATATATATATATATATATATATATATATATATATATATATGTGTGTGTGTGTGTATTTAGTGTCTTCCTATATCTTCAACCATCTTTTTAGTCATTACTCTAACCATAGTTGCTCTTCTGCTTATAAAAGTTTCTCTGAATTTTTAATTAAATGACATTGGCCACTCGTCTTCATGCACTTAGGAGTTTTAAGAAACAGCATTCTGTTGATTGGCCACCATTTTTTAAGGTACTCACCTAACAAGATCAGCATTCCTGAGTCTCAACCATCCCCATAATCTGTAACTTCTAACTTTTTAGAATAGAAAGAAGAATCAGAGAAATGAGCATGTGGGTGAAAGCCTCTAATCCCAGCAACTTGGGAGGCTGATGGAGAAGGATCCCAAATTTGAAGGCAACCCAAGCAACTTATTGCCACCCTGTCTCAAAATTAAAAACAAAACGGGCTAGAGATGTAGCTTCATAGTAAAGTATCCCTGAGTGAAATCCCTAGTACTAGAAAAAATAAAAAGATTTAGAGAGATTGTATTTAAATAACATTTACTTCTACTCTAAGATGAAATTTCAAAACGGGAAGATTTTTTTAAAGTAATTTTAATTACGAGTAACAATGACAAGAAACCATGGCCAATTCTAAAAGGTATATGCATATGATACATATTTGTACATATAAATACGTATTCATGCATATGTATACAGCCATGCTACAGAGCAATGTTCCAGTCAACAAGCAACCAAATACAAGGTGGTGGCCCCATAGGATGATAATGGGGTTGAAAAATTCCTAGGGACACTGTAGCCAGTGTACCTTCATAAGGTGGCACTTTCCTTACTTGTTTCTGGTGATGCTGACATAGACAAACCTACCGACCTGCTAGTTGTACAAAAGATCTCAGCATGGCTGGGATAGTGCATACAATTATTTGGTACATTAGGCTTGACAAGGATAATAAACAATGGTTGTTGGCTTAGGTATTTTATATATATAATTGTAATCATTGTTTTAGAATGTGCTCATGTTTTTTTGTTCATCATGGCCCTGAGGAACATTAGGATGAAATATATAGATATATACCATTACTCGAGGTATGCAATAAGCTATGCTATCTCATTGTGTGTAAGTACACTGTGTGGTGATGAAATTGCCTAATGGCACACTTCATAAAATATATCCCGTAGGTAAGCAATACACAACTGCATATATACACACGATACATAAGAACTTTTACCATACCTCTCTGAAACAAACTACCAATGATAATTGACAAATGAAATGACTTGGCCAATTAAAAACTAGTCCAAATTAAGTACTGAATACTTAATATACTTGATTTACCTTTCTCAAACAGACCAATTTCTTGAGATTTTAGCCAAATGGCTTTATTGTTTCAATTTTTTAATTAAACCTCCTTATTCCTTGAAAAGTAATGGAAAATTGTAACTGGCCGTAATGGAAAATTGTAACTGGTAATATTAAAATCTGGGTGATTTCTAGAGATCACAAGACTTTCAAACTCACCCTGTGGTGATAGAAGGGAAAGTAGAAAGGAAATATCCATTGGTGGACACATACAATTTATATATTCAAAATAATATAATGCTTAATTCAACTTAAAATTTTTATTGAGCACATTTTGGTTTTAAAAGGTATATAATTATTGGGCCGGACATGGTGGCACACGCTTGTAATCCTCACAGTTGGGATGCGGAGACAAGAGGATCACGTAGTTTCGAAGCCAGCCATACTGGCTTAAGTGACCCTGTTTCCAAATAAAAAAATATAAAAATAGATCTGGGAATGTAGCCTGGAGGTAGAAGGGTCCCATCTGAAGTACCACCAGAAAAAAAATTGTAATTGTTTTATCATAAAACAGTAGAAAAGCATAACCACAGCAGTTTGTAGGTATGCAAAGCTGCTTTCTTGGGACTGATAGTCATGGTTAGGAGAGAGGTCAGCCTGGAGTATATGACACTGACAATGTCTCTGGCCTTCAGGAAATTAAAGCCTGGCTTGAGAAAGTCACCACACATTATCTGTATGTCACAAGGACAATGTGAGATTAAAAAATGTCCTGGAGTTGTAGTATAAATTGAATCATAGAGAAGAAGTAAGTAATGATCAGTTATTGTAAACCTATTCTGTCCTACATAATTTCATTGCAATTTAAGTAACCATTATAAAGCAATTTCCTACTCTGCACCAGAAATTGCGTAAAGCATGTGATTGATTGATTTTAGAATTTCTATGGGTGCATTGGTGTTATACATCATAAGAGTCAAAGTGACACATTCACACGTGCACCCAAATTCTTGGTGCGTTGCCCTCTGTACCCCACCCTCATCCTCCCTCCTCCCTCCTTCTTCTCTGTACATGCTAGTGGTATTGGGAGTGATACCCCCATACACAAACATCATTTGACCTATTTTCTTCCTCTTATAGGCATATTTTCAACCTTTCTGCAATTCTGCAAATAATCTTTATATCCCTGCTGCACCAGCGAAGAAATTGAGGTTCAGAAATGTTAAGCACCTTAGTCAAGGTCGTGCATTTAATACCTAAGCACTGTTGACTCGAGCCTCTGATCCTTGTCCAAGTCTACTCTGAGGCTCATATGTATGCAAGATTGTACTCAGAATCACTTTTTGAAAAAGTCCTTCTCAGTTCATTAAGAGCTCTTGACAACTCTGATGCTATCTCTCAAGAAGCAAGCGCATTTTGATCTTGTGACTTGGTAGAGACAGAAGTGTAATTGACATCTTTCAGTAATGAGGATAAACATAAAGGGTATTGCAGATGTGTTTTTAAGTATATGGTCATAAAATAATTATAGGAAGCCCCTTCTGCAAACTTTCAATGTGAGGGATATTCAAAACTAAAATGAGAAAGTTGATATTGTTGCTACTATTTTATGGATGAGGATACTCCCGCTTCAGGGAGTTAAGTAGCTGGTCCACAAGTACACAGGTAGAGCTAGGGTGTGTGTGTGTGTGTGTGTGTGTGTGTGTGTGTGTGTGTGTGTGTGTGGTATGCTGGGGAGTGAACCCAGGGGCATTCTGTCTCTAAGCTATATCCCTATCCCTAGTTTTTATTCTTTATTTTGAAATAGGGTCTCGCTAAGTTGCAGAGGACCACACTAAGTAACTGAGGCTGGCCATGAACCCAGATCCTCCCATCTCAGCCTCCCAAGTACAGGAATTACAAGTGTGCACCACCACACCTGGCTGAAACCACATCTAGTTGATTCAGAAGTCCTTAAGTAGTGTGGTGGCCCGCACCCGTAATCCCAGTACTTGGGAGGCTAAGACAGAAGGATTGCAGATTTGAAGTCACATTCAGCAATTTAGCAAGACCCTCAGCAAACTAGCAAGACCTTGTTTCAAAAATAAAAATAAAATAGGGGTTGGGGAGGGTGGAGCTCAGAGAGAGAACACCCCTGGGTTCAGTTCGGAGGAACAAACACACACACACACACACACACACACACACACACACACACACACACACACACACACAGTTTTTAAGCTATGCTTTTTACTAAATAGCAACCTCTCCACTTTATTTTCCACATCTGTTAACAAAGTATCCTGCAGAGCATGCCCCTAGAGATCTTCAGATGAAAACCTTATTCTTAGTGAAGGTGTCTTCATTCTCTGAGAGGCTGCTAGCTCTCTGGGGAAGCTTCTGCCCAATCTCCTTAGGACATCAGCAATAGTCTTCACATTGGTGAAGAAATGCATCTCTACACATTTCCTTCCAGACATGTGTCCAGGTATCATTAGCCTTGGGGCCTCTGCACAGGCCATTCCCTCTGCTTGGAACGCTCCTCTTTCAGCTCTACCCTTTCACCAGGGATCCTTGAGATTTTTATTCCACTGTCACTCCTCACTGGGGCCTACCTTGCTCACCTGACAAACCTGCAACCTGCTCCCTCACTCCCCATTACTCCCTGTTCTCCTTAACCTGTCCGTCATAGCACTTCAATTGCCTTCCTAGCCTAGAACTTACTTATCTCTGTTGTTTATCTTCTCTTCCACACTTTTGGTGTAAGAATTAGATGAATTAGTTTGGACCTGAAATATTTGACTAGCATCTGGCACATAGGCGATAAGGAAGTGTTAGCTCTGGTTGTTGTTAGCTGGTGTTATTCTGCAAAGTATTTTCAAAGGTCTCACACTGAAGTTTCTTCTCCATTTGCTGATCTGAATGAGGCAAGTTATCCAGGGTTAGATTAGTGCTTGGTATGTGTTAGTATCCAAACCAGGAGTGGTTTTCTGTAATGATCACAATGATGCTACTTAACTAAGCGAGTAGGTAAAAAATCATGGTGTGAGAATACAGAAAGCAAAAGGATTTGGAAAGAGAGAAATTATGATTACTGTGTACAGTGGAGGTAGCCAATGGGTAATTAATAAAAATATTAGGCATTATTTATAATAAATATACTTGTGCTTGAAGTATTTTTTTTTTGGTGGTATTGGGGATGGAACCCAAAGGCCTTCTAACTCTGGGCTACACTCCCAGACCTAGGTTGTATATTTTTTTATTTGAAAACAGCGTCTCTTAAGCCAGCTGAGGCTGGCTTCTAATCTGCGCGATCCTCCTGTCTCAGCTTCCCAAGGGCAGGGATTACAAGCGTGGGCCACCATGCCTGGCTTGTTCTTGAAGTTTTTTTAAAGAATATTTTCTTAAAATGTTTTAGAAGCCAGGCATGTTGGTGCACGCTTGTAATCCCAATACTTGGAAGGCTGAGACAGGAGGATTACAAGTTTGAGGCCAGCCTCAGCTACTTAGTGAGGCCTTCGACAACTTAGTGAGAACATGTTTCAAAATTAAAAAAAAAAAATAGGACTGAGGTTGTAGCTCAGAGGTAGAATACCCTGGGTTCAATCCCCAGCTCTACAAGAAAAAACGTTTTAGGATGTTTCCCAAATGATATTTCTACAAAAATTATTACACCAAATGATATAAACATTTTTATGACTCAACTTACTGTGGCCAAAAAGATATCTTTTAGATGTTAAAATAAATAGCATCAGCCTGGTGTGGTGGCGCACGCTTGTAATCCCCGTGCTTGGGAGGCGGATACAGGAGGATCGTACGGGTTTGAAGCCAGCCTCGCTGGCTTAAGAGACCCTGTTTCCAAATAAAAATATACAATAGGTCTGGGAGCGTAGCCTGGAGGTAGAAGGGTTCCATCTCCAGTACCACCAATAAATAAATAGCATCCTAATTTTAAAAACAACATGTTTTTAAATATTTTTAGTATTGGAACAGTATGTTATGGCTCTTATTAAACATACAGGATTAGACATCATTTTGATTATGACCCATGAGGAATTTTTGTGTGTGTGGGTCTGGGGATGGAACTCAGGGGCATTCGACCTCCGAGCTACACCCCCTGCCCTATTTTTTTATTCTTTATTTTGAAACAGGGTCTCACTAAGTTGCGGAGGGCCTCACTAAGTAGCTGAAGCTGTCCCGGAACCGCAATCCTCCTGTCTCAGCCTCCGGAATGCTGGGATTACAAGTGTGTGCCACCACGCCCGGCTCCATGAGGAATTTTTAACAACTATTTTTATGTGGTTCAGTATAGCAGGATCATAAATGTATTAAAATTCACTCTCCGGCTCTTCGGCTTTGTGTTCTTTTGTATTTGAATTTGAAACAAAGTGAATGTAACTTGTACAGTGAAGATCACGGTTGGCTTACTTCTTGCCAACTGCTTCAGATTGCAAATAGCAGCTGGGATCTATTACATACAGAAGCCAGTATTACCAATCCCACAGCCAACACCTACCCAACACAAGCAATTGCTAGTACATGATCAGCGGGCACTACTGCATCTTGGTGCATCCAATCTCCTTTCAGACCTTCTAAGAGGTAGGGTATGTTGGGAGCCAAATTGGTCTCTGTCCATCCTAGAGACATCGATTCATTCGCATTCTGATTGGAGACACTTTAGCTGTCTCTTTGAAGAAAATAATCCCCTTTATAGGGAGCACACATTTTCTCTACATTGTTCCGGAAGATGTGGTTGAATAAATTACAATTCCACTATCATTGTTACACCTCTATTGTTCATTTTAGCCTCTGACCCAAACCCTTGATGGACATCAGTGAACCACATTTCCCTGTATACAAGTTATTGTATACTTCCCTTCTCCACCTTTGCTTGCCCGTCTGGCCTGATTTGGCCAGTGAAACATCAGCAAATGCCATGCAAGCAATGGTCTGATAAGCAATTGGGCTTGCTGTCTTGGAATCCTGAGTGAGGTGATGCTTAGAAACACTGAAAATGAAAGGCTCCATGGAGAGAGAATCTCAGCCATCTCGGCCATCCAGGTGAGGTCCAAAAAAGCAGGGGGAGGGGAGGGCTGTCTTGGAACATCCAGCTCCATCCGACTAGACTGTGTATCCGATGAACATTTTATGGCCATAGAAGGATCATAGTAGTCTGTAGTCACAAGATGGATCCAAGAAAGGCCAGTTTAGGTACTTTGTAGTCAATGAAGAGAATCATGAGAAATGATGTCATTGATATCTTTTTTTTTTTTTTTTGGTGGTACTGGGGTTCCTGGAAACCCTTTTACCTCCGGGCTACACTCCCAGACCTATTTTTATACTTTTTTTAAATTTGGAAACAGGGTCTCCTAAGCCAGCACGGCTGGCTTAGAACCTGCGCTATCCTCTTGTCTCCGCCTCCCAAACTCGGGGATTACAAGCATGTGCCACCATGCCCGGCAGTCACTGATATTTTAAGAAAATAAGTTTAGTTGTTTGTTTTACACAGCAATACAAAACTGACATACTAAGTGTTAATCAAATATTTTTTAAATTATCTTTGCCTGAAAGTACAGCTCTTAAGGTCTAACATGAAAAATCAAAAATAAAATTAAAAACAATGAGATTCTTACTGGGCCAGAAAAAAATTACTGATGCAGTGGAAGTTAGAGGAAGGTGCCTCAAATACATAATTGAGAAGGCTCTCCAGAACAAATATATATATATATATATATATATATATATATATATATATATAGAGAGAGAGAGAGAGAGAGAGAGAGAGAGAGAGAGAGTGTGTATATAATGTGTATTTCCCTTTTTATATTAAATTACCCATTTCCTTTACCTTTCTTTCTGAAAGCACATAAACAACAATAACGAATTGTCTCATGAGGCATTTGAAATACTTATTTAATCTTCTTTGTACTGCTTTCCCCATGAAAGTCTCACTTGGTATTGTACAGATGTTAGATGGGCAACAAATATCATATTATTTGCACAGCAACAGAGAAAATATTTCCATGACTAATACGTGGTGATTTAATCCGTGCTATATTATTAAAGAGAGACAGATGTAAACCAGTTAGCTCATACGATATAAAATTTGATTTTGGAAATACAACATTTTATTATAATAAAGGAGAAAGATAGAAAACAAGATTAGTGCAACGATTCTGTTTCTTAGCGGAGTGTTGAGCCTGTCTTGATACTTTGTCCTGTTCCCTGGGGTTGTAAGCATATGAATAATTTATCACTGCTGATGCTTGGCTCTCCCAAAGTATATTAGCAGTGTTTTCATATTTTGCAACTGGTCACAAGCCTGTGTTTTCAAACTGGTAAAATTACATTCATGCAAATTTTACTTCTTAATAGGACTTTTAAAACAGTGTGTCTTTAATGAATTTCTATCATAGAACAATCTGGAAGAATGGTAAGTTGTTTCTTTAAGGTGCAGTCTGAGTACTGCCATTGACGTGGTTCTTTGGACATTGCAGGTCACTGCATTCACGAATCCTGCTTAGCCAGCTGACCTGTTTCATAGGCTTCAGGGACAGCTTCTTTTATTCTATTATCCCAGGCTCTATAGTTGGTCTTGAATGCACAACAGAAAGTAAAAACAGACAACAGAAGGGAACGAAGTAAAAATAACTGCAGAAATTATTATGAAACAACCTTTCTATCTTCCCAGTTATGTAATCTTTCTCTACTACAGGGTATCATCATCATCATCATCATCATCATCATCACCTAATTATTCATATTTCATTTTCTCTTATTTATCAGTGAATCAGAAAAGTATATTTTAATGTGCATTTTGTTTTCTTTTTTGTAAATTTTTTTTTGCTTAAAAAAATGTCAAAGGTACAAAAGGATCAAACTAAATCAACTTCACCAAAAGCATTTCCTAAAAATAATCTTAAAAGTTGTAGAAGCTGGGCACGGTGGCACAGACCTAAATTCCCAGTACTTGGGAGGTTGAGGCAGGAGGATCACAGGTTCAAGACTAGCCTCAGTAACTTAGTGAGACCCTCAGCAACTTAGCAAGACCCTGTTTTCAAAAAAGAAAAAAAAAATTAGATAGGGCTGGGACTGTAGCTCAGAGGTAGAACACCTCCGTGTCAATTCCCAGTACCACAAAAAAAGAAAACAAAATAATTGTGGAGTTTCAAGATCTCCAGGACACATGTATCCTGAGAACGGTCATGACAAAAATGTGACTTGGGTCTTACTGTAGGGATGTAGTCTGAATCTTGCTGTGGCCTCACTGGGTACATTGATAAATGGTACTGAGACAGTACAATTTCTTCTATCCAGGTAGTTAAGCAATTCTCTTCTTTAGGTGTTAAAATCACGTTAACGATGTTGTGGAGTTTCAGATTACTCTTCTTGCAATGTGTTTACCTACCACAATTATTGCTCTCTGGAGCATAACAAGAGTCTCTTTCATGCAAAGAGAATAGCTACAATTATCTCACTTTGCAAACGAGGGACCTACAGTCACTGAGCAGTTAGAGCAATGTAGGGGAAGAGCCTGGAAACCGAACATATGTCACTAGACGTCAGGCCTCAGAGCCTTAGCTATTATGATATTTATTTAAAATGTAGCAGGGCATGATGGCGCACTCTTGTAATCCCAGCACTTGGGAGGTTGAGACAGGAGGATCACAGGTTTGCAGCCAGCCTCTGCTACTTAGTGAAGGCCTCTACAACTTAGTGAGAACTTGTTTCAAAATAAAGAATAAAAAATAGAGCTAGGGGGTATAGCTTGGAGGTGGAATTCCCCTGGGTTCAATTCCCAGTATCTAAAAAAAAAAAAAAAAAGTAATGTTATTTCTTTGATAATTTGACTTAACAATTGAGAAAAATGAACACTGTATTTGTTATATCTCCCCAAGTTAAAGAAAGATGAAATACAATAAAATCATATTTCATTTACTTTTATGGACTTATTGTAAAGATCTCCTACATGTAACAACAAAGTCTACTGTGCAACCGTTTAAAAATGATTTCAAAGCCTAGATTTAAGAACCATTAAAATGATCTCAGCAGGAAAAAATGAGAGCAGTTACAAAAATCTTCTATAATTAATAAAATATAAGTAATTATGAAATGTGCTATAGGATTAGTCAGATGACACATGAACAGATAGATTAAAAAACTGAGTAGAACAGGAATTCCATAAATGATTTCATCCTAAAGATTACTTCAGTGGAGATATTCTTCAACTAATTATGCTGTGATAATTGGCAACCGATTTGGAAAAACAAAACCACAGTAATATCAGGTTTATACCTCACACTGTGCATTGAAATATTCCAGAACTTTTAAATGTAAATGTAAGAACCCAAAGGAACTAAAGGAAAATATAGAGAGTGTTATTGGATTATCTAAAGAAATGTTTGTGAGCATAGCACCAAGGCCAGGACCATAAATGTCACACAAAATTGACCACTTAGAAATAAAATACATTGGCATAGCAAAATATAAAATATAAAATATTAATAATAAATTACAAACTTGGAAAATAATTGCCATGTATAAAGGATAATGAATCATCATTCTGTATATAGAGGGAGTTCCTAGAAATCCTTAATATAACCTATGGACAAGAGTACAAATATATATATAAGTAAATGCAAATTAGATTTAGTGAAACAATTTTTACGCTGTCAAAGATTAACATGAAATAATTATAGACAATACTGATGACAGAATGGTGAGAAGTATAGTCATAAAATCATGAAACTATTGTAAATTGTTATCCACTCTTAGACAAAAATTTGGCAACATCTGTGTGTGTGTGTGTGTGTGTGTGTGTGTGTGTGTGTGTGTAGAAAAAACTTGCAAGAATATAATTCAAACTATTAAGTTTGGGTGGAAAATGGGATTTCTAATAGTTCTTAAAATAGTTTTATATAGTCACAACTGGGTTGTGGATTATTGTCCCTAAAACTATGGAACCATATTCAAAACAAAGAAGTTTCATAATATTAAAATAGTCCAAATTGCCTTTCTGCAGAGTTAAGAAGCTCCAAGATGGTGACCGGAGAAAGGAATGATACAGCAATAACCAAATTCATCCTTTTGGGATTCTCAGATTTTCCCAAGCTCAAAATTATCCTCTTTATAATATTCTTGGGGACTTACGTCTCCACAGTGACCTGGAACCTGGGCCTCATCGCCCTGATTAGGATGGACCCCTGCCTACACACACCCATGTACTTCTTCCTCAGCAACCTGTCCTTCTTGGATTTCTGCTATGTCACCTCCACCATGCCCAGAATGCTGTCCGATTTCTTCCAGAAGCCTCCGTCCATCTCCTTTCTGGGGTGCGCCCTGCAGTACTTCTTCTTCTCTAGCCTGGGTCTCACTGAGTGTTGCCTTCTGGCGGCCATGGCTTACGATCGCTACGCTGCCATTTGCAATCCTCTGCTCTACACAGCCATCGTGTCCCCCAGCCTCTGTGTGCAGATGGTCGCCGGAGCCTACGTCACCGGCATCCTTGGCTCGTTGATCCAGCTGTGTGCTTTACTTCAGCTCCAGTTCTGTGGGCCAAATATTATCGACCACTTTTTTTGTGACCTGCCTCAATTATTGGTCCTGTCCTGCTCGGAAACCTTCCCCCTGCAGGTCATGAAGTTTGTGATAGCGGTGATTTTCGGGGTGACAGCCATCTTAGTCATCACGATCTCCTATGGTTATATCGTGGCCACCATCTTGAAGATCAGCTCAGCGGAAGGCAGGCGGAAGGCCTTCAACACCTGCGCCTCTCACTTGACAGCTGTCACTCTGTTCTTTGGGTCAGGACTCTTTGTCTATATGCGTCCCAGCTCTGATAACTCTCAGGGCTATGACAAGATGGCATCAGTCTTCTATACCATGGTGATTCCCATGGTAAATCCTTTGATTTACAGCCTGAGGAACAAGGAAATTAAAGATGCTCTGCAGAGATGTAAGAAAAAGTATTTTTCTATTGCCATGGTTTATTAAAGGTCTGGTGACCCTGCTGACTGGAAGATTCTAGAATGTGCATGGGAAATGCATTTAATATGATTTGGCTTCATAGCAGCTCTGGCAGAACTGCAAGTCAGCCTGTCTAAGCCGAGGACCAGCCACACGAATCCTGTGGTTGCTTTCAGTCTTGACCAGCTACGGCCTCACAGAGCAGTTATTCTATCAGTTTTTGTGAAGTGGCAATTTTCAGTTCTTTGGTTGTTGACCTTTATAAATTCTTTCAGAACTTCAGACTATAGGCCAAAGAGAACAGGTCTAAACTTAAGGCCTTGGGTCTTTCTCGTGTACTATATCATAGGCAGTATAATGATCTCTTTGTTCCAGACTTCAAACTCTCAGGGTTCCTAGGCAAAAATCCAACTGATTAAGGTGGGAATATGGGAGAAGTGTAATTTTAGATTTTGTTTTTATATTGGCAATTGAGACCACGGGCATTACCTCCTAGCTTTACTCCCAGCCCTATTTTTAGTTTTTATTTTGGAACAAGGGCTCACTAAATTGTTGAGGGCCTCATTAAATTGCTGAAGCTGGCCTTGAAACCTTGATCCCCCTGTCTCAGCCTCCCAAGTACTGGAAATACAGGCATGTGTCACCACGCCTGGCTGTAATTTTAGATTTTGACCTAACTTCTCTGACAAGGAAATATACCATAGCGAGTTTGGTCCCTATTTTTTCTGGGATCTTATTTTTAGAACTAAAGATCAATTGTTTGTGAGTAAAGACTGGGGATTTTTATGAAAAGAAGCGTTTCTTTGGGGTCTCTATCTTTAAAGTTACATTTCTGTTGTCATGGCAGAATGGACGTAAAGGTATCCAATGCTGCAGAACAATGAAAGATGTTGGATGAAATATTTTCTAGAAGCCATATTAAAAATGTATTTCTCGCTGGGCGTGGTGGCGCACGCTTGTAATCCCCGCGCTTGGGAGGCAGAGACAGGAGGATCGTGCAGGTTTGAAGCCAGCCTTGCTGGTTTAAGCCTCGCTGTTTCCAAATAAAGAATATAAAAAATGGGTCTGGAAGTGTAGCCCGGAGGTAGAAGGGTTTCCAGGAACCCCAGTACTACAAAAAAAAAAATGTATTTCTGAGCAAGCAATGCAAGAAAGGAAATTTCCAACATCCAGATAAATATAAAGTCAAACCAGGAATCCTGAGCACAAGGACACCCCAGAGATTTCTTTCACTCAGGGGGAGTCCCCCAAACGCTGGCACTATTGGGCTGTGTTCTGACAGACACGTGAGACTGGGGGAGAAGGAGGCAAAGCCAGAGACTGCCTGAGAGTCTGAAAGGAGACCTAGACATACATAAGAGTCCAGTGGACTGCAGCTCAATCTGTGGGGGAAATCTCATTTTACAAGAAGTAAAATCCTGTCTCTCTCTGCCTCTATGCTGGGTATGGGGAAAAATAAATAGCTCCTGTAACAAACATCCTGATGGAGTTTGGGGTTCTAACTCCACGTGGCAGCTCATGGAATATTTTTTCATTTTGGTACTGGAGATTGGAGCCAAGGGTACTCTACATTCAAGCTATACCGCGACCTCCCTTCTTTTGCAGTTACTGGGGGTTGAACACAGGGGTATTTTACCTCTGAGCTATACCCCCAGCCCTATTTTTTATTCTTTATTTTGAAACCAGGTCTTGCTAAGTTTCAGAGACTGGTCTCCACCCTGTGATCATCCTGTCTCAGCCTCCCAGGTACTATAATTTCAGGTGCAATTACAGGTGTATGCCACCACACCTGGTAGTTCACAGAATTTTTAATCAATTGTGTATTTTAAGGTAGTCCCAGGGTAGAAGTGTCTTCAAGCCCGCAGCAGTCAGAAGCAAATGCAAGTTCTAAGATTTGTCGGAGACAACCTAAACCCAGACTCAAAACAATTTTTGCAAGTAACCTTCTAAAGAAAATTAAGTCACACAAATCTCAAAATACACAAGGAAATATGACCTTATTAATAAAGACTGAGAAGGTGTGGCGATTTTAACCCATGAAGACTTCAGGAAAAGGAATTATCTCAAAGTGTGCAATAGATAGTGATGATACATTCAAAAAGAGGAATTGGAGATACAATTAAAAAGCAATAGAATGAAGTTTGCTAAGAATTTCTGCCTGTAATGTATGTAATGAAAATTTAAAAATTATTTTATTTTATTATTATTTTTTTTGTGGTACTGGGGTTCCTGGAAGCCCTTCTTCCTCCGGGCTACACTCCCAGACCTATTTTTATATTTTTGAAACAGGGTCTCTTACGCCAGCACGGCTGGCTTCGAACCTGCGTGATCCTCCTGTCTCCGCCTCCCAAGCGCGGGGATTACAAGCGTGCGCCACCACGCCCGGCTAAAAATTATTTTAAATAATCTTTTCTGGGAGGTGTGAAAACCACATTAATAATGTTTTGGAATATCAGATAAGCATTACGTCATAATGTAATATGTGGCCCTCTTCTCTGAAATAACTGAAATGCTGGGTATGAAATAAAATTGTCTTTTTATATGTATTTCCACTTACTTTACTAAAATGAGGACTAAGCTCAGAGGAAGTAAAACCAGGAAGCCAGGGGAATGAGCAAGCACCCACATGGTTTTCATGGGGGCCATCCTGCTGAAGCCACAACTTCTGCTGCGTAGACTGTCTGGAGGGTAAACAGTCAGGACGTGAGTCAGGGTATGCCCCAGAGGCTCTCCTTTCAGAGGTGACCCACACAGAAAATCAGAGAGCTACATAAGGAACCCCAGTACCACAAAAAAAAGTATTTCTGAACAAACAATGCAAGAATAAGTGTGCATAAGAACTCCCAGAATTATGTTCAAGATTACACACACACACACACACACACACACACACCTGCCAAGTCTTCAGGTATTAAAATCCTTGTTAAAAAGGGCAAGGCAGTTGGGACTATCGATGGCAAAACACCAGTGAAATCTTCCCTAGAAAGAAATTCTTTCACTCCAGAAGGGAATGTACCAAGACGAGGTGAGAGATCTGGTGCTTCTGAGCGTGAAAAGTGGATTGGTCGCAAGAAAGAGACCTGCTGCATCCGTGCTGTGCATCTTCCTTGGCCGTAAGGAGGGCTGGAGGATGGATGCTTGCACCCACGCGGGAGAACCTTGGACACATCATGCTGGGTGGGAGGGCCTGTCACACAGGACTGCACATGGCGTTACATCATTTTAATGAAATGTTAGAGATAGGCAGATATGTGGAGACAAAAAGATTAGTGGTGGTCTTGGGTTGAGCGGGTGGATGGGGACGGAGAGCAACTGTTAATTAATGGGTACGGGTTTCCCCTTCCTTCCTTCCTACTAAATTGCTGAGGCTAGCCTCCGACCTGAGAGCCTCCAGTCTTGGCATCCCAAGTACTGGAATTACAGGCATATCCCACCACACTCTATTGGTGTGGATGGTTTTGATTTTAAAAAATTCTAAAATTAGGTAGTGGTGATGACTGACAAGCTGAAAACATATTAAAAGCCACAGAAAAACGTACTTTAAATGGAAGCTGCATTTTCCTTTGTGAACAGAAGAGGACATACTTAAACTAAGAAACTTGGCAAAATACCCAAACCCTATAGCCCTATGTGATCCCTGCCCAGCCCTGACATCATACTTTGGTTTTTTGGCCAGTACTTCCAGGATTTCAGCCCTTCCCCCATCCGTTGTGCTGTGGCATGGTCCAGGTGCATCCTTCACCAACAAGATCTGTCCTAGCATAGAACTAAACCAAATGAGGAAGGGAGAAAAGAGGTGCAGCCCCTTGGTTAGAAGTAGAAAGGAAGAGATTCGCCGTAGGTTTCTTGGAAATATCGTTGCTCTCTATGCATCTCAAACATCGCTTGACTTGAACAAATAGATTACGTGTCTATAAAGAAGACGATTCGCCAGTGAATACACAGGGGCAGATGGAACAGAACAGTCTTCCAGATGTCTGCTGCTTGTGCTACGGTGAGACACTAAGTGTACACTCTTGCTAAGCTTTCACTAGCCAGTAGAGGGAGGCCCAGCTCAAGATTCTGCAGTAACAAAAAACACACCACACACAGATCAAATTAAAACTGCACTGAGACCCCATCTACCTTCGTCAAAAAATACAAACAATAGCTGGGCGTGGTGGTGCACACTTGTAATCCCAGCATTCGGGAGGCTAAGACAGGAGGATCGCGGTTTGTGGCCAGTCTCAGCTACTTAGTGAGGCCCTCTGCAACTTAGTGAGACTCTGTTTCAAAATAAAGAATGGAAAAAAAATAGGCCAGTAGAGCAGGGGGTGTAGCTCGGTGGTCGAATACCCCTGGGTTCCATCCCCAGACCCGCAAAAAACAAAACAAAACAAAACAAAAACAACCACAAACTATAATAAATGCTGGTGAGGATGTGGGGAAGTAGAAACTTTTCTACACTGCTGGTGGAATTGTAAATTAGTGCAGCTGCTAAGACCAGGAATGGATTCATCATCTGACCCAGCGATACCACTCCTGGGTATTTTTCCAAAGGTTTGAAGTCTGAATGTCATAAAGATACACACATAACCATGGCCAAGCTATGGAACCAGCCTAGACGTCCCTCAACAGATGAATGGGTTACAAAAGTATGGTATATACACACAGTGGGATTGCACTCAGCCATAAAGAACAAAATTAGGAATTTTGCAGGAGAATGGATGGAGCTAGAGACTGCTAGGCTGAGTGAGATCAGCCAGTCTCAGAAAATGGACGGTCATATGTTTCCTCTCATATGTGGAAACCAGAGAGAACCTGGGAGACAAACAGAACTTAGGAGAAATGAGAAGAGTTACCGGTAGATTAGTGGAAGAGGATTTGGGGAGAGAAATAGGCAGGAGAAAGGGGAGGCTTGATGACGGAAGCTGTTCAAACAATCTTATGTCCACTTGTGAGGTGGTCAATACCAATTTCAATATTACAGACGGGAAGGGGAAGCGCGTGGGGCGCCATCCAGAGGGAGAACACCAGTGCTCCCTGCAGGTATGTTTCTATCACTCGAAGCCTCAACATGACTTATGGTTACAATGCACCGACAAAAAGTATATTAAAAAAAAGCCACAGGCAATGGTGAGGGTTTGGCTAGTGACGGTGACGATGCTGTACCGAGTTTGTGTGTGTGACTCTTTAAGGTTTATGTCCATGCTCCCCAAAAATGGAAGGAAGGAAGAAATAGAATAAGAAAGTCTCTTGGTAGAAGAGTCGTCCTGTTTAATTCAGTAAACAGTCACTGAACATCTGCGCGATGCCAGGCACTGGGATAGGGACTGAAATATTGGTAAGTCAATTCAGTACCAAGACCTCACAAGGAACAGACACAAAGAAACGGGGCGATTATCTGATTCAGAAATTGATGATAACCACGAGGGGATAACAAGTAGGAGTTCTGAGAGTTCAGAAGGGAGAGCGCGTGTGCAGGGGAGGGTGTCAAAAAGGCTTCCTTGGGACGGCTTTGGAGAAGAGGATGGGGGGTCAGCAAGAGGCTCCGGACAGTTCTTGTGCACAGTGAGCTCCTTGCTGGTGAGAGGCCTCACATCAAGAGCTAAGCCTATCAGCGGCCTGACAAAACTTCTGGCTTATCACTGGGGAGGGGGGGGGGAATTGTGAGCAATGGTGGTTGAAATCGGGGATGGGGGTGATTTAAAAGGGTGAGTTCAGGAATTTGGAAAGGGTCTAAAGAGCAAGAAGTCATGAAAACCCAAAACAGATCCACCGAAAATTGCAAAATAGGAAAACAGGAAGTTTCTGCACAGGGAAATTTGAGTTTGAGATTTCAGGAATCAGCAGTTTCCCCTTGTGGTGAGTTCTGGGGTGGGGGCTGCCATGTCAGGTGACCTGGGTGGTGCAGAGTCTTAAGCTGGTAGAGGGAGAGAGCCAGATGATTCGTAGCCGGAGAATTCAGCGAGATTTATCTTTCTGGTTGCCACCTGACCTGGTACACTGCCCTTGAACGCAGGGAGCTAAATAAAAGGTAGCTTGGGAGGCACACAGCAAAACAACAGAATCACAGGGAGGTGAAGTCAATCTGGAGAGGTTCCCTGCATTAACTGAGTTTGACATTTGGTCTTGAAGAGAAGCAATAAATGGATGAGCTAGAAGTAGGTCCTGGCCATCCCTCGCCTGGTGTGCTTGCTTCCAAGCTGGCCCACTGATGATCAAATTGAGGAGAGTAACAGTTAGAAACCTCAGTCAAAAATAGAATGTAGGTGGCTCACAGAATGAACCTGTTTGTGGATGTTTTTCTGTTTTTCTCTCTATTCTTTCTGGAAGAGAGAACTCCAAGACCAATTTTACGTTTTGGGTGTGAATTAATAATTTAATAAAATGAACAAATGATTGATCATCTGTAGCTGTCCTTTTCTTTCTTCTCCTCTCACCTCCCCAAAACCCTCGACATCCATGTGAACCGAGACTGTTCTGTTTGTCTGGATTTGTATGGCCTTGACAAGGCCTTTGCCACCATCTGGACTCCAGCTGTTCTGTTCTCTCTGGTTGAACACTCATCCATCCAAATGCCTGCCTCCCGCCGCAGCAGCCTCTTCTCCTTGCCACCGAGCCCTGCCAACTGAGCGCTACTCCTCCGCAGATCGTAAAAGTCTGACACACTTATCCTTTCCCCGAGTAACATCATTTTCAGCTCTATATTAAGGGACACTTTAGCATTGCCAGGCCTGAGCGCCCACTGGATTCACGGTTTCCAATAGCCGCCCCGCGTTTTCGTGTTTCTCATTCCAGGTCCCAGAAAGGCTCTTTAGAGAAAGGCTTTTAAAAAGGAAGGCTTGGGGTGGGCTATCAACAGCATTGTGGCTGTTCTAGAAGAGGCGCCACTGCCAGCTCTGGAGCAGGATCAAAGGAGAGAAGCCTCTTCAAAGAACAGACAACGGGCACTGTGTGCAGAGTGCCCCAGATGCCTGACAGATGTGGTTGCTCAGCCACTTGGTAGGTTGTACCATGTTGGTTTATAGATCTATTCTAAGACTGAGAAAAACATTTCAGGGAACACTTTCTCTCACTTACCCTGGACCCAGCAAAATAAATAAAGGGACTTTCATGTTATTTTCTCCCTTCTCCTCCTCCTCCTCCTCCTCCTCCTCCTCCTCCTCCTCCTCCTCCTCCTCCTCCCCTCCCCTCCTCCTCCTCTTTTCTTTGTGGTACTAGGAATTGAACTCAGGAGTATCCTACTCTGAGCTACACTCCCATTCCTATTTTTAATTCTTTATTTTATTTATTTATTGGTTTTGGTGGTACTGGGGATGGAACCCTTCTACCTCCGGGGTACACTCCCAGACCTATTTTATATTTTTATTTGGAAACAGGGTCTCTTAAGCCAGCGAGGCTGGCTTCGAACCTGAGCGATCCTCCTGTCTCTGCCTCCCAAGCATGGGGATTACAAGCGTGTGCCACCACGCCTGGCTTTATTCTTTATTTTGAAACAGAGTCTCACTAAATTGTGGGGGCTTCACCAAGTAGTTGAGGCTGTCCACAAATTTGTGATCATCCTCCCGTCTCATCCTGTCAGGTCCTGGGATTACAAGTGTGTGCCAACACCACACCTGGCCACCCCCCCCACCCCCCGCTCGCTCTCTCTCTCTCTCTCTCTCTCTCTCTCTCTCTCTCTCTCAATACTTGGAATTGGACCCAGTGGCATTCTACCTCCAAGCTACACCCCACCCCTTTTATTGTTTGTTTTGAAATAGGGCCTCATTAAATTGCTGAGGGCCTCGCTAAGTTGCTAAGGCTGTCCTTGAACCTGCGATCCTCCTGTCTCAGCCTCCCTGAGCACGGGGATTACAGGCGTGCACCACCAGGCCTGGCTCATGTTTTCAATGAGCTAAACAGCTATTTGCAAAGACAGACAGGACCAGTGTCGAGCATCAGTCTCCCAGCCCATGGCTCCAGCTCTCCTTTGCGGTACATCTTCCCCTTTCATTCTGCCTCCTTCTAAGTTTGCAACTCCTGCAGCTGCTTTCCCATTTCCTTCCTTTCCTCTGCTGCTAAACTAAAGGAATGACCCATCATTTTCTTTAGCCCCGGGGCCTCACTTTCATTTCCTGGAGTCTCACTCCAGACACCCCCACTTAAGATCGATGCGCTCTGCTCCCACCATTTTATTGAAGCTGTTCTGTGAAGACTATACCTTACTTTTTTTCTGCCACTTCTAATAATCTTTTGTTCCTATTTTCCCTCTTTGATTTCCCCAAGCTGGTGAGGGCTTTGAGGATCAGGATAAGGAATTTGGATGTTACTGGGTCATTAACAAACAACAAACCAATGAACATTCTCTAGCCAGGAACTACATGATTGGGCCTGCACTTTGGGAAGGACCATCTTTGGGTTCAGGAGGAAAGACGGGAGTAGAGAGTCTGAAGGCAAAAAGACTAGTTAGAGACCAGACACCGTAGTAGTGCACCTGTAATCCCAGTACTTGGGAGGCTGAGGAAAGATTACAGGTTTGAGGCCAGCCTTAGCAATTTAGTGAGTTCCATAGCAACTCAGTGAGACCCTGTTTAAAAAAAAAAAAAATATATATATATATATATATATATATATATATATATATATATATATAATCTCATAGGGCTGGAACTTTTTAACTCATAGATAGAACTCTCCTGGGTTCAATCCCTAGTACCAAAAAAAAAAAAAGACTTATTTACACATATAAATATTCCACAATGAGCCTCACTGTGGAATTAAAATGCACTACTCAACTGGGCGTGCTGGTACACTTTTAATCTGAACTCAACTGAAAACTCCTGAAACCTCCCCTCCCCCACCCCACCTCAAAATTTGGGGATGGAGAAAGCATGAGAAGAGGCTTCACAGGTCCTGCTGACAATGTTTCAAATATCAAAAAAAAAAAAATCTTTTCTGAAAGAGGGAGGAAGGGACACTGGAATTGGAAAACACCACCTTCTAGCTCCTCATCCTTAAAACTTTCTAGGCAGATGGGAATGGTGGTGCATGCCTGTAATCCCAGTACTTGGGAGGCTGAGACAGGAAGATGGCAAGTTCAAGGCCAGCCTCATCAGCTTAGCAAAGACCCTCTGCAACTTAGGGAGGCCCTGTTTCAAAATAAAAAAAAATAAAATAGGGCTGGGAGTGTAGCCCCGGGGGTTGAATCCAGAGTATCACAAAAATAAAAATGAAACAAAACCAACTAAAAACCCCAATCAACAACAAACAAATAACAACAGTATCTTTCCCTCTGCAATAAAGAGTATAAAGTCAGAGGTTTGTTTTGGTTTTGGTTTAGGGTTTTGTTTTCTATAAAAGATTTAATTACATATAAGCTACTGCATTGACCATGGTGACCCATCTCCCAACATCAAACCTTAGAGAGACCCCAAGAATGTAGGCGTCGGCCCAAGAGCTGGGATTCGCCAAGTGGGGAGAATTTGCCTGGCTCCACAGTGGGAAAATGGAGAGGGGAAGCTGCCGGGGCCGTGGGCAGAGGGGATTGGCTGCGGATTCTTCTCATCTGGACTCACGCTGAAGTGCTGCCAACATAAACAGGGTGTGGCCACCGTCTTCCACAAACCCTTCAAAGAACCCCCAGCCTCCTGTGGGTTGACACAATGCCCACTTCCTGCTGCTCCCTGCCTGACCCTCATCCCCAAGACACCCAGATCCACTTGAAATATTTTCAAGTTGGATATTTGATAAGTCAAGCCCAAAACAGGCACTTGAAGGAAATCTGTTCCTGGTCAAACAGCAAAAGGTTATGATTCTTTTAAATTTCCTGCACACTGATCTTTAGAGCGATGAGGGCTATCCGGTGATCCCCCCCAATTGCCACCCATTTTTTCACATCTTTAAGGGGGCAGTAGAGTGTAGAGGACTGAGCATGGGCTTTCGATGTGGGAAGAATTTAAATCCAACTCCAGTTTTGCTGTAAGATCTCTGGATGACCTCTGGCTGGCTACTTCTCCATCACGATTGGATTGGTGGCTGCGGCAGATGCTGTTTATTTCGTAGTCCCACCACGGGTGGTTGCTGCTTCGTGCAGCTCCCTAATAATTGTTCCGTGGTTCCTACCACTGAAGGTTGCTGCTCTCTACAGCTTCCTGAAAATTGTTTGGCGGTTCCCACCACGGAAGTTCCCTGCTCTAGATCAGCTCCCTGACACGAGTCTTCCTCGCACGACGACACAAAGCTTGATATAGTAATTTTAAGAGAATTTAATCATGGGGGGGTCAGAGGAGATACATGACAATTCTCCCGCCCATCTGCAGCCAGAATCTTATAGAAACTTTAGAAGAGGCATCATAAAAGTTATTCAAACACAGAAGCTAACAATTGTCACAGGTCACAGTAAAGAAGACCAGTGAGAGAAACATGTGACAAGCTTGGAGGAAGGAGGGATTAGACATTACTTGAGTGGAGACGACATCAAAGACTGCACCTCAGGGATTACACCAGGTTCCTTGGAATTTGTCTTCTTGAGGACAAATCCCAGTCAGCCAAATATTATGTATTTAAATTGAGCTGATCCAAGATGATAATCTCAATGTATGTTCTAAAATGGCCTTCGACACACGGCTCCGTTTTTCTTATCTGAAAGTGCATTTCAGAATGCTTTCATTTGGGTATCATGGTATAAAGTGCGCAAGAAGCCCCATCCGCCCAATCAAAGATGTTAGCATTTGCTGGGTACAGTAGTACATGCCTGTAAGTCCAGTACTTACTTGGGAGGCTGAGACAGGATGATAGCAGGTTCAAGGCCAGGCACAGCAATCTAGTGAGACCCACAGCAGTTAAGTGAGAACCAGCTTAAAAATAAAAAATAACAAAAGGGCTGAGGTTTTAGCTCGGAACAGAATGCCCCTGAGTTCAATCTCCAGTACCAAAACAATAAACATCAAACAAACAAGCAAAAACTGTAAGCACCTATCAGTGTTCTTTCTTCTTTTTGATTTCACAGAGTAAAATAAAAAATTTAAGAAACACGTAAGGTCAATTAATACAGCTTCTCTTTCAAATCTTTCATTATTATTACTATTATTATATGTACATATGTACATGGTACTGGGAAATTGAACCCAGGAACATTCTACCTCTGACCTCTAAGCCCTATTTTTTTGAAACAGGGTGTCATTAAGTTACTGAGGCTGGCTGTGAACCTGTGACCCACCTGTCTCAGCCTCCCAGGTGCTGGAATTGCAAGTGTGAGCCACCATGCCTGGCTCTCTTTCAAATCTTAATGCCCTTCACTGTCAAATGTACCATCCTTGCTTACATACTTCCAGTGATGAGGAACTTACTTCTTTCGGAGATGTGCGTTCTACTTTTAGACTATACTTTTGTTTTCTTAAAATTCTTTCTCTCTCTCTCTCTCTCTCTCTCTCTCTCTCTCTCTCTCTCTCTCTCTCCCTCTCTTTCTCTCGATCTTACTCATTTTCTAAGAGTAATTTACTCATTTAAAACTCATTTACTTCTCACCCTTAGTCACTCAGAGGGGTTCTGTAAAATACCTATTGCTTGTGTATGAAATTGTTACCTATTTTGGAGCCAAAACCCAGCCTTGGACCTTATTGACTCCAGGGATTTCTTACTGGAACCAGATCAGAACTGAGGATATAATGGAGACAGGGCCAATGAAAATCAACCTTACCAACACAAAGCTGGAATCCTCTTCCCTCCTGAGCCCAGGCAGCCGGCCAAGCTGCCCACCGGCGTTCCCTGGGACTAGTCTTACCCCAAGACCTAGAGGGACCCAGCAGCACCTGGGAGAGAACTGGCCTGCCTTTAAAGACCCAAGAAGTCTTTGCTTTGGCACCTGCATCTAAACTTTATTTCTTGGTTGCGACCTGTGCTGCGGGTGCTCGCAGAGATGGGTCTTGTTTTGGCTTCAAGAGTCTGATTGTAGTCATGTAGCTGAAACGCAGGATTTTAAGTATCATAGGTGAGTCCTCCCTTTTCTGTTTCTTGCACCACTGGGTTACTGGTGAATTGTAGCACCACAGAACGAAGGTGTAAGAGAGATGCTGGAAGGCGGAGCCAGCAAGCTTCGGGACCTGCTCTCCTACGGCTCTGAATTTCAGGAGGGGAGCCGGGCTTTGCCCTTTTTTAATTCTAGAATTCTGAGAAACTTTGTCTCTTAAAAGGGTTTCTACTATTTATAAATAGAAATCGCATGGAAGAACTAGGAATAGTGATGTAAGTTAATCCCTTACTGAATATACAGAAGATAAAAAGGTTAAGATTCAGATAGGCAAATAGTGTTCCAAAGATCACACAGTAAAAAGAGGAAATAGGACTTGAATCGAAACCTTTTTTTACCTTTCCAGCTAGTGCTTGAATTTATTTACTTATTTGCTGTTGTAGACTGATGGGTGTGTGCCAACATGAAATTTCTTTGGGTCTAATCTAATTTCTTTGGGTCCGCTTCACTACCTTTGTGTATATGTGTGGTATTCAGGATTGAACCCAGCTCCATCACTGAGTATATTCCCAAGCTTTTCTAATTTTTTTGAGATAGGATCTTGCTAAGTTGCCAATTCTGGCCTCCAACCTCAGACTCTCAAGTACAGGGATCTCAAGTTCCAGATGCAAGCCACCATGCCCAGCTGCCAGTCTTTTTTTTTTTTTTTTTTTTTTTTTTTTGTGGTACTGGGGTTCCTGGAAGCCCTTCTACCTCTGGCCTATACTCCCACGGGCTACACACCCAGACCTATTTTATGCTTTTTTATGTGGAAACAGGGTCTCTTAAGCCAGTTGGCTTAGAACCTGCACGATCCTCCTGCCTCCGCCTCCCAAGCGTGGGGATTACAAGCATGCGCCACTACGCCCGGTGCCAGTCATCTTTTATACCATTTCAGTATTGCGGTACTGGAGATGGAAGCTGGGACATTCTGCCTCTGAGCTATACCCCCAGCCCTATATTTTTTTATTCTTTTGTTTTGAAACAAGGTCTCACTTAGCTGCAGAAGGCCTCTTTAAGTAGCTGAGGCTGGCTGTGAACCTGCAATCCTCCTTTCTCAGCCTCCCAAGTACTGAGATTACAAGTGTGTACCACCACTCCCGGCTATCACACCTTTTTAAATTATCACATATCTGACAACATATTCTATTAACAAAGAAACAAACAAAAAATTTAAAACAGCCCCAAACAAAACATCCATGTTTTTCTTCTTGCCCTTAAAAAAAAAGCAAAACTCTTCAACATGATTTTTATTCAAAAAAAATTTGTTGAGCACCTGTTGTGTGCCAGGCACTTGGGTTAGGGGCTTGGAATGTTTCAATGAAGAAGAGAGACAAAAATTCCTAAAAATTAATCAAAGTCTTTGTTAAGCTTACATTCTAGTGAAGAGAAAAAAACTGATGACTATATTGATTATATGCTATGTTATAAGGTGATAAATAATACTAACGAAACAAAGCAGAATAAAAGAGACAGAAGTTCAGAAGAGAAAAAAAGGTTGAAATTTAACAGGAATATTAAATTATATATGTGTACACAGTCTATGGAATTATGTATTTGTGTGTGCAATAAACAAATATCTTTTCCATCTTTGCTTTCAAACATCTTCCACAATTTGTTCCCCCCTCACAATCTCTCAAAACTTGCCTCCCATAACTTCTCCTAATCTTACCATTTACCCCATCCTCCTGTCATGCTGATATTTTTTTATCTCCCTTTACTTCTCTGCCCTCCTATACTTCTGCAATGTTTTCCCTTATTTAATATGAAGATCTGAGAACACCTCCAAGCCCACTCACACACCAAATTTTCATCCTGGTAAACCCTTACTCATCTGTGGAATACTTGAGCAGATCTCTTTGAGGACACTACCTGCTATATCGAGGCTTCAGAACTTATAAATATTTCTCTTTCAGTACTTGTCACGCTGAGCTAATAATAGGTTCCTATTTTTATGCCCGTCTCCTGCATTTTGATGAGTAGTTTGAGCTTGATCATGATGATTTATTAATTTCAATATCATCAGCTGTTAGCTCTGTCAAACACAAAGTGCAAGATGTTTGATAGTGTTTATGCCCAAACAGCATTCAAATTTCAGTGCTGAAGCTTTTTTCACCCTTTTTAAGTCTCTAATGGGGGAATGCCAGTTTTTTTTCCAGTTTTATGTGCTTAATAGAGAGAAAAAACAAAAACAAACAGAAAAAAAACCCACCTCCTGTACTCCACGAAGCCTGGTCAGAACAAACTATGATGATCAAAAACACAAAATTGCCTCTCAGGCATTTTGAGTCTTAACATAGTACTTCCATTAAAAACAAAAGAATATGTAGTCTAAATGTGAATGGTTTAATAACCTAGTTACAGTGTTTGGAGCAATAGAAAAAGGAAGTATTCTTTGAATCTCACTATGATATCTAATTACATTGCACCAAAAAAAGTAGAAAAAAAATCTACATTTTTTTTTTCTGACTGCATGACCTATCCTGAAAGTTAAAAAAATCAACATGGTGCCAGGTGTGGTGGTGCACTCCCTGGTGGTACCTGGGAGACTGAGACAGGAGGATAACAGGGTTGAGACCAGCCTCAGCAAATTAGCAAGGCTCCCAGCAACCTTAGGGATACCATGTTTCATAGCAATAAGAAAAAAAATGGGCTGGAATGTAGCTCAGAGGTAGAATGCCTCTTGGTTCAATCCACACATAATGAAAGAAAGAAAGAAAGAAAGAAAGAAAGAAAGAAAGAAAGAAAGAAAGAAAGAAAGAAAGAAAGAAAGGAAGGAAGAAAGAGGGAGGGAGGGAGGAAGGAAGGAAGGAGGAAAGAAAGAAAGAAAGAAAGAAGAGAGTATTTAGACCAAGTACCCTTCAGAAATATGGTGATGTTGACAAGGGGTTCTGTCACTTTTGCATAAACAAGTGTCTGGGATCCGAATGGCAAAGATTTTCATGAAAGACACAGGACATGTTGCCGGGGGAAATCTGCACTTTCTACAACATTGGCTTTACAGTGTGTCTTCTGATTTCTGGATATCATTCCATGGCAGAGCAAAATAGTTTTTTCCTCTGGATTTTCCTTGCCCCTGGAATCTCCCTCCAGGGCTCTGAAGGAGCAGAGAACTGCTACTACATGGCGTTGGGAAGGAACATCACCGCGATGACCAACTTCATCCTCTTGGGATTTTCAGAGCACCCGGAGCTGCGTGCTGCCCTCTTCATGTTGTTTCTGGGGGTCTACCTCATGACTCTGGCTGGAAACCTGGGTCTCATTGTCCTGATCAGAGTGGACCCACATTTGCACTCCCCCATGTATTTCTTCCTGGGTAACCTGTCCTTCGTTGACATCTCTTATACCTCCTCCATAGCCCCTAAGATGCTTTTCGACTTCTTCCAGGAGCAGAAGGTCATCTCCTTCCTGGGCTGTGCTGCCCAGCTGTTCTTTTTTGTTGGGATGGGAGGCACCGAGTGCTGTCTCCTGTCAGCCATGGCCTATGACCGGTACGCTGCCATCTCCAGACCTCTGCTCTACCCTAGCCTCATGTCACCCACCGTCTGAGTAGGGATGGCCATGACAGCATACACAGGAGGATTCCTCACTGGATTGGTCCAAACAAGCTCCATCTTTCAGCTCCATTTTTGCAGGCTGCGAGTCATTAACCACTTTTTCTGCGACCTGCCACCCCTGATGGCTTTGTCTTGCTCCAGCACCTTCCTCAGCCGGGTGGTAAACTTCCTCGTCGTGTGTGCAGTTGGTGGGACGTCGGCTCTGGTTGTCTTGGTTTCCTATGGCTATATCATTGCTGCTGTCATGAAGATCCATTCCACTCAAGGGCGGATGAAGGCTTTCAACACCTGTGCCTCTCACCTGGTCACGGTCATGCTCTTCTATGGCTCTGGTCTCTTCTCATACCTCCATTCCAGTGCTGGCTACTCCCGCGACAGAGAAAAGGCGGTGTCCTTGTTCTATGGAGTTGTGATCCCCATGTTAAACCCCATCATCTATAGTCTGCGAAACATGGAGATCAAAGATGCACTGAAAAGATTTAAGAAGAGGAAAAAGCAGGTAATTCTTTAAGTTATTAAACAAAACTTGTAGTTTTGTTAAATACAAATAATAAGCAGCTCTGGGAATCTGGGTACTATGTTAAAGGAACTATTTCAAATAAGATCCCTTACCAACATATATATCTACTGGACAATTAGGTTCAACAGAGATTTGCTTTCTTCAACTCCTTTTTCTTGTCATGGACAAATAGGGTTTAAGTTTTGGTCATTTGCAATAGAAAATAAATATGCTTTTCTATGACATTTCTTAGGTGTAGAGCATCAGGTACTGGGTGCAAAATACCACATCTCAGGGCCAGATGGGTGCCACATTCAGTAAAGACCTCTTTACAACACAGTACTACTGCCACCAATCCGCTTACCCCTCTGGACAAATTTTCTATTTCCCTTGCCTTGAATTCCTGCTTTACCCAAGGATTGGTGCCGATCAGGAAAGTTGAATATGGTTATAAACCTTGGAGCCCTGGCTGAGATGAATTCAGCAATGGTCACTCGGAGACAAAAGAGCAACAGGATATCTGTAAACTGTGTGTGAGAACAGCCCAAGTTCACCTCGTACAGAGTCATCAAGTCCACTGGAGTCAGAGAGTAGAAGCTAAAACCAAGGTGTGATCTTAGGGACCGCCTGAAAGGATAGTCCAGTGCCACGAGGCTAACTCTCATCTGAAATCCCCCAGTGACTGGGTTTGAGCTCCTGCTTCAGGAGTAGCATCAGGGAAGAGAAACCGCCCTGAAAGTTCTGATGCCATAACCGCTCCTTAGACCAGCCTCGCTCTTGACCTTATATGGGGTTTGACTCACTCTCTGTTCTCACCCCATCCTCCTCCAACGTTACTTCCTGCACTTGATTGGGAATCCTGTCAATTCTCTCCTTGGAATTTGACCTCAGGCTTGCCCTTTCTTATTTTTTATTTTTGGTACTGGAGATTGAACTTAGGGGCATTCTACCTCCTGAGCTACACCCTTTTTGTTTTTTATTTTGAAACAAGATCTCACGAAGTTGCTGAGGCTGGTGTCAAACCTGCCATCCTCCTGTCTCAGCCTCCCAAGTACTGAGATGACAGGTGTGCGTGATGGCACCGGCGTTTCCCAGGATTCTGGGGTGCTGGCTTCCACTCCCATGCATTCTCCAGAAGGATCCTCACTTCACGACATGATTTGAAACAGGACAATCAGTGAGCTTGCAGTGGAACTGAATATGGAATTTAAATGGTCTCTGGTCCTATTTTATCATTCTTTTTTAAAATCCTTTGATTGGTGCACTGTGATTAGACCTCCCAGTGAGTTTCAAAGTGATACCAACATACATGCGTGCAGCCTTTCGTGTGTTTCCCCTGAATCCCATCCCAGGCCCCCCGCCCTCCCTGTACATGGTAGTGAGTTTGGAATTGACACCTTCAATATGAAGCCAGCATGACTCGCACAGTTTCCTTCATCAGTTCTCCTCTTCCCCATTCCCTTCTTCGGCCCCCATTCCCCTTCCACTATTCTACTGTGCTCTCTCTTCCCATTTATCTTAAATCCCCTTTGTTTCCTATTTTCTCTCTAGCTTCCACATATGAGAGAAAATATAGGGCTCTTGGCTTCCTGAGACTGGCTGATCTCACTTAACATAATACTCCCTAGTTCTATCCATTTTCCTGCAAATGACATAATTTTGTTCTTGAGCAAAGAACAAACATTTCTGAAGTTTTTTTTTTCATACTTGTGTGTATAAGTCAGGGTGAATTATGACAATCAACCCTGAATCGCATCACGTTGGCGATAAATGGTCTTCCTCAATCCACTTGCAATGGTGGATCAGTTGACCATCTGACCATCAGCTTCTTGGAAGGGATGTGGAGGAGGGCTACGACTTGGACAGTGGATTCCTCTACAAAGGTTTCTCTGCTCTTTGAGTTTTCCAGACCAAGTTAAGGGTAGAGCAACAAGATAAAACAGACTACTCCATCTTTATCCATCAGCACCAACGACAGACACTTGTCCAATGTCAGCAACAGAGTATTACATTAATACCTTTTAAGCACATGTAGGAACACAATCAATGTCATGTTATTAGAAATAAATTAATTAAAATTTAAAATTTTTTCCATATAACATTATAAATGCCCATTAAAGATATATCATACTGTTTTGTGTGACTTTGTGTGTATTTACATAAATTGTGTCATAATAAATATTCATTCTATATCTTGTTTTTATTCAACTTTGCTTCTTGAAGCTCTTTATATATTAGTGCATTTCAATCCACCTTGGCCTTTTTATTGTTTCATAGAATTTAAATACCACAATGTAAACATCTACCTATCTATTAATGGACATATAGTAGTTTCCAGGTTTTGCCAATTTCTTACAAAGTGTTGCAATATTCATGTCTGCGCAAGCGAAGAAGTTGAATTGCTTCTTATTGGGTAGATTTAGACAACAACGTGACAGGGCACCCAGTTCTTCACACCTGTGATAAAGGACAGTATGGTCAAACTTATTTTTGTTTCTTTTTGGCGAGTTCTTTGTATTATTCTTTTAATTCTTTAGCCAATCCTGTTAAATTGGGATGCTTATTGTCTTCATGTATACACAACACACTGTGTACTACAGAAAGGCTTTCTGTACACTGTTTCTTTTAGTTCGGTTCACTCCCTTAGGGCTCTTTGAAAACTTTAAAAAATTGTTTAGTTTTTATGTTGAATGGACAGATAATAATTGCCTGTGCTTGTGGGGTACAATGTCATGTCTTGATATATGTTTACAAAGTGGAGTGATTCAAGCAGGTTAATTAACAAATTCAGCACCTCACACGTTTATCCTTTGTTGAAAACACAATCTACTCTTCTAGCAATTTTTAAATCCACAATGCATTATACTTTATTGTGGTCATCATATTTCTATCTGAGATGAGATGTATAAGGCTCAAAAAGGAGGTTAAGCAGCATGTTGATGGGCATGTGCCAATACTTAAGAGATCTTAAATGCATATCTACACAATACTAAGGTCATTGTTTTAAAATGTACATTCTCATTTATGTACAGCATCAGTGAACAAGGGGAAAATACTGAAACAAATTCTGTCAAAAAATGCCTATTTTCTCAAGTCAGGCACGATCTGAGTGCAGAATGAGAAAGGAGAACAGACTGGCTTCTGTCAAATAATTAGAATTAGTATCACTTAAGTTATATTCCAGGGGGGATGAAGCTCATTTTTAAAAATCATTATTGAAAGATGGGCTTCTTAATGGAAGAATTTTATAAATGGCTTTATTCACAAATGACCCCATAGGAAGGATGAACAAAGAATGTTAAAAACAAAATTGAATGAATGGTCAATAATGTTTTCTGAAGATAATGATAGCAAGGAAGATGGCATCCCTACCTGTCGGGGCCCGCTCGGCTAGACCGTGATGGGGCGGTGGCTCAAGATGGCACCTAGGCATGTTGCCAAGTCACGAGGCTCACGAGGCTGGCGGTGCCCTGAGCCTGCGCAGTGAGCCCTATCAGGCGCCCTACGGATGATCAGTGACGCAGCGCCTCGTGCTACCACCAGCCCGCCTATGAGAGGGTTAGAAATGCGCATGCCCTAGCTGTGGGAAGCTTGGGGTTGGTGGAGTGATGAGGGAGGGGTTATGAGACTGATATATATTTGCCTGCTGTGTGCATTGAAGGTGGAAGCATTAAAGAGGAAGCATCAGCAGCAGACTCAGCGTTTGTGTGTTCTTTCCCAGGGCTCTGCAGGACGGAGCCTTAGGGACGCGACACCTACCCATATTCAGCTAAAGGAATCACCCTCGGTGCTGCAGGCTTTACCCAAGGAAAATAGATTTTAGTGACAAAGCACCAAGATATTGGGGGTTGGGGATGGCCCACTAAGGGGGAGGACTGATGTTTAAAAGTCCACCCCTAATGAAGCCAGATGGGTAGACTTTTGCACACATCATTATATCAGAATCTACAAAGAACTTTTTCACACCAGAGGACTCCAGCAGAAATTCACTCCTTCTCAGTTGCCTTCTCTGCAACAATTCTCTCCTTTGAACATTATCGGCACTCTGGATTGTACAGCTGACCTTGGGAGCATGGACTCTTCCCATGTCGGCTGCTGAGAAGTTGGGAGTAAAATTTGTGGTCCCCGCATAGCAAGAAGTTAGATCACCCTGGAGAGCATTTCTCTTCTTATTCCTGATTCTGCATCTCTTCTCTTTTTCTTTCACCATTCTTTGTAATCTGTTATCTTGTCTATTTCAGATATTTTTGAAAGCTGCTCTCTTAACTACTTTGAAGCAAAGTAGAACATAAACACAGCCAAAAATTTGCTTTACCTGTAAGGATGACATATTAAAAAGTGAATTAGTTATGGTTTCTTTGATCACATATATCAGAAAAGTGAATCCACTGCTACTAGAGGAAAAGAAATCATAAAATCCCACTTTAGAAAGCCAGTTCATCTAAGACTTGGGAGAATATGCTCTGGTTTCTTACTCAAATGAATTGTCTTTTTAAAAGTAGATATACTAATGTCTTAGTTTACATAATTTTAATAGCTGTTCTTTCATATAAATATAAATTACCTCTGAAGGTTTCCAGGTTTGAATGAAGTGGAAAATTAAATATATATATATTATATTATATATAATGTATATATTTATTATAGATTACATTGTATATAAAATATTATATATGTTATATTATATTGTATGTGAAATTATATATAAAATATAATTTATTTGTTTATTTATTTATTTATTTATTTTGGTGGTACTAGACTTCCTGGAAGCCCTTCTACCTCCGGGCTACACTCCCAGACCTATTTTACATTTTTGAAACAGGGTTTCTTAAACCAGCGCGGCTGGCTACAAACCTGTGCGATCCTCCTGTCTCCGCCTCCCAAGCACGGGGATTACAAGCGTGCGCCACCACGCCCGGCTATAAATATTTATTTAATATATTTAATATATATGTAGCCATTTTAAATATACATATATATGAAAATTTGGAAATTATAAAATGAATGAACCCTCTAATATGTAATGTGGACATGAAAATGAATTTTGAATATTTCTATATTTAATAATTTCTTGGGCTCAATTAGCATAAAAAAGGAAAATTATTTTTTGAAGGAAATTACAGAACAGTAAACATAATTTGGGACAGCGCATTTATAATCACATGTAATTACCCCTTTATTATCAGGATCGTGACTTTGATAATTCTATGTGTAATTGCACTTCTAAGAACACAGCTTCCTTTCTGTTAAAAAAAAAAACTGCTAGAACTACAGAAAAAGATAAATTGCTAAAACTCTGAGGACTTACAAGAATAAGTCCTAATGGAGGCTTGCAACCTTATTTTCTAATTCCTACTCAAAAATACTAAATAGCTGAGACAGGACGATCGCAGATTTGAGGCCAGCCTCAGCAACTTAGTGAGATCTTATTTCCAAGTAAAAAATAAAATGGGGCTTAGGGTATATCTTTTTTTTTTTTTTTTTTGGTGGTACTGGGGATGGAACCCAGGGGCAATGTACCTCCGAGCTACAACCCCGTCTCTATTTTTCAGTCTTTTTATTTTTTGAAACAGGGTCTCACTGAGTTGCGGAGGGTCTTACTGAGTTGCAGAGGGCCTCGCTAAGTAGCTGAGGCAGCCCACAAATGGCGATCCTCCGGTCTCAGCCTCCCAGCTGAGTATATATCTTATAGGTAGATTGTCCCTGCCTGAGGGTATAGAGGTAGATTCCCCCTGGGTTAAATCCTCATTTTAATGCGTTCCTAAATCAAAGCATAAAACTACATTGTAATGAAATGAAGACCCTCTTCTCATTACCCATTACCCCAAGTCAATGCAAGATAACATAAAGCACACTTTCACAAATGCTCTCCCCTCCAGTGAAGCACCTTCTGCTGCCCCTAGTAAAACCCAGACTCTGCTTCCTAATGTCCAGCGACCCGAGATTTAAACACCACCCTGCACTATTGTCCCCTCTGACATTTGCTGAGGAAACAGTAACCGCGCCATGGTGATAATTAATGACGAAGAATCATATTTGGCAAGAGTCAGAGCACCGTCCCGTCTGAAGGAGCACTGAGGAATGTGCTGGCAGGTGGTTGAGGACACTTTAGAAAGCTTCGTATTTGTTCTCATAGCTGAGGGTCATTGGGATGTCTGTAAAGAATGACAGGAAATCCTGCCTTCCACCCTTCCAAAGGCACTAAGGGCAAAAGTGTGCAAGCCTTGGGCCATCAGTTATCACTAGTGATGGCGGCAGGCTGAAAAATGGTCGTCCAAAGTTGTCAATCAACAGAGCCTGGGATGTGGGACCAGACTTGATATACGGGGTTGGAAATGGGAGATGAGGTGGCCAGAGCAAAAGCTGCCGAGATATGCAGAGGGCGTCACAAGTCAGGAGTCCATTTGGTCTTGAGAAGCTAAAAATGGCAAAGAAATAGAGCATCCTTGGACACCTCCCAAGGGAATGGAGCCCTGAAGGCACCTTGAGTTTTGATGCCTCGCCTCCAGCATGCTAGGAGAACATATTTATGGTTCTTAAAACCACTATATTTGTGGTAATTTGTTGTCATAGTCATAAAAAACTGAATAAAATGTTATACAGAATGACCCTAATGTATCTCCAACAAGAATCCACAGGGAGATTTTTAAAAGGAAATAAAAATTTGACATTGTGGCATACACTTGTAATCCCAGTACTTGGAAGGCTGAGACAGGAGGGTTGCAGGTTTGAGGCCAGCCTCAGCAGCTTAGTGAGATCTTCAGGAATTTAGTAAGACCCTGTTTCAAAACAAAAAAAATAAAATAAAATAAAAAGGGCTGGGGGTATAGCTCAGAAGGAGAATATTTCTGGATCCAATCCCTGGTACCAAAAAATAAAAAATAACAATAAAAAGAGAAATGGTGCAGTTGTACTTTCCTGAATAAAACCCTTCATTTGAACCAGGCGTGGTGGCGCACACTTGTAATCCCCACGCTTGGGGAGGCGGAGACAGGAGGATCGCGCAGGTTCGAAGTCAGCCTCGCTGGCTTAAGAGACCCTGTTTCCAAATAAAAAATAATATAAACAATAGGTCTGGGAGTGTAGCCGGGAGGTAGAAGGGTTTCTAGGAACCCCAGTACCACCAAAAACAACAACAACAACAACAAAAAAAAACACCTTCATTTGAGTGTCCTGGTCCTCTGGAGGAGATCCCTGTCCTCGTCATGGGTTACATACCATGAAATCGACATCTCTGACTGGCAGACACACCCATGGCCCAGTTATAGCCATCGTCCCCACTCTCCTCCATTCTACCTGTCTCTGTCTCTGTCTATCTATTTATCATTCTGTCAATGTTTCTATCTCTCTCTGTGTCTGTATGTTTCTATCTCCATTTCCCCTCTGTTTCTGTATATCTGTCTCTATTCCTTCTTTGGTCTTGGTCTATCTCTACCTCTTCGTCTGTCTGACTGTCTGTCTCTGTGTGTGTCTATTTCTATCTTTCTGTGTGTCTTTGTCTCTTTTTCTTTGTCTCTGTGTCCATCTGTCTTTTTCTCTATTTCTTCTCTCCCTGTCTCAAAGGACCACCCTGACATCTGGGCTAAGCTGGATTTCCCTCTGCATTTTTTTAACCCTCTCTGATTTGCATTCACATAGGAATCTTATTCGATGTCTGTTTCCCCACCAGGCTCTAGTGCACAGGGCCAGGCTTGTGCTGCCTGACAGTAGTACTTGCTCGGTACATTCTGGGGAAGGAAACCGTCAATCTGACTCTATCTCCGCACATTTCCAGAGCTGTAAGTGAGCTCCCAGAAACTAGTCCATCCATTCCTCAGTTCACAAGTGAAGACTTAGAGCTCCGAGTGGTAAAATAAGTTGCTAATGTCTCACAACTGGTTCGTAAAAGAATTCCTTTTCAGCCCAGCAGTTTTTCTATGTATCACACAACAGTTGGCCATGGCGTGGGAACGGCACGTCCAGAAAGGAGGTGAAAAGTACCAGAAGGAAGAATGCTGTATGTTCTGAAAACCCTCAATTCCTCGTTTGGCAACTCTGACTTCCTGTTTTCTTGGAGACCTTGCTTCTTCAGCACTGTCCCATGAACTGTATAGCTAGGGAGACTTTCCTTCTCATCATAATTATAATGCCTCAATTAAAAAAAAAAAAAAAAACAATGGTGCCGGGCGTGGTGGCGCATGCTTGTAATCCCCGCGCTTGGGAGCTTGGGAGGCGGAGACAGGAGGATCGCGCAGATTCGAAGCCAGCCGTGCTGGCTTAAGAGACCCTGTTTCAAAAATATAAAATAGGACTGGGATTGTAGCCCGGAGGTAGAAGGGCTTCCAGGAACCCCAGTACCACAAAAAAAAAAAAAAAAAAAACCACACAAAAAAAACACCCAATGGAAAGAAAAATAAACTGAGAATTTTTGAACTGTGTCTTAAGGTGCTACACAGGTAGAATATATATTATTAAATTTATTTTTGGTACTAGAGATTGAACCCAGTACTTCCAAACTATACCCCAGCCCTATTTTATTATCTTTTTTTTTTTTTTCAGTACTAAGGATGGAACCCAGGGGCATTCTATCTCTGAGCTACACCCCCAGCCCTCCTTTTTATTTTATTTATTTTTTATTTTGAAACGGTCTCACTGAGTTTCAAAGGATTTCGCTAAGTAGCTGAAGCTGGCAGCGAAGCGCGATCCTCCTGTCTCAGCCTCCCAAATGCCGGGATCATAAGCGTGCGCCACCATGCTCGCCTCTATTTTATTATCTTGACACAGAATTTCTCTAAGTTACTGAGGGCCTTACTACATTGCTGAGGCTGGCCTCCAACCTGTGCTCTTCCTGTCTCAGCCTCCCAAGTACTGGGATCACAGGCCTGCACCAGCCTGCCAGGTCCTGCGCAGGCTTCTGAGAGTTTGGGAGGCACCCACACTGGGCTTTGGGTTCTGCCTGCTGTTCAACCTACGCAGCACCTCTTTTCCGTATAATGTTTTAGTCGCATGTAAGTTTCCACTTGAAAATAAAGATTCCACTGCTGGAAAAAAAAATGTTTAAAGGCCACAAATTTAATCCAAGCCTTTAATTTTGTAATTGAGGAAATTAAAGGCCAGAGAAAAGGAGCAATTTGCAGGAGAGTGGCAAAGCTCGGATTCAAGCTGAGTTCCCCTGACAGATTTCTCTCCCATGCTCCAACCACACACTTTTCTCTTCACAGAGAATCCACTTATATTATCACACACACCCTGAAGGCACAGGGAAGGGGGGACCTGGCTCTTGCTCCTGTCCTGGGTTCTCTTCTCCTTTCCCTCCCTCCTCCTCACTAGGCTGCTGCTGGTCTCTTTCCCTCTCTGCTCTCCAGGAAATCTCTGTGCTTATGGCTTGATAAGAAAGCAGATCTTCATCTTCTGAGGGGTGCAGGGAGCAGGCGAGGCAGATTGTATTTGCCTCCTGAGTTCTCCCTGTGCAGAGGAAGGCATGACCTCTGGGGAAAGAATTCAAACTTAAGCGAAGGTATCAATTTATTGTGTGTATGTGTGTGTGCACACGCCTGTGTTATAATAGGAGAGTTTATTTCCCAAAGCTCTAGTACTATAATAGATATGTGTCCACTGTTTTATTTTCCAAAATATTACCCATCACAAACTGTTGGGTTGGGTGGCACACACAGGTAATCCCAGTAGTTGGAAGGCTGAGACAGGCAGATTGCAGGTTTGAGGCCAGCCTCAACAACTTAGCCAGGCTCTTAGCAACTCAGCAAGACCCTGTTTCCAAATAAAGAGCAAGATGGGGCTGGAGGTGTAGCTCAAAGGTAGAATGTCCCTGGGTTCAATCCCTAGTGCCAAATAATAATAATAATAATAATAATAATAATAATAATAATAATAAAAGTGAATTGAAAGCCAGGTGTGGTGGTGCATGCTTGTAATCCTAGCATTCGAGAGGTAGAAACCGGAGGACTGCAGTTCGCGGCCAGTCTCAGCTACTTAGCGAGACCCTTCGCAACTCAGTGAGACTCTGTTTCAAAATAAAGAATAGTAAAAAAAAAAAAAAAAATAGGGCTGGGTATGTAGCTCGGAGACAGAACGCCCCTGGGTTCAATCCCCAGTACAGGAAAGAAGAAAGCAAGAAAGCAAGAAAGCAAGAAAGCAAGAAAGCAAGAAAGCAAGAAAGCAAGAAAGCAAGAAAGCAAGAAAGCAAGAAAGCAAGAAAGAAAGAAAGAAAGAAAGAAAGAAAGAGGAAGGAAGGAAGGAAGGAAGGAAGGAAGGAAGGAAGGAAGAAGAAAAGTGAATTGGACTGATCGAGCAACATATGGAAAGTTTACTATCCATATTCAGACACAGAAACATCTGTCTAAACACAAATATTGAAGTTCAAAATCAAGAAAGGGAAATATCTGAGTGCCAAGAAGAGAGAACTCGAAATCAGAGCAGTAAGTAGGGCTGGAGCCCTCCAGCTCAGGGGATTTCTGAGCCAGTCATAGACCTAATAGTGGGGTACTAGGGCTTTATGGGTTTTTGTGGGAAGGGGTGCAGCTCACTGGTTCTGTGTCCAGTGTTAAAAGGTTGCTGGCACTGTCCCAGAGAGTCAAGAGACCTGTGTGTACACAGATGTGGGTGTTAGTTCACATTGATCCAAACCAAGAAACTGCCATCAGCATAGGGCCAGTAGAGGCGAAGGCAGAACCACCTTGGGCTAAGGACGATTCCACAAGCAGAGTAAACCCCCCCCCCCCATAAAACAACCCTAGTGGAAAACGAGCTCCGGGTGCCCAAGTTACAAACCACACAAGCGAGTAAGTCGAGGGGAAGCGTCAGCAGAACCAACACAGGGGAAATTTTGCATGCCATGACCTATATACAACAGAACATTCCTCAATTGTGTTAGTAAAATGTCACAGCCAGCGCTGTTAGTTCAAGTAGACTGCTGTGAGATTAGTTAGCTATTAGCTGTTAGTTGAAGCAGGTTTTGAGAAGAGACTTGCCCAAAGTCACCAGCAGGTTAGTGGCAGAATGAGGAATAGAATTCAAGTCTCTGAATTCCTTGCTATTTTTTCTGACCCATGATGCTCTAATTTCCCCTGGTAGAAATTAGAAGATTAGCTTCAAAGAGACCAGGAGATATAAAAGACAGACAGGCCTATCCAAAACCAGGTAAAAACCAGAACGAAGAACCTCTTAGTAGCCAAGATCTGAACTAACCATTATAAACACACACCTCCCTTCATTGCCTTATACTGACCAGTTCCTTTTCCTATTAATGCCCTCCTGATCATTGGCATTATGGGATTTTTACTACATCCAGGACATCCCAGGTTTGTTAATAGCTCCTGTCCCAGCTTCTGTGCACCCTGCCTGTACAGTCATTCCCGGCATAATGGCATTTCGGTCAATGACAGATCACATACATAACAGTGGCCCCATAAAAGTACAATAAAGCTGAAAAAGTCCTATCTCCTATGACACCACAGCCACTGTAATATCATAGTATAACATCATGACACCAGAGTACAACACTATGACATCACAGTACATCACAGCCTCCACGACGTCACAGTTCAACACAATGCTCGTGTGTGGGGAAGCTGGTGTAAACGTGTTGCCAGCCATATAAAAGTAGTGCAGGTACAATTGTGTACAGTAATAATGCTTAACAGTGAGAATAACGACCCGGGGCTGGCATATGTGTTTATTTACATATGGTAACATGCTTTTGATCATTATTATTTTATTTATTAAAGTTTACTGTAAAATAGGCAATGATGCCAGCAGCAGCCTCATCCATCTCCTGTGAATCAGGTCTCTGGCTGAATTGTTTTCTCTGGTACTAGATTTAGTCTCCTGTGGTTTTGTTCACCATGACCCCTAGGTACAAAGTCCACTGCTAATTTCACCAATAAGAGGCCACATTAAGTTACCTCTGATGGATATGGAAACCAAATTAAAACTGATTACAGATTGTAAAGGAGTCTTAACGGGCTATACTATCTAGGTTCAAGCACACTTTATGATGTTCACACAGTGAAAAATGGCCTAATGATGCCTTCCCCAGAACATACTCCCAGTGTCAAGCAACACAGGACTATGTGCCTAGGTAGATGAGTTAGAAGAGGTTGAACGCTGAGATTGGGTTCCTTTGGGCCGGCCTCAGGAGCTATAAATAAGGACAGACAGAGTATGGAGGTGGATGTGGGTTTGGCCATGGAGGACCCAAGTGTCGAATACCAGATCAATAGGGTGAAATCCTCTGGTACATAAGAGAACTGCCTCTGTACCATTTCATTTTATTTATTATGCACAATACCAAGCTTATGAATTCCAAGTTTACCACCGATATAATTTCAGACCAGAACATCAAGTTCTCCTCTGCTAAGAAATACATGTATCACAAGCTAGACCCCAGTGTGTGCTATAAAATGTAGAATAAAGTGAAACAAAAGCCCTTTCATCCTGTTGCTTGGGCTTGAATATTCATTCCCAGCCAGTGATCTATATTGTCGTATTTGTCTGTTTTATTCAGTTCTCTGTTCATTCAATAGTAGCAGATATGGACCCATTACCCACTACATCCCAAATATTGTGCCATATCCCAGGAATAAAATGAGCAATGAACCAGACACAGCCTCTGCCCCTGAGGAGCGTCCCTTTGACAAAGGAGAGAGGTGAGGTGAACAAAAAGCCAATTGCTTCACAGAATAATAATGCAGATAGTCCTATGGGGGACAGGGCAACAGAGGGATTATTTTATTAGTGGATTATTAATAATAGTATTTATATTATTTATTTATATATTTATATAATAATAATATTTTAAATAGCCATGCATTTATATAATAATATATTTATATTTATATTTATTTATTTATATTTATATAATAATTATATAATAATTAATAATCCACTACTAGTGGATTATTATATTATTGGAAGGTTCGATCCCAAGGCAGCATAGGTGAGACAGAGAAATGGAAGGAGATGAACCAAATATAAGAGGAAATGTTATTGATCTGATCACAGATCAACACACACTCATGCACACACACATACGCACACACTCATGCACACACACATCATTGTTTAATCATGCAAATGTCTCCAAATAGACTGCAGGAAAACACCAGGCTCAAAGCAGTTGTTGGAGGAAGGAAACAGAGGAACTTTTTCTGCTAGGCTTCCACCTGCCTCTGTCTCATGTGCTCACCACCACATGGAGGTCAGTCCCCTGCACTGCTGGGTGGCCCAGCTCCCGGCCAGCTCTGGAGAAACCAGGTGTCACATGTATGGGTTCCACATTTTAGCCAAGCCTGTTAGAAATGGGAGGAGCCAATGACCTTGAGGTCATTCATGCTTAGGGTTGTAGCATGCTCCTTTACATATGCATTTTAGGTAAGCAATGAATCGTATTTATTTCTTTGTTTGTTTAGTGGAGCTGGGGATAGAACCCAGGGGCTTTCTACCTCCAGGCTACACTCCCAGACCTATTTTATATTTTATTTGGAAACAGGGTCTCACAAAGCTGCTGAGAGCCTCACTGAGTCGCTGAGGCTGGCTTTGAACCTGTCGATCCTCCTGTCTCAGCCTCCCAAGTACTGGGATTACAAGCATACGACACCACGTCCAGCTCCCAGTGAATCATTTTTAGCATAAGTGTTCCCCAGATATTGTATGAGGCATTGTTAATATTTAAAACACACTCGCCTTTATTTGAAATTCAAATGTAATTGCTCGTCTTGGGTTTACACATTTGTTAAGTCTTGCAACTATACACTTTGGGCTTGGGTGAGAGCTCCTGAGCAGGTGAAGACCTACTATACTGGGATTCAGCCTCCTCTGGAAAAGAGACAAAAGGATTGACGGTGTGGGGATGGGCTCGCCCTGAGCGCTCAGCAGCCTAGCTGCTGGGAGGCTAGAGCTACTGAAGGAATCTAGGGGACATAAGTTGATCTGAGACACCACAGACCCGTGGATTCAGAGCGGGAACAGGCCTGGGAGATTTGGGGAGTGGCTCAGTCTCAATAAACGGCCTGCTCTGTCCAGCCTTGTCTGTCTCTTTACCTGCATCTTAAAAGACAAGGGAAATTGACACAGGTGCTCTATGCCTGTATGTTTTTATCACTTTGAATCTCACTATGATGTACTACCATGCACCAACAAAAATAGAAAACATGAACTATAACCAAGGCTGGATACGTAAGTATGACATCTATCTGAGAGCTGATACATGTCAAGCTCCTACCTGAATACGTAGCGCTCTCCATGGATGGCCGCAGTCCATCCTGCTTGCGATTTCATCTGCCACACAGACCTAGATGCCAGTGTTTGCTTCTCAAATGAGGAAATAAAATTTCAGGGAGACTCCAGAACTTTTTCAGAGTCAACTCCAGGGAGCCAGGATGTTGCTTAAAATTCAACTCTGAATTCAACTCCATTTCACATCCATATTTATTCATCTAGCATATGAACTATTTGAGTGACTATGTGAAGCAGAACAAAACCTGGGGACTGAGAAGATTCACCCCCCCAAGCCAGACTCTTAATCACTTATTTATATTACTAAATAAATACATACAAAAGGCAATAGAAATACTTCAGTAGAGGGCCTGAAGCTCCAAACTACCCATAACCCTGTGGTAGAAGAACCACTTCACCTATTTATTTTTACCTGTTCATGGTGATTGCAGGGAGAAAGAAAGCCAGCGGTAACTTCCACTTTGTTTCAGCTGAAAGCTCATCTGAAAATCTGGCCTGAAAAGGGGCAGCCAAGGCTGAGACTGTGCCATGACAGGATTTCTTCTTTCATTAGTATGGTGGAAGTATCACTTGAAATCACAGACATGTGTCTTCCAAACCAAAATTTTCAAATGGTAAAGACAAAAACGTACAGGAACAGAGCAGAGGTTCATGAGATGAAGAAGCGGCAGCTGGGTGTGGTGGCTCATACCTGTAATCCTAGTACTTGGGAGGCTGACACAGGAGGATCTCAGGTTCAAGGGCAGCCCCAGCAGTGTAGTGAGACTCTCCGCAACCTATGGAGACCCTGTTTAAAAATAAGGAAAAAAAGGAGGTGTAGCTCTGAGATAGAATGTCCTTGGGTTCAATCACCAGTACCACAAGAGGAAAGAAAGAAAGAAAGAAAAAAGAAAGAAAGAAAAAAGAAAGAAAGAAAGGAAGGAAGAAAGAGGGGGGAAGGAAGGAAGGAAGGAAGGAAGGAAGGAAGGAAGGAAGGAGGGAAGGGGAAAGTGAGAGGAAGAAAGAAAAAGAGGGATGAGAGAGGAGGAAAAAAATACTAACACAGAACAGGAATAACAGAGGTTGGGCTGCCAAATTCTGGCCTAGTTTTTAATAGGAATATGCAGAATTTCCCATGGACCTTCTGTTTTTACTCTCCAGATTAAAAAGAGCCGTGAAACCACTGTGCTCCTCCTTTTGTGGTCAGTAGACAAATAATCCTGGTGGGAAAAACAGCCTCTGAGGAGTAGCTGATGCAGCTCTTCTCAAAACATCACATTTTGAGACACTATTTTGTTCAGAGAATAATGTTGCTTTTTCGCTGACACTGTAACAGGGACTTTGACTCCTTGGGTTTTTTTTTTTTTTTTAACTTTCTGATCTTGGGGATTGAACCCAGGAGCATTCTACCTCTGAGCTACTCCACCAGCCCTATTTTATTTATTTATTTATTTATGTATTTATTTATTGAAACAGGGTCTTGCTGGCTGCTGGGAGTCTCACTACTTGCTGAGACTGGCTTTGGACCTGCGATCCTCCAGTCTCAGCCTCCCAAGTACTGAGATTACAAATGTGCAGCACCCCATTCAGCTATGAGACTCCTTGCGTTGGCCCATAAAAATCCGATGGGTGGCTAACAGCAGAATTAAAAGTGTGGCATCACAATCTCCATTTGGAATGCATCTCCTTTGTTCCAGTTTGCCTGGGATTGCACAAACAAGGTCTGATAGGTGTGATACACATCTTGTGATGACTCAGAGCTACCTCCCAGGTAGCAGCAACTTTCTTGTGCCAATGAGGCCCCTGTGTAGCTACGCTGATAAAATCTCCTTTCATATTTTCACCATGATCTTTCCTGTTGAGCCAAGTAGCTGGACCTGGGGTTCTGGATCCCTAGGGTCAGGTCTCTCACCTAGGACTCTGGTAACAACACCTCTTAGATTTTGCCAGAGTGAAGTTTATAAAATTTCAAAGTCTATTAAAGTGATAGTCCTCCAATCCATTTATCAATTATTTACCTGCTGGTTTTTAGACTGGCCTTATAAATTCTTGCTGAAAATAATAAAGGGAACATATTTTGGCAAAAGCAACTGTTTTAGACGGTAGGTGAAAAGCAGAAGTGGGAAACACCTGAACCAGTTTCATGTCCACCCAGAAGGAACCTTGGACATGAGTCACGGTTTAGCTCTGCATGAGGTGGTGTCAGAAGTTTGCCCATGTTGAAAGCGAGAAAGCACGCAGACGTGGGACTTCCCTCTTGCTTCTTGTAGGAGGAAGTGAAATTGGTTTTCTGTGCTGCAAACACACACCTCCTATAGAGTCTTGCTGCTAGGGGCCAAAGTTCAGCCTTCAGCTGCAGCCTCTTGCTCCTCCAGGCTGACCCGCTGGGCTGGAGAATTCATGTGGCTGCATATGAACTCCAGTACAAGAAAAAACAGAGGAAATTGTTGTTGGAAGGAGTAAGACAGGAAAGAGGTGGGTGAAACACACTGCTCAAACTCGTGGCCCCACTTCCTCAGACCTGATCATTATGAGCCACTCTTCCTGCTCCTAGTATGCAAATTTAGGACGAGCCCCAAATTCCCATTATTTGCACTTCTCCTTTCTTTGTTTCTCCTGAAATGATGAGCATCCTGGAGCACAGGGATCACAGAGCCCACAGGCATTCTAAAGTGCCAGAAATAATTTGCTTTAAGCATACTAAAGTGCCAGAAATAATGTGTTTCCTTTTCTTTCTTCTTCTGCTTCTTCTGTTTTTCTTTCTTCTGCTGCTTTATATACCCCCCCTGAGTACAAAATTGGTACCCATTGCTGTTTGATAGTCAGTAATTTTCAGTAAAATTTTGTCCTGCACATTAGAGAGAGAGAGAGAGAGAGAGAGAGAGAGAGAGAGAGAGAGAGAGAGATCAAAGTAATTCATCATCTACCAACTAGAAATGACCACTATCCATGAGTTGGTGTGGATCCATCTAGTTATAGTATAGTTGGAAATCCTGCTGAGTGTATATCACCCTTCCCCTCCCCATTATTATTAACTAATTTCCTGTGTTTTAAAAAAATTGTTGGAAATAATGTGATGGCTGTAAAATATTGTGTCATATAATTTCACTTTTGTTGGCTCTTGTAGCTATTTTCAACTCTTTTTATCTGATAGAAATGAAGAGAAGGCTATAGTAAAAATAAAAGAAAGAAGACAATGACTAGCTATTTAAATACTTAGGCATGCCAGAATATAGAATTGTCCATAGTCGCCTTGCGATGTTCTTATTTGGGGGAGTGGCTTTAGGAGCTAGTACAGAGGAATTAGAGAATAGGAAATTACCAACATGTTTCCCGACAGTGGGGGTAGGAGAGAGTATTCCCATTTTCAGGAGCTGTCCCTCGAAGCATTGGAAGAGACGTGCACAGCTACTGAGTCATTGGAAGTACTCAGAGGCATTCAGCTTTCTAATTCTGGGATCTTTGCTGAGGTATGGGTTTATAACCAGCTGATTATAAGTGAACTAGAACATCCTGTGCAGGTGTTTGGTTCTCTAGCTAAGTACAGAATGGATGTTGGTTCACAAATCAATCCTTCATGGGGGACTGGTATAGTAGTTTCCCGAAGCTTTATGATTATGGAATCAATAGACACATGATGTGGCATTTCTAGACACCATCAGGGGCCTAAAATAATTAATTACTAATGAAAGGCAGCCTGTGGAACTGGGCGGCTGGGCCCACTCTTTTTAAAACATTTCTCAGCTGCATCTGTGACGATATGAGATCATTCGATTCCTCAGAACCTTCTTCTCAGGATGCATACAGGTGACAGAGTGGTGATACCTGCGAATTGAAACATGCCTTGTGAAATTGAAAATTCAAAATCTTACTTCAGTCTAAGCACTGTGCCTGGTTTAATGGTGTGACTTTGGAAGCCATGGCGGTACCATTGCAAGCTCTGTTAACTGCTCTGGATTCCCTGGTTACCACTAAAGTACTAAGACACACTCTAATTGTCCTGAAGAATTAATGAAGCTGGGCTTCAATTAAACCTAAAACTAGATCAATAGGTCTGCAAACATCATTCCAAATTATAGGGTCTAACAGACTTGGCAACTGCACACCAAAAGGAATTCATGAAACTATGCTTCCTGAGTGATATAAAAATGAATTGTCGCTTTAAAAATAGGGTAATGAGGAGGCCATATTCCTTTATTACACCTATACTGATTATATGTACTTAACAATTACATTAAGAATTAAATGTTGCCAGGCATGGTGGCCCACGCTTGTAATCCCCGTGCTTGGGAGGCAGAGACAGGAGGATCGCGCAGGTTCGAAGCCAGCCACGCTGGCTTAAGAGACCCTGTTTCCAAATAAAAATATAAAATAGGTCTGGGAGTGTAGCCCGGAGGTAGAAGGGCTTCCAGGAACCCCAGTACCACTGAAAAAAAAAAGAATTAAATGTTTAGCAGCAGGCACCAAGTTATTGCAAATTTCAGGCACACATATATAAATGTGTATACATGTGCATATATTCCCTGGCCACTGTGCGTTTTTGATAAATAAAAGTCTAGATCATAGTGTGAATTTTTTTCTTGTTTGAACATTTCCATCAGTGTGGGGGAACACCTTCACTCAAAGACTGGGGTTTCCCAGCATTTAAGAAACAGAATCAAACAGAATCCAGCTGTGGATGGTGGCTGGCGCACACCTGACATCCCAGTGCTTGGGAGGCAGAGACAAGAGATCGCAGGTTCAAGGCCGGGCACAGTAGCTTAGCAAGACCTTCAGCAACTTAGTGAGACTTTGTCTCAAAATAAAAAATAAAAAGGGCTGAGAGTGTATCTCAGAGATAGAATGTCCTTGGGTTTGATCCCTGGAAAGAAGGAAGAAAGAAAGGGAGGGAGGGATGAAAGGAAGGAAGGAGGAGAAAGAAGGAGGAGGAGGAAAGGAAAGGAAAAAGAAGGAAAGAAGAAAAGAAAGAAAAGAAAAGAAAAGCTGGGCTTATGACTCACTGGTAGAATGCTTGAATGCTTGCCCAGCATGTGAGACCCTGGGTTCCAACCCCAGAACTTCTGTGTGAGACGAGAGAGAGAGAGAGAGAGAGAGAGAGAGAGAGAGAGAGAGAGGGGGGGGGAGGGGAGAGGGGAGAGGGGAGAGGGGAGAGGGGAGAGGGGAGAGGGGAGAGGGGAGAGGGGAGAGGAGAGAGGAGAGAGGAGAGAGGAGAGAGGAGAGAGAGAGGAGAGAGAGGGAAAGAGGGAGGAGAATATAAAAGAAAAAAAAGAAGATGAAAAAGAAATGAAGAAAACAGAACATCCTCTTCAGATCCCTGAAGCTCTGATTCAGACACTGGCATCTCCAAAACTGAGACTATCACACATATTCCCCTAGACTCACAGGAGTGTGTCCCAGCTTTCACCCCTTTCTTCTGTGGCCAGCCTCTGCCTCAGGTGAATGGCAAACCCAGGGGTCAGCCTTCACCTACAGAGAGCCTGGGCATGGCGGGGCCAGGGGACCTCCGTAAGGGTGACATCACCACTAACATTTACATTTCCAGTAAATGGAAACTGATACCGGAGTCTCAGGGGAGAGCAGTCAGGCACAACCTAAAACATCAGGTTTAAGACAATGAACAAAACCCAAAGGCTGGCGGAGGGAGTGGGTGTGGGGGGCCCCACGTTTGCTGGGGGCCACAGCAGCTGCAGAGGAAGCAGAGGGCAGTGAACCATTAAGAGTGCAGAAGCTCTGTTTGCATAGCTACAGCAGCCTATTTTTTTTTCCAAGTCCTAATGGAAGTTAATATCCCAACCAACTCTCATTTCCCCATTTGGCAAGGACATTAGACTCAAGAGGAACCGGTGGCTTTTGGAGAACTGTTGAAATTTCTGTTTCAGCAACTGCTTTCTTTGCCATCTTTCAGTGTGTTCTCTGGCGGCCGCTGGGGGCTGGTGTGTGGCTGGGGCTCTCTGCACCATGAAGAGCTTCAGGGCTGCCGTCCTCTTCTGGGCCTTGGCAACGTGTGCCGCAGCAGACACGCACCTGCAAGGGACAGAGGAAGCTGGATTTCAAAAATGCAAGGATGCTTTGAAGCTACCTGTGCTGGAGGTCCTCCCGGGAGGGGGCTGGGACAACCTGCGGAACATGGACATGGGACGTGTGGTGAACTTGACTTACACCAACTGTAGGACCACAGAGGATGGACGGTACATCATCCCCAATGCGGTCTTCACCATCCCCCAGAAACAGAGCAACCTGGAGATGAACTCAGAAATCCTGGATTCCTGGATGAACTATCAGAGCAGCACCTCCTTGTCCATCAACACGGAGATCTCCCTGTTTTCCAAAGTCAACGGCAAGTTCTCCCCCGAATTCCAGAGGCTGAAGACCCTTCAGGTGAAGGATCAAGCTATCACGACCCGCGTGCAGGTGAGAAACCTGGTCTACACGGTCAAAGTTGAGCCGTCCTCAGAACTAAGCTGGGGGTTTAAGAAGGCGCTCGTGGACATCTGTGACCGTTTAGAGAATAACCAGACGAGGATGGCCACCTACCTGGCAGAACTCCTGGTCCTCAACTATGGCACCCACGTCATCACCAGTGTGGATGCAGGGGCTGCTCTCATCCAGGAGGATCACGTCAGGTCCTCCTTCCTTCAGGACAGCCAGAGCAGCCGGAGCTCCGTGACTGCATCTGCTGGAATGGCCTTCTTAGACCTTGTGAACTTCAAATTTGAGGAGAACTACACTTCCCAGAATTCCTTGACCAAGAGCTACCTCTCAAACAGAACCAACTCCAGGGTGCAGAGCCTCGGAGGGGCTCCTTTTTACCCAGGCATCACCCTCCAAGTCTGGCAGCAGGGCATCACCAACCACCTGGTGGCCGTGGACCGTGCTGGCCTGCCCCTGCATTTCTTCATCAAGCCCGACACGCTGCCTGACTTGCCGGGTCCCTTGGTGAAGAAACTGTCCAGGACTGTGGAAGCCGCCGTGAAACGTTATTACACCTTCAACACCATCCCTGGATGCACAGACATCAACTCGCCCAACTTTAACTTTCAGGCCAATACCGATGATGGGTCCTGCGAGGGGAAAATGACCAATTTCTCCTTCGGCGGGATTTATCAGGAGTGCACCCAGCTCTCAGGGAGCGGAGCTGTCCTCCTCTGCGAGAACTTGGAGCAGAGGAATCCCCTCACAGGTGATTTCTCCTGCCCCTCTGGCTACTCCCCGGTCCACTTGCTGTCTCAGGTCCATGAGGAAGGTTACAACCACCTAGAGTGTCGCCGGAAGTGCACCCTGATCATTTTCTGCAAGACGGTGTGTGAGGATGTGTTCCGGGTGGCGAAGGCTGAATTTCGGGCTTTTTGGTGTGTGGCCAGTGGCTCGGTATCTGAAAATTCGGGGCTTCTTTTTGGGGGCCTTTTCAGCAGAAGAAGCATTAACCCCATGACCAACGCGCAGTCGTGTCCCGCTGGCTATATCCCTCTGAGACTCTTTGAAAGCCTCACGGTCTGTACTTCTCTGGACTATGAGTTGGGGTACAGGTTTTCGGTCCCCTTTGGTGGATTCTTCAGCTGTGTGGTTGGAAACCCCTTGGTGAATTCTGCCATATCCAGAGACACAGGAGCACCTTCTCTAAAAAAGTGTCCTGGAGGCTTCAGCCAGCACCTAGCCCTCATCAGTGATGGCTGCCAAGTGTCCTACTGTGTCAAAGCTGGAATATTTACCGGAGGGTCCCTGCCCCCTGCCAGGCTCCCTCCTTACACCCGGCCACCCCTCATGAGTCAGGCGGCCACCAACACCGTAATAGTGACAAACACCGAGAGTGCAAAATCGTGGATTAAGGACTCCCAGACACACCAGTGGAGACTGGGAGAGCCTCTGGAGCTGCGCAGAGCCATGACGGTCGTCCACGGCGACAACAGCGGTCTGTCTGGAGGGGCAGCAGCTGGAGTCACAGTGGGGGTCACCACCGTGCTGGCAGCTGTCATTGCTGTGGTCATCTATGGCACCCGGAAATACAAGAAGAAGGAGTACCAGGTCATCGAGGAAGAGAAGCAGAGTTTGGTTCCAGACATTGCAGGGACCGGGGACACTCCTGACCCAGACCAGGAGCAGAGCCCGGCATAAATCGATCTCTTCTGGGAAACGGCATCTGTCATCTCTGAGACCACAGCGGCAAGCTTGTTTTTCCTTCCTTCTCTCTCCTCCACTTCTGCCTTTCCAGCATATGTCAGGTATCACTTTGTGACTTCTTGTTTAGGTTTCGGAGTCAGGAAATGAAAGGAGCTACAGGACCAAAGTTGGGAGTGGGGAGGCGGGGGCGCCTGCATTAAGCAAAAGCCTACCAGGACTAGAACAGAGAGGGGGTGTCTTTCCCGGATTTATCCCTAATTGTCTTCACCCAGGTGTGTGTGTGTGTGTGTGTGTGTGTGTGTGTGTGTGTGTGTAAAAAGGGGAGAATGTAGGTGTGTTTGGATTTGGAAATTGCATGTAGTCTGAAGTGGGCCATGGTTTCCATTTCATGAGCTGTCAGAGTTTCTGCCTCTAAGCACCAGTTTTTTTTTTAAAGCTGTCTAGGTTTTATGTTCCCAGATCCCTGGGAAGATGCAGGAAGCCCTGCTTGGTCATTGCTTTTTAGCGTTGAGGGCTTTATGTGGACAGACTAGCACATCTTAAAGATGTCACCTAGGGCGATCCCATCTTTTCCAGATGCCCCACAATTAGGACTGACTTCGACCAGGCTGCTCTTGGTCAGCTGATTCCTAATGTCTACAAGTCCTCAGAAAATGTTTTAACATAAACTTTTATTAGGAGGTCAAGGGCAAAGGGATTGTTGGGAGAAAAGAGCAAGTAAAGAAAAGTAAAAACTGAAAAAGACTCCGGTGTTCAAGGCAAACTGGAATCGAGTTCCTCACTTGTCATAGACGTGGCACTGAAAGTAGTTCTACATTCTTTATTTTTCTTTTTTTGCGGTACTTGGGATTGAACCCAGGGATCTTCTACCTCCAAGATACACCCCTAACCTATTTTTTATTCTTTATTTTTAAAAAAAACAGGGTCTCACTAAGTTGCAGAGGGTCTCACTAAGTAGCTGAGGCTGGCTGCAAGCCTGCGATCCTCCTGTCTCAGCCTCCCAAGTACTGGGATTACAAGTGTGTGTCAACACGTCCAGCTAGGACTTCTACATTCTGACTAAGCCTCATGTTTTCCTGTCCTAAGTTGCCAAAGTACAACCCCTTCCTCTCTGCAGATGGCCATCACCTTTCCCCTCTTCCCATCACAAGCACAGGTGCACAGGTGTGCAAACACACACACACACACACACACACACACACACACAGTCAGCACATTCCAACAGAAAGTCTATTTTTTCTAGGGGAAAAAAAAAGTAAGCCTACATGCAAGTATTACTTCCTCCCTAGCACCCAAGCGGTATTACAGAGAGTACCGATAGATCCGCCTATACCTCTGTATCAAGGGGGCCAGCCACATCACATCCTCATCTTTGCATGAACTAAAAAGGGATCCAGAACTACCTGGGACAATCCCTTCAGGTCCAGACTGACCTCCCTGCGGCATCCAGCAGGCCGCATGAATGACGCCTGGTAATATTGGGGGCTTTGCTGAATCCGAGTACCGGTCTTGTCTAATTGCAATTACCTCCACAACACCAATGTTCTCCCATATTTCTTTTAATAAAAGTATACTTATTTGTTAAATCTAATGTCACTGGTGAGTTCACTTCTATGAAGGGTGACATTCTCTTCTTGCCGATGCTCACAGTTAAGGGTTTGAGCTCATGATAGGCCCTATTTCTGGAGGGAAGGTGGGAACGAAAATACTTTCATTTCCAACCAAGATACAGAGAAATGAGTAAGATTTTGAGCCCTGCTCTCTCCACTGCCAGGCGAAGGACACTGACCTCTGTAATTTCTTCATTGAACCCTGCCTCTATAGCATTAAAATGTTCTCGTAAACCTCTGGGTGTTTTGTAGGTTCCAGATGTACTGTCCTTTTTTGCAAATACTGACTTTTAAATTCTTTCTTTAATAGTTACTGAATCAGAAAGGCAAAAACTTTGGCAAAGGTTGCCAGACTTTTAATGCACAAACTGCCCATTAAAATAAAAAGTTTTCCACAAACTTGTATGTCTACTAACAATACTGTATATGAGTATGCATTAAAAATGTACTAACATGCTGTCTGACTGATCATATGTAATCAGCATGTGGGAACTTGTAGTTCACACTGATTGTATCCCTTTACACAGTCTATTCCCGGGTGCAGGGCTCACAGGTGCAACTGAGTTCCAGTTTCCTTACTGACCAGCTTAAGCCGATGTCTGTGGAAAGACCGCTCCTGGCTCCCAAGAAACCCCACCGGCTATCGGAGATGAAGACAGAGTGGGTGACAGCGTTGGTTCTGCTTCTCTGTTTTTATCGTTATGTTCTTACCGATATCGGGATAATTTGTATTTGACACTTATTGAAAACACTGCCTACGAGTGATTAAAATAGTCCCTATGTTGTAGCCAGGTGAAGAGAATTTTAAAGAAGTTAGCATTCGTGATTTTAAAGAGGATCTTTCTCAGCCAGGTGTAATCTCTGTAATGTAATGCCTGTAATCTCTGTAGTTAGGAGGCAGAGACAGGAGGAGACAGGAGGATCACAGGTTCGAGGCCAGCCTCAGCAATTTAGGAAGGCCTTCAGTAATTTAATGATACTCTACATTTCAAAATAAAAAACAAAATAGGGATAGGAGTATAGTTCAGATGTAGAATCCCCTGGGTAAGATTCAGTGTGTGCGTGCGTGTGTGTGTGTGTGTGTGTGTGTGTACATATTTTACACATATATTATACATATATGGAGCCAGGTGTGGTGGTACACACTTGTAATCCCAGTACTCAGGATGCTGAGACAAGAAGATCTGGATTCGTGGCCAGCCTCAGCTACTTAGTGAGGCTGTCTGTAACTTAGTGAGACCCTCTTTCAAAATAAAGTATAAAAAATAGGGCTGGGGGTGGTGTAGCTTGGAGGTAGAATGTTCCTGGTTTCAATCCCCAGCACCACAAAACAATTTAAAAAGTAATAATATTATAATTTTTTGTGGTACTGGGGTTCCTGGAAACCCTTCTACCTCCGGGCTATACTCCCAGACCTATTTTTATACTTTTTAAAATTTGGAAACAGGGTCTCTTAAGCCAGCAGCTGGCTTTGAACCTGTGCGATCCTCCTGTCTCCCCTCCCAAGCGCGGGGATTAACAAGTGTGCACCACCATGCCCGGCTCAAAAAGTAATAATATTATAATATTATATTATAATATCTATATATATTTTCTCCCTCAAAGTTTATTATCCCATTTCCCCTGCTACGTGGTCTGTTTCTTTGAGGGAACCAGGAGTCAGGAGAGGTCAAAATATGTGGGTAGAAAAGATGTAGAAATTGAAAAAAACTAGAGCCCAGGGACTTCCCCTTATGTGGTGGAAGGGCTTATAACCGGTTGCCTGTGGACTCCAGAAAGCAACCCCAATGCGGCTTTCAGGTGCCCCCATCCACAAAAAGCAGAAGGTTGACCAGGAGGACCAAGACACAGGCATGGTTGTTCATTCGCCATTTATTGTTCTGTACTTACACCTTGTGAGCACCAGGTGGCGGCGTCCTCTCACAGACCAACACCGAGAAACTTCAAAACACAGCGGGTAGAAACAGAAGGAGTGGGAGCTTTCACCTGCCCTCAACCCCAGGCGCGGCCAGTAACCACCGACAAGGACTGGAGCGGGGGCCACCCCCTGCACCACGCAGGCCTCCCCCCAGGTCCTCTCCTGCACACGGCGGTGCAATACCAGGACGAGCACTGCTGACCAAGTACAAAACCACAGAGAAGTCCAAATTTTACAAAAAAGGGGATGAAAACACAAAGGCACGCACAACCACCATGTAGACACCACACGGCCATTTAAGGGATGAGCATCTGACAGGGTTTGGCCCGATCCCCTATGCCATCCGGGGGGCTCTGAGAGGGAGGACTAGGCTGCTGGTGCTGAGACCGCCAAATAAGCAGCCTGGAGCCCCCTGGCGGAAGCGCCCTCCGTCAAAGTAGGGGACACACAGGGATCTGCTGGAGGGGTGCTCGCTGACTCCAAGACCATCCCTTCCCAGGCCAGCACAAGAGAAAAGGTAAGGAAATAGCCCCTGCCTTGCCTGGCACCATTTCCAGAAGGAAATCCCAGACACCTTCTGTCCAGAAAGGCCAGCAGGAAGAGAAGCATAAGGACGAGGTGGCCCTTCCTCCGCATCCTTGGAGAGGAAGACAGTGGAGCCCAGGATGGGCAGGAAGGCAAGGAGAGGGGCCTTGACTCCTTACACACCCTCATGAGCCCTCCCCTGATACTCCCTGTCTTTTCCCTCACCTATACCTCCTGCCTGATGAAGTCTCTTCCCGATGCCCATTCCCAGCTGTCAAAGCACATCCTTATTCCTCCTCTACCTCCCGCCACCTCACTGTCTTTTCCTACCCGTGAACCCTCCATCTTTCTCCCCTCCCTGTGGCCTAGAAGCCCTGAGGGGCTGGAGGGGGTGGGGGAGCCCAAACTGCTGTGAGGCTCTTTTGGGGAGCTCTAGCATGTGGGCACCCTTCAAAGGCTGCGACATTAAACCCCACAGGGATGTCTCATCCGTTCAGATGCAACATTTCCTTCCCAATTATGGCAGGAACTTACCCCCAGGGGCAGTGAACTCGGGACCTGTTTCCTGTTCAGCAGAGGGGCTTCCTGCGATAAGAAAGACTGAGAAGGCAGGAACAATTCCTCCTATCTGAGCTCCCTCTGGGGGAGCCGATGATCATCCCTGTTACCATTTGAGGAGTGAAGGCAGGCCCTTCACCAGCCAAGGAACTGGTTCACTCCCATGAACCTGGGCCATGCCAACGTCGAAATAGCTGCAGGCCAAACAGCAAGCCACTACGGTGCTGCTCTAGTGAAACCTTGGCCCTCGGTTCCACCCGAAGTACCAGGACTGAAGGTTCTTCTGTTTCAACTTCTTCTAACATCAAAAACCTTCAAAATCTTATGAAATATATATATATGCATATATATACGTCAAAACCCCAAAATGTGAGGCATATAAATTCAAAGTAGTATCCAGAGGAACTTCCCCCAAACACATAGTTCAAAGAACCCACTTTTAAAAGGGGAGTTGGGTTTCCCTTCTTGAGCCCCCTTCTCTCCATTCCTAAATGACAGCCAAAGGGGAGAGGCTGCTGGGAGGAGACAGACTGGTGCGGACTGCACGTGGTTCCCCACCCTGTTAGGAAGGAGCAGGCAGCTTCCCCCCTGTTCCAGGTCAGTCTGCAACAGAGGAGGGGCCCAGCACCATCTCTGGGCTTGAATTAGCAAATTGGCATGGAGTCATTGAAATCTTCATAGAAAGGAGAATTGAGTGGAGGTTGGTTGTGAACCAATCTTGAACAGAAACAGAAAGAGGGGCCAACCTAGCTCTCACCTTGGCACAATCCCCTCTCCATGGAGTTCCAAGTTGATTATGAGATGGAGGAGCAGGGAGCGGGCAAAGTGGAGGGGCCCCACCCTGGCTGTGTGATCCCATTCAGACTGGGGTTTGGCATCTTGCAAAACAGAGCTGGGGGACGTGATGGGACTTCCTACCAGTGGCCCAGCGATGCGCACACACACCCTCCAGCACACACACATGCACACACACACACACACACACACACACACACACACACACACAGATGTCGCAGAGCCCCAAGGGGACTCTGTCACAGTGACTTGATGAAACTCATGGCATCTTTGAGCTGGTCAAGGATGAGCCGGGAGGAAGGCTACCAGCCCCTCTCCCTGAGGCCGGTGCAGATGCTCTGTGGGAGGCAGGCTCTGCTTTGATCAGAGAGGGACACCACCCCAGAGAGGCACCCCGGCATCTATCCACCTGCATGGGAGAGCCAGATGGTGTGAGGAGGGGAGGGTCTCGAAAAGGCCCACGAACCGCGAGAGAGCTGAACCTGCTCCAGATACCTCTGCCTCTCTGACTCTCTCCACAAGAAGTGCCTCCTCGTTCTGCCCCGAGACATCAAGACCTGGAGACATTCAGTTTCTGATGTCGCAGCAGTGTTTCGGTCCTTGGCGCCCCCCCACCCACCCAACCTTGCACAGTGAGAGCTCCCTACCTCCCGAGGAGAAGAGAGACCTGGAGACTCTGCTCTCTAAGGAAAGTGGGAGCAGCAAGAAGCCCGCCGAGGCCGGGACCTCAGCGTCACAAGGCCAGGGTGTGCGGGGCCCGCACGCTGTCTGTGCCCTAAGTGTGCTGACTGTGCCCCCTACTTGACGGGCAATGAGGGTGTGAAGTTTCTTGCCTACCCAGCACCAAAAACTCCATGGGGACAGACTGGGGATGGCTCTCGTCCCGCATCCCCTTCCTGTTAGATGAGGTTTATGAGTGATGTCACCTTAGTCAGTCTGCCCCCCTGCCCTGTGGCCAGGAAGGAAGGGAGATGGACACAAGACAGATGGAGACAGGGGAGATGAGGGAGTCCAGAGGGCAAGGCACCAACTTCTACCCTGACTCTCCCCGCTTCCCGCCCTGTGCTCCCCGTGACCCCTCCCGCCTCCACGCCCCTCCAGCCTCAGTCTTTCTCCTGGGCTGTGCTGTCCTCAGAGATGCCCTGGGCGGCCAGTTCGGCCAGCACGTTATCCAGGTAATTGGCATCTGGGTAGCCATGGCCAGTGAGATTAGAACCGAACTCTGTCTTGTGATGCACCTCGTTCCAGATGACGGTATCTGACTCGCCAGTGGTGCTGGAGGTGCCGATGGCAAAGATGAGGCGGCGGTCCCAGGCCACGAGCAGCAGCTTCAGGACCTACGGGGAGAGAGGCAGGCTTCAGTGGTGGTCTGACGCTGGCCCTTGGATGCCAGAGTCCTCTCAAGGTCCCCATCCCTTCCAGAGCCACAAAGCCCTAAACAATCCAATAAAAGGGAGAGAGATTTGGACTTGGAATCAGGGAACTGTAGGGAATTTTGGCATTGCCCCTGAATAACTGCGTGCCTCGCGGCAAGTTATAGCACCTCTCTGAGTTCTAAAGTCCTTCCTCATATCTGGGTGTGGTGGTACACACCTGTAATCTCAGTGTAGCACTGGGGATGGAATCCAGAAACATTCTATCTCTGAGCGACACTTCCAGTCCCATTTTTTATTCTTTATTTTGAAACAGGGTCTCACTGAGTTGCAAAGGGCCTCACTAAGTAGCTGAGGCTGGCAGTGAACCATGATAATCTGATCTCAGCCTCCCAAATGCTGGGATTGCAAGCATGCGCCACCATGCCCAGCAAAGCTGTATTTTTTATTTTTATTTTTATGTGGATCATATTGGAAAAGGCATACATTCATACAGTGCTTGGTGCCCCCCCTTTCTACCTCCTTCCCTCCCAACAATGAGTGTCCAGGTTGACCGTGCTACAATCACACTTACACACTTATTCAAATTTACTCCACTATACTCCATTAGTCAACCTCAGCCTTCTTCCTTTCCTACCCCTCCTTTCTAGCTCTGCTGAGGTTTCCCCTCCATTATTTGGAGTTCCTCTGATGACCCTAATACTCCCTAGTTTGAGCATATTAGAGAAAACATGTCACTCCTCTTTCTGTACTTGGATGTGAGGAAAGAGGAACTCTTTTACACTGTTGGTGGGAGTGCAAACTAGTTCAGCCACCATGGAGATCACTGTGGAGATTCCTTAGAAGACTGGGAATAGATCCACCATATGATCTGGCTATTCCACTCCTGGGTATCTTTCCAAAGGGGTTGAAATCAGAGGACTACAGTAACATATGCATCCCCATGTTCACAGCAGCACAGTTTGCAATAGCCAAAATATGGAACCAACCTGGGTCTCCATCAACAGATGAATGGATTGCAAATAAGGAGGAACAAAAGCATGTCATTTGCAAGAAGATGGAAAGACCTGGAGAACTTTATATGTTAAGTGAGATCAGCCAAGTTGCATTTTTAAAGCTTGGGTCTAGGAGTTGGAAGTGCTGCTAACTAGAGAACTTCTGGACATCTGTCCTTCACCACCATCTCGCAATGGCATTGAAGAAGTGAGGCCCTTCGCAACTCAGTGAGACCCTGTTCAAAAACAACAACAACAACAACAACAACAACAACAACAACAACAACACTAAAAAACAGGCCTGGGTGTTTCCCAGCCTTGGTCAGAGCAGTGTCCGCCATAGAGAAGACACCTGGTAAAAATGTCTTTGGTTCAAAACATGGACTGCGCTGGGGTTGGAAATCATAAGAGTGGTGACAAATAGTTGTTATGGTTCGGATCTTAAATGTGCCCCATAGGCCACACGCTGAAGGCTTGGCCATGCGCTGTGGGGAGGTGGCAGGAAATTTAGGAGGCAGAAGGTCCATGGAATGTGACCTTGGTTTGACCCTCAGCCCCTTCCTTTCTCGCTCCCCTCTTCTTTTGGCTTCCTGACAACCAGGAGAAACAGCGGGGCAACAGAGAAGCCGCCCCTCTCCACCATGTGCTCCCGCTGTGACATTCTGCCTCGCCAAAGTGGCAGGGCGAGGCCAAGTGGCCGTGGGCTCAAATCCCCGAAGCGTGGGCCAAAATGAAGGTTTTCAGGCTGGCCGCTGTGGCACACGCCCGTAATCCCAGTGCTTGGGAGGCTAAGGCAGGAGGATCACAAGCTCAAGGCCAGCCTCAGCAACTTAGCGAGGCCCTGTTTCAAAATAAAAAATAAAATAGGGCTGGGGTATAGCTTAGAAGTAGAATTCCCCCTGGGCTCAATACCAAGTACCACATACACACACATGCGCGCGCACACACACACAAATCCTGCTTTGAGTTGCACAGTATTGTGCCACAGTGACACAAGGCTAACACAACAGTTAACTTAAAAATATAAGCTAGCTGGGCATAGTGGTGCACACTTGTAATCCCAGCCCTTGGGAGGCTGAGACAGGAGGATCGCAGGTTTAAAGCCAGCCTCGACAATTTAGCGAGGCCCTCGGGAACTCAGTGAGACCCTGTTTCCAAATAAGAAATAAAATCAGGCTGGGGTTTAGCTCAGAGGTAGAATGCCCCTGGGTTCAATCCCCAGTGCCACAAATAAAATAAGACTATGAGCTACCATTTCCTGTGCGGTTATCTATTAGGTGCCAGGCATTGAGTCGCATAATGGTTACAATAATTGGATGATATTGCTACTACTCTCATTATTTCTGTTTTGTTTTTTGTTTTTTGTTTTTTTTGCAACTGGTAAGTGGTGGACAGGAAGCCTGGGTGGGGCTGGGGGAGGGCGACCTCAGAACTGCCTGGCTTCTTATCCCTAGGTCTGAGGCAAGGCTGGATGTAAATCAGTGCGGAGCTCGAGGAGGAGGCTGCTTCTGAGCTGAGTTTCAGAGGAAGGGGAGGATCTGAGTATATTAATAGAGAAGGATGTGTAGACACAGTAAATCAACAGGAGCCCGAGGCATGGATAATTACAACAACAGCTGCCAGTGCATTGTGCCTTTTACAGACGCTACTTTCACTTAATTCCAACAACATCCTGTCCACACAGATGGGAATTATCATTGCTACTTTATAGATTAGGAAACAATTTGTAAGGACATGAAGCCTTATGCAAGTTTCCACAGCTAGTAAACGGCAGGTCTGGGACTCGAACCCAGGCTGATCCAGCGCCAAAGCCATCGCTCCTATTCTACCTCCCTCTGTAGCGAAGCCCCACATGAGGGTCCTAAGCGGCAGACGTGAGGGATACAGGTGGAGGATTAGAGAGAGAGGAAGGTCCCACATCATAGCCGGTGTTCCATGTCAAGAAGAGAGATTGTATTTTATGAAGAAGAAAGGAAGAACCTTCACAACTCTTTGTTGGTTTCAAACTTAATTTCTTTGAAACAAAAGTGTTTGATGCTAGAAACTGTGCTTTGGGATAACTAACTTGATAGCAAGTAAAAGTTGAAGAAGCATCAACCGGGCTGGTGGTGGCAGGGTTATAAAACAGTTGAAGCCAGGCGTAGAGGTGCACGCTTGTAATCTCAGTCCTTGGGAGGCTGAGACAGGATGGTCGCAGGTTCGAGGCCAGCCTCTGTAATGCAGTGAGGCTCTCAGAAATTTAGTGAGACCCTGTTTCTAAATTGAAGTAAAATTTGGGGCTGGGAGGGTAGCTTGGAGGTAAATGCCTCTGGGTTCAATCTCCAGTGCCAGAAAAAAATAAATAAATAAAACAGTCAAGTGGTTTGGAAGCAATGCTGGGAGGAAGAAGCCCAGTGGTGAGTGTGTCTAGTCTGACTCCCAGGGACACAGGCTACACCATTAACAGAAACAGGGAGGCCTGAAGGAAGATCAGCCTTGGAAACACGATTCTAGTTTTTGTTTTGTTTTGTTTTTTGCAGTACTGGGGATAGAACCTAGGGGCATTCTACCTCCGAGCCACATCCCCAGCCCTATTTTTTATTCTTTATTTGGAAACAGGGTCTCACTGAGTTGCAAAGGGCCTCACTAAATAGCTGAGGCTGGCTTCGAACCTACGCAGTCCTCCAGTCTCAGCCTCCCAAATGCTGGGATTACAAGTGTGCGCCACAGTACCCGGCTTTGATTCTAGTTTCAATAGCAGGACTTTACAGTGGAGACATCTGAACAGCATGTACTGGGATGAGGGCCTTGGGCTCAGGCCTAGGAATTTGACTGTTTAAGAAAATCAGGCATCAGGCCCGGTCCTGAATCCTCGTCTGGGAGCACTCCACTGGCACCTCATCATGATGCAGCTGATTCTTTCATTGTTCCAAGCTACTTGCTTCCTTCGGGGAGAGGAGAACATGTCTGTACCATTTGACATGAGAACAGAGGTCCCTCCCTGTCGGTATTTCTTTTTTCTTTTCTTTCTTTTCTTTCTTTTTTTTTTTGTTTGTGTGTGTGGTGGTACTGGGGTTCCTGGAAGCCCTTCCACCTCTGGGCTACACTCCCAGACCTATTTTTATATTTTTATTTGGAAACAGGGTCTCTTAAGCCAGCGAGGTTGGCTCTAAACCAGCGCGATCCTCCTGTCTCAGCCTCCCAAGCGCGGGGATTACAAGCGTGCGCCACCACGCCTGGCTTCCCTGTCGGTATTTCACTACCCGTGCCTTAGCAGGCCTGTTGATGGGGCCCATGAAACAGGATGGAAACGCTTCCAGGATGACACACATCCCACATCCGTGTGGATTCTCTCTTGGTCCTCTGCTCCCTTCCATGGGAAGCACATGGACCAGAAGGACTGCTCCCTTCCTTTGAGTTCCAGGACAGGGAGACACCCGGAGCAGCCTGCAGCTGAAACTTCACACACCTAAATTCATACATTGAAATCCTCACCATTAGGAGGTGGGACTTGCTAACCCTGGGAGGTGATTAGGTCACTGGAATCAATCTTTGTGAATGAGACTGAGGCTCTTCTAAAAGGCCTGGGAGCATCCCCTTGCCCCGTGCACCACATGAGGACAGAGAGGAAGCTTTGTCTATGAACAGGAAATGGACCCTGGCCAGATGCTCAATCTGCCAGAGCCTGGATCTTGGAATTCCCGGCCTCTGGAACGGAGAGAAATAAATTTCTGTTGCTTAAGAGCCACCCAGTTCATGGTAGTTTGTTCTAACAAACCCGGATAGAGCGAGATGTCGACCCACAGCTACAGAGCCGCAGCCACTGACATGTGAGGTGCGTGGAAAATGTGTTAAAGGAAACTGCTGAGACTAAAATAGAGAGTGGACGAAAGGTCGGGCATGGAGGTGCACACTTATCATCCCAGTACTTGAGAGGCTGAGACAGGAGCTGAGCCAGCCTCAGCTACTTAGTGAGGCTCTCAGCAACTTAGTGAGACCCTGTCTTCAAATAAAATATAATAGTGTCTGGGAGTATAGTCCGGAGGTAGAAAACCTCTGGGTTCCACCTCCAGTAGCATCCAAAATAAGAAATTAAAAAAATAAAGTAGACGAAAGCACACCTCTGGTCCAGTATCTCCCCACGCACCCCTAGGTTAACGGTTCTTATCCTCTCGAGATAAGGAAAGATTCTGAAACCCCAGTAATTTTTCTGGCCTTGCCCACAGAATATCAAATGCACATTTTTACACTGTAACTTGAGTTCATAAAACCCCTGATGCCTGATTCTGAATGACTAGAAATCCAGAAACATAATGATGGTCTTCTCTGCCCTTTGGGGGAAAAGTCCAAGAACACCAATGTAGAGAAAAATAAAATAATCTCCTGCTGATTAAGATCTCTGCCCAGTGCTCCTCGCCCTTTAACATGTGGCCGGCTTAGCTACAGATCTCAAGAAGAAGTAGGTTAGCTGGGCACGGTGGCACACGCCTGTAATCCAAGTACTTAGGAAGCCAAGACAGGAGGATCTCAGGTTTGAAGCCAGCCTCAGCAACTTAGCAAGACCCTGTTTCAAAAAAAATTTTTTTTTTGTAAAAATAAAATAGAAGCCAGGCGTGGTGGCGCACTCTTGTAATCCCAGCGCTTAGAAGGCTGAGACAGGAGGATCGCACAGGTTCGAAGCCAGCCTCGGCTACTTAGTGAGGCTCTCAGCAACTTAGTGAGACCCTGTTTCCAAATAAAGGATAAAATAGGTCTGGGAGTATAGCCCGGAGGTAGAAAAGCCCCTGGGTTCCACCCCCAGTACCACAAAAAATGAAAATAAAATAAAATAGAGCTGGGAGTGTAGCTCAGAGATAGAAGCCCTAGGATTCAATCTCCAAAATCACAAGAAAGAAAAGGAGGGAGGGAGGAGGGGAGGAAGGAGAAGAGGAGGAGGGAGAGGGGGAGGAAGAGGAAGGGGAGGAAGATAATAGATTTTAGTTCTGCTTTCCTATCAAGCTCCTGAGGGTTACCACTGGTGCAGTTCCTAGACTTTAAGAAATATCACTCTAGACATAGGATATTGAAATAAATGAATTATTGCTATTAATATTCTGGAGAGGAAACACACCTCCATTTACTTGAAAACAAAACAAAACAAAAATTGTCATTATATCCACCCTTGCCTACGGTTGCCTCTGATGTGACCTCATTACTATGCGTTTCTAGAGTTAAAAAAAAATAAAAGATTCAGTTCCCTTTGGTCTGTGCATTGTAGGAAGCAAAACTCCAGGCCCTGCATAGGATGGAATCCTCGGACCCACCGTCAAACTCCCCTGCTTACTTTTCTCCCTTTCTCGCTGTCTGGAAGGTAACAGTGTCGTGGGAAGCCGCGGGCGCTGTAACTCTTCCCAGGATTCGGGTGTTCTGGCCCCTGAAAGCAGAAAGAAAAAAAAAAAAAAAAAACCAAAGGGGATCTTTCAAAATATTTCTAATGAGATGGTGGGGGTGGGGGAGGTCACATTCAAATGATGTTGATGAAAATGGCCAGAGAGTAGAGACAGAACAGACCCAGGAAGCAGTGTGAGGGTCAGGTCACCGAAGCCGCCTCGCCCCAAGTGGATTAGCAGGAGCCGCTCCAGGGCCCTTTTTTCCCATTTCTCTGATAGGCATGTGGGATGCTCACCTATGGGACTGTTATGGATGCTAACTACACCTGGTGCCTGGTACACAGTCAGAGCTCAGTGAAAGCCCATCACCACCATCATCATCAGCACCAACAACAACTGTTGCTTCATGAATAAGGAAAACTTCAGCCCAGAGAAGTTAAATGTTTCCGTAATGTCAGTGGCTTTGCTGAATCAAAAGCCCAGGTTTTCTTTTCTCTTTTATCTCTTTTCCTTTTCTCCTCTCTTTTCCTCTCTTCTTCTCTTTGTTCCCTTCCCCTCTCCTTCCTTCCTTCCTTCCTTCCTTCCTTCCTTCCTTCCTTCCTTCCTTCCTTCCTTCCTTCCTATGGTACTGGGGATTGAACCCAGCAGCACTCTACCACTGAGCTACACGCCCAGTCCTATTTTATTTTATTTTTTATTTTTTATTTTGGTGGCATTGGGGTTCCTGGAAGCCCTTCTACCTCCGGGCTTCACTCCCAGACCTATTTTTATATTTTTATTTGGAAACAGGGTCCCTTAATGCCAGCGCAGCTTTCTTCGAACCTGCGCGATCCTCCTGTCTCCGCCTCCCAAGCACGGGGATTACAAGCGTGCGCCACCACGCCCAGCTCCTATTTTATTTTGAGACAGGATCTCACTAAATTGCTGAGGCTGGCCTCCAACTTCCAATCCGTCTGTCTCAGCCTCCCACATTACAGGCGTGGGGCAGCCCAGATTTTCTAAGGCACACTCTGGAATTTTTCCCTCTAAACTACTCAGGATACCCGAAGTGCCTTGAGCTAGGAGCCCTGCGATCAGAACTCCTGGGGTGATCCTTGTGGACTTTCTCCTTTGTCTTCATGAGTCATTGTTTTCTTGTTTAACAACAATAACAACAACAACAACAAAAAGATATTCAGGTCTAAAAATCCAACAACCTTTCAACCATCATTGCCCACTACTCTCTCAAGCCCGTGATCTCAGGCCGCTGGGCGGGAAGGAAGCTGAGGCAGAACCAGGTGCTGTAGTTCTGGATATGGCTTGTTCTCTCCAAAGCACACATTGGCGTTGGACTGTCTTTGCAGCCGAGTTGGTGAATGGGGCTTCTAGGAGGCTGGTAGGTTGTCAGGAGGCTGGGGTCAATGCCTCTCTAGGGGTGGTCCTCCTCTCGCTCTTGAGGGCCTGGGTTGCTAGAAAACAAGGCTGCTCCTTGTGTTTTTCCATTTCTGCACATGGCTGCTAGGCCTTCTGCCTCTGCCAGGAATTGAGGTAGTAATGAGGCTCTCACCAGACGCATGCACTCATATTGGATTCCCGGCCTCTGGAACCACAAGCCGACTGCACCTCTATGATTTATTAAACACCCAGACTTGAGTATTCTGTTATAGCAACAGAAAACTGACTAAGACACCAGGCTTACTAATCAGGGGTCAGAATGTGTCCATTGGCCCCTCTGGGCAACTCAGGAAAACTGATAACTTTGAGTAAGAAAACACTTGTTTTCCACCCATACAAATGACTGTCTATAATTTCTGAGCATCCCTGTTACCCTCAGGGATGGAGCTCCATTTGTAATCCCGGCATTCGGGAGGCTGAGACAGGAGGCTCTTGGTTTGCAGACAGCCTCAGCTACTTAGTGAGGCCCTTTGCAACTCAGTGAGACCCTGTTTCAAAATAAAGAATAAAAAATGGGGCTGGGGGTAGAGCTCAGAGGTAGAATGCTCCTGGGTTCCATGTCCAGTACCACACAAACAAACAAATAAATAAATGAAAAGGGCTGGAGGTGTAGCTCAGACATAGAATGCCTCTGGGTTCAATCCCCAGTACCACACAAACCAACAATCCTATCCTGGATACAACCAATAGAATATCAATAATTCCTTGCAGCTGTTGGCACCAGCTCTACCCAGAAGATCAGTAAATGTGTCCTGACTCAATCAACGGCAGGGTGAGTGAACAAGTAAATGGGTGATAAGCCTGCAAGGTCACAAAGATTTTTTTCATTTTTCTCTTGTTCTTCACAATGATTCCCAAATAGGAAAAAAAAAAAAATCTGTGATCTTAATTTTGTTAATAGCAGAATTTTAAACCCTTTTATGAGTGGTGCTCCCGCAGGGCACGAGGATTTGGTGGGGTCTCCGAGAGGGGAAAGGTCACTGAGAGCTGAAAGAAGCAACAATGTCTTCCTAGAGCCGCAGGACCTGACAGCTGCCAGTTCACATTCTTAGGACATCACTACAAAGGCACGACCTCCCCCGGGCCACGGGTGTCCCTAAGCCAGGCTGCGTGAGCGAGGGCCTGACCGTGACTCTCACCGCTTCTCCTCTGCCCGGGGCTGCTGGCTGTGTGTCTAGCTCAGAGTCTGCCTGGCCCGGGCCCAGCGAGCCTGTGCGTTCTGGGCTGGTGGCCAACCCCGGCAGTCACGACTTTGCCTCAGTCCAGCTCAGAGTGCCCTCCCGGGAAAACTGCTCTCTGCGGTGAAGGCAGCGCTGGAAGGTCTCGACTCCTTGCAGAGGCCCACACCCGAGTGGCCCTGGAGTGTTGAGAGACGTACACCTGAGCATCGTGCCCCAGACCCTTGGGAGTCCAGACTGGACGCGCTGACCACCGAGACCTGCATCTCTCTTGATGGGAGCAGGGTACGGGGTGTTCTGCAGGGGCAACCTAATGCCACCTCCAGACCCCAGAGCAGGCTCTCTGCTCTTCAACCCCGAAGGCTAAAATAGAAGGCGTCAGCCAGGCGTGGTGCTTGTAATCCCAGCATTCGGGAGGCTGAGACAAGATGATCATGGTTCGCAGACAGCCTCAGCTACTTAGTGAGGCCACAATTCAGTGAGACCCTGTTTCAAAATAAAGAACAAAAAAATAGGGCTGGGGTGTAGCTTGGAGGTAAAATGTTGCTGGGTTCTGTCTGCAGTATTGAAAAAAAAAGAAAGAAAGAAAGAAAGAAAGAAAGAAAGAAAGAAAGAAAGAAAGAAAGAAAGAAAGAAGGAAAGAAAGAAAGAAAGAAAAAAAGAGAGGGGGAAAAAAAGGTGTCTTTCAAATGGAGGTTCCACAGTGACTTTGAACCACGCAACCCAGGCTATCTGCTGTTTCTCCTGATGGCCATATCCTCATTCCTGTCCCTGTTACCCAGCTGGCAGCTTCAGAGTCATCCCAGAAGTGTCCCTTAACCAACATCAGCCAATCTCACTCTCTTGGCCTAGGCCTGCCCTGGTTCAGGCTGGAGCCAGGTCTATGGCAGCGGTCTTCTGGTGGGGATTTTTTTTTCTTCCGGTCATCCCCACTCTTATATCTGACTGGCCTTCCTGTCCAACCACACAGTGTTCTCTAATATAATCACACACCTACCAATCTTCAGGGGCTCTGTGCAGTGTTATCAGGCAAGTCTACTCCCCTGGCCCTAGCATCCAAGGCCGTCTATGACTGGGCCAGCAATCCCTGCCAATGGTTAGTCATTCATTTATTTATGTATTTGTTTTGGTACTGGGGCCTGAACTCAGGGGTGCTCTATCTCTGTCTGAACCATATATATATTATTGTGAAGCAAGGGTCTCACTGACTTGCTGAGGACCTCACTAAGTTGCTGAGGCTGGCCTTGAGACTATGATCCTCCTGTCTCCGCCTCCAAGTGCTGGGATTACAGGCGTGCATCACCGCGCCCTGCCAATCCCTCGTCTTCTCCATCTCCATCTATGGCCTTCAACACCTCCACTTTTCTACCTCCCCAACTGTTACGCCCCACAAATAAAAATGTTCTCTTCTACCCAGCATGGTGGCACATGCTTGTAATCCCAGCGTTCGAGAGGCTGAGACAGGTCGTGGTTTGCGGATAGCCTGTTACTTGGTGAGGCCCTTTGCAACTTAGTGAGACCCTGTTTCAAAATAAAGAATAAAAAATGGGATTGGGGGCGTAGCTTGGAGGGTTCCATCCCCAGTACTGGAAAAAAAAGAAAGAAAATGTTCTCTTTCTCTTGTTTGTGTCGTTCAAGGGTCACCTACAGACCCATCATGCCCTGAACCATAACGTTTCCTCTGACCTTCCAAATAGACACACACAAACCCCATCCTTGTCACAAATAGGACACAGAAATAACAATGGTGCGAGTCTCACACACCTTTGCGCTCGGTGCCCTGAGATGCATAGAGAAACGCCATCGCTCACCCTCAAAACACTCTGCCTGCCAGTGCCCAGCTGTACACCTGAAAAAGCTAAGCTTGGAAAGGTCAGGTGGCTGCCCCAGGGGTCTTCTGCTAACAAAGGCCCTGCCACTTTGATCTCAGCTACTTCTGAGGCTGAGGCAGGAGGCTCGCAAGTTCTGGGCCAGCCTGGGCAACTTAGCAAGGCCGTGTCTCAAAATAAGGAAAGTAAGAAGAGCTGGGGGTAGAGCCCTCACCCAGCATGCACAAGGCCCTGAGTTCAGCTCCCAGTACTGGAAGAAGAAAGGGAAAAAAAAAAAGGAATCATCCAGGAAGAAGAATCCAGGTCCATCAAAGGTCTTGTGTCTCTGCTTCGTCTACACCACCTTTCTCAGTGCTCACTGTGGCAGACATCAGTTTCGCTCTCTGGATTCCTTATTCCTTGGTGATGTGCATTTATCTTCCCCTGGCTGGCTGGTAGGTTTTCCAAAGAAGAGCCATGCTTTATTCAGTTCCATCACACCTTCCTGATTATTTCCTCAGCACTTACTGCTATTTGGAAGTGCCTTGCTTGTTAATATATTTGCTACCTGGCTTTCCTGGCCTGGCTGGAATGGAGGACTTAGGTTATACCTGGACCCCAATCCACACTCACATACTTGTTAAATGAAAGAAGACAAATAGGCGGGAGCGGACAGCCCTGAACCACTGAGCACCGTGGCCGGCGCAAGTCTCTAGTCCCGGTACGTGGGAGGCTGAGACAGGAGGATCGCAGGTTTGCGACCAGCCCCAGAAACTTAGATCCTGTTTCAACATAAAAAAATAAAATAAAATAAAAAGGATGGATCGGTGTAGCTCAGAGGTAGAATGAGTGCTTCCAGGTACAATTCCCAGTACCAAAAATTTTTAAAAAAGGTTAAACTAATAAATATTTGTAAGGAAATGAATCCAGTCTGTATCCTAGAAAGAGCTTCACTGTGTGGAGGAAGAGCCGCATTCACATCTACTGTAAGGAATATTATTCAAATTTGTTCCTGTCTTTCAAAGAACCAAAGAGGAAAGAGATGCTGGCAGAAATGAAAGCCCCGTGTAACTAGCCAATTAGAAATGCAAACAACTATTTGACAAGGAAATTCCACTTCTAGAAAATTATTCTACAGTCGCGTTCACCCGTATACAAGGTTATCTATTACGGCATGATTGGTTGTTGGGAAAGACGGAAAACATTCCATACATCCATCTGAAGAAGGCTGTTGAGTGCAATTACGTGTACGATGGATTCGTACGCAGACATAACAAAGAATGAGTGCGCGCTCTTGTCACCGAGGTGGAAAAGTCTACGGACCCCGTTGTTCATGGAAACACGCCGGGTGAGAAACAGCGGGCCTGAATGTCACTCTTTGTGTAAAGACAGGAGAGGTGGACGCAATCTCTGTGCACAGACTCCTGGGAGGACCCAGGAAAGTGAGCGCAATGGTGGCAACGAGAGGGTGGAGATTGTGGGAGGGGGGCTGGAGCCACAGAAGGGGGCCACACGGTGGGAAGACCTTTTACCTGCAACCCTTTCGACCCCAAACAATAGCCGCGGCTGGCTCACCTGAATGCCCGGGGGGATGCTGTAGATGATACGGATGGTTTTGCAGTCCGGGTGGCCGGGCAGCGAGTGGGGGATGAGGTGGTACTCCATCTTCCCCGGAGGCTGAGTGCCTGTCTTCACCCCATAAATCGTCTTACAGGTCGGACACTGCAAACTCCCATCCTGAGAAAACAAGGCCAAAATACCCCACAGTGGGAAAGTTTTGGTAATGACCTCTCCAGTGACCACCCAACCCCAGAGGGGCCAGGGGACTCGATGCCCCCCGCCCAGCTACCCAGGCTGTTCCTGCTTCCTCCAGAGCCACGGGGAGAAAATTCCACAAACAGCCCCATGCTCCGTGCTGAGGGTCATAGAAGGGGCATCTCTGTCCTCGAGGAGACCGGTTAACTAGGGCAGGAGCGAACACGTGGATCGTTATTTAACCCCTAAATCCCAAATGCACTGGACAGCAGCAGTTGCTCAATTACAGAGCATCAGAATCACTCGGGGAATTTCATAAAAACAGAGATGCCTGGACCCCACCCACAACAGGCCTACGGAACCAGAACTGGGAAGCTGCAGAGCGTGGTGGTGGTTTGAGAGCGTGAATTCTAATGCCCAGCTGCCTGGACTTGGTTCTCGGCTCTGCCATCCACCTGCTGTGTGACCTTGGATGAGTCAGTTGACCTTTCTGAGACTTGGTTTCATTGCAGAACAAGAAAAACAATAGTGTCTTTCTCACTGGGTTGTTGGAGGGTTAACTGAAGTAATCCATAGGAAACATTTAGCATCTGGCATATTTTTATTTATTCATTCATTCATTTATTTTGCGGTACTGGGTATTAAACCCAGGGGCATTCTACCTCCGAGCTCCACCCCTAACCCTATTTTTTATTCCTTTTTGTTTTTTAAACAGTGTCTCACTAAGTAGCTGAGGCTGGCCTCAAACCTGCAATCCTCCTGTCGCAGCCCCCCCCCCCCAAGTACTGGGATAATAAGCTTGCATCACCACACCCGGCTTTTAGCATCTGGCATATTTAAATGTTACTGTTATATTTGTGATTTCTGCAGAGAAGCTAATAATAAACTCACACAGGCTTGGAAAGCACCACTATGGAAAGATAGACTGGACACCTTGCTGGAGTACATGAGGATGACCTTAAGAAAATGGTCCTTGAATAATAGTTATAAACTTACTTAGAAAGACGGAAGATAAATTCTGCATAAATAAACAGAGGAGGGAATGATCCATTCATTATAATATTTTAAATATTACAGTAGAATTTGTATCTTTTGTTTCATATAAACCTTCCCATTCTGACATCAGCTGGACAGAAATTTGGGATCTTTTTATTTTATTTATTTATTTACTTACTTACTTACTTACTTACTTACTTACTTACTTGTGGTTCTCAGGGTTGAACTCAGGTGTACTCTACCTCTGAGTTACATAGCCAGCTCTTTTTATTTTATTTTATTTTTTGAAACAGGGTCTCACTACTTGCAGAAGCTGACCTCGAACCTGATATTCTCCTGTCTCAGACTTCCAAATAATGAGATTATAGGCATGTACCACTGTACCTGGCTAGGACCCTTTTCTGAAGTAGGGAGCTAAGGGGCAGCAAGATCAAAGGGCTTGGTGCTAGCCAGGGCTGACTGCATCCGGTGTATCCATCTATACCCCACGGGCTCAGTTAGTGACCAGGGGCTTCTGGATGCTGTGATATAAAGGGCCATCCTTTTACAGGTGACCTGGCAAGCTGTCTCCTGGGGTGGGGGCTGGGGGGAGCAGGAGAGAGCCTGCAGGACAAGCTGGAGGCCAGATCCCATTTCAGTTTCACAAGAGGAAAGGGAGGGGGAGAAAGTGCGCGGCAGCGTGTGTAGAAGGTGCCGCCGCACAGCTGGGGCCCAGGCTGCCATCCCAGACATCCCTCCCCATCTCTTTGGGTAGACGGAGATCCACTGCAGAACTATTTAGGGACATTCCCATGCCAGCTCTGCTCATTTAAAGGAACAGCTCGTAGCCAGGGCAGCTTCTCTCTCTGAATCCAGCACCGGCCCCCTGCTCTGGCCTTAACTTGCTTTGTGACCTCGGGTGAATCACGCCATTCTTGGTGGGCTCTTTTCTCCCATGTGTTCAGTAAAAGAAAAACACATGCTTCAAAGTATTCATGCGAAGAACAAAGGACCATGCCTTGAAGCACTACAGACATAAAAACAGAGTCACTGGACGTTCTTGAACACAGTCACCCGAAAGGGAAAGAATGTGCTAAGAAACCCCTTTCAGCTCCAAATAGCCTCTTAAAGCACAGAGTTCCAAAGAGAGCTTTTGGGGCCAGGGTGGGGAAAGTGAACAGGGAATCCAGACTTGCATTCCCAGCAACAATGGAGGACTGGTAGAGAGTGGCCCTCTGGGACACCGAGAAAGACCTCGAGGTAGCGCTTTGGAAACTTCAACCCAATAGGCTATGTAAAGACGAAGGGGGGAAAATTATAGCCCCAGCTCAAGAGATAATCATTTTGAATAATCAGTTATGATGCCCTATAAAGGCGATATTGTTTTGTTCCATCTTCCAGATGGAAGAATGAGGTATCAGAGGGGTTGAAATATCTTGCCCCTCTGTCAACAGATGAAGGAATTATTAAGCTATAGGACGCGCCCACAGTGGAATTCTACTGAGAATAAAGAAGAAGAAAATTATGGCATCTGCAGGAAAATGATGGAACCAGAGAATGTTATGTTAAGTGAGACCGGCCAGTCTCAGAAAGTCGAGGGTTCGTGTGTTTTCTCCATTACATGGAAGCTAAAGAGAAAATAAGAAATATAAGAGACTTTGGATAAATGTGGAGAGAGACCTATAGAATAGCAAAAGGGGTTGAAAGAGAGAGAAAAGGAGAACTGAGGAAAGAAACAGCTCAAATAATGCTTTGGTCATATGTAAAAGTATTACTACTGGTTTCCCTAGCCGTGTACGGGGAGGCAGGAGGGAGTGGTAGGGTCAGATAGAGACAGAAACACACCCAGAGCCGTGTACCCTTGTGCTTGCGTCTCTTTGAACCTCACTCTAAGGTATAATGCAGTGCACTAACAAAAGTATTAAAAAAAAATCTTGTGCAAGGCCATTGAACTCAGAAGCTAGGGTCCAAGTTCAAGCCTGCTTCCTCTCTTGCCTCTCCTCTTTTCCATAGCAAGAGGTGCACCGAGCAGCCACGGAGGTCCAGATAGCTCCTGGATGATTAAGATGTTGGGAGATACCGGGGAGATCTCAGGTCCTGAGGCAGCTAAGAGTGGGATTCAGGCTCATGGAGATGGGAGAGAGAAGGTTATTTTAGGCCCAAAGACTAAGCAAAGCTCAGACATTGTTAAGGGGAGACTCCCAGACTCCTGCAAGATCACACTAATGGGGGACTCCGCCCCAGCGTCACTCGGTGGACCAGACAAGCAGCATCACAGACAGCTCCCATTCTCCCACAGTGGCACCACGGGGCGGGCATCACCAGGTAGACTCCCACAAAGGTCTCTAATGCCTTTGAAGGGACAAGCGAGGGTGCTTCGAAGGTGTCCGGAGAAAATGAAATTTAACTTAAAATCAGCAGGAGAGGTACTGGGAAAGCCACGTGCATGGCGTGAGTGAAGGCTCACCGCAGGAGCAGCGTGGGGCAAGATGGCCTTCCCCTTCACTGATGGGGTTGCTTCCCCAGCAAGGAGCCATGACAACTGGCTGCTTCTCTCAGAACACCCAGGGACAAAAGCCGGGCTCCTGGACTACCACGCCCAAGGTGGAGACTAGGAGAGAGGGACGGCCTGGCTCAAAGGGAAGGCGAGGACAGGTTTTGCCAACAGTGCAATTTGGGGGAAAAATCAATCCTGTTGCGAGCATAGCCAAAATGATTGTTTCTGCTGCTCCAAGGTACCTCTAAGACTCTCTGCACCACTGGGAAAAGGATGAGGGGGCCCTCCTGCCCCTGGGGTGCCAAAGCTTCTCGTGGGGGTGGCTGCCACCCCATCAGCTGGCACTGACCTTGTTCCCGTTGTTGTACATGGCGACGAGGCAGTAGATGTGGTAGATGTGGCCACACCTGGACAGCTTTCCTACCAGGTCGGGCTTGACGGTGGGCTGGGGGCCCTTGTAGCCTGAGGGGGCCGTGAGGCGTTCCATGCAGATGGTACAGTCCTAGGAGGGGAGACAGAGCAGAGAGGCCATCAGTTCTCCCCAAGCTGGACACCCAGAGTGTCTCAATGGTGGTTTCCATAGGACCACAGAGACCAAGTGAGCGTTGCCCTCCTCTTCCAGGAAGACCATCTATTAGCCAGATTATGGTGGCACACACCTGTAATCCCAGTTCTTGGGAGGCTGAGACAGGAGGATTTCAGGTTGGAGGACAGACTCAGTAATTTAGTGAGAACTTCAGCGGACTTAGGGAAATCTCATTTCAAAATAAAAAATATTAAAAGGTCTGGGGATATAGCTCAGAGGTAGAATGTTCCTGGCTGCAGGCCAGTATCAAAAACAAACAGACAGACTACAAATCAAAGGTTGTGTGATTTTAGCGATCTAATTAGAGTTTTGTCTTGCTTTAGATCAGAGAAATACCCGAGGTGCTTTCTGGCTGTGTGAGAGCCTTGGGCTTGCCATCTACCTCATGACTGCTTAACCATGTGCTGTCCTTCCTTGGGGTTCTCCCAAGGCGTGTGGACAGACACACTGACAAGCTTTACTTAAGCTGCACTTCTGCAAAGAAAGTGTATTTCAAATGTGCCGGAAGGGCTGCTACTTAAAAAAAAGCCATGACAGATTTCTCAGCATTGGCACTATTGGTATTTGGGGTAGAGTAATTCTTTGCTGTGGGCACTGTCCTGGGCACCGTAGGACGTCTAGCAGCGTCCCCGGTCTCTACCCACTCAACACACACAACATCTTACTATTCAAATTAGCACCACCAAAAACATCTCCAGACGAGGCCAAATGCTCCCTCCTGGGTAAAATCATCTCCGTGAAGAACCACTGGCCTGTATCAAATCCATTCTAAAGAGAATACAATGGGGCTTAGCATTCCCTCTTTCTTTCTCTCTTTCGGTTTTTATTTTTTTGCGATTGGGGATTGAGTCCTCCACGCTACACCACCAGCCGCTTTTTATTTTGAATCAGACCCTCCCTCACTTGCTGAGGGTCTAAGTCACTGAGCCTGGCCTCCAGTCTGCTATCCTCTTGTCTCAAACTCCCAAGTACTGGGATTACAGGTGTGTGCAAATTTTTCTGAAATTCTGTTTTTCTTAAATCCGGGCTGTCACGTGAGGGAGCTTACAATCAGCCAGCACCCTGTAAACAGGGAAAGGTTTTGCCACAGCTGTGGCCCTGGTCCGCGCTGTACCAGCCGGGCTTAGACAGCAGCTCCCGTCATCGCCAACAGAAACTTTCCGAGAGAACATGACCTGACCGTGGGTGATGGAGAGGTGAACCCGCCCTGCCTCCCTGAGCTCACCTCCTCCGGTGGGTGCCGGACCCTCTGCAGATACTTCTTCAGCACCTCCTCTGGGGTTTTACCTGTGGGGACAGGAGAGTCGCTGAGTCACCAAGGCAGAGGTCAAGGGATCAACCAGCCTCGCCCTCCGAGCCGTGCCTGAGAGGAGAGTTACAGCCAGGTTCCAAGCAGAAGAGGGGAACAATTTATTCTGCCGGTGGATTAAAGAATTGGAAGGACCGTACAGGTTTCAGAGGGCTAGCCGGTGTTCCGAGGAGGGGAGCAGCGTCTGTTTTTCCCTCTGGCAAACACTTCCCTGACATGCCTCTGTCTATTTTCAACAAATCTCCATCTTTATCCAACATAATTTCTTATAATCAGAGAGCCTGGTTCAGCCCAAAGGCTCCTATGAGCTAATAAAAACAGAAGCACTTAGTACACTGTCGCACGTTAAACAGCAGGCAGTCTCGTCACATTCGTTTTACAATTTGCCAAGCACGGTCTCCATTATGAAGGTGGCGTCCAAATGGGATTCTCTGTATAGGAAACCAGTGGCACCTCCCTACATCAATCTGGGGTCTCTGGATGGGCCGTTCTGGCCCACAGCTTTAGGGCAGTCTTCCTGGGCTTTGGACGGTGCTGTAGTGGCCAGCAGACTCGGCCAGTGGGGAAAGGCCGAGGCTCAGCCAAGCACCCTTACAGCTGGAAATGATGTGGGGATTTCTTCCAGAGCAGGACCCTGAGAAGACGGCCCAATCAGAAGGCAGAGGATGGACAGGATGATCCAGGCTACCAAGAAGCAACGGAGAAATCAAGATCAGTGCTATCCTCGTCCCTTTTTTTTTTTTTTCCTCACCTATAAAATGGTACGATCGCTAACACCTACCCCGAAGCGTCGTTTAGACCATTAATGAGCTCATGGGTAGAAACCCTTTAGCACGCAGCCAGACAGGATGCAATAGGTGCTGTTAATAATAGCAGGAAGAGGGAGAAAGTGTAAAGTTCTGTCGCTTCCTGTCAGGCCACGAGCAAGGCAGTCGAGTTCAGTTCAGCCGGGAAGTTGTAATCGGCTGGAAAAGTAGGGCATGGGTTTGCAGAAGTGGCTCATGTCACAGCCGAGAGCTGCGATGCAGGTCCGGTCCACCCCCTATCCTGCTTCTCGTAAGAATGAGTCTTGTGATAACCGAGGGCCTGTTACTTCCCAGGCTCTGGACTAAAGCTTCTCCAGGAGTTTGCAAGGTAGGGGCTTAGGAGGATAATCGAATCATTTAACCAGCAATCCTAACAAGCAGAAGGATGCGCCCAGAGCGGAGCCAGGGTCCTGTGGAGCCAGGAAAGCACTGATGGAGACCTCATGCTTGCCGGACAGTGGGCAGGAAGGAAAGATTCCTGAAGGAGGGGGCAGGTGGCCAGAGGTTCTGGAGAAGCTAGAGGGACATAAGACCGGGGCTACTTCCCACATGTAACAGATACATTTCAGGGTGCACCTGCTGAGTACTCGCTGTGGACATTTTTATCCCATTAGAGAGACATTATGGAAAATGGAGGCTCCACCTGGTCACCCGATTAGCATGACAAAATTAAGACGCGAATCCAATTTGTTTGGGTCCTAACCTCTATATGATTTGTTCATTCCTTTGTAATCCTTTGTACCTTGCTTAACATTTTTATGTTTAGCTGCATTTTTGTGCTGTGTGTTTTTATTTCTCAGGCTGTTTCCCCAGGATCCACACACAATCTACTTTGACATCATGGTCAAAATCTACTCATCAGGCCCATTTAGCAGAGGCTGAGGTTAAAGGCACTGAGGGTTAAGCCCTGGCTCTGGTGGGGTGGAGCCAGGGCTGGGGCCACGCCTTCGATGCTGGGAACCTTCAGATGAAGAGGCCTCATACCTTTCTTGGCTTGTTTTTTGGTGGTCTTGCGGCTCGTGTTGGAAACCCCCGGGATGGACTTTATTTCGCTCTTGCTGACCGGGGGTGGGTGCAGGACCAGCTTTGGCGGTCTGGTGAGACACACAGGCAGTCCTGCTGCGCTCATGAGGATTCCGGTGATTCCTAGAAAGGGCGGGACGTGGGTGAGGAAGGACTGAGGAAAGACCTCTCAACATGCCCCAAATTCCTTCCTCCCCATTAACCCGCTCCTCCTTTCCAGCAGATTTCTCCTGACTCAAGGATTTTCTATTCACTCATCTTCCATTAAAAGCACGCTTGCCAGTTCTTGCCCATACTCTTCCTGCCCTTCTGGTATGAAATCTACGACCCCCCCCCACCTTCATTTCCCTCCATTAACATCCACTTTCTTTCCTTTCTTTTTTATGTAGGTTGGTATTATAACATTTATTAAAAATAATATTATGGGTTCATAGAAACAGCAAAGAACCGAAGAATTCAAATGCAAGCTATGTAAAATCCCGACTAGAACCCAAAAGTGTATAATGTATTCATTTATCTGCTAAATAAATGATGTTCGCTGCCTCTGACTTCTCTACCAAAGCAAGTCGGGCCCAGGTAGCTCTTACCTGCCAAGGCAGGGTTGACGGGACTGGACCCATTTAAGTTTTTCACTGGGACAGTGGGGACCCTGTGGAAGCGAAGAACAGATATGTTATGGTCTTGACAAGTGGACCAAAATGGAGTAACCTGAACAACAAAGTATGACCACGTCACCCCTCTACCCAGAACCTCAAGATTCAGACAGGCTGGGTTCACTCAGGGCCAATGTCCTAGGAAGGCCTACACCATCCTACTTGGTTTCCCAATAACTTCCCTGCACACACACACACACACACACACACACACACACACACACAATTCCCTTGTCCTCTGGTCTCCCCTCTCTGAACTTGCAGTTTCTCCTACCTGCCAGGCACCCCTGCCTCAGGGCCTTTGCATGTGCCCTTCCCTCCACCTAAAAATGTGCTCTTAGCTCCTGCAATCATGGCTCAGAGCTTACCTCATCCCAGTGAAGTTCCTGTGGCCATCATATTTAATACTATTCTCCACCGCTCCATCTCCCCCTAAGCCTCCCAGACCTTCTGGCCCTGTCCTATTATTTCTCATGAGACATATGGTTTGCTAAAATAAGTCTTTGCTCCTAATTCCTCTTCTAGAATTTAAGTTCTACAAGGACAAATGTCTTTGTTTTGTTCAGAGCCTGGCGCTAGCAGTCATTCAATCGATATCTGTTGAAGGCATGGGGGGGGGGGGAAGCAAATCTAGATCTGAGATCAGAAGAGCCACCAAAGGTGCTCTGAAAAAGACAGAACCCTGAGCTCGGCATGGTAGCACACACCTGTAACCCCAGTGCTTGGGAAGTTGAGACAGGCAGTTCATAGGTTTGAGGCCAGCCTCGGTAACTCAGAGACACCCTCAGCAACTTATTGGGACCATGCTTCAAAGTAAAAAATAAAAAGAACTGGGGTTATAGCTTAGAGGCAGAATCCCCTGGTTTCAATTTCTGGTACCCCCCAACACCTCCTCCCCAAAAAGACAGAGCCCTGAGCCCAGAGAGAATCTCCATCTGCCTAGCTCAGGAATCTGCATTTTCCCCAGAGCTCCTGAGAGGATGCAGATGTCGCTAGCCCTCTGTCCAGCATTTAGAAACCACTGCTTCAACAGCTGTGGCTTCTCCTTTCCCTGGGACATAAATACCAGGCATGGCCTCCTCCCCTTTCTGTTCATCTCCCGGCCGGCAGCGGCAGCGGGAGCCAGGCTAGAGAGGAGTCCACACAGCTGCCTGGGAAAGACAAGGCCGCCCACGGCGCTGACTAGGAAAATGCGGACACATGGGGCTGGGGCTTGCGCCATCCCCCTGCCACCCAGGCTCCTGCAGCTGGCTCCCAGAGGCCAGTGGGCCTGGTCAGAGGTCTCCAGGAGCCAGACAGCCTGAGAAACCAGCTGTTCCACGGGATTGGGGGGGGGGGGGCAGGGCTGGGAAAGTGGAAAGAGGGAGGAGGCATTCATTTATCTATTCCCAAAGTATTTCTTGAGCCCTGTTCGTTCTTTCTTTCTTTCTTTCTTTCTTTCTTTCCTTTTCTTTTTTCTTTCTTTTTTTGGGTACTGGGAATTAAACCCAGAGGCATTCTACCTCTGAGCTACACTCCCCAGACCCTTTTAAAAACTTTTCTCCTTTGAAACAGGGTCTCATTAAGTTGCTGAGGGTGTCACTTAGTTGCTGAGACTGGCCTGGAACTTGCGATCCTCCTACCTCAGCCTCTCAAATACTACGGTTACAGGCATGGGACACTAGACATGGCTAGGGTCCTCCTTTTTCTTTTCTTTTCCTTCTCCCCCTCCCCCCCAGTACTGGGGATGGAACCCAGGCAGGGGCCTTCTACCTCTAAGCTACACCCCCAGCCCTATTTTTATTCTTTATTTTTGAAACAAGGTCTCACTAGGTTGCAGAGGGACTCACTAAGCATTAGCTGAGGATGGCCATGTACCTGTGATCCTCCTGTCGCAGCCTCCCAAGTACTGGGATTACAAGCGTGCACCAAACCACGCCCAGTGTAGAGCCCTACTTTATGCTGGACAATGCTCAGTGCTGGGCACACAGCCATGGACATGCCACCTGAGGCCCTTGTTCTGGGGGTGAGGACCACTAACATTCCCATAGCCCAGCTCCGGCTACAAGTGGTTCTACCTGGTCACAGCACACAGACCCACCAAATCCTCACAAGCCCTCTATGCAAGAGGCACCATTCACTATTAACCCCATTTGACAGGCAAGGAAGTGGAGGTACATAAAGTAAGCAGACACGACCAAGATCACACAGCTAAGCCATCGAACTAATCACCTCCCTAAAGGCGGCTTCAGAGCCCCTTTGCCGTGCCACTCCCAGAGTGGAGCTCTCCGAACACCCTACGCTGCCCACAGAGCAGCAGACTACAACAAAGAAACCCGCCACTGCAGGGAGCTGGGGAGAAAGCTGGGATGGGATGGAGGCTTCTTCCGCTACTCGGAGCCTGCCAGGGTCAAAAACACGATCAACAATATTGGGAGAAAAAAAAGTGTGAGAATATTTGTGTCTGTCAGCCACCAAAGGCTACTTTTCTTCCCAGATTGCGCCCTGGATAATCAAACCGGGATGTGGGGAGGGAGAAGCTGAATCGAAAACAAGGGCCGCCCGGCCAAAAAAGGAGGGATGGACTTGACTCTGGGTTCTACAGCCTGCCCGCCCAAGGGCCAGCGGAGCCCCCGGTGGATACACACTCCAGGAAACTGGGTAGGAGCTCCTCACTCCTCACGACCCCATTTAACTTTCCTGAACTTCCATTTCTTTAGCTGTAAATCAGCCAGGGTCTAGGTTTAGAAGGTGCCTTCTTGACGATTTCACACCCCAGTATGGAAGAAGGTGGCGACCCCCCCCACCCCAGCCCTGGCCCTCTCAAGCCCCTGGGGCCTCGGCGGCCTGTTCCGAGGCTCCCCGCCAGGGGGCAGCACGTTCTGCCCAACCTGGCACCTGCCTCCCTCCTGGGGTCCCCAGGGCCCCACTCTTGCTGATAAGAAGCTGTGATCTGGATGACAAAAGCCACCTTTGTTCCCACAAACTGGACTGGCAGGTTTCCACACCCAATCTGGCCAACCAGGAAATACTCTAGGCCCCAGAGCAGCCCATGGGGGCAGGGTGGAAGGAGAGGGAGGGAGGGAGGGGAGGCCTGCAGGGAAGAGGCCAAGGACACTGGGGGGGGGGGGGGGCAACAGATGGGAGAGGAGCCAGTGGGTCCTCATGTGCCGGGGAAGGCCAGCGTGGAGGGAGAGCTGGTCACCAGGTGCTGGGCAGTAGTGGGGGTGTCTGTTTGGGAACCCAGGAGGGGGTGAAGGAAGGAGCCCTGCGCCTCTACATCTTGATCCAGCCCAGCCAGGACTTGCTGCTGGTCTCTGGGAGGGCCACCTGGCCTCTCTCCACTTCTCTGACTGCATCTGAGTTACCCCAGCTGTAAACAAGGCACCTGAAATATCTGGCCCTGCCTGAGGTCCCCCAGAGGATTTAGGACCTAGGTCAGATACTCAGTAAACAGCTGGGCCTTCTGCAAATCTGGGTGACTTTGTACACTTAAATTTCTGAACCATCTAAAGACCATTAAAGGTCCAGGCTTCTCTGATTCCAGGGTCCCAGTGTATGGGGCATAATGGTGCAGAGTTGAGTCCTAGGCAGGCCTGAGGGTCACTCAGCTGGCAGCACCTGATCACGCACCCCCAGGGTTCCTGATCACGTACCCCCAGGGTTCCTGATTACAATGAAAACCTTGGAGAACAGCCCATGTCTTCCACCCTGTATGCCTGCCTAAGTCCACCTTCTAGATCTCACAAGCAACTCCCACCCAGCCACCTGTCAGCCAATCAGAAGATGCCCCTCCCCTCATGCCGTGGGACTGTTCCCAGTTATGGAGGATCCATTGATAAAATAGAAAACTAAGAAAAGGGAATGGCTGCTGGCAAGGTAGCACGGGGGGCCCAGGGAGGGAGAATGTCTCCACAGACACCACAGTGAAAGGCAGTGTATTTCTGAGCTCCATGCCAGCCCCCCCACCCCAGTCCTCAGCTCAGGCAGGACAATGGTCTTGTCTCCATGGCAACGTGGCCTAGCTGGGGATGGAGAAGCCTGGACTCTGGAGGGGGGCTGAGGGGCGACCCCCTCCCCACCCTTTAGAAACTTCTGCTTATGTCCCTGAATAATTCACAAGATCTTTTGTCGCCCCCCCCCTCCCCATCCCTCTCCTCATCCCACTCCTCCCTCCTGCCTCCCTGGCTTCCTTTTTTTCCGTGAGAAAGTTGCTTGAAGAGGGGGGGGGGGGTTCGAACCACAACAGAAGGTTGATGGCAAGACAGGGCAAAGGGAACCAACAGGCCATGAAATATTCAGGAAGTGAGGACGGCCCAGGGTGGGAGGGGTAGGAAGAGGTGAGCAGGGATGTGCTGGAAGACAGAGAGGGCTGGTGGGGACCTCCCTTGTCAGGAAAAATAGAGCAGAGAAAAAAAGAGAGAGAAAGAAAGATAGAAAACACTTCTATCACCCTTTTGAAACCTCACTGTCCACATATCCAGTCCATTCTCCAGCCTGGATGCTACTGGCAGGCAGAGGGACCGGATGGGATGCGAGCGGAGAGAGAAATCGCTGCCAACACCCACATCTGGACTCAAGGCTGTCTGGAGGGTTCTTCCTCGGTGATGGCACTTGGCATTGGTCAAAGGGGCCAAAGTTGAGATGGCTTGCTAGACCTGCTCAGCCTTGACATCAGCAAGGACCATGATACAGATTCAGTAGATACCTGTTAGTAATAATAATCATGGTGATGATGATATCAGCAGCTAATATCGATTGAACTCTACCTTGGGTCCAGCATTGTGCTCAGTCTGGACACTGAATGTCTCATTGAATCCTCATGACAACCCTGGAAGGAAGGTGCACACTGTCCCATTTCCAGGCAGGAACACTGAAAACAGAGGATGCAAACCTCGCCCCTAGGGGCACACCAGGGAACTTGGGTTCACACCCAGGCGGTCAGGTTTGGGAGGCTGGGCTCTTGGCCAGCCTGCGAGCCTTCCCTGCATGCCAACGACCACTCTGGGATTCCTAGAGGACCCCAGGATGCTGCTACAGGGTACTGTGGAGAAAGTGAACAGCAGTGAGGTTCAGGTGCCCAGTTCCCTCTCCAAAGCCCTTACAGCTCAGAAGAAAGTCATGAGTCTCCCACGCAGCTGACTAGCATTTTCCCCAAGATTCTGTGGCCTAACCCAAGTGCTGTAGAGGCGAGAGCAGAGGCTGGGTCTCTAAACCTCGGCCTGGCCCCTGGACCTCTCTAAAGTGTGCTCTCCTTGGGACCAGCTTCTACAGAGATCCAGCTGAGCGTCCATGGCACGCCCCTCTCTGCAGGACAGTCTGGATTTTCAGACTCAGGTGCCCAACCCAATACTAAAACCATTCCAGCTGCCTGGGACACAGGATCCGCGGTCGGGGCCAGGGCCCTTTGGGGAAGGATTGGGTGGGTGTGGGAGGCTGAAAGCAGAAGCTGGCCAGCAAGGGCTGCAGTGTCCGCACACAGGCTTGGGTCACTCCCATTTTGTGGTCAGTAAAATGAAGGAGAGCATAAGAGGTGAAAAGTACTAAGGGAACCCACTAGATCATCATCTCGTCCCCGGAAAAGTTGAGACAACGCATGGGAAGAAGCTAATCCTCATGTGACACCTACCTGATGCCAACACTGCGGTAGGTGCTGGGTGGGGAAAGTAGCACTAGAGTCAGAATCTGGGCTCTGGCCTCAGGCTTCCTAAAGTTTGAACCTTAGTCTCTACCTGTGATTAGCCATGCAAGCCTTGGCCTTCTTCATCTGTGAAATGGGAGAGGAAAGCCTACTTTGTAGGGTTGTCCTAAGGATCAACTGAGGTGATAAAGCCCCCACATGGGAACGCAGTGGGGGCTCAAGCGCAGCTGCTCTTTGTGACCTGGTAAATAGACTCTTCTTTCAGCCTCAGTGCTAACATGGCACAGTATTTACACATGCCCGTTAGGCCTCTATGATGCTGGGCATCTTGATAAATAGAAGCCAAGTCAGCTGGGTGCGGCGGCACAGGCCCATGCTCCCAGTACTTGGGAAGATGAGGCAGAAGGATCTCAGGTTCTCAGTCAGCCCGCCTCGGCAACGGTGAGGTCCTCCTGCGGAACTTAGTGAGACCCTGTTTTAAAACAAAATAGGATGCCGGGCGTGGCGGTGCACTCTTGTAATCCCAGCATTCAGGAGGCTGAGACAGGAGGATAGTGGTTCGCAGCCAGCCTCAGCTAGTGAGGCCCTTTGCAACCCAGTAAGGCCCTGTTTCAAAATAAAGAATAAAAAGTAGGGCTGGGGGTGTTGCTCGGAGGTCGAATGGCCCTGGGTTCCATTCCTAGTACCAAAAAAAAAAAAAAAAAAAAAAGAAAAGGAAAAGGAAAAGGAAAAGAAAGAAAGAAAACAAAGTAGGGCTAGGGAGTATAGCCCAGAGGTAGAATTCCCTGGTAGAACACCCAGTAGCACAAAATCAATCAATCAATCAATCAATCAATCAGAGCAAAGTCTTACCTAGACTCCAGATCTGCTGGAGCCCAACCCACACCTCTGTTCCCCCTACATGCTGGCCGCCAAGGGGTCCAGCAGGAGAAACCGGGGGCTTACATCGTGGCACCCCTCTTGCTCTCTGACCCTGGAGGTCAGCTACCGCATTCTCAGGAAACCCCAGAAGCACCTACCCCGAGGCGATCAGCACCCGGGACTGGGCGATGGCCAGGCGCTGCAGGTTACTGGGGTTCAAGGTAGCCAGGGCCACCCTTGCGGTCTTGTTGGTGCCTGCGGGGCTGGCGCCGGTGGGCGAGCCTCCCGCGGCCCCAGCCTGCATCCCCGACACCTGGCGCCGGACGGCCTGCGATGGGGCGGTCCTCGCTGCTCCTCGAAGGGTGGCCGTGCTGTCCAGTGGCTTGGCCCCAGGGCCTGGTGGCGGGGGCAGCTTGGCCACTCCGGAAGGTGGCAGGTTCTTGCGGGTGGCCGAGGGCTGCAGGGGCCCGGAGCCCCCCTGGACCACGGCCGCCTTCACGCTCATCACCAGCACGCACTGTGGACAGGAGCAGGGCGGCGCCGGGGGCGACGTGGCCGGCCCGGGGGGGACCGGCCAGGACTGAGCCTTGGGCAGGGTGCCGGTGACCATGGGGTAAATGAGGTCCAGGCGGCGGCGCACGCGGCGCTGGCGCTGGGTCTGCCGGTTGATCTGGCCCATGGTGCTGAAGTCGATGACATAGCTGAAGCCGATGGACGTGAGATCGACCCAGGGGTACTGCTTCTCATAGGCGCGCTGGATGGCGATGCCCACCTCCATGTCGTAGGGCGTCCACGAACCGTTGTCGTTCTCCCACTCCCAAAGCACGCCCTGCCCCGGCGCCGAGGACGGGTCGTAGTAGTTGCGGCGAACTGGACGGAGGGTGCCTGCGGGAGAGGGTCAGAGGGGAGACAGACAGGTCAGGGTCTGCAGTGAGGAATTGCACCAAATTGTGTAAACTGAACAGCAAGCGTCAGTGGGCCCACACCTGCAGTGCCGGTACTTGGGAGGCTGAGACAGGAGGATTGCAGGTTTGAGGCCAGCTTCAGCAAGACCCTGTTTCAGAATAAACATTTAAAAATAAGGCTGGGGGTGTAGCTCAGAGGTAGAATTAAATAAAAACTAAAGAACAGGGCTAGAGGTGAAATGCCAACCGCTGTGTTCAATCCACCGTACCACAAAAACAAATAAGAAAATAAAATAGGAAAATAAAAAAAAATAAAATTGGACTGGGGTGTGGCTCAGGGGTAGAATGTCTCTGGGTTTAATCCCCAGTACCATTAAAAAAAAAGAGAGATAAACATCAATGAAGCCCTACTGTGTGCTCAGCACTATGCTGCAGTATCGGCTTTGAATAAGACTTATTCCTACCTCTGTGTGTGTGTGGGGGGGGGCAAAGTACTGGGGATTGAATCCAGGAGCATTTTATCATTGAGCTAAACCCCCAGACTACCACTGAGGAGATAGAAAAGAAATAGGCAGATAGGGAAGAGGCCTCCGTAGAAAAAGTTAATTTCCTGAGTTTCCTGAGGGGCGAGGGATACCTGAAATTCCAAATGCTTAGAGATAAAAAGGACCAGAGCTTCACAAAGCCATCTGTTTACTAATCAACAAGCCCAGGAGCCCCTCACCAGCAAGTCTGAAAGGAGATTCTTCAAGGACTTGCAAATACCCTATGCAAATCCTAAGAGCTGCTTCCCAGAATTCCCAAAGTCACCCTAACCAAAAGAGGTCGAAAATGATCAGGCCTTTGCCTTAGTCGGACCGCAAATGGGGGCTTTTCCCTCTCGGGACCCCCTCCCCTTTTGGGGAGCTGTTCTCTCTTTCGCAGGTCGTGTTAGCTCTGAGAGAAGGCAGAGTGCAACTGAGGGCACGTGGCCTGGGCTGCTCTCGGGTAGTGACCTGAAGGCCTCTGCTGGACATCAAGGCTGACCCTAAGGGTGACCTGCACCTTCTTTCTGGCAGATCGTGTGGACTCTGGGAGAAAGTAGTTTGCAACTGACGGCACTTGGCTTGGGCGACACTCGGGTATAGTGACCTAAAGGCAACTACTGGACACCAGAAGACCCGACAGCCCGAGTGGTGTTCTGCCACTTTTCTCTATTCCCTTCTGGCAGATTGCATGGACCCTGGAAGAAAGCAGCCTGCCACTGAAGGCAATTCGGCTTGGGCTACTCTCAAGTATTGTCCTGAAGGCAGCTGCTGGACCACAGAGTTCCAGCCCCTTTGGGGGTGTTCAGCCACCTTTCCCCATTCCCTGCTGCTTCCAATAAACCTTTTACTCCCCTTCCTGAGGTCTGCGGGTGTCATTCTTTGCTCACCAAAGACAAGAACCCTGTACGAAGATGCTGAATTTCTTCTCAAGAAACTCCAGGTTTTTCAGGAAACCCCCCTTTTCATCCTGGGGGGCTCAGAAGAAACCCCCGTTTCACCACCACCTCCTCCTCCTCCTCCTCCTCCTCCTCCTCCTCCTCCTCCTCCTCCTCCTTCTTCTTCTTCTTTTGTGGTACTGGGGATGAAACCCAGGGGCATTCTACCTCGGAACTATACCCCCAGCCTTAATTTTTCATTATTTTGAAATAGAGTCTCACTGAGTTGCAAAGGACCTCACTAAGTAGCTGAGGCTGTTTGCAAACAGCCATCCTCCTGTCTCAGTGTCCTAAACGCTGGCATTACAAAGCAGGGCCTCCCTAGTCACTGAAGCTGGTGGCCTCGAACCTGTGGCCTTCCTGTCTCAGCCTCCCAAGTGCAACCTTACAACCACGCACCACCAAGCTGGGCATTATTCCTGTCTTTAAAAGGAGTCTACAACCAAACCAGGGCGAAAGCAGATGGAGAAACATGGAAGATACAGACAGTAGCCCACGACAGAGGAAAAGGCGCCTCCTGGCTTGGAGTCAGGGCATCTTGGTTTTCAGCCAAATTAATCCACTTAGGGCCGAGGTGTGGCTCAGAGGTAGCGGCTTGCCTAGCAGGTGCTAGGCCCTGGCTTCCATCCCCAGCACTGCAGAAACAAGCCAATTAATTCACTTGCTAATTTAGAATCCCTCAACCAGCTCTTCTCCCCTGAGAAACAGGATAACTCCTTCTCAGGCTTTTTGTAAAAGTTAAAAGTAACTCATATATTCATTCAACAAACATATTTTACACATGCCAGGTACTGAATTTCACTTCCATACTCAACGATCTGATCTGCACAAAGGCATGTAAAACTTGATAGGAGAACACACAGTAGGGCCTCATAAATACCATATTTCTTCTCTAAATGCCCCTGCATCAGGGCTAAAGGAACGAATACAGAGCTGTGGAACTCTAGAGAAAACAGGGACAACTCTGCTTCTATCCAGGAGGGCTTCACAGAGGCAGCGGCCATGGATGCCTCTTTTTTGATGCAGTTTAAAAGACATACACACACCAAAAAAAAAAAAAAAAAAAAAAAAAGCCAGGCGTGGTGGCGCACACTTGTAATCCCCGGGCTTGGGAGGCTGAGACAAGAGGATCATGTAGGTTCGAGGCCAGCCTCAGCTACTTAGTGAGGCTTTCAGCAACTTAGCGAGGCCCTGTTTCCAAATAAAACATAAAATAAAATAGGTCTGGGAGTGTAGCACGGAGGTAGAAGGCCCCTGGGTTTCACCCCCAGTACCACCAAAAAAATTAAATAAATGAAGACCAAAAAAAAAGTATGTTACTGTGAGGAGGGGATCAGCTTGGGAGAACTCCTACTTAGTCCCCAATATGAAATTTTATCTCAAGAACAGTAACCTTCTCCATGGTCACCAGGATCATTTTGTAACTATCTCAGGTCTTTGTTCCAAAAGAAACCCAGCCCTCCTCAAGACAGGAGTCTCTTGGTTTGGATAATCTCACCGTGGGGCAGAGAGAAGCCAGGGTTGATGCCAGGGTAATGGTGTCGCAGAAGTGAAGCCATCCAATTAGAAAGGAACTATGGCTCTTTTTGGCACGTCCCACCCCAAACCCGAATGCAGACCCATCTGGTCTCATGGGCTCATTTCAGGGTATGGACCAAGCCTCAAGAGGCCCGGCTCCTTAGGGGCAGGGCCAGGAGGCTGGGGAGGGCCAGATGCTGGGATCTCTGCATCTGTCAGCTTAGGCTATCCATCACGGTGGTGGGAAAAGGCTCCCCTCCGCCGGCCTCTGACCCACCCCCTCCTGCAACCCCAGGGGGACACACCAAGGCCCTGGACAGGATCCCATTCAAGGGGGGAAGAAAAGGAACAATGGTTATTCAGGCCTTGGCAGGGTCATAACCCGCCCCCCACCCCATCCCCAAGCCCCTTAATGACCCAAAACATCAACATTCAAAGGCACCAGAGGGAAGCAGAACAATCCCCTATTCAGCACCAGGGCCTCTGCTGGGGGGCTGGGGTTCCAGGGTGGGGGGCAGGGAGCTGTGGTTCCCTTTAGCCTCCATTTCCTTCCTAGTAGCCAGCTTGCTGGGAAACAGGCTGGGGTGGAACAGGGGAGGTGCCGCCCCTCCCGGCTGTGCCACGAAGCCTCAGTTTCCTTATCAGCTTGCAACCCGGGTAGCTGTGTCAACAGGTGGATTTGAGTATTAAATGAAGAAATGGATGGATGTAAGGCTTCAAAACGACACCTGCCACATGGCCAGGACTCAATAAAAGAGTGATTACTGTGGCAATGTGTGTAAGATGGAGAAGCCGTGGGGGGTGCAGTGTGTGTGTGTGTGTGTGTGTGTGTGTGTGTGTGTACAATAGTTTCTATATAGCTCATATCTGCACAGTCTTCATTACCTAGAAGGCCCCTCACAGATGCCTACAAAACTTTCACAGATGGGGAAATTTAGTTCACAGAGGTGCTTTGTTTTTCTTTCTTTTGTTGCTGGGGATGGAACCCTGGGGTGCTGTACTAAGGAGTTACACCCACAGCCCTTTTTATTTATTTATTTATTTATTTATTTATTTATTTATTTATTTATTTTGGTGGTACTGGGGTTCCTGGAAGCCCTTCTACTTCCGGGCTACACTCCCAGACCTATTTTATACATTTTATTTGGAAACAGGGTCTTTTAAGGCAGCGCGGCTGACATCAAACCTGCGCGATCCTCCTGTCTCCGCCTCCCAAGTGCGGGGATTACAAGCGTGCGCCACCACGCCCGGCTTATCTATTTATTCTACTTTGAGACAGTAGCTCGCTAAGTTGCCCGGGTTGGCCTCAAACTTTAGCTACTCCTGCCTTGGCCTCCTGAGTCCCTGAGGCCACAGGTGAGTGCTAACAATCCTGGCTAAATTTAGAGAGCTTAAATGGAGCTATTTTTATCTTCTCTCCAGGATAGCAGGGACAGGACATTTGACCAATTCTCACAATTATGCTTAACAGAACTTTTGGCTCCACTTTGTTTTTTATACTGGGGACTGAACCCAGGGGCTTTCTACCTACAAGCTACACTCCTTGTCCTTTTTATTTTTATTTTTTTTTAATTTTGAGAAGGGTCTTGCTAAGTGGCCGAGGCTGGTCTCAAACCTGTAATCCTCCTTTCTCAGCCTCTCACATAACGGAATTACCGGCACGTGCCACCACGCCTGGCTTCTTTTCTTTTCTGTTTTTGACAATAGAATTATCAGTCCTGGAGATGCCTGAGAACTTCTGGAGGCTACTGACATGACTCTTTCATTTACCTGTCTGTCCCTGTTTATCTTCCTCTATGCCTGTACTTTCCTCTCCTTCTATCAAACAGGGGTCTCTTTGGTGCTCATTTACTCCCTCAAAATTTATCAGCTCCCTTCTGCTGAAATGCCCTCTTGCGTTCTGATTTATTTATTGAGATTCCTTTGCTCACCACCCATTTCTTGAGATGGTCTCCCAGGCCAGGCCCCACCTGCAGGAAGTCTGATGAGCAGACCACGACTGGACCGCTGGGCAGGCATTCACCGGTGTCTCAGCCGGGCCGCTCTCTGCACTCCAGTACCTAGTGCACCCACGGCCCTTCCAAGGTCTCCGCCAACTGTGCCCTGACTGACTGAGGACCCGGGCGACCCTGAGTGGAATCACTGATTGCGCTGCCGAGCACCCAGTCGTGCTATGGAGAAGGCAAAGATTCAAGCGTTCTCAAGTAGGAGATGGTCCAAAACAGGGGTAGGAGACCGGTATCCAGTGGCTGTTTCTGATGCCAAATGTGCCCCTAAAAGGATGCCAGCAAAATGCATATTGGCGGGGACTCTATTCACATGCCCTCCCTGCTTAAATCCCTGCCATAATTTCCCCTTAAAGAGGGACCAAAATCCCCTCTCCCCCAAACCCCTGCAGCCCCTCCCTCCCTCCCTCCTACTCTGCCCCGTTCTCCATTGCCCAGGCCGGCTTAGGCTTCCTCCTGTTATGCTTCCCAGATCGGGGCCTCTTCACAATGCTGGTTCTTCCCCCAAAGACTCTGGCATCTCCTTTACTGCTCACCCCTCAGATCAAAGCTTATCCCCCCCTGCCCCGCCCCCAGGAAGTCTGACTGGGCTGAACCTGATCAAATTCCTGTTCCTACTTTTTGATATGCTTATCTCGAGGTGCAAGTATACATTTATTTGTGTGGCTAGTTGGATGCATTTCGGCTTCCTTCTAGAGCCCCAAACCCATGAGAGCGGACATCAATGTGTTTGCTCCGAGCTCTGTCCCACATACTTGTCACGTCCTAGGAGTTCAATAAACATTGGCTGAACTGATGAAGGCATGATGGTTTGGTAAAACACTGGAAGAAATGGATGACAGATGATACAGGTCTTAGCTGCACCTGGTGGCGCATGCCTATAATCCCAGGACTTGGGAGACTGAGGCAGGAGAATCATAGTTTCAAGGCCAGCCTCAGCAGCTTAACAAGGCCCTCAGCATCAACAACTTAGTGAGACTGTGTTTAAAGATAAAAAAATAAAATAGGGCCGGGGGTGTAGCTCAGCGGTCTAATGTCCCCGGGTACTATCCTTAGTGTCACACCTGCATGGGATGTGAATGACAGGAGAATTCCAATGGGCAAAGATGGCAAGGGAAGAAATCTCAGTAGAAGGGACCTTATGAAGCATTGTGGGGAGGGAAATCATTCTGGGAAAATGCTAGGCATAGAAGAAGATGATCCTGACAGGTATGTTGGAGCCCAGCAATAGAAACTGTGGAACATCAGGCTGAGATGGGTTTTTTCAGTCGGCAATGAGGAGCCAGTGACCTCTGCTAAACAGAAGCAACAAGAACAGGGCTAGCCGGGCATAATGGCGCATGCTTGTAATCCCAGTACTTAGGAGGCGGAGACAGGAGGATCACTGTTTGCTCAGCTACTCAGTGAGGCCAGTTGCAACTGCTTCAAAATAAAGTATAAAAAGTAGGGCTAGAAGGTGAAGCTCAGAGGTAGAATGCCCCTGGAATCCATACCCAGTACTGAAAAAAAAAAAAAAAAGAAAGAAAGCAGGAATGCGCTGCTAATCAGTTCCAGGTGAGGAGATGACTGAGAGGTTGCAGCTAGAGAGACCCCACAGAGAGGAAATGGGGAGTGCTTGGCCACACGTAGCTGAATGCTTTCCAGTGAGGTTCCTGGATCAGGACTTCATCATCGCCAGAGGTGGGAGGGAGCCAGTGACCCAGAGATCAAAGGGTCAGCATCTCCAGCACCTGGCCCTGCGCATCTGAGTTTTCATCGTGCACATTAAAGTTCCAGCTGTCGGGCCATGTGTTTTTTTGCTGCTGAATGTATTAGGCATACCACAAGGCTCTGAATTACGGAATGAGTCAAAGAATCTTGAGGTTTTGACCAAAGGAAAGTAGCAAAACAGTTGCACCATTTGTAGGCAAAGGGGTTGCCAAGAAGAAGAGTTGGTTTCTCAAAAGAAAGTTAGGTTCCTTAGGTCGGCCCTAGGGGTAGTCAGGGACAGTAAACAGCCTTGAAATCAAAGATCTGGAACAAGGCACAGGACGGGACTTCGCCTTTATTTTCATGGTCTACTCTGTTTAGAATGTGCTCATCCTGAGATCTTCTAGAATCAGGGTCATGAACTAGATAGACAGTCTGAGTTCTTTTTACTTGTCAGCCGAGTAAAAGACCTCTAATAGGAGAGAGGTAGAGGATGTTCACAAAGAATTAAAGAGAAGAAAATCAGCTTCTCCCAGCCACGCAGACACCTGCATGCTGCAGCACTCAAGAGCTTTGGCTTCTGGGATGCAGGAGAAGATGCTTTCGGGAATGACCTGGTCTCCAGGGCACATCACCCACATGCGTGCAAGTGTTTGCTGCTGGTAGACCATGCGCTCTCAGAACCTCCTATCAGCATGACCTCACCCTAGACAGAAGGTTTTGTGAAGATCAAGTCTTGAGTAGTCTTGATTTGCCGGATCTTTGTTCTTGGCCCCTGTACAAAGCAGTCGATTTGTAACTATTCACAGAATGAAGGAACGTGGCGTGGGGCAAGGGATTCAGAACCTTGGGTCTGTCCTTGACTAGACCCTTGAGAAAGTTAAGCTATTACAACTTGTTTTCCTTTCCTATAAGATGGGAGTCACAATCTCCATGGGATTACTGTGAAATGAAAAGAGGTCGTCTAGGTGTGTGCTTGGCACGATGGGGACACGTGACTAGCTCCACCTGTGACTACCGGGTGGGCTTGGTGACGTCCCTCTCCTTCCCTCTTGTGCTCACACTAGGTAAGAAGAGGATGTTGAAAACTCAGCTGTCAAATCCTGTAGTCAGACCCACTCCCTCCATCTGACCCATCTTGCCACATTAAAGACATAAAGCAGACCACACTTGCAGAGAAAACTCTGAGCTAGAAAGAATTTCCCCTGGTACCATGCTACATCCCATTAGCATTGTAGCCAGTGCAGGAACCAAACCCGTTTGCCTGCCAATTTGCCTGTGAAAAGGAAAAATAGGAAGGGAGAGAAGAAGAGAAGAAAAGAAAAGAAAAGGAAAAGAAAGGAAAGAGAAGAGAAGAAAAAGAAAAGAAAAGAAAAGAAAAGAAAAGAAAAGAAAAGAAAAGAAAAGAAAAGAAAGACAGGGAGGATGGATAGATGGATCTCAAAGCTGCTGTTCAATCTAGAGTGGACCTGCTCATGCCCATGCAGTAAGTGATGGGTTTAGAACAGCCCGAGGGCTCTCTGTGTCCTAGCCTGGGTTTGCCCACCCCTGGTAGGGCCCTGGAGATGACCGCCATCAGGTGTGTTAGGGCAGGCAAAGCTCTCCAATCACTGCCCTACAAGACAGAAAGGGCAAACTGGTCAAAGTACTGGGTGGAGAAGACTCCTCTAAGGCTTTCTGAAGTATCCCCAGACAAGTTCCCACCACCTCTTCCCTTCTTACAGCTACCCCAGCCCCAAAGGCCTCAAGAGACCAGTTTAGCATGCAAATGAGCTGGAACCCCAGGAGGTATGGGGGAAGCAGGGCCCAGGGCAAACAGAGGCAGGCAGATGGGTGTCTGCAACCTCCCAGCCATCTCCCAGGAGACGGCTGGATGAGGTCCAGAGCCTAGCAGAGTGGAAAGATGGAGACTCTGAGCAGCCAGGCAGGCATCCCCTAAAAAGACAAAGTTCTCACATCAGAAAATGTCCCTAGATAGCATAAGGCAACCAAAGAGAGAGAGAGAGAAGGAGGAGGAGGAGAAAAAGCAAGAGAGGAATTGCCTCTAGGCAGGGAACTTCCAGCTCTTTTGTTCAGAGGGATGTTTCTGGTTCCCAGCTTTAAACTGGGGCTTGAGGACGGTGGGTAATTTCATTAAACATTGCCAGGGCTTGGCTGAGGTTGCCTGGGAGCTGGTGGTGGCTTAAAGTTCCTAGCCCATCATGGTCGACTCAATGAGCCACATTGACAGGATCTATGTGTGTTGATGGAGAAGAGGGAGGAGGGGGCTCAGAGACCCAGAGATCCTATTCTAACTATGACAAGCTCCCGGGTAGACTCCGCATCCCTGGGAATCCAGCCCAGGGCCTTTAGCACCCAGCACAGGGTCCCTCCGGCACCAAGGAGAGAGAGCGGGCCCTCTGGCCATAGGGATGACGAAACCAAAGCAGTCTGCAAAATGCACCCGGACACAGTCTTTAAAATGACCCAGACATGAAACTAGAGCATAGCATGCTAAGTGCGATCAGCCAGACTCAGAAACCAAGGGCCACACGTTTTTCTCTCATATGTGAAACCTCATGAAAACGAAGAGACCGGTTCAGCTGTCCGAGGGGATTAGGAGAGGGGAAAAGGAGGCTTGGGGAAAAAAACAGACCAGATAACAATATGCGAGCATATGAATGCACCACTATGGACCTCACTGTCTCGCAGGAGAAGGGGGGAAGGGGGAGGGCGGCGTGGGAAGGGAAACCAAGGCGAATGCATCACTCTGGTGGATCTCAGGATGATGTATGATTACGATACGCCAAATGAAGAAGAAAAAGATCCAGGGCTAGTTCTCTGTCTCAGATCAGGAATTCAAGGGCCCCAGCCTCTGCCTACACTGCCAACCACCAAGCAGTGTTCTACCTGTCCTCAGGGAAGAGTGACCGGACCCTAGAGAAAGCAGCTTCTGTGGTCAGTCAAGGTTTCTACACAACTTCATTCCTGTCAGAAGTGTCCCGTAGGTCATAACCCTTGGTAGGTACCGTGCCCAACCTAGGTACCTCCAAAGAAATTAGACCTCGGTTCTTCCCAAATAGAAGAGAGAGGCTGGGACCTGTATGTGACCAGGGAGGTTCTCCATATGTTGCAAAGATCTAGTCTGAAATAGAAGCACTAACAAGATCTGCTTTCTAAATTTTGAGCAGGACTGTAATACACCCAGCACCCCATGGCTCAGCTCCTCTCTCTCCTCATCTGCAGCTGGGTCCTCACCTCCACACCCTCCCCCCAAGGTGCACAATCACACTCCCTTCCTCCCTCTAGCCACAGTTAATCCTATTTCTCTGTCTCCCTACATCCCTTCTATTCCCTCTCCTTTTCAGTCCCTCTTTTCAGCTCCATCTCCCTTTTGAACCAAAGATTCAGCCCCACAGATGCTAAAACTTCTGGAATCCTTTCCCCAGAAAGCTGTCCTCAGTCGGCCAGTGTCTGCTGTGGAGTCCTTGGCAGAGAGGTTGTTGGGAGTGATGACGAAAGATGAGGACATGCGGGAGGAAAGCTGCCCCTTTCCCATGACAATCCTAATTAGCACACAGGATGTGGGGCTTTCCAAGGAAGCCGCGGTATCCAGCTCAAGCAGCTGTTCTCGGAGGAGGCCCTCCTAGTCATCCCTACTCCCTCTCCACACCTGCTTCTCCGGGCTCCTTGCTTACACTCTTGGGAAAGCCCAGCCAGAATTCCAGAGATGCCCTCCCCCCATCACTGAGGAGATGACTGGGGAGGCACACGGAGATGTGTCTGGGCCAATTATAGCCACACTGGACCCAGTGAAGAGATAAAGCCACGCCTTCATCCTCTAGCTCCAGTGACCCCCCCCCCATCCCCAACCCAACCTCCACCCCCTGTCTCCCTTCCTGACTCTGATCTGGAAAAGGCTGATCAGCTGGGAAGCAGGGTGGTGGTGGCCTGAAGGGCAACTTAATTTTCCACGGAAAGCTACTTAAGGACTCTGGGAGGCCAGTGTGTCCTTCGTGGGCTAGGATTTCAGGAAGCAGCCCAGGGACAGTTTCTTCTTAGGAATCCGCCTCCTCCTCCAGGGACAAAGGGAGCGGTTTCCCTGCCAGGCATTCCACAGCCCCATTCCTCCCCCTCCTCTCTCCATCTGCTCTGGCCCCTGGTTTCAGCGTTTGGAGTGCAGGAGCAGAGACCCTGAGGAATACCCCAGTATCCCAGACCACCCATCCCCTGGAATCCCCGGACTCCATTCTCTCCTCCCAGGGGGCCCTCACCCTTCCATACTGTCCTGCAGCTACAACCTCCACGGGATCCCTGGTGCCTATACCTTGGGCCCTGAGGGTTGGCACCCCATCCCACAAGGAGGGCAGAGGCAGTAAAGTCGGTGTAGGGGGGATACATATGGCAGGCCCAAGGGTGCCCGAGACAAGGTAGGGTCGGCCAAGGAATGAGCCTCTAGAGGAGAGCTGGGGAGCTGGGGCGCGGGGTTGGGATTGCCGTTAAGGCGGCCGGAGAATTTCTAAATAGAAGGACCACCAAGGGCTGAAAAGGGGGCGTGCAGGGGAGGTATCTAAGAGCTTGGCAGAAGCCGATTTTGCACAACCAGCGCTCTCATCACTACTTGCACGGACGTTTATTTGGTGATGGCGGGACCCTCACAGGACCAAGGTCCCACCGACACCTCTGGGTGACGCGGGCCCGCGGAGGTGTGGGCCGGCCGCGGTGGGCTTGCGCAGCGGGGGTGCTCGGGCCGACGAGGGGCGTGTGCGGCTCACCCGTGTCCTGGCGGAACTGGTTCATGGACTGCAGGTCGATGATGTAGGGCGCCAGCCGGCTGTCCACCTGGCCCAGCACCACGCTGCCCCCGGCGCGGGGGCCGGCGCGGACCACCGCCTCGATGTGGTGGCTCACCGCCGGGCTGTAGGGACGCCAGCGGCCGTGCTCGTTCAGCCATTCCCAGACCACCACGGCCGAGGCCAGGAGCATGGCGAGCCCGGGGCTGCGGCGGCGCTGCGCTGCCCGCCGCGGGGACCCGGCGCGCCCGGCCTCCTCCGCCTCCTCCTGCGCCGCCGCCTCCGGGCCTCGACCGCGCCCCCGGCCCCGCGCCCCGCAGCCCCGGGCAGCCTCAGCTCCGGCCCATGGGCGCCGCCCCAGCCGCGCATCCACCGGGGCCCGGAGACCCGGGCCGCCTGGCTGGGACCGCGCGCCGCCGCCGCCGGGGTCCGCCGCTGCTGCCGCTGCTCCGCGGGGTCCAGAGGCTTCATGCAAATGTCCGGCGCTCCGCAAGCAGCCCCCCGCTTTGCAAAGCCACCCCGCGGGCGCGCGAGCCGGGGCCGAGCGCCGGCCGAGGACGGAGCCCTCGCACCAGTTGCGCCTCGGGCTCCGCAGACGCCGGGGTGGGATCCCGCCGCACGGAGCGCCCGCGGCTCTCCCCCCTCCCTCCCTCCCTCCCTCCCTCTCTCGCTTCCCTGGGGCCGCCGCGCCGAGAGCTCCCCCTCCCTGCGGCTCGGCTCAGCGGCTGGCAGCGCGGACAGCCCCTCCCAAGCGGGGCGCCACGGCGAGCCCGCGCCCGCGAGGGGTTCCCCAGTGCCTGGATGCCCGAGAGCGCACCGCCATGGCGCGGCCGCCTTTGCACGCTAAAAAATTCCTAGAATTTTTTTTTTCTCTCTCTCTCTCTCTCTTTTTTTTTTAACGCAGCATGATCAATGTCCGCAGCCCGAGCTCAGAGGCACGCAGTCTCCGACTCGCGCACGCACTCACACACTCGCACTTGCACACAAACGCGCGCGCATCCCCACGCCCTCCTCCTTAGGTCGGGTATTACCTCATCCGCGCCCGCATCCTTAGCTGTCCGTCAAGGATGCAGACGCCACGCCCCCTGGCGGCCCGGGCGCGCGCCCTGGAGCTCCCGCGCCCCCTGCTGGCTCCAAGCTTCAGGTGCAGGACGCTGAGCACGCACTTGTTACTCATGGGACTCCAACCTCCGCTGAGACTGGGTTCAGAGGGAGGTAATGATTTGCAGAACCGTGGATGTCCATCGTCTATATAGAGAGCAAACGTGGGTTTTCTTTTCCCTTGGCCCATCTCGACACTGCTGGAGTCAAGAAGACACCTGCTAAGTTGGTTCGATGCTGCAGTATTTCAACGACCCAAGTTGTGAGACACCAGGTCAAGCCAATCTTGGTAATTTGGGTCATCAAGAGTTATGTACACACAGTTTTTTACATGCATGTATGTACACACAAGTTTTTTACCCCAATATGATGTATGAATATAATGCGCCAATAAAAAAATTTTAAAAAGAGTTAATGCCGGAGTCCCGCCTAGAGCAAAGATTGAAGTCACGATTACACATTAATCTTGTCTGAGAAACACAAATTTTGTTTCGCGGAGGCCGCAAGACTAACCAATAAATTCATTCTGTCAAGATCCAAAATAAATAAAAGTAAATGATTTTTTAGAGAGTGATATTATGAATCTTTTTTTTTTTTTTTTTTTTTTTTGGTGGCACTGGGGATGGAACCCAGGGGCCTTCTACCTCCGGGATACACTCCCAGACCTATTTTATATTTTATTTGGAAACAGGGTCTCTTAAGCCAGATGAGGCTGGCTTCGAACTGCGATCCTCCTGTCTCAGCCTCCCAAGCGCGGGGATTACAAGCGTGCGCCACCACGCCCGGCTTGAATCTTTTTTAAATAATTATTTTTTCATGAAACCATACGATCTTTTTGTAATTTAAAGAAAGTGATATTTGACCAACGAAATCTGGAGTGAGATCAGTTTAAGACAGAAAAGGGAGTTATATATTAACAAATTTTGTACTGGCTGAAAAGATGAATGCGAAACAGAAAGAAGTCGACTCATAGCTCTCGATGTCCAAGCTTTGTTTCTGGTGTTTTGTACCTGCCATGTTGACTGTAAGCAGAAATAAGATGCCCAAAGACAGGAGAGTGTTTGCATATGCCTGATTAATTTGCAAGAGGAAATATGCTTAGAGTGGACTTTAGTAATCAATTGTGGTTGTAAATGACACATATTTATAGCTCATAACAACCTATTTGGAAATAACTTATAATTAGATGTCAATGATAATTATATATGTATATACATTTCTTAGATCTTCCAAGAAAAGCCTGATTTCACATGTTCATGCCACACACCCCTAAAAAATCAAAGACATTCCATTTTAGTCTCCCAACTGTGTCTCCCTAATTGCCTTCTATACCCACAAGTGGCCTAAGAATCTTTAACCAAATGACATGCCCAATTTGTAATTTGGACATATGGTAGCTATAATAAAACCTCACTAATTGAGACGAGCTGGAATGCAGCCAGTCTTGGGACTGTTCAAAGATATGATTTGATGATACTTCAAAAAAAAAATGCCGTCTTCACTTAACACCGAGTTTTACTGGAGAGGGCTTTTTTTTTTTTTTTCTTTTCTGGTTGAATGTTCCTAAACACAGTCACGTTTTTCCGGTTTAAATGCTATGTAATAAACCGCCCTGGCATGAGTGTCCAAAAACAGAAACAAGCATTTATTTTGCACATGAATGTGTGGTCTGGGGAACACTTCTTTGGTCAGTTAGTGCCTGCAGCACACAGCACCAACTCCCGTGACTAGGAGGATGGCTGGGGCTGCAGCCATCTATGGGCTTGCCCATTCGCATGCCAAGCGTGATGGGCATTTTCTCACGTGTGCGTGTGTGTGTGTGTGTGTGTGTGTGTGTGTGTGTGTGTGTGTAAGATATATATCCATATGTCAATGGATATATATATATATATATATATATATCCATTTGTAATTTTGTTGAGAAATCTCTACTCAGTTCAATTGCCCATTTTTATTGTTTTTTGTGTCAAATATTTTAAGTTCTCTACATATTATAGATATTAGTCCTTTATCAGAGGAATAGGTGGCAAAGATTTGTTCCCACTCTGTAGGCTTCCCCTTAAGACTCTTGATTGAATTTCCTTTGATGCGAAGAAGCTTTTTAATTTGACGCCATCCCATTTATTGATCCTCGGTTTTATTTCTTGAGCTCGGTGGGTCTTACTGAGGAATAAGTTTCTCCTAGTGTCTGTATATTGGAGAGTTGATCCAATATTTTCTTCTAGTAATTGCAAAGTTTTGGGTCTGGTTTCTAGGTCTTGGGTTCATTTGAACTGACTTTCGGGCAAGGTGCTAGAAAGAGGTCTAAATTCGTTCTTCTAAATGTGAATATGCTGTTTTCTCAACACCATTTATTGAAAAGGCTGTCTGTTTCCAGTGTATAGTCTGGGCACCTTTGTAAAAAATCAACTGGCACCTCTTAATAAATCCTACACTATTCTAAACAACTACCATACAATAATCTATATCTACTACTTCAGGATCAAAGGTTGCCTTTTTAAGTTGTTCATGGAGGAGAAATAGGTGCTTTCACTTCTAATGGAAGAATAAATTGGTAAATCAAGATGAAGTTTCTTTTTAAAATTATATATTGAAGACTTGAATTATTATATATTATTCAGCCCAGTATTTGTGCATTTAGAATTATACCCCAAAGAAATAATTACGAGAGTATGCCAAAACTTCAAAGATAGGAAAGCCTAGGGGAAATTTAAAGTCCAAAGAGAGGACTTAAAGTAAATTACAATTCCATCATTAAAAGGACATCGTAGGAGCATATTATGACATGATTCACAATAACAAGGAAAATAGGAAAATTAAAGAGGAGTATAATCTAATTTGTGCATGTAAAAAGTGACCAGGAGGACATACACCTCCATGTTATTATTCTTGGCTGTCTGCATAGTTAAATTATGGGGAACATTTTCTTTTAATCTTCTGGTTTATATGATTTAAATGAGGTTTATTATTTGTGTGGTTGTAAAGGAAGCAGTAAAAGGGATATTTTTAAAGTATCAGCTCTATTTCTAGTGCTTTAAATTTTTTCTTATAATATTAAATATTGTACATTTTTGTCTATTTCTTTTGTCCTTCGGAACTGGTATGGCATTAATCCAAGGCTGTCTCTTTGAATTTTAAGGTCTACTAGATAATGTGTGAGGTGTCTATCATGTTTGAAGGTTCAAAATTTATTGCAAAATAATGGCAAATCAATTATTGTTTATATTTCTGGTTAGAAAGAATCAACTGGCTGTAAGTGTATGAATGTTTCTCTTTCTTTTCTATTCCATTAGTCTCTGTGTCTAATTTTATGCTCTTTATACTTCTATACCTAGTATAATTTGAAATCAGGTATGTGATATCTCCAGCAAGGTTCTTTTTTTAAATTTTTTTTATTGGTGCATTATATTCATACAATTTATTGGGGTAAAAAACTTGTGTGTACAAACATGTACTCATCGCTGATTTAACCCCTACCCAAATCCCACCCCATTCCCTCCCCGTCCCTCCCTCCCTTGCTTGGCTTAGTGATTGACTTCGATATGTTTAAGTACATTGTGAGCTTTAGAGATTTTCCTCTTCCCCCCTCATTTCTCCTCCTTTAGGTTGTCTTGTTTGCTCCTCTTTTCTCCCTAACTCTCACATATTAGGGAAAGCATCTGATTTCTTATTTTTTGTGCCTGACTAATCTCACTTAGCATTATGTCCTCCAGTTACATCCATTTCCCTGAAAATGATGTAATTGAGTTTTTTTTGATGGCTGAGTAAAATTCCATTGTGTACATATCCCACAGTTTTGTAATCCATTCATCTGTTGATGGACATCTTGGCTGGTTCCATAGTTTGGCTATGGTGAATTGTGCAGGTATGAACATAGATACACATGCATTAGTTTGGTAGTTTGGTTTCTTTTCTTTTGGGTAGATACCCAACAGTGGTATTGCTGGATCAAATGGTAGATTTGTTCCCATTCTTCTGAGGATTCTCCATACTGTTTTCCAAAGTGGTTGCACTAATTTGCAATCCCACCAACAATGTCTTAGAGTTCCCACTTCTCCACATCCTCACCAGCATCTGTTGTTGTTTGTGTTTTGAATGATGGCCATTCTAGTTGGAGTTAGGTGAAATCTCAGGGTAGTTTTGATTTGCATCTCTCTGATTGCCAGTGATGATGAGCACTTTTTCATGCATTTATTGGCCATTTGAATTTTTTCTTTTGTGAAGTGTCTATTTAGTTCATTTGCCCATTTTGTTATTGGATGCTTTGTTTTCTTAGTGTTGAGTTTCTTGAGTTCTCTGTATATTCTAGATATTAGTCCTCTATCAGTGGTGTAGGTGGCAAAAATCTTCTCCCATTGTGTTGGCTCTCGATTGAGATTCTTGATAGTTTCCTTTGCTGAACAGAAGCTCTTCAGTTTCATGCAATCCCATGTATTGATTCTCCTTTTAATTTGTTGTGCCTTTGGGGTCTTGTTGAGGAAATGTTTGTCTGTGCCTATGTGTTGTAGTGTTGGACCTATGCCCTCTTCAAGGAGCTTCAAAGTCTCTGGTTTGATTTCCAAGTCTTTGATCCATCGTGAGTTGACTTTTTTACAGGGTGAAAAAGTGGGATTAACATCCAATTTTCTGCATATGGTTAACCAGTTTTGCCAACACCATTTGTTGAAGAGGCTATCTTTTTTCCAGTGTATGTTTTTGGCCTCTTTGTCAAAAATCAATTGGCTGAAAGTGTGTGGACTTGTTTCTGGGTCTTCTATTCTGCTCCATTGGTCTATATATCTGTTCTTTTGCCAGTACCATGCTGTTTTTATTACAATGGCTTTGTAGTATAGTTTAAAGTCAGGTATTGTGATTCCTCCTGCGTGGTTTTTGTTGCTGAGAACTACCTTGGCTATTCTGGGCTTTTTGTTATTCCAGATAAATTTAAGGACTGATTTTTCTATGTCTGTGAGGAATGATCTTGGTAGTTTAATGGGCATTGCATTAAATCTGTAGATCACTTTTGGGAGGATGGCCATTTTAATGATATTTATTCTGCCAATCCATGAACATGGAAGGTCTTCCCATCTTCTAAGATCTTCTTCGATTTCTTTTTTCAGTGTTTTATAATTTTCTTTGTAGAGATCTTTTACCTCCTTGGTCAAGTTTATTCCTAGGTATTTTATTTTTTTGTGGGAGATCCTGAATGGAAGTGTTTTCTAAATTTCTTTTTCAGTGGATTTATGATTGGTGTACAGGAAAGCTTCTGATTTTTTAAGATTGATTTTGTATCCAGATACCTTGCTGAATTTGTTGATCAGTTCTATAAGCCTTTTGGTTGAGTTTGTTGGGTTTTCTAAATATAGTATCATGTCATCTGCAAATAGTGAAAGCTTAAGTTCTTCTTTTCCTATTTGTACTCCTTTGATTTCCTTTTCTTGCCTTATTGCTCTGGCTAGAGTCTCTAGTACTATATTGAAGAGAAGTGGTGATAGTGGACATCCTTGTCTTGTTCCAGTTTTTAGGGGGAATTCTAGAAGTTATTCCCCATTTAATATGATGTTGGCAGTGGGCTTCTTGTAGATTGCCTTAATAATGTTGAGATATGTTCCTTCTATTCCAATTCTCTGCAGTGTTTTTATCATAAATGGATGTTGAATTTTATCAAATGCTTTTTCAGCATCTATTGAGATGATCATGTGGTTTTTGTCTTTGATTCTGTTTATATGATGCATTACATGGATTGATTTTCGTATATTGAACCAGCCTTGCATCCCTGGGATGAACCCTACCTGATCATGGTGAATGATTTTCTTGATGTGGTTTTGAATGCGTGTTGCTAGTATTTTGTTTAATAGTTTTGCATCCAAGTTCATCAGAGATATAGGCCTGTAGTTTTCCTTCCTTGAACTGTCTTTATTCGGTTTGGATATTAGTGTGATGTTGGCTTCATAGAATGTATTTGGGAGAGTCCCGGTTTTTTCTATTTCCCGAAATAGTTTGAATAGTATTGGGATTAGTTCTCCTATAAAGGTTTTATAGAATTCACTTGGGAAACCATCTGGTCCTGGGCTTTTATTTGACGGTAAGCTCTTTATTGCTATTTCAATCTCTTTGATTGTTATTGGTTGGTTTAAGTGTTCTATATCTTCTTGACTCAGTTTAGGAAGGTTGTATTTATCTAGGAAGTTGTCGATTTCCTCCAGATTTTCCATTTTGTTGGAGTATAGTTTTTCAAAGTTGTTTCTGATAATCCTCTGGATTTCTACACTGTCAGTAGTAATGTCTCCTTTTTCATCCCTTATCTTCATAATTTGGGTTGATTCTCTCTTTTTTTTAGTTAGGTTGGCTAGTGGTTTATCAATCTTGTTAATTTTTTCAAGAAACCAGCTTTTGGTTTTGTTGATTTTCTGTATTGTTTTTTTTTATTCTCTATTTCATTAATTTCTGCTCTAATTTTAATACTCTCCTATCTTCTGCTGGCTTTGGGGTTCAATTGTTCCTGCTTTTCAAGGGCTTTGAGGTGTGTCGTAAGGCTATTTATTTGAAGATTTTCTGTTTTTCTTATGTGAGCACTCAGTGCTATAAATTTTCCTCTTAATACTGCCTTCAAAGTGTCCCAGAGGTTTTGATATGTTGTTTCTTTATTTTCATTTGTTTCTAGAAATTTCTTGATTTCACCTCTTACATCTTCTATGACCCATTCTTCATTCAAAAGTGTGGTGTTCAGTCTCCACATGTTTATGTTGTTTCTCTGGGTCTTCTTATAGTTGATTTCTAGTTTCATTCCATTATGGTCTGAAATGACATAGGGAAGTATGTAACATTTTTTAAATTTGCTAGTGCTCATTTTGTTTCCCTGGATGTGATCTATTTTGGAGAAGGTTCCATGAGCAGCTGAGAAAAATGTAAACTCTGCTGTAGTTGGGTGAAATATTCTATATGTGTCCAACAGGTCCATTTGGTTAATGGTGTTCTTTAGTTCTGAGACATCTTTACTGACCCTTTGTCTGGAAGATCAGTCTAGTATTGTGAGAGGTGTGTTGAAGTCTCCCAGTATTATTGTGTTGGGATTTATGTGTGACTTCATGTCACAAAGAGTTTGATTTATGAAAGTAGCTGCCCCTATGTTTGGGGCATAGATGTTGATTATTGTTATTTCCTCTTGCTGGACTATTCCTTTTACCAGTAAAATGTGACCTTCTTTGTCTCTTCTAATAAGTTTGGGTTTGAAGTCTAACTTGACTGATATCATAGTTGCTACTCCTGCTTGTCTTCGAGTACCATTAGCATGGATTACCTTGCTCCAGCCCTTTACCTTGAGTTTGTTCCTATCTTTACTTGTAAGGTGTGTTTCTTGTAAGCAGCAGATGGATGGATTCTGGCTTTTAATCCATTTTGCCACTTTTTGTCTTTTTATTGGGGAGTTGAGGCCGTTTACATTCAGTGTGATTATAGAGAGATAATTTTTAATTCCCAACATGTTAAGATCTTATTTCTGTTTGAGATACTGTTTATTCTTCTTTGCTTAGTTGCCTGCTGAATGGGAATTCTTGTTTCTTTGTTTCTGGCATGTATTACCCATTTCCTCTTTGCAGTTAATCTCCTTGAGTATTTTCTCTAGCGCTGGTTTTGAAGACATAAATTCCTTCAGTTGCTGTTTGTCATGGAAGCTTCTTATTTCCCCATCTAATTTGATGGATAGTTTTGCTGGGTAGGAAATTTTTGGCTGGAAGTTGTTTTCTTTCAGAGTTTAGAATATGTTACTCCAAGCCCTTCTGACTTTCATAACTTGGTTTGGGAAGTCTGGAGTGATTCTAATTGGTTTGCCTCTGTATGTCACGTGGCCTTTTGTTTTTGTTGCCTTTAAGATTCTCTCCTTGGCTTCCACATTAGTCATTTTGACAATTATGTGGTGTGGGGATCCTCTTCTCCGATCCTGTCTAAAGGGAGTTCTATAAGTTTCCTGGACCTGTGTATCAACCTCTTGCTCTATGTTTGGAAATTTTTCTGCTATTACTTCCTTGAAGAGATTGTTGATCCCTTTGGTTTCACCTTCTTTTCCCTCCTCTATTCCAATTATTCTTAGGTTAGCTCTCTTGAAATGGGCCCATATTTCTTCAATGTCAAATTTCTGCTGTCGGGTTTTTTTTTTCTAAATTAGAAACTATGCGTTCATTTTTAGAATGATCATCTTCAAGAAGCGAGATTCTATTCTCCATGTGGTCTAATCTGTTGTTTATACTTTGAATTGAGGCCTTTACTTCATTAATTGCATCCTTTATCTCTTTTTGACTCTCTCTAAATTCTTTTCGAAAGTCCTCTATTATTTCTAAAGTTATTTTCCTAATTTGATCTTCTAGAGATCTTTAGATTTCAGTGTTATCAGATTCTGATGTTGTGGGGTTGTTGGCATTCACTGCTCCATTGTTATTTCTCTTTCCCATGATTTTGGAAGTTTGTGCCTTCTCTGGGTTCTTCCCTGAGTCACTACAAGTTCACTTAAGATGCTCTGGATCTCGAGTCTGTGGTATCTCAGTCACCACTACTCCTTTACTGGGTTGTATCACAAAGTCTCAGACGCAGGGAGTCAATCAAGGCTGCTTAGACCGTGGGGGGTGCCAAGTTGGGCATTCTCCAGTGGGGAGTTGTGACTATGGTGTGATATCTCTGCCACTGCCACTCCCCCACTGGGCTGCACTGCTAAAATCTCCGACCCAGGGAGACTATCTGCGCAAGTCCCTGGGAGTGCAGTACTGGGATTTCTCCCCTAGGGGCCGCAATTTGACTCACGGTTGTTGAGTGCGCTGATGGAGCTGTAGTGAACTCGGTGGATTCGCTGCTGCCGCCACTGGCAATATGACACCACTGCCACGCCCTCGGCCGTGATGCGGCATATTTCTTCTCTGGTTTTGAACTCCGCTCTGAGTCCTTGCCAGTTGTGCTGTGCCTGGCCCTTGGGAGCTTTAGATGTTCCCTGCACCAACAAAACTGCTGACTGCCGCCCGGCTGTTCAGCACCTGCTCACCTCGGCTCGCTGTCCACCCCTCCTCTCAGGCGCCTGGTGGCTGGTTGAGTGGGTTGGTCTAGGGCCATCTGGTGAACTCGCCACTGCCGCCAGCAGTAAGACGCTGCTTCTGCATCCTAGGCCTCGCGACATGGTTCTGGCTGCTCCGGCTGCTCCGGCCGCTCCGCTCCGGCTGCTCTGGCCACTCTGCTCAGCTGCTCTGGCTGATCCACTCAGCTGTTCTGGCCGCTCCGCTCCAGCTGCTCCAGCCGCTCCACTCCGCGGCTCCGGCCACTCCGCGCCGCCGCTCCAGCCAATCCGCACTGCGGCTCTGGCTGCTCCGGCTGTTCTGGCCGCTCTGCTCGGCTGCTCTGAACCGCGGCTCCGGCTGCTCTGCACCGCGGGTCTGGCCACTCCGGCCACTCCGGCCGTTCCGCAACGTGGCTCTGGCTGAACCATAAAACTCAGCCAGAAGCCTTCTAGAGCTGGCCAACAAGTTTAGAAAAGTCGCTGGATCCAAAATCAGCTTACAAAAATCAATATCTTTTCTAGACACCAAAAGAAATCTGGAAAAATTCTCTTCACAGTAACCTCAATAAAAAGTATTTCGGGCCAGCTGTGGTGGCGCACGCTTGTAATCCCTGCGCTTGGGAGGCGGAGACAGGAAGATCACACAGGTTCGAAGCCAGTCGCGCTAGTTTAAGAGACCCTGTTTCCAATTGAAACATAAAAATGGGTCTGGGAGTGTAGCCCGGAGGTAGAAGGGTTTCCAGGAACCCCAATACCACCAAAAAATGTATTTAGGAATAAATCTTACCAAGGAGGTAAAAGACCTCTACAGTCAAAAATTATAGAACACTGTAGAAAAGAATTGAAGAAGACCTTAGAAGATGGAAAGACTTCCCATGTTCATGGATAGAATAAATGTTGTTAAAATGGCCACACTACAAAAGCAATCTACACATTCAATGCAACCCCTATCAAAATACTAATGTCATTCTTCACAGAGGTTAAAAAAAAAAAAAACAGTCCTAAAACTCATTTGCTTGTCTAGTGCCTGATGCCAACTGCCACCTGGAAACTCAGCTAGGGCTATCAGGCCAATGCCTACACAGGGCCTACCCATGCATGGTGCTGACTGGCATCCCCACAGCACAGAGGTTGGTTTCCAAAGAAGCATGACCCAAGAGAAAGACCCAGAAAGAAGCTTCATTGCTTTTTTAATTAAAATTTTCATACGAAAAAATTATAAATTCACCTTTAATTATAAGAAATAAAACAACAATGCCCCTGGGTTCCATCCCCACTACCGCAAAAAAAAAAAAGAACAAAAACCAGAGATCCATGTATCCTCTCGCTTGTCACTCAAATGATTACACCCACTTCTCCTGCCCCACTCTTACCCTGTTTTAGACCATCACGATTACTAATATGTTCTCCATATCTATGATCTTGACATTTTTAAAAGGCCATGTAAATAGAATTATAAACATTTAATCTATTGAGATTAGGTTTTTCCATTGAACATAATTCTCTAAAAATTCATTGAAGTTGTTGTGTATAGAGAAAATTTGTTCCTTTTTATTACTAAGTAATATTCCAGAGTACTGATGTGCAACTATCTGTCTTACTTTTCATACACTGAGTGGTTTCTAGTTTTGGGTTATTATGAATAAAGCTGCCATGCACATTCTTAGACAGGTCTTTTTGTTCTGTCCTTCTTATACAGGTCTTTTTTCCCCTACCCTCCTCCCTCTCCCCATCCTTCCCTTTCTGCTTTTGAGAGATTCCACCCCCATCTCTCTCTCCAGCTTTCGCATATGAAAGAAAACACACAATTCTTAGCTTGCTTTTTTTTTTTTTTTTAGGTACAGGGGATGGAACCCAGGGACATTCTACCTCTGAGCTACACCCCCCTAGTCCTATTTTTTATTCTTTATTTTGAAACAGGATCTCACTGAGTTGCAAAGGGCCTCACTAAGTAGCTGAGGCTGTCCGCAAACAGTGATCCCCCGGTCTTTGCCTCCCGAATGCAGGGGTTACAAGTGTGCATCACCACGTCTGGCCAAGTTTTGGCTTTCTGAGTCTGACTTATTTCACTTAACATGATGTTTTCCAGTTCCATCCATTGCCTTGCAAACAATGTCCCCATTTTTTTTCTGTGATAAATGCCCAGGATAATAATTACAAGGTCATATGGTAGTTACATGTTTTATTTGGGGAAAAACTGTCATATTTTCAGAGTGGCTGAACCATTTTGCATTTTCTTTTTTTTTTTTTTTTTTGTGGGTCTGGGGATGGAACTCAGGGGCACTTGATCTCCGAGCTATACCCCCTGCCCTATTTTTTATTCTTTATTTTGAAACCGGGTCTCACTGAGTTGCAGAGGGCCTAAGTAGCTGAGGCTGTCCGCGAACTGCGATCATCCGGTCTCAGCCTCCTGAATGCTGATATTACAAGCGTGCGCCACCACGCCCGGCTCCATTTTGCATTTTAATTAGCAGTGTGTTCATGACCTAGTCTGTACATCCTAAACAGCATTTGATATTTTCTGTATGTTTTATATTAGCCATTCTGGTAGGTGTCTTGTGATAACTTATTGTGCTTTAAAATCTTTTTTATAGCTTACAGTGTTTAAAATCTCTATGAATTATGAATCTTTAGAGAATTACGTTCGATAGGAAAACCTAATCTCTTTATGTTGAGCTGGGTGTGGTGGCGCATGCTTGTCATCCCAGTACTTGGGAGGCTGAGACAGGAGGCTCTCAAGTTCACAGCTAGCCTCCTCTGCAATTTGTGAGACCCTCTGCAACTTAATGAGACCCTGTTTCAAAAATAAAGAATAAAATAGGGCTGAGGGTGTTGCTCAGAGGTAGAATGTCCCTAGGTTCAATCCCCAGTAATGCAAAAAAGAAAAGAAATATTTGTTATCATTTGTCATTTGCATGTTCTCTTTAATAAAATGTTTGTGCCTTTTGCTACTTAAAAATTTTTGTTTTACTATTGAACTTAGTATTTGTAAAATACTCATGCTAAGAGCTGAGCACAATGGCACATGCCTTTAATCCCAATACTTAGGAGGCTGACACATGAGGACTGCAGGCTGGAGGCCAGGCTCAGCAATTTTTTGATAGCGCCTGAAACTTAGTGAGACTCGGCATGTAGAATGTCCCTGGATTCAATGCCTGGCATTAAAGCAAATAACAACAATAACAACAGACAAATGAGAGAGAAAAAAGTGCCTGGTTTGAAAAGACGTTCTCTCAAGGTGTGGTTCATCTCTCACCTCACCAGAGGCTCTTCCACAAAGCAAATGTTTTCATTTACAAGTTTATATTGGTGCACAATAAATTAGACAGACTACGGGGTTTCATCATGGCATGTTCTTACAGCCACGTAACATAATTTGATCAGTTTCAGTTCCCACTCCCTCTTCTTCCCTTCCCTCCTCCCTCCCCCATTCTTCCCCTTCTATTTCCAGAGTCCACCCCTCCCCCTTTTTTCTCCAGCTTCTGAATGTGAAAGAAAACACACCATTCTCTGCTTTCTGAGTCTGACTTATTTCACTTAACGTGATGTTCTCCAGTTCCATCCATTGCCTTGCAAACAACATGAATTCATTCTTCTTTATGGCTGAGTAAAACTTCATTGCGTGCACATACCACATTTTCTTTACCCATTCATCTGTTGACATACACCTGGGTTGGTTCCATAACTTGGCTCTTGTGAACTGCACTGCTATAAGCGTGTGTGTGTGTGTGTGTGTGTGTGTGTGTGTGTGTGTTCATAGGTCACTGACTTTTGTTCCTGTGGGTAAATACTAAGGAGTGGTACGACTGGATCATATGGTGGTTCCATCTGGCCCTTATTTTGGGGGGGGGGATTTTATTTTTATGACTGCTTCAATCTCAGTGCTTTGTTATTGGTTTGTTTAGGTTTTCTATATTCTCTTGGTTCAATTCTGGTTTGTCTTATGTGTCTAAATATAGTTCTTCTAGATTTTCTAATGTGTTGAAATGAAAGTTGAAAGTTTCCAAAATATTCCCTACTTGTTCTCAGGATTTCAGTGATGTCTTTTGTAATCTGCTTTTTTTTTTTCAATTATAGCCTTATTAATTTGAGTTTTCTCTTTCTTGCTTATGGGTAGGTTGGCTGCCAACTCTTAGTTCATTGTTCATTTTCTTTATTATTTTATTCTCAATGTCATTAGTTTTAGTTTTTAGTTTTATTATTTCTTTCCTTCTATTGGTTTTGAAAAGGTTCATTCTTACAGTTATAACACCTTGAGATGCATCATTAGGTTGTTTATTTGGGATCTTTTAGATTTGGGAAAGGTACTGGAAGTAGAACCAGGGTCATTCTATCTCCAAACTATACCCTCAGCCCTATTTTATTCTTTTTTTAAAAATTTTGAAACAAGATCTCACTAAGTTGTAGAGGGCCTCACTAAGTTGCCAAGAATGTCCACAAACCTTCCTTCCTCCTGTTTCAGCCTCCCAAGTACTGGGATTATAAATTGTGCCAACCAGCAGGATCATGCCACAGCCTCACTCCTGGGACCAAAATGAGTTTTGGTCCTGATTTTTACTGAACAAGTTGAAAACAACAAAAGAAAAGAAGGCCATTGGGTCCTGGAAATACAAAAAAATAAGGAATTAAAAAAAGTGAAGAAGAAAAAAATAGTGCAGAGATTTTTTTATTACTTTTTCTTCCCTCCTTTTCTCCCTCCCTCCCTTCCATACCCAGTGGCATTCTACCTCTGAGCTATACCTCAACCATTTTTATTATTTGATTTTGAAACAAGGCCTAAGTTGCTGTGGCTGGCCTCGAACCTGCAATCCTCCTGCCCTCAGCTTTCCAAGTACTGGGATTACACGTGTACACCACCACTTGGCTACTGCAGGGATTTTTGCTCTCCCAGGGAGACCATCTAGAGGATGATGGCCCTTTTAAGATGTTTCTCCTTCCTGGTTCTCCCAGAATCTAGAGGGACGTGCCTGGGAGTGAGATATATTCCGCAACCACATGTCTTGTTAGGTTGTACTGAAGTCTTTTTGTTCAAACTGCAGACCTGCACCATGGTGGAGTCTGCATTTCCTAACGTCTTTGTGATACCTTTCTCAGCTCTCCAGGGGGAGCTAGGCAGCTAGGGCCTCCTTTCTCCAACTCTCTTAGTATTCTGAGAAACTACTCTGCCTGTGTTTCTCATGGTCACCGGCTCTCTGAGTTGGACTCCAGTACTTGCTACTCTGTTTACCATCTCAACCTGCAGCTGCACAACTGTTGACTTAATTCAGTCTCAGGGAGCACCCAGTACACACTGGGTGCTACTTGTAATGCCACGTTTGCATCTCCTGCAAAAGTTTTATATTTCCATAAAACCCAGTGAATCCAAGTATCCTTTTCTGGCTTCTATTTTCCACATGAATGCGAAGAACTCATCAGCTACCTCAAGGATTTGCACGTTTTTCCTCTATGTTTTATTTACATTTACATTTGAGTTAATTCTTTATATAAGGAGTAGGGAATAGTTTGAGTGTCTTTTTTCTTTCGTTTAATTTTCCTTCCTTCCATCCTTCTTTCTCTTTGCCTATGAATGTATTGCTTTAGCGTGTCTTCTAAGAAATGCCATGAAAATTTAGTTATCTAGCCAGCTGGGCATAATAGAATGTTTCCTTGACCTTCTCTAAAGATCTACCATTGACTGGGTACCTGACATGTAACAGAAGATTATTTTTCACAGTTCTAGAGGCTGGGAAGCCCAAGATCAAGGTATCTGAATGCTTAGTGTCTGAAGAGGGGCCATTCCTCATAGAGGGCATCTGCTAGGTGTGTGCTCAGATGGTGGAAAGATGAAATAAAGCCTGACGTGGTGGCACACATTGTAATACAAGCATTTGGGAGGCTAAGACAGGAGGATTGTGTTTGTGGACAGCCTCAGCTACTACTTAGTGAGGCCCTTTGCAACTCAGTGAGACCCTGTTTCGAAATAAAGAATAAAAAATAGGACTGGGGGTGTAGCTCAGAGGTAGAATGCCCCTGGGTTCCATCCACAGTAACACACACACACACACACACACACACACACACGACCAAATAAGCTCCCTGGACCTCTTTTATAAGGGTAATACTCCTAGTCATTTAGATGACTAAGTTCTCTCCCCAAAGTCCTGCCTCTTAATGATATTACATTGAGGATTAGGCTTCAGCCTATGAATTCAGAGGAAGGAGGCAAACATTCTGCCCACAGCAATGTCATGGCTAAGAGCTAACAACTTTAACTCACCTGGCATTTGTTCTGCCAAGAATGCAGTGAAAAATGAGTGACAAATAGGCTTCTCGTGGGTGAAAGGGAATGCCGGTGAGTCCTCTTGCCTGCGTTCTATATTTCCCCATACCATCTCACCCACACGCTCTCCTTCCTCTCAATTCCTCTGGCCACTTAGCTTGTGACCTCTAGTCGATGCTTAGAGTCATCATTCTCCCTGATGAATTATTCTAATCATTCGTCTTGAGCACACGCTCTTCTGTACTCCTAAGGAAGTTTAGTGTCATGGGCTGAGACTTCCTCTAGTCTTCTCCAACTATCTCCTTCTCTGTACCCTCTACTCCAAATAGAAAGCTTCTTTCCCCTCCTTGGTCTTCATGACACTTCAAGTCGAAGGACTCTCGGTTACTCTATGAGGCAGAGACCTGTTCCTCATCCCTGCTCACTGACTCCTGAATCTTTCCTTGTAGAAAGCATTCCATCCCCAAGTGCTAAGCCAGAGATTTAGTGGAAGAAAGGAAGGAGACTTCAGAGAGCTCTAGGGGCTGATGAATGAGCGACTCAGAGACTTGGCTGAGGATGGCTTCTGCAAAGAAGGGAAGGATAGATAGATCCCGCTGAGCCATTCCCTTGAAATGGGTTCCTCTGACATGAGGACTGGTGGGTTTCCTTCTTCCTATCCTTTGACTCACTGCCCCAGCTTCTTCTTGGGTTTTTTTTCAACTCTTTGTATCTTTGTCTACAGGGAACTAGAGAACAGATCTGAGCTCAATTCTTGGCAATCTAGGACATATTTACAGGTTCTAGATGGCATTTTATTGGGCTTTGTGGCTCTATACTAAGTATGCCTGGTGTGTGTGTGTGTGTGTGTGTGTGTGTGTGTGTGTGTGTGTGTGTTGTATAGTATTGAGGATTGAACCCAAGGGCATTCTATTTCTAAGCTATACCCCCAGCTCTATTTTATTTTTTATTTTAAAATATGGCTTCACCAAGTTGTTGAGGGTCTCTCTAAGTTGCTAAAGCTGTCCCTAAAACTGCCATCCTTATGTCTCAGCCTCCTAAGTACTGGGATTGTAGGCATGTGCCACCAGGTCTGGCCATCTAAGGCTTTGGAGCCAGATATCTGTGGTCTATCTTGGTTTGGGGTGACTCATGAAAAGAAGTGAATAACTGGAAAGACAGGTCTTACTGGAGGAAAACCACAAATTATACAAACTTGGCATCTGTATATACATGGAGGATGAAGAAAATGATAAAAAAAAGTGCCTCCAAGAAATGCAAATCTGGAAGAAATGTCAGTCTGGATTATGGGGATGTGAACAGGAAAGAAGTAGAATTAGGTTGGGGTTGGGGGATGAGTCAGGTTTAAGGGAATGTGATGAACAGTTTGACTTGCACACTTGTGTTCATGAGAGATATATCAAGGTTGGAAATAATAATCGTGGAATGATCCAGATGGAGGTAAGAGGGATGCTGCAACAATGACTACAGTTGCCAAGTAGAGAACGAGGAGGTGAAAAAGACTAAAGATGAGACTCTGAGGGAACTTTGACATTTGTAGAATACGAGGAGAAAGAAATGGCCGTACTTCAGTCAGCATTCTCACTACTATTCTCCAAAACACCTGACCATCACAACTTAGAGGAAGAAAGATTTATGTGCTCACTCTTCTGGATATTTCAGGGGTTCCATCCATGTTAGTCCCGGTTGCATCAGTGGAGCTCAGGGCATGGTGGCAGAAAGTAGAGAAAGGGAGAGAGCAAGGGCTCTACTATTACAGAGAGAGAGAGAGAGAGAGAGAGAGAGAGAGAGAGAGAGAGAGAGGAACACAGGATTTGAAGACCCCAGAGCCCTACCTCCAGCCATACCCCACCTAACTAGGTTACCTCCCAGTAATGGATTTATCCAGTGAGAGATTACAACCCTCCTGACTTAATCATATCAACTCTAAACATTAATATGTGAATTCTTTAAGGGACATTCTATATCCAAATCACAACAGGCCAAGAGGTAAAGGGAAAGGCAAAATATTAGAAAAAGGTAAAAAGAGAAATACTGTACAGGACAGAGAACAAGGTTCTCTAGTAAGGAAAGGGTCAGATTACTAGACTATTGGAGATTAAGGGAAGGGTCAGATAAAGGAAAGGGTTATATTCTTTAGTAGTCCCCTGAAGACTCTCAGGGAATTCATTGGTATTAGTACTTCTAAAACTTAAAAACAAAAAATTAGGCAATGCCAAATGCTAGTGAGAAAGGGAAATAGGATTGCTCGTTCACTGGTGGGGAATGCAGAATGGTACAGTTACTTTGGAAGGCAGTTTGGCAGATTATCACAAAGCTAAACATTATTTTATGATACAACCCATCAATTGCACTTCCTAGTATTTAGCAAACTGAGTCAATTACATATGTTCAAACAAAAACTGAGCACAAATTTTTGAAGCAGCTTTATTCATAATCAGTAAAGACTGAAATTAACTAAGACCTTACAAAAGGTGAGTGAATAGCCAGGCATGGTGGTGCACGCTTGTAATCCCAGCATTCGGGAGGCTGAGACCAGAGGATCATACTTCATGGACAGCCTCAGTTACTTAGTGAGGTCCTCTGCAACTTAGTGAGACCCTGTTTGAAAATAAAGAATAAAAAATAGGACAGGGGGTGTAGCTTGGAGGTCAAATGCCCTGATTCCATCCCCAGATCCTCAAAAAAAAAAAAAAAAAAAGGCGGGTGAATTAACAAATTATGGTAAATCTATATAGTGGAATATTAACCAGTAATAAAAAGAAATGAGCCATAAAGCCACACACACACACACACACACACACACGCATGTGCGCGCGCACACACACACACACACACACACACACACACACACACACAATGAATTGCATATTTCTGAGTGAAAGAAGCCAATCTAAAAGGGCTATACACTGTATGATTCTAGTTAGATGACATTCTGTGAAAGTAAATCAGTAGATCTAGAAGGGCAAAGAGGACTTTATTGGAAAATGCAATAGAGGCCACATGTGTTACACTTTGCCAGAGTTTATCAGCATTTTGCCCATGTCTTAAAACTTTGTGTGAGGCCAAATTTGAAGATGATGGACTGATTAAACCGGAGGAGAAAAGTCTCAAAACAGCAAAGCATTCAAACTGCCTTATAGATATTCACGTCCACACTCAGCAAATTGTACCCCGAATTTTGGAAGGGCAAGGAAAGCAGAAAGACTTTACAGATTTGCAGTTTGACTAGAAAGGCATGCTTAAAACTGGAGTCAAGAGAGATGCTGCTGCAAAAGAAAGTAAGACGGCTGTAGGAAGGTTGAATTATTTGATTAGGAACAAAGAGGAATGTGGCCTTGCTGGAGGCAGGCCCAGCACCATCCATCATGGGGACAGGCTCTGCTGTGCTCAAGATGGAAGTGGGTCCAGCAGCAATGATGAAAGGGGCGTGACTACCCTTTCTGTTGGCGGTCCATCTTGGTGCTCACATCATGCTGGCTTTGCTGGAAAAAGGGGACCATGGAGGCTTCTCCTCGGATTTCAAAGGAAGGTCTAGGAAGTCAAGGAATGTGTGGCATCTCTGCAGGCAGACCCAAGTGGGGTAATTTGTGAAATTGTGAGGATAAAGCCCAAACTGTAAGAAAACCCCCAAATATCTAGAAATGCCAGGAACTTGGAATGACCATGAGGAAAGGCTGCTAGCTGCAAGCTTTGGAGCCAGGCGGGAAGAGCCAGTAGGCTGCCCATGACATCAGGGGCGGGGCTACCAAGGCCAGTAGGCTGCCTGTGGCATCAGTCAGGCCATGGGGGCGGGGCTACCAAGGCCAGTAGGCTGCCTGTGGCATCAGTCAGGCCATGGGGGCAGGGCTACCAAGGCCAGTAGGCTGCCTGTGGCATCAGTCAGGCCACGGGGGCGGGGCTACCAAGGCCTTTTGGAGATCTCATCTCACCACCATGTGCCCTGGATGCCAGGAATGGAGCCTGAGGACCAAATGCTTGCCCAGAGGGATGTTGATATTGTTTCGCCCCATTCTTTTTCTCTCTGTTCATATACCTCCTCCCCTTGGGAATACAAATGTTTACACTTTGCTATTGTACATTGGAGTTATATAATTTCCTTTTGATTTTTATTTTCTTTTTTACACGGGCTCACAAGAGTTCACCCTGAGTCTCAGAGCAGACTCTGGGATTTTTTAATGATGCTGGAACTGTTAAGACTGTGGGAACTCTTGGAGATAGACTAAATGCATTTTGCATTTTGAACGGAGTGTGAGCTTTTCAAGGGCCAGGGGCTGAATGTTGTAGTTAGATATAGAATGTTCCCTAATGAGCTCATTTATTAATATTCAGGGCTGATATAGTTAGATTATGAGAGTTGTCATCTTGGCGGTGGGTAAGTCTGTCATAATGGATTTATCTGGGTGGTGGCCAGGGCTGGTCGGATGTGGCTGGAGAAGGTGTGGCCTTGAGGGGTATTATGGCTCCTCCTTCCCCTGGCTTGCTTTCTTGCTTCTGGTCTCCATGATGTAAGGAGCGAAGCCTGGTGCTTTTCCTCTCTCTACTTTATGCTGCTGTGTCCCGATACCCACGGTGCCTGGCCTCACATGGATTGAACTCGAAATCTCCAAACCATGAGCAAATAAATCTTCTTTCCTCAGGTCTTTATATTACAGCCGTGTACAAGCTAAGAGAGTGAAACTCCTCTGTATAATATTGTCACAGAGCATGTGCAACAGTATGCACTTGCTGATAACCACAGAACTGGGTGGCACAAAGAGTGGATGATTAATGTAGACACATTAGGAGGTCAAGGGATCAAAGGGGAGAGTTAACATAGGCTGTGATAAGACCATCCAGATGTCTTATATGCATAGCTATGTTATGAATGTATGAAGCAATGGCACCAAAGGGGTTGAAAAGAAAGGCCCTGAGCTAAGGAATAAAAAGAAGAAATTGCACGTGCACCCTATATTCTACTTGATAAAATGTTATTTCCCATTCAGGTACAGTTTAATCATTTGTTACTGCTATCTAAACAATTAAGTAACTGGCAGGGTGGGGGAGATTAGGATTAGATGGAATCTCGGCATAGTTTTGCTTCTCTTGCTAAAAATGTTGAACATTTTTTCATGTATTTATTGGCCAGTTGTATAGTTGTATTTCTTCTTTTGTGAAGTGTCTATTTCGTTCAATTGCCTATTTTTATTTTTATTTTTTGCAGATCTAGGGATGGAACCCAGAGGCATTTGACCTCCGAGCTACACCCCCTGCCCAATTTTTTATTCTTTATTTTGAAACAGGGTCTCACTAAGTTTTAAAGGGTCTCACTAATTAGCTGAGGCTGTTCACAAACCTGAATACTACTGTCTCAGCGTCCTGAATGCTGGGATTATAAGCGTGTGCCACCATGCCTGGCTCAAGTGTTAAATCTTTTATGTGACCAGTACTCTTTCAACTGTAAAGGCCATTAAATCAAGAAGTCTAGGAATCTCCCTTACAAGATCATGAGAGACATGACAACTAGATATAAAATGTACACTGGATCCTTGGAACAGAAAAAGAGACACTAGGCAAAATCATGATCTTTAGATATCCTTGTCCTAATGGCCATAAAAAGGGGAATGTTATGGTTAGTCTGAATTGTCAACTTGACAGCATTATGAAATACTGAAAATGCTGTGACTTTGAGTATGCTAGTGAGATGACTGGCTTATGCAATGGCAGATTGAAGGGGAAGTCCTGCCCTGAATGTAGGCAGCACCATTCTGATGGGCACAGGATCTGGATAAAAAGGAGAAAGTGGAGCATGGTGGTGCATGCCTGTGATCCTAGTACTTGGGAGGCTGAGACAGGAAGATCTCAGGTTTGAGGAGAGCCGCAGCAAGTAGTGAGACTCTCATTAACCTAGAAATACCCTGTTTCAAAATAAAATCGGACTGAGGGTGGAGCTTGGAAGTAGAATGCACTGGGCTAAAAAACAAAAAGTGGGGGGAGGGAGCTGGGTAAAGGCATGCACAGTTCTTCCTGAGAAAAACACATCTGCTCTTATCTGGGATACTGGCCTTCAGCTCTTTGAACTGGACTTTCACCATCTCTTCTCCAGTTTGCTGGCCCTTCCATCTGGAACTGGGACTGCATTATTGATAGCTCCTGTACTGAGACTCCAGTTCTCTGCATGCAGACAGCCACTTGGGACCACACTGCTTTGGATAAAATGTAAGCTGATTTCATAAATCCCTGTTTACCATATAAACATCCGGTAAGTTTTGTTACTCTAATGAACTCTAATACAGGGAGGAATAGCTACTGCTCTCTGACTTTTAGGACACATATATAGTATGACAGTTTTAGATATATAAGGATTCTGGGAATTCTAAAAGATGTTGTTTGTAATAATTTTAACCCACTATTTATATATTTTTGTTTTTAAAGACTCGTTTTATTAAAAAATACATAAGATATTATCAATAAAAATTAAAAATATATTTGTTTTTATTTTAAAATTTTTTACTGGTGCATTATAGTTGTACATCTTATTTTTGTGCTTAATATAATTTATGTTATTAATGTAAATTATGTTATTATTACTATAATTTTATGAAAATAAAGTAAGTTTACAATTTCAGGGTTTTGATAAATATTTTTGCTAAACAATAAGTCCTCACTGGGTGTTATGGTGTATTCTTATAATCCCAGTACTTGGGAGGTTAAGAAAAAAGGATCACAGGTTTGAGGCTAGCTTTAGCCACTTAGCAAGGCCCTCAATAACTTACCAAAACCCTGTTTCTAAATTTAAAAAATAAAATACCTTGAAGTGTAGTTCAGAAAAAAATGCATGAGCCCCATTTTAAAAAATTATATTCCTGCCGGGCGTGGTGGCGCATGCTTGTAATCCCCGCAGTTGGGAGGGAGGCGGAGACAGGAGGATAGCACAGGTTCGAAGCCAGCCTTGCTGGCTTAAGAGACCCTGTTTCCAAATAAATTATTTTAAAAAATAGGTCTGGGAGTGTAGCCTGGAGGTAGAAGAGTTCCATCCCCAGTACCACACACACACACACACAAATTTATATTATTCCTAACTACTCATATTTGTTCTAGGATGGCAGTTTGTTTAGGTGATTTTTCAATGTCACAGTATCATGTGCCTCACTCAGTGAATATAACCTAATCTACTCAAAGTTAATATTTTTTCTTTTTGTGGCACTGGGGATTGAATCGAAAGCCATTCTACCTCTAAGATAAAGGTAACCCTCCTCCAAGCCTTTTTTTTTTTTTATTGCTTTGAAACAGGTCACTAGGTTACTGAAAGTCTTTGTGGTTTGCTGAGTCTGTTTCTGAACCTGTGTGTCTACTGTCTCAGTTACCCAAAAACAACCTGGTTACCATGGTCATTTTTTAAAAAATTTTTATTGGTGCATTGTAGTCATACATCTTAATGGGATAAAAGATGGTAGAGACATACATGCACACATCACCCAATTAGACCTTACCCAGTTCCCACCCCATTCCCTCCCCTTCCCTCCTTCCCATGCTTGGCTTAGTGATTGACTTTGATATGTTTAAGTACATCATGTGCTTTAGGGAGTTTCCCTCTTCCCTCCTCCCGCCCCTTTTACATCTTAATGGAGTACATCTTAATGGAGTTCAAGATGGTAGAGGATACACGCACACATCACCCAATTAGTCCTTACCCAATTCCCACTCCACTCCCCCTCCCTCCTCATGTTTGGTTTAGTGATCGATATATTTGGGAATATACATCGTGTACATTAGGGAATTTCCCTCTTCTCCCCTCCCATCCCCCTCAGGTTGCCTTATTTGCTTATCTATGTGTAACAGTCCCTCCATTGGGTGCCAAAACTGTAACAGTGTGAGATGTCAATGTGGGTTCTTGTTCTTAGCTAGTTTAGAAATAATAGACAGAACTATACTGCTGCATGCTTAAGCAAATTTCATTATTACAAAGGTAGAAAGAAGGGACCGAATAAAAAAGTAGACCATAAGAGGGACATTGTGGAGTACCCTGAAAATAAGACACTGAAGTTTTTGAACATAGAACAGTTTTTATAAGGACTTATTATAAAATATTCATCCTGCTTGAATTTTCTTCCCCTGACCTAATGCAGGTGTAGGCCTGCCCATTATCTCCAGTGAAAGCCTTTATTATGATTATAAGGATTCACTATCTCCCATCCTGCTAGGCCAAGTCTTTTAACTGCTCCTGACCTGATGTAGGTGTGGACCCACCCATTATCTCTGGTGCAAGCCTTTGTTACAACCAATATGTGTTACTTGGTTAACAAAGTCAGGGGTCACATGGTATATGCCCTCTTTGACAAAGGCCTGTACCATCCTCCTGCACCCTTGGGGAGTTTTAGCCTTTCTTATCTCTATCTGCTAGAAGTTATTTATTATGGAAACTCTCTTGTGTACTGGGAATCACTTTTGGTGAGGGGAACTCTGTAACAACAGCCTCCCCTCCTTACCTGAGTGCCTGTGCGGCACCCAGGCCCCGACTACTTTGCACTTTTTGAAATTAGTACTAAAGCATTTTTCCAATACCAGCACATTCCTCATGACAATGGTTTCTCCTTCTTTGTCTAAGGTTCCTCCTATGACCTTTTTTCTCCCTAGCTTCAGCATATTAGAAAGAGAATCCAATTTCTTACTTTTTGTGATTGACCAATCTCACTTAGCATAATGTTCTCCAGTTCCATCCATTTCCCTGTAAATTACATAATTTTGTTCTTCTTTACGGCTAATAAAATTCAATTATATACATATCCCATAGTTTTGTAAACAAGCATTTAGCTTCTTGGTTAACACTAACTACAGGTCCACATTTTGCTGATTAACTCATACATTTTTCTGAGCATTTATGTTCCATGTGTCAGTTACTAGAGATAGTTAGAAGAGCAACTGATTTTAAGGGAGAAAAGGAGGATAAAAAATACTCACATGGCTTGACTTAAAAATAGGAGTCACAGCTCCCATGATAGAAGAATGGCCTTAGAAGAATGCCTGGTATATAAGATGTGGCCTGTAACATCACTTCTTAGTATTATTTATAAAATGGTCTACTTGGAAGGTTACATAATCATCTTTGCTGCTTAGTGGAAAACAGGTGATTCCCTTAAAGCTAGTTAACAGATACTTTTCCTCATTACTATTGACTCAACATTTCTACATCCTGATGATTTACAAATACTTCATTATACCAGGACTCATACTTTTGCTTAATATCAGAAAGGATGGAGTTCAGAGTGGAGCCAAACTCCATGACAGAAATCTCATTTGTTAATTCACAAGGGACACCAGCAGTGTGCATGGCCACCAAGGAGCCTTTGGAATCAAACACTGGAGACCTGGAAGCCCCATGGAAAAAACTGGTGTCATAGGTGATTACATGAGGGTTGAGAAACATTTCCTGGAAGCTGCTCTGAGTATACAAGTGGATATTCTGCTCAGAAATACTATGACCCGCTGCTTCTCTTGCCTGAATGTGTTCCTGATATTTCTTTTCTCGTTCACCCTGCGGGATCACAGCACAAGCATCAAAGGACTTCTTTTCTCCATCTGGATGGCCAATGATATATACCAACCCACTGAGCGGTATAGGACCAATTCCATTATACAGGCCTGGAGGTACTTCTCGTCCATTATCCTTCAGTTTCAGGACAGCATAGTCAAGAGTTGCATTAGATACCTCGAACCAAGGCTCGATGAGAAAGCAGTTCTCTTCTGTTACGAGGGACTCTACATAATCAAATGTCACCTTCATACTTTGACTAATTATCTCTGCCCAGTTACTTGGCTTTATTCCTTCTCCCACGATGTGTTTTATTACATGCTGACATGTTAAAATGAATGAATCTTTCAAAACAAAGCAGGTGGCAGAACCCCTGCTTCCATTATTGTCCCAGGATATGTAGCCAACCGAGTCACTGAGATGGGAGAGAAGCTTGAGTGCTGTCACTGGAATCGAGTTTATAGTCTGCTTCCCAAAGTTTGTTCTATGCAAACTAAACAACACAGCTTTATTCTCCATTAGATTATTTTCTTCCTTGAGGTTTTCTATTTTTTCACTTTCTCTTTTCAACCCGGGGTGCTCCTCTACCATGCATTCATTCAACAAATAAGAGTTTCTTTCCTGTAACTCAGAATTCTGGGCAGCTGCTCCCCCAGGGCTTGTCCATCTCTCATCTTCAACCTCAAAGAGCTTATGGCCTAAGCCATCCACTGGCCTGGTGCTTTCTAGGACAGAGTCCAGATTATTAGTGAGTCTTCCTCCAGTCACATTCATCACGACAAAGGTGTCCACAGGCACAGGTGCACACGTCAGCAGTGCCACTCCCTGGAATGAGAACAAAAAGACAGGATTATGGTAAAGATTATGCCTACATAACTGTGTGTTCATGCCCAGCAAAATAATCAGCATGGAGCCAGGCGTGGTGACACACACTTGTAATCCCAGCATTTGGGAGGCTGAGACAGGAGGATTGTGGTTCGAAGACAGCCTCAGCTACTACTTGAGTGAAACCCTTTGCAACTTAAGTGAGACCCTGTTTCAAAATAAAGAATAAAAAATAGGGCTGGTGAATCCCATCTCTAGTACCGCAAACAAAACAAAACAACAAAAAAAATCCCCACCATGCAATAGTCTAAATTTGTTTTCCTTTTTGTAATAACACTAACATTCAGGGTCAAAAACCATAGAAAAAAAATCCTATAAACTCAGTCTGGCCATATCAGAGTTTTGTTTGTTTTGTTTCTATTTAGTATTGGGAACAGAAGAACCCAGGGGCATTCCACCTCTGGGCTACACCTCCAACCATTTTTATTTTTTCCTTTGAAACAGGGCCTAAGTAGCTGAGGGTCTCACTGAATTGCTGAGGCTATTCTTTAACCTGCAATCCTGGCTGGGCTATTCATATAATTTCTCAAAAAGCATCCTTCAGTGGAATGCTGTCACAGCATCGTGGACATGTGCCCAGGGGAGCACTGTCATGGACTCCGAATGACTCCAAGGATTCCTGGCAGATGCAGGCTCTGCTGAAAGGGAAGAGGCGTCCTGTGCAGGCTCACTGGCACACTCTGCCATGGACTGGAGCCAACAGAACAGTGTCCTCTTGGGTTTTCTAGATACTCGGACCCTCTAGTTCTCTAGAACCAGGACAGGAGGGAACAAGTTGGAGGCGTCTAAGTTGCATGCTCAAGAGCCTGGCAGCTCTTAGCCTTCTTGATAAATCCACGGAGCCCTTTAGACTCAGGAAAGATCACAGTGGTTTGCCATGGGAGTAGAGCCAGATAGTAGAGAGAGCCCCACCTTCATGCCAGTGCACTTTAGGTTCAAGTCTCCACTCTGCCGTAAGCAACATCTCCCTCCTCTCCCCTTTCTCTTTATAAACAAACTGGAGATAAATCCTCCTTACCTGCCAAATAAGGTGATGGTAAGAATAAATATACAAAATAAATTGTTTATAAACTGTAAAGCACCATATAAAAATAGGTGTTTATGATTCAGTAGATTAGGCATACTTGATTTTTCTTTTTTCTTTCTTTCTTTCTCTCTTTTTTTTTTTTTTTTTTTTTTTTTTTTTTTTTTTTGCAGTACCAGGGATGGAACCTAGGGGCATTGTAACTCTGAGCTACATGCCAAACCTATTTTTTAGTCTCTTTTTATTTTTGAAACAGGATTTCATTGAGTTGCCAACAGCTTCACTAAGTAGCTGATGCTGTCTGCTAGCCGTCATCCTCCGGTCTTTACCTCCCAAGTACTGAGATTACAAGCATGCACCACTATGCCTGACCAGACTTGATCTTTTCATACTGTGACATAGTAATAATTTTCTTTTGTTTTTTCAGTTTACTCTCATGCACTACTTTATACTTTTTGTTATTCAGCAGCTGGGCCTGGTGGTGTAGAACTGTAGTCCCAGTACTTGGGAGGCTGACAGAGGAGGATTACAGGTTTGAGGCAGGACTTGGAAATTTAGCAAGACTCTGTTTCAAATTAAAGAATAAAACAGTGTTGAGAGTGTAACCTAGACATAGAATGCCACTGGGTTTAATTCCCAGTACCACATAAACACATATAATTTGTTGTTTGGAAAGTATTAAAAAATCTTTTTATGACAGACTACTTTGATATGACTGGAATACATATTACAACTCATTACCTCATGGCCATCTACCAAATTTCAAGAAAAATGAAGAAATGAAAATGATCTTAACTCATGTAATATTCCCAATATACTATGAGGTAATTATGCAGTCCCGGGCCAACGATGGCTAAGTCTACTATTGTGATATTCTATACATATTTCAGAATATAAATTATCCACAAATACTTACAGACATACCTCAATTTTCATGTTGATGTTCACAACATCATGTGAGAGAATCTTCTGTGACTTGTGCTTCTCACAGCTCCTGATGGCTTGGAGATTAAGCCGATTATTCACCTGAAACACTAATTTTTAAAAAGCCCCAGTTATAGCAGTGCCTGCATGGATATCATTAATCATACAGAAGAAAAGATTAATGGGTCCCACCTTTCCACTCCAGCCTTAGCCTCACTCTTTCCAGAAATGTTAACTTAGCAATAGACAACTTATCTACCCAGTAAAACCAACCCAGTAATAGCTGTCCTGCCATAAAAAAGCACTACACATCAGGTACTACACTAAATACTTTACAAACATTATCTCTGATTGTTAATCCCCACAACTACTCTGGAAAGCAGGTTATACCTGGATTTTACTTTGGGGAAAACTAAAGCTTAGTTAAGGGAGGTGATCTATCTGCCTAAGCCCAGAGCCAGGAGCAGAGACAGAATGCAATGCAGATGTAAATACTCTACAGAGAGATGTGCAGTTAGAAAATCCAAAAGTGTGTTCCAGCTACATTCATATTAAAATCTGGTCTCCATTGACGATGGAGATGGTGAGGGATATCAGATTACAGAGAACTGGTTAATACCTTGAAGAGAAAAGAAAGTTGACATGGTATTTGAAAAGGGTATCTGGATAGTTTACCATGGATGATAGATAGGAACCTTAGACACTGATTTAGTTTTTGGTTTACAGAAGTATTTTTCCACCAGGCTTGGTAATGCATGCCTGTAATCTCAATTCTTGAGACAGGAAGATCTCAGGTTTGAGGACAGACCCAGGAACTTAGCCAGACTCTGTTTCAAAATTAAAAATTAAAGCCCGGTATGGTGGTGCATGCTTGTAATCCTAGCATTCAGGAGGCAGAGACCAGAGGATAGCAAGGCCCTTTACAACTCAGTGGGACCCTGTTTCAAAAAATAAAAGACTAAAAAATAGGGCTGGGAGTGTAGCTCGGAGTTAGAATACCCCTAGGTTTTATCCCCAGTACCATAAAAATAAATAAATAAATAAATAAATAAGGCTGGGTGTGTAGCTTGGAAGTAGAATGCCTCTAGGTTCAATTCCCAGTAATACATTCACTGGAACACACATGGAGAGGGAGGAAGGGAAAGAGGGAAGAGGGAGAGAAGGAGGAAAAACTAGAGAGAGAAAGAAGAGAGAGAAAGAGAGAGAAGGGAAGGGAAGAAGAGAAGAGAAGAGAAAAGAAGAGGAGAAGAGAAGCTTAGCGTAGTGGTGCATGCTTGTGATCCCAGCATTTGGGAGGCTGAAACAGGAGGATCGCGGAAACAGGAGGATCGCGGTTCCTGCACAGCCTCCGCTACTTAGTGAGGCCCTTTGAAATTTAGTGAGGCCCTGTTTCAAAATAAAGAATAAAGCGGGGCGTGGTGGTGCACATTTGTAATCCCCGCGCTTGGGAGGTGGAGACAGGAGGATCTCGCAGGTTTGAAGCCAGCCTCTCTGGCTTAAGAGACCCTGTTTCCAAATTTAAAAAATATAAAAATAGGTCTGGGAGCATAGTCCGGAGGTAGAAGGGTTCCATCCCCAGTACCACCAAAAATATAAAAAATAAAAAAATAAAGAATAAAAAATAGGGCTGGGGTGTAGCTCGGAGGTAGAAAGTCCCTGGGTTCCATCCCCAGCACCGAAAAAAAAAAAAAAAAAAAAAAAAGAAAAGAAAAGAGAAGAGAAGAAAAGGAAAGGAAGGGGAAAGGAAGAGAGGAGAGGACACAAGGAGAATTTTCACCTCTATGTTTCCTCTGATTTCTCCCCCAGAAGAAAAGGAACAATTTAGGTAAAAAGGTGGAATCTTTAATATTGACGAGAGAATAAATACCAGTAAAGGAAGCGTCCGGGTCTGTCTACCACCTCAACATCTAAGAATCCAGAAGAATGCCTGGCACAAGCAGGCCCTCACAAAGACACATCTATAAAGATTTGTGCAATGAACAAATGGAGAAGGTGATGATATACTTCACAAACTACTTCACAGAATCCTTACACTATGAGATGGGTGTTGTCAGTCCATCCTACCAATAAAGAACTCGTACACCTTACTCAAGATCACAAAATTCTGGAGTACACTTTTGAGACTTTTATGTTGTTGAAACGTGTGTGTGTGTTTGTGTGTGTGTGTGTTTGTGTGTGTGTGTGTGTGTGTGTGTGTGTGTGTGTAAGGGGGAGATTTACTGGAGATTGAACCCAGGGACATTCTATCTCTAAGCTACACTCCCAATCGTATTTTATTTCTTTTAATTTGAAACAGAGTTCTGTTGACTTTCTGATGAGGTCCTCTCTAAATTGCTGAGGCTGATTTCTTACCTGTGTTTCTCCTATTTAATTAAGACATTAAGGCTTTTTAACACTAAAACACAAAACAAAACAAAAACCATTGCTTTTGAAGAGGGCAGAGAAGTTGTCAGTTGAATGTTCACCTCCAGGGTTGCTTCTTCACATTACTGTGTAATTTATGCACTATTCCCTTAAGCTCTGGCCTGGGCATCTAAAGACTATGTTTCTTCTCTTTACCACTACTCTACTAAGGTGCACTTTACTCTCTTAAAGACCTCACTATGTCTTTCTCGGTTACTGATACTGAGTTACTAAATAAATCCAGTTAAATTCTTTGCATTTTAATTTCCTGTTTGTAAAGAGGCAATAGCTGCACATGTTGGCACACACTTGTAATCCCTGTACTCGGAAGGCTGAGACAGGAGGACCACAGGTTTTTGGGCATCCTCAGGCACTTAGGCCCTCCGCAACTTACTGAGATCCTGTTTCAAAATAAAGAATAAAACACAGCTGGGGGTGAAGCTTAGAGGTAGAATGCCCCTGAGTTCGATACACAGCAAACAAACAAACAAACAAATAAATAAACAAAAGAGGCAATAGCTGTAAATGATATTAAGACCATGAAAATGTACTCTGTGGATGTTAGTGTTTAGAGGACCATCTGGGCTCAATTGCTAGGTCACCACTTCACAGCTGCACACTGGAGAACATTCATTCCTTCCTGCCTCATTTTCCACACCCTGCCTAGAGGGCACTGTTAGAATCAACCTGTGGTGTCCTAAAGGTTAAAAATATATACTGCATGTAAAGCCTTTAAGGCCGGGCGTGGTGGTGCATGCTTGTAATCCCCAGCTTGGGAGACTGAAACAGGAGGATCACACAGGTTCTTTCGAAGCCAGTCTCAGCTACTGAGTGAGGCTCTCAACAACTTAGTGAGACCCTGTTTCCAAATAAAATATAAAATAGGTCTGGTAGTAGAAAGGGGGTAGAAAGCCCCTGGGTTCCACCCCCAGTACCACAAAACAATAAATAAGTAAAGCCTTTAGAACAGTGGCTGTCACGTAATAGGTTGCCAATATATATCACACCTAGTACTATTATTATATAGTATATTATTATTGTCGTTGTTGTTTGGTACTAGGTAGCCCCAGAGGCATTGTACCTTTGAGCTAAACCCTCAGTCATTTTTAAATTTTGATTGTTTGTTTTGTTCTGAAATAGGATCTCCATATGATGCTGAGGTTGGTCTTGAACCTGTGATCCTCCTGTCTCAGCATCCCAAGTACCGGGTGTACAGGTGTGCAACATGGTACCCAGCTACCGCTAGTACTATTATTAATATCAATACACTTAGCCAAAAAGACAGTTATTAGATAGCAGAGAACCGCACAAATCACAACTAGATGAATAACTGAGGAGCTGGTCCGGGCTGTCAGATCTTTGAGGGCAGGATCTTGTTGCTCAGCAAGTATGAAAATTAGGAGTGGATGCCACTGCCCAGGATGACTGACAGAGACAGAGGAGCTGCTTCAGGAGCGATTAGCACACAAACACGCTGAAAACAAAATTAAGGCAGCCGAAAGAAATGAAAGAAACGCGAATTTTGCCTTCTACTGGTTGCACTTGAGTGGAAAGCACCACGAGTTTGAGAAAGCACTTGGTATCTCCCCCCAATCGTTTCCTGTATCCAGACTGAGCCCTGCTGTATCAAAAGGCAAAGTGTGCAGCTATCCTGTGCTAACCCGTTTTATACTTGGAGAAGTGCAGGTTCTAAGGACCCAAGACCTGCTTTACTTTCTAAGGTAAAGGGATAAAGCAATTCAGCCGGCCCGGGTCCCATCTCCACCTGACAGCTCCCCGGGAATTTCTCACTCTCCCCTGGTCTCCTCCCTTCCTTCCTCCTTCCTCCTTCCTCCTCCCTCCATCACTGTCACCTCTCTCTTTAATCCCCTCCTTCCCTGTCACTTCCCTCTTCTGGAATCTTCCTGCCCCCACCCCACACACAGACACTCCCTGCACCTCCTCTGGCCCCTTTCTCGCTCGCCGCCCCACTCCCCACGTCCTCCTCCCAGAAGCAGGGGCCACAGCTGATGCAGGTCTCCGCAGAGCCCACCTCCCCAATCCCTCCAGCGCAGAGGGCTTAGGGGCAGCCACCGAGATGGCGGGGCACCGGCGGCACCACCGACTCCTCCGCAGCCTCCGCCCCGCCGCCCCCGACTCCGCGGGCGCCCCACGCGCACACGCGCCCCCGCTCTCAGATCCCGCGCCCCCGAGGCCCGCGCCCATTGCTCAAAGCTTCCCGCGTCCCTCGGACGCGCTGCCAGGCTGGCCAATGAGAGCGCGGCCGCTCAGCTCCGATTGGGCAGAAAGGACGGAGGCGGGACTAAGTGTTTCCTGGGACTGCCCGCCTTCCAGCCCTGCAGATTTGGCGGGCTCTTTGATTAGCTCCATCTAAACCTTCCACCTTTTACCTCTTTCCAGCTCCATCTCTGAGTTCTTTGCTTCTTTGGACAAGCTGTGAGGAAGGGAGACCGCACAGATCCGACCTCGGGTAGCTCCAGAGGCAAGCAAGGGACCCTGAGTTCATTTCAGACAGGCCCCCAGTCTCAAACAAGTTTCTGAAAGTCTCAGACCTCAGGGTCAGCCTGGGAAACACACTATCGCCTATGCCCGTTCTCTTGCTTACGAGATTTTTCTTCTACACAAATACAACCAACAGAAATCACAGAGACAAGAACAGAGCCAATGTAGTTTTCCATGTAGTAAGCCCGATTTTTTTTTTTTTTGCCAAACTTAAAAGCATTAAGAAAATCTAACCAGATAACTAAAAGGATTCCTTCAAAGGTTTCTCTATTACTAAGAACAAGACAAATTCAGCACTTGGAAAAGTTTTTAAAAAAAGACATAAAATAAATTCAGCCTAATGTAACATCGACTTTCCTCACCTGGGAAGGCAGAGAGCTTCAGAAGAGAAGGCTGGAGGGACCTGGTGAGGACACAGGCTCTGAGTTGAGGGTCTTGGCTATGGCTGCAAAAGAGGCCAGCAGGGTCTTGCTGAGTCTTCAAGAATGTCAAATGTTGGCTCCCAGGGACACCATCAAAACAACCTGTAGATAAAACAAAGCCTTAGGGATCATGGGGAATATTCTAACAGGAGTTTGGTAGTGTTTCAGTGAAAGACTGCAATCTGAAAGTCTGGTCTTTAATGTAGGGATTGGTTAGGATTTGTAATGGACTGGGTAATAGTTTAGAATTGGTGACTATACCAAAGTTAGGGGTTTAAGGCAAGGGTTCAAGACAGTTTGGCTGGTAACCTGTTCTTCAATGTTTTTAATGGAAGCGTGGCTGCATCTTTGAGGAACTTATGAAACCAGCAACAAATCTTTGCAACCCTCTAGTTCCTGAAACAGTGAACTGTGACGATAAAAACAGTGGGCAAGCAAGTCATGTATATGTGGTTACATTTGTGGTTGGCTTCTGTTCCCCCACGTGGTGGTGAATGCGCCTGAAAACAGAATCAGTCTAGTCACTTACTCTGAGCAGCACATTGTGAAAAGAAATTCACCCTGGACTTCCTGATGGAGATCTGTACAGGACCTGTTCTCCACCAGCCCAAGGCTTATCTGTCAATGAATCCTCCCCAAACTCCCGGTCAGCCGCAGAACCAAAGGGGAACTCTCCTAAGAGAGGTTAACTCCCCTGCACCTGCTCCTTGGGGAGCCTTCCCTCCACCAGCACTGAATTCCTTGGCTTCTTAGAACTGAATCCGCCTAGGAAGTGATGTTGCGTCTGCCCAATGGGCAGAGAGATTCTAGAGTCTTCCCTTTTCAGGTAGCAACTGGCCAGGTCCAAAGCCCATTGGCCACCCATGGGCCACCCAGAGGTGCCTCGGGAAAGAAAGGGGAGACCTGTGGGGCTTGGGCTCCCACTCTCTTCTGCTAAGCAGGACCAAGGTTCACAACTTTGCCTTCCACGCTCAATTTTTATCTTCCACTTTCTCTACTCTTTAGTCCCAAGTATAAAAAGGACCCTCATGGGGGGGGGGAGGGGGAGGAGGTAGATTGAACTGGGCAGGGTTTAACTGGTGGGGGACCACAGATGTAGGAAACTGAAGAGCTAAGCACCGATAAGCCAGTGGGGGGAATGTGACCCTCCCCTGCTCCACCTGCCAACCAGCCTGAGGCCCTCTGCCAGGCCCCCTCCTCAGCTGCTCACCTGCTCCAGCAGAAGGAAGCAGGTGAGCACTTAGGAAGGAGGGAGTCCATGCAATTCGGGCCTTCTCATGGGCCAACATTTCCAGCAGGTGGGACAGGCCCCAAGATTGCCCAAACAACTTACCTTGTTTGGAAGAAACAGCAGATGCCAGCAAAGGAAATGCCCTGGTAAATCAATTGCCTTATGTAAATCAATTTCTAGAGGAGGGTCAGTTATGTGCCCCACATCTACCATCCTGAGGAAGAAGATGGTATGGACTCCAGAAATATGCATCTCAAAGCTAATGATTGTGTTAAGAGAAACTGACCAGTCACAGAAAGTCATAGTTTTTTTCTTGCCTATGTGGAAGCCAGGGAGAAATTGGGATGCAAGAGGGACTCTCGGTAAAGAAGGAGAACTCCAGTAGAGCAGTGGAGGGGGTCTAGAAAAGGGAGAGAGACTTGATGAAGGAAACTCTTCAGTTGATGTTCTGTACATACAGGAAACCATCAATGCCAGTCTTAATGTCATGTGTGGGGAGAGGGGAGGGAGTGGAGTGGGATCCTGGGAGAAGCTTACCGAGGGCTGTGTGCATGTGTGTCCCTATCACTGAACTCCATTATAATATGTGATTACAATGCACAAAAGTTTGTTTTTTAAAGAAAAACTAAGAATCTGGGAGGGGGAAAGAGGAAAACTCTCTAAAGCACATGATGTACTTAAACAAACATATCAAAGTCAATCACTAAGCCAAGCATGGGAAGGAGGAATGGGGAGGGAACGGGGTGACGATTGGGTAAAGGCTAATTGGGTGATGTGTGCGTGTATGTCTACACAAGTGTTTTATCCCATTAAGATGTATGACTACAATGCACCAATGAAAATATTTTAAGAAAACTAAATACTATAAAAGTTTCATCAGTCACTATCATTCTTTAAATATTTAGAGATTTCTTCACCCCTTAGGGTAGTAACATGGGATTTCCCTCTTCTACCAAAATAAAGATTTGGCAAATTTTTTTCTTCATGTGAGCCCTGAAATTTTACATGAAATCAAGAGATGGTAAAGAATGCTGAAGTTGAAAATGCCCAACAGTCTGAGGACCTTGTTTTCCAGGACTTTCCTGGCGATCCCAAATACTGAAAAACATCCTGCCATTTGAGCTGAATTGAAATATTTCATGGGCTTTTGAGATAATGCCTGGAAATTTAGAAAAGGCTCTCAGACAACTATGAAGAGATATGATGGAATCCTGATGCAACACTGGTGTTGGTAAAGCCAGCACACGCAGAGATAACAAGTATGGCCTCTGAGGACAGAGCAACGTGGTTAATGTCCTGAAGATTGTTTCTGCCAAGGTGCAGTGTTTTCTCTTCTATTTTTTCTCTCTCTTCCTTCTTTCCTCCCTCACCCCCTTACTGCCTTTCTTCTTTTTGTCTCCTTCCTTCATTCCTAGGGATTGAACGCAAGGGCATTCTACCTTTGAGCTACATCCCCAGTTCTATTTTATGTTTTATATTGAAACAGGGGCTCTCTAAGTTGCTGAGGACCCTGCTAAGTTGCTGAGGTTGACCGAGAGCCTGTGTCCCCCCTGTCTCAGCCTCTCAAGTACTGGGATCACAGAAGCTATACACCAACACACCTGGCTTTTTTTTACATTTCAATGCATAAGCAAAGAAGTGATTTACTAGACAATAGGCCTAACAACATTTTCTAGAAAGGGAATATTAAGAGTTTAACCTACTAATAAAGTTTCTTTCCAACCCACAAAATTGAGATTCATTAGGAAGCTTATTCAAATGATTTTGATAGAAGTGTGGGAGTATGAGAAGAGACTAAGAGGTTAATAGAGTATAAAATGTATTCTCCCAATCAACATCTGCATGACTAAATCTACTATGTAGTAAGACATCTACCATATTCCTTCTGAAATCTTCATATAATTTTGTGCAATTCTTTTTTTTTTTGTGGTACTGGGGATGGAACCCAAGGACATTCTACCTCCAAGCTACACCCCCATCCCTATTTTTTTATTCTTTATTTTGAAATAGGGTCTCACTTAGTTGCAAAGGGCCTCACTAAGTAGTTGAGGCTGTCTGCGAAACACAATCCTCCTGTCTCAGCCTCCCAAATTCTGGGATTACAAGCATGTGCCACCATGCCCGGCTCAATAAGAATTATTTTTGAAATATTCTAGCTTCTGAAATTATATGTTTGTTTTATTGGGGAAAAGGTATAAAAACATAATTCTGAAACCTTCTGTATTTGCAGTGAAGTACATCATGGCCTTATGAAATAGGAAAATAACTTTCTTTTTTAAATGAAAACTTGCTAGCGGGGAATGGTGGTGCATGCTTGTAATCCCAGTATTTGAGAGGCTGAGACAGAAGAATCAGAGATTCACAGCCAACCTCAGATACTTAGGCCCTTTGCAACTTAGTGAGACCCTGTTTCAAAATAAAGAATAAAAAATAGGGCTGGAGGTGTAGCTTAGAGGTAGAATGCCCCTGGGTTCAACCCCAGTACTGCAAAAATAAAACAAAACAAAACATCATTTTCACATGATTTTTATATGTATACTGTGTGTACCTTAATGACAGTTCTCCAAAATTTCCACACAGACTGCAGTCATCAACACAATTTTCAAAACTGCTCATTTATATGCATCACACATTCTTTTGTCAGTTGCATAGAAGTTGTCCTGTCGATTGCATAAAAAGTTGTATACACATCCTGCTACTTGCACCTGGGCACTGAATGCTGTCTTGCTTCTGTTGATCATTAGCTTTAATATATAATATTATATATAATATTATAATATATATAATATTGTATATTATATATGTTATATATTATATTTGTATATATTTATATATATTTATATATAAATATATTTATATATTATATATTATATGTTATATATTATATATTATAATATATTATATTATAATATATTATAATATATATTATATATTATATATATTATATATATGCACTTTTTTCCACTGTACTCACACATCTTAATAGATTTCAGAGTGATAGGGACACACATGCACACAGCCCTCGGTAAGCTTCTCCCAGGATCCCACTCCACTCCCTCCCCTCTCCCCACACATGACATTAAGATTGGCATTGATCGTTTCCTGTATGTACAGAACATCAACTGAAGAGTTTCCTTCATCAAGTCTCTCTCCCTTTTCTAGACCCCCTCCACTGCTCCACTGGAGTTCTCCTTCTTTACCGAGAGTCCCTCTTGCATCTCAATTTCTCCCTGGCTATCATATGAGCAAGGAAAACCTATGACCCTTCACTTTCTGTGACTGGTCAGTTTCAGCTAGCATAATCATTAGCTTTGAGACGCATGTTTCTGGAGTCCATACCATCTTCTTCCTCGGGATGGTAGAGTCATGCACATAACTGACCCTCCTCTGGAAACTGATTTACATAAGGGGACGGGGAATTTCCTTTGCCGGCATCTGCATCTGCAGTTTCTTCCCAACCCGTGAACCGAGGTAATCTTGTGGTCTGTCTTACCTGCTGGGCATTGTGCACTCAGGGAAGAACTGAAATTACATTGGCACCCTCCTTCCTAAGCACTCACCTAGTTACCCTGGTTCCTTCTGCTGGAGCAGGTGAGCCGCTGCAGAGGGGGCCTGGCAGCAGGCCAAGGGCAGGCTGGTGGGTGGAGCAGGGAGGGTCACATTCCCTCCACTGGCTTACAGGTGCTTAGCCCCAATGGCCACAGCTGTCATTTGGCTAGTGTCTTCTCTCTTCCTTTTCCTGCATCTCTGGTCCCATGCCCTGCCCAGCTCAACCTCCCCCCCCTCCATTCCAGGCCCTTCATTGGGGCTTCCCTTTTTTGCAGTGCTGGGATGGAACCCAGGGAATTCTACCTTGTAGTGACACCCTCAGCCCTATTTTTTTATTTTGAAACAGAGTCTCACTGAGTTGCAAAGGGCCTCACAAAGTCGCTGTGGCTGTCTGCAAACGGAGATCCTCCTGTCTCAGGCTCCCGAAAGCTGGATTTACAAGCAAGGGCCACCAAGCCCTCCTAATTGGGGCCCTTTTAAAACTGGGGACTAGAAAAAGATGGAAGATAAATATTGGGCATGGAAGGCAAAGTTGTGAGCCTTGGTCCTGCTTAGCAGAAGAGAGTGGGAGTCCAAGCCCCACAGGTCTCTCCTTCCTCTTTCCCGAGGCACCTCTGGGTGGCCCATGGGTGGCCAATGGGATTTGGACCTGGCCAGTTGCTACCTGAAGAGGGAAGACTCCAGAATCTCTCTGCCGGTTGGGCAGACACAGCGTCATTTCCTAGGCGGTTTCAGTTCCAAGAAGGGCGGGAATCCAGTGCTGGCAGAGGGAAGGCTCCCCAAGGAGCAGGTGCAGGGGAGTTAACCTCTCTTAGGTGAGTTTCCCTTTTGGTTCTGCAGCTGACCAGGAGTTTGGGGAGAATTCGTTGACAGAAAAGCCTCGGGCTGGTGGAGAACAGGTCCTGTACAGATCTCTGACCGGACCTTTGGGGTGAGTTTCCGCAATTCGGTGCTGGGAGCAAGTTACAGACGCTGATTGCTGATAGCTGATTCTGTTCTCAAGTGCATTCACGTCATGGGGAATGGAAGCTGACCACACGTGTGTAGCTTTATAACCACATTTACATGACTTCCTTGTCCACTGTTTCAATCTACACAGTTCACTGTTTCAGGAACTAGAAAGTTGCAAGGATTTGGATTGTTGGTTTCATAACTTCCTCAAAGATGCAGCCACGCTTCCATTAAAAACATTAAAGAACAGGTTACAAGGCAAGCTGTCTTGAACCCCTGCCTTAAACCTCAAGCTTTGGCAGTCACCAATCCTAAACTATTACCTGGTTCATTACCAATCCTAACCAATCCCCACATTAAAGACCAGGCTTAAACATATCCATCCAGAGCCCAGCCTTGCTCTTTTCTCTCTGAAACACTACCAAACTCCTGTCAGAATATCCCCCATGATCCCTAAGGCTTTGTTTTATCTACAGGTTGTTTTGATGGTGTCCCTGGGAGCCAACATTTGACATTCTTGAAGACCCAGCAAGACCCTGCTGGCCTCTTTTGCAGCCATAGCCAAGCCCCTCAACTCAGAGCCTGTGTCCTCCACCAGGTCCCTCCAGCCTTCTCTTCTGAAGCTCTCTGCCCTCCCAGGTGAGGAAAGTCGATGTTACATTAGGCTGAATTTTTTATGCCTTTTTTTTTTTTTTTTTTTTTACTTTTCCAAGTTCGGAGTTAATTTTGTCCTTAGTAGTAGAAAAACCCTTAAAGGAATTTTTTTTAGTTATCTGGCTAGATTTTCTTAAAGCTTTTAAGTTTGGCAAAAAAAAAAAAAATCGGGCTTACTACTTGCAACACTACATTGATTCTGTTCTTGTCTCTGTGATTTCTGTTGTATTTGTGTAGAAGAAAAATCTCTTAAGCAAGACAACAGGCGTAGGCGATAGTGTGTTTCCCAGGCTGACCCTGAGGTCTGAGACTTTCAGAAACTTGTTTGAGACTGGGGGGCTGTCTGAAATGAACTCAGGGTCCCTTGCTTCACCCTGGAGCTACCCAAGGTCGGGTCTGTGCGGTCTCCCTTCCTAAGAGCTTGTCCAAAGAAGCAAAGAACCCAGAGATGGAGCTGGGGAGATGTGGGTGGTGGAAGGATTAGAAGGAGCTTGGCAGATACAGGCTGGAGCTAATCAAAGAGCCCGCCAAATCTGCAGGGCTGGAAGGCGGGCAGTCCCAGGAAACACTTAGTCCCGCCTCCGTCCTTTCTGCCCAATCGGAGCTGAGCGGCCGCGCTCTCATTGGCCAGCCTGGCAGCGCGTCCGAGGGACGCGGGAAGCTTTGAGCAATGGGCGCGGGCCTCGGGGGCGCGGGATCTGAGAGCGGGGGCGCGTGTGCGCGTGGGGCGCCCGCGGAGTCGGGGGCGGCGGGGCGGAGGCTGCGGAGGAGTCGGTGGTGCCGCCGGTGCCCCGCCATCTCGGTGGCTGCCCCTAAGCCCTCTGCGCTGGAGGGATTGGGGAGGTGGGCTCTGCGGAGACCTGCATCAGCTGTGGCCCCTGCTTCTGGGAGGAGGACGTGGGGAGTGGGGCGGCGAGCGAGAAAGGGGCCAGAGGAGGTGCAGGGAGTGTCTGTGTGTGGGGTGGGGGCAGGAAGATTCCAGAAGAGGGAAGTGACAGGGAAGGAGGGGATTAAAGAGAGAGGTGACAGTGATGGAGGGAGGAGGAAGGAGGAAGGAGGAAGGAAGGGAGGAGACCAGGGGAGAGTGAGAAATTCCCGGGGAGCTGTCAGGTGGAGATGGGACCCGGGCCGGCTGAATTGCTTTATCCCTTTACCTTAGAAAGTAAAGCAGGTCTTGGGTCCTTAGAACCTGCACTTCTCCAAGTATAAAACGGGTTAGCACAGGATAGCTGCACACTTTGCCTTTTGATACAGCAGGGCTCAGTCTGGATACAGGAAACGATTGGGGGGAGATACCAAGTGCTTTCTCAAACTCGTGGTGCTTTCCACTCAAGTGCAACCAGTAGAAGGCAAAATTCGCGTTTCTTTCATTTCTTTCGGCTGCCTTAATTTTGTTTTCAGCGTGTTTGTGTGCTAATCGCTCCTGAAGCAGCTCCTTTGTCTCTGTCAGTCATCCTGGGCAGTGGCATCCACTCCTAATTTTCATACTTGCTGAGCAACAAGATCCTGCCCTCAAAGATCTGACAGCCCGGACCAGCTCCTCAGTTATTCATCTAGTTGTGATTTGTGCGGTTCTCTGCTATCTAATAACTGTCTTTTTGGCTAAGTGTATTGATATTAATAATAGTACTAGCGGTAGCTGGGTACCATGTTGCACACCTGTACACCCGGTACTTGGGATGCTGAGACAGGAGGATCACAGGTTCAAGACCAACCTCAGCATCATATGGAGATCCTATTTCAGAACAAAACAAACAATCAAAATTTTAAAATGGCTGAGGGTTTAGCTCAAAGGTACAATGCCTCTGGGGCTACCTAGTACCAAACAACAACGACAATAATAATAATAATAATAATAATAATAATAATAATAATATACTATATAATAATAGTACTGGGTGTACTATCTACAGACAGCCTATTACATGACAGCCGCTGTTCTAAAGGCTTTACATGCACTATATACTTTTAACCTTTAGGACACCACGGGTTGATTCCAACATTGCCCTCATGGCAGGGTGTGGAAAACGAGGCAGGAAGGAGTGGATGTTCCCAAGTCTGCAGATATGAAGCCATGACCTAGCAGTTGAGCCCAGATGGTCCTCTAAACACTAACCTCCACAGAGTACATTTTCATGGTCTTGATCTCATTTACAGGTATTACCTCTTTTTACAAACAGAAAACTAAGATTCAAAGAATTTAACTGGATTTCTTCAGTAGCTCATTGTCAGTAACTGAGAAAGACATAGTAAGGTGTTTAAGAGCGTAAAGTGAAGTGGTGAAGAGAACATAGTCTTTGATGACTGGACCAAAGGTAAAGGGGATAGTGCATAAATTAAACAGCGATGTGAAGAAGCACCCCTGAAGGTGAACATTCAACTGACTTCTCTGTCCTCTTCAAAATCAATGCTTTTGTTTTGTTGTTTTAGAATCAATGAGCCCTAAAATCATAATTAAAGACAACTTGTATACACCAATAATTTGTGTGGACAAATTAGCATTCTTATTGTGTAAGGGAAAGTTCTAACATTTTAGAAATAGAAAATTACAATTAGGGTTAAATGGTTTGACATCTCTCTATATACAATAATTTGTAAAATAAAATGATATTAATTTGCAAGAACAATGAATCAATACTAAATATTTGTGATAGGTGTGTGGATGTTTATTATAACATCTTTGTCTCGTTACAAATGTTCTTAATAAAAGTGTCGAGCTAGGTTGGTAGTGTATGCCTGTAATCTCAGTACCTGAGGTGCTGAGATAGGAGAATCATGGGTTTGAAATCAGCCTCAGTAATTTAGAGAGGACCTGAGCAACTTAACAAAACAAACTCTGTTTTAAATTTAAAACATAGGATTGGGAGAGTAGCGCAGCGGTAGAATGCCTCTGGATTCACTCTCCAGAAAATCTCCCCCTTACACAAACACACAAAAGTTTCAATGACAACAGATATCTCAAAAGTATAATTTCTGGATTTTTATGATCTTGAATAAAAATTTACCTCTGTAGGTGTGCGAGTTCCTTATTGGTAGGGTGGGGCTGACAATACCCATCTCATAGGGCTGTAAGGATTCTATGAAACGCACTTTGAGCAGGGAGTTTTAGTGTATCATCACCTCCATGTGTCCATTGCACATACCTTTATAAATGTCTTTATTGAGGGCCTGCCTGTCCCAGGCATTCTAGATGCTTAGAGGGTGAGGTGGTGAAGACAGGCCTAGATGCCGCCTTTACTGATATTTGTCCTTTCATCACTATTAAAGATTCCACTATTTTACTTAAATTGTTCATTCTTTTCCGGGGAGGGGGGGCGACATCAGAGGATCTATAGAGGTAAAAATCCTCCCCCTGTCCTGTCCCCTCTCCTTCCCTCCCTTCCAGTCTTTTCCTCTTTCCTTCCCTTTCCTTCTCTCTCTTCTCCTTCTTCCTCTTTCTCTCCATTGCAACAGTGAAACCCTGTTCCAAAAATTGAAAAATACTAAAAAATAGGGCTGGGGATGTACCTCGGAGGTACAATGCCCCTAGGTTCCATCCCTGGTATCGAAAAAAAAAAAAAAAAAAAAGAAAAGAAAAGATCAAGTATGCCTAATCTACTGAATCATAAACACCTATTTTTATATGGTACTTTACAGTTTATAAACAATTTATTTTGTATATTTATTCTTACCATCACCTTATTTGGCAGGTAAGGAGGATTTATCTCCAGTTTGTTTATGAAGAGAAAGGGGAGGAGGAAGGTGTTGCTTAAGGCAGAGTGGAGACTTGAACCTAAAGTGCACTGGCATGAAGGTGGGGCTCTCTCTACTATCTGGCTCTATTCCCATGTCAAACCACTGTGCTCTTTCCTGAGTCTAAAGGGCTCCGTGGATTTATCAAGAAGGCTAAGAGCTGCCAGGCTCTTGAGCATGCGACTTAGACACCTCCAACTTGTTCCCTCCTGTCCTGGTTCTAGAGAACTAGAGGGTCCGAGTATCTAGAAAACCCAAGAGGACACTGTTCTGTTGGTTCCACTCCATGGCAGAGTGTGCCAGTGAGCCTGCACAGGACGCTTCTTCCCTTTCAGCAGAGCCTGCATCTGCCAGGAATCCTTGGAGTCATTCGGAGTCCATGACAGTGCTCCCCTGGGCACATGTCCACGATGCTGTGACGGCATTCCACTGAAGGATGTTTTGTGGGGGGGTACTGGGGGTGGAACCCAGGGGCTTTTCTACCTCCGGGCTATACTCCCAGACCTATTTCATACTTTATTTGGAAACAGGGTCTCACTAAGTTGCTGAGAGCCTCACTAAGTAGCTGAGCCTGGCTTCAAACCTGTCCAATTTTCCTGTCTCAGCCTCCTAAGCGCTGGGATTACAAGCGTGCACCACCAAGCCCGGCTTGAAGGATGCTCTTTGAGAAATTATATGAATGGTCAGGCCTGGATTACAGGTTAAAGAATAGCCTCAGCAACTCAGTGAGACCCTCAGGAACTTTGGCCCTTTTTCAAAAGCAAAAAATAAAAAGGGTCGGGGTGTAGTCCAGAGGTAGAATGCCCCTGGGTTCTTCTGTTCCCAATACCAAGTAGAAACAAACCCAACAACAAACAAAACTCTGATATGACCAGAGGGAGTTTATAGGGTCTTATTTTTTGTATGGTTTTGACCCGGAATGTTAGTGTTATTACAAAAAAAGAAAACAAATTTAGCCTATTCCATGCCAGTCCTTTTGCTGGGCGTCATCACACAGTGATACTCGGCATGATCTTTACCACAATCCTGGCTTTTTTGTTCTCATTCCAGGGAGTGGCACTGCTAACGTGTGCACCCGTGCCTGTGAACACCTTTGTCGTGATGAATGTGACTGGAGGAAGACTCACTAATAATCTGGACTCTGTCCTAGAAAGCACCCGGCCAGTGGATGGCTTAGGCCATAAGCTCTTTGAGGTTGAAGCTGAGAGATGTATAAGCCCTGGGGGAGCAGCTGCCCAGAATTCTGAGTTACAGGAAAGAAACTCTTACTTGTTGAATGAATGCATGGTAGAGGAGCACCCCGGGTTGAAAAGAGAAAGTGAAAAAATAGAAAACCTCAAGGAAGAAAATAATCAAATGGAGAATAAAGCTGTGTTGTTTAGTTCACCTAGAACAAACTCTGAGAAGCAGACTGTACACTCAATTGGGGTGACAGTGCTTGATCTTTTAGGCCATTTCAGTGACTAGTTGGCTACATATCCTGGGACAATAATGGAAGCAGGGGTTCTGCCACCTGCTTTGTTTTGAAAAAATCATTCCTTTTAACGTGTCGGCATGTAATAAAAGACATCGTGGGAAAAGGAACAGAGCCAAGTAACTGGCCAGAGATAATTAGTCAGTGTACAAAGGTGAAATTTGATTATGTAGAGTTCCCTGTAACAGAAGAGAACTCTTTTCTCATCGAGCCTTGGTTCGAGCTATCTGATGCAACTCTTGACTATGCTGTCCTGAAACTGAAGGATAATGGCGGGAACGTACCTCCACCCCAGTATAATGCAATTGGTCCTGTACCGGACAATGGGTGGGTATGTATCATTGGCCATCCAGATGGAAAAATGAAGTCTTCTGAAGCTTGTACTGTGATCCCACAGGATGAAGGAGAAAAGAAATATCAGGAATACATTCAGGCAAGAGAAGCAGTGGGTTGTAATTCTGAGCAACGTATCCACAAAGCAGTGGGTCCTAGTTATTCTGAGCAGCATATTCATACATACACTGAAATGAATTTCAAGGAGATAATTTCCAGCCCTGATGTGATCACCTATGACACCAGTTTTTCCCATGGGTCTTCCGGCTCTCCAGTGTATGATTCACAAGGCTCCTTGGTGGCCATGCATACTGCTGGCTTCACTTGCGGGTTAACAAATGAGATTTCTTTCATGGAGTTTGGCTCTACTATGAAGTCCATCCTGTCCGATATTAAGCAAAAATATGAGCCCTGGTATAATGAAGTATAAATCAACAGGATGTAGAAATGTTGAGTCAGGAGTATTGAGGATGGGTCTCTGTTCACTAGCTTTAAGGGAATTTCCTGTTTTCCCTTAAGCAATGATGATGGCTATCTAATTTTCCAAGTGGTCACTTTTATAAGCCACACTAATAATTGGTGTCATGGACCACTTTCTTTGTATCAAGCATTTTTCTGAGCCAGTGAAGGAATGAGTCCTCACAGCTGTACAAGGTAAAATATTACTTCTATTTTAAAACCAAGCAAGGACTTCCGGGAAGATGACGACCGAGAAAAGCGGGGCTTAAGAGCCCCGCTAACAACCAATCTCCATTACCACAAAATCAGCGCCTTTCATAGCCAGAAAACACCATCACAAGAGAAACAAAAAAATCACCAGGCTCCAGAGAGAAAGCGGACTGAGAACAGAGCTCAGAGCCACAGAGGAGATACACCGGCCTCACGCCCGAGGACGCGGCAGCAGCGCCATACTGCCGGCGGCAGCGGCGAATTCACCAGACGGCTACAGCAAGCCAAGGTGAGCCGCTGCGGAACAGCCAGGCGGGATTTCTCGGCACAGAGTGCATCTAAAGCTCCCAGTGGCTGAGCTCAGCACACACTGCAGGGACTCAGAGTGGAAATCAAAACCAAGAAAAAATATGCCAGCCTCACGGCCGAGGGCGTGGCAGCGGTGCCATATTGCCACCAGTGGCAGCAGCAGTGAATTCACCGAGTCCAGTACAGCTACATCTGCCTACTCAAGAACAGTGAGTCAAATTGCGGGCCACAGAGGAGAAATCCCAGTACTGTACTCACTGGGACTTGACCCAGTGGGGGAGTGGCGGTGGCAGAGATATCACACCATAGGAGAACGTGCAACCTGGCACCCCCCATAGTCTAAAGCAGCCTCTATCGACTCCCTGGGTCAGAGACTCTGTGATACAACCCAGTAAAGGAGTAGTGGGGTCAGAGATACTACAGACTCGAGATCCAGAGCACCTTAAGCGAAGTCATAGTGACCCAAGGGAAGAACCCAGAGAAGGCACAAACTTCCGAAATCATGGGAAAGAGGAATAACAATGGAGCAATGAATGCCCACAACCCCACAACATCAGAACCCGATAAAACAGAAAATCAGAGATTTCTAGAAGATCAAATCAGGAAAATAACTGTAGAAATAATAGAGGTGCTTCGAAAAGAACTCAGAGAGAGCCAAAAAGAGATAAAGGATGCAATTAATGAAGTAAAGGCCTCAATTCAAAGCACAAACAACTGATTAGAACACATGGAGAACAGAATCTCGCTCTTAGAAGATGATCATTCCAAAAATGAACGCATAGTTTCTAATCTAGAAAAAAATATCCGACAGCAGGAATCTGACATTGAAGAAATATGGGCCCATTTTAAGAGAGCTAACCTAAGAATAATTGGAATAGAGGAGGGAAAAGAAAGTGAAACCAAAGGGATCAACAATCTCTTCAAGGAAGTAATAGCAGAAAATTTTCTAAACATAGAGCAAGAGGTTGATACACAGGTCCAGGAAACTTATAGAACTCCCTTTAGACAGGATCGGAGAAGAGGATCCCCACGCCACATAATTGTCAAAATGACCAATGTGGAAGCCAAGCAATCCTGATGGGCGTGGTGGCACACACTTGTAATCCCAGTGCTTGGAAGGCTGAGACACAGCACAGGTTTGAAGCTATCCTCAGCTACTTAGTGAGGCTCTCAGCAACTTGGAGAGACCCTGTTTCCAAATAAAGTATAAAATAGGTCTGGGAGTATAGCCTGGAGGTAGAAAAGCCCCTAGGTTCCACCCCCAGTACCACACACACACACACACACACACACACACACACACACAATAAGCCACCCTTTTATTTGTCAGGGTTGGTGGTGCAAGCTTTTAGTCCCAGCATTTGGGAGGCTGAGACAGGAGGATTGCAGTTTGCAACAGCCTCAGCTACTTAGGCCCTTTGCAACTCAGTGAGACCCTGTTTCAAAATAAAGAATAAGCTGGGTGTGGTGGAGCACACTTGTAATCCCAGCATTTGGGAGGCTGAGACCTGGAGGATTGTGGTTCGCGGACAGCATGGCTCCTATGAACCTCACCACTACCATTTACTTAGTTGTTCAGTCCCAGTATGCTTTGAAAAGTACGTGGGTGGGAAATAACATTTTATCAACTAGAATATAGGGCCCATGTGCACTTTCTCCTGCTTTAAATCTCTTATAGTTCAGATTCCTTCTCAAAGTTACCTAGCTCAGGACCTTTCCTCTCAACCTCTTTGGTGACATTGTGTCATACATTTATAACATAGTTCTGCATATAGTATATTTAAGTTGTCACAGCTTACATTGACTCTTCCCTTTGATTCCTTGACTTCCTAAGTGATTTTTGTATTACAAATTAATCATTAATTAATCATCAATCATTAGTTAATCATTTACTATTCATATGCAGCCAAGTTCTGTGGGGTTTTCTAAGTGCATAATGTCCATCACACATGCACCATGACAGTATTCTACAGAGGAGTTTTATCTTCCTAGAAAAATCCCTTTTTTCACTTAATTATCCTTTCCCTTTCCTGTACCCCTGGTAATCACTGTTTTATAAATTCTCTATATGATTTTGCTTTTCCAGAATGTCATCTAATCAAATCATACAATGTGTAGCCTTTTTAGACTGATCTATTTCACTTAAAAATATGCAATTCAAGTTCTTGTGTTTGTATATGTGATGATTCATAGTTTGGTAACCCATTTCTTTTATTACTGTATAATATTTCACTGTATGACCTTACCACAATTTGTTAATTCACTCACCTTTTGTAAGATCTATTAGTTGCCTACTGATTTTGGTGATTGTGAATAAAAGTGCTTCAAACATTTGTGTTTGTTTTTTTATAAACATAACTTTTCAACTCAGTTGGGTACATATCAAAGAGTACAGCTGATGGGCTATAGATAATATTTAGCTTTGTAAGGATTTGCCAAATTGTCTTCCAAAGTAACCATACTAATTTGCATTTCCCCAACAATAAGAGATTCTATTTCCTTCTCTCTAGCATTTGGTGTTGTCGTGTTTTGTTTTTAAGTCTCTGATACACTCAAACTGCTGGAATGCATGTGATTCTTCAGGGAAGTATAAGATGAAATGGATGATCCAGGACGTTTGTACAGAACTTTTGTATCAGGCTAAATTCAATCAGGAAAATAGAGCTATTCTAAATATGAGAAGAATTAGTGCTTGTGTGAGTATGGGAAGGACCAGGAGAAAGGTCTGTGACATGCAGCTGGAGGATGTCAGCCTAAAGGCCTGGGAGCAAGTGAAGGCTTGCTGATTGACATGGAGATATCTGGGGAGATGTCACATCTTGTCACCATGAAGACACTAGGGGATTTGAGGTTGGAGAGGTGCTGCATCAGATCCAACATATGAGCCAGAGCTTGTCCTGTCTGGGAGCCATGGCCTTCTGAGAAATACTGACAACCACTTGGTTGCCACTTTCCAAGTTCTTATGCATTATTCTCATGGGCAAATGCTAGCCCAGAACATGGAAGGATTCTGGTGAAAATAGTCCTCAGCTGTATATGGCAGCAGTGGTTTCAACAGATGGAATATAACTGTCCATACAATCTATGAACATGCATGTATCATAAATTACCATCTCTATCTGGCGGTACTGCAGTGCTTATCAAATATATCATAAGGTTAACTTATTAGAAATGTTAAAATGTCAAATAATCTGTACATCATTACGTCCTGCAAATAGATTATGCTTAAAAATTTCTTTTTACCAGATGCTTTTGTTCAGATGAAATCTGGCATGTATAATACCTAAAGCCAAGATAGACAAGTATCCAGTAAAAACAAACTCAAACTAAAGTCAGACAGAGTTAGAAAAACATGGTTCCTTCCTTCTCGATCTCCCACACAATCCTCTTCTATCTTTGCCCATTTTCCACACAGAAATTCCAAGCGTGCTCTCAAAGGTGTTCAAGAAGCCTGGCACACTGATGAACACCTGTAATCCCAGTACTTGGGAGGCTGGGAAAGGAGGATTGCAAGTTTAAGGACAGCCTCGTCAATTTAGCCAGGCCCTAGGCAATTTAGAAAAACCCTATTTCAAGATAGGAAATAAAAGAGGTGTAGCTCAGAGATAAAATGCCTCTGAGTTCAATTCCCGCTAAACACACAAACACACACAGATACACACAGTATTATATGCATTTCAAAACAGAATAAATATCTTTTCCCAATTTGGGGGAAGTCGTATCTGTGAATACCAGGTTACCTGGAAAATCCAATTGATACTGTACTTATCAGTGCCCATTCTTCCAATTCCTAGTTATATTCCCAATCCACTATGACATGCTCCTTCAGATTTCTTTTTGAAATGAGGCAATAGGCTGAAGGGATGTATTGCCATTAAATTGTGTGCCCTTCCAAAGATATGTCCAAATCCTAACCCTGGATATGCACATATCTGACCTTGTCTCATTAGAGGGAATTTGCAGCTGCAATTAAGGATCTAGAGGTGAGATCATTTTGAATTAACAAGGCTATGAATCCAATTGTTATGATTAGATATAGACTGTCCCCTGAGGAGCTCATGCTCCTCATATCATATCAATAATAATCAATAATAATTACATTAAGTGATTATGTAATTTTCATAAATAATATTTTATTATTTAACAAATATTATATATTTATGTCTATATATTATATATCACAATGATTTTTATAAATCATTATAAATTTAATAATTTAATTATATATTATAATTTAAATAAATAAATAAATAAATAAATTTAATTAAAAATAATTTAATTATAAATGTTATAAATCATTATAAAATATAATAAAATTATATAACAAAAATAAATTTCATAAATAATGTAAATAATAATTACATTATGTATTATATTACATATAATAATAATCAATAATAATCATATAAATGCTGATATGATTAATTCATGAGGGTTGCAGTGAATTTCCTGGGTATTAATGTCAGTAAGTGGGGTACAGCTGGAGCCAGTGGGTCCCTGGAGGCCTGAGGACTGTGCTTTGTCTTTCAATCCCCAAGCTTGCTTGCTCTCTTGCTTCAGGCCAGAATGATATGAACTGAACTCCGCACACCTGGCTTAACATTAACTGAAATTCTGAAATTTCCAAAGCTGTGAACAAGTAAATTTTCCTTCCTCTTAAGTTGTGCGGTCAATATTATTTACTATTACAGCAGTGAGAATATTGACCAAAACACCAATGGTAAGTGTCTTGCTAGAGGAAAGAAGAGACACAGAAAGAAAAGAAAGGAATGCCAAGTGAAGATGGAAGTAGAGATTGCACTGGTCAACCTACAGATGCTCCTCAAGTTCTAGAGGGGTGAATCCTGATAAACCAATTGTACACCGAAGATATTGTGAGCTGAAACTGCATTCGATTTACTCAGACTGCCAAAGAGCACAGCTTAGCTAGCCTCCCTTAAAGATGCTTGGAATATTTTCATTAGCCTATGGTTGGGCAAAATCATCTAACATGAAGCCTGTTTTATAATTAAATGTTGAATATCTTATATATTGTCTTGAATCCAATACACTGTAGCATAATAGTTCTTTCCACGCACGATGGTCTGAATAAATGGGAGCCGCAGCTCAATACCACTGCCCAACATCAAGAGAAAATATCACAACACATATTGCTCGCCTGGGAAGGGGATCAAACTTCAAGATGTTTTTTTATTAGTGCATTGTAATTATACATCATAATGAGGCTCAGAGCAGTGGAAGTGTACCTGTACACAACTCTTGGTGTCTTTCTCTCCAGATGCCACTCAAATCCCTCTCTGCTCCTGTACATAATAGTGAAATTGGCACTGATAACTTTGTATATGACCATAGCATCAAGTCTCCCGTCACCTCACAGTCTTTCTCCCCAAATCCCCACCCACTGTTCTACTAGTATCTCCCTTCATTTATCTGAAGATACTTTTGTTCTCCAATTTCTCCCTGGCTTCCACATATGAGTGAAAACATATGACCCTCCAATTTCTGAGAGTGGCTGATCTCACTTAATGTAATATTTTTCAGTTCCATCCATTTTCCTGCATATGACATAATTTTGTTTTTCCTTATGATTGATTAAAATTCCATTGTGTGTTTATAGCACAGTTTTGTAATCTATTCACATGCTGATAGACACCTAGGCTGGTTCCATGATTTAGCTATTGTGAAATGTACTTTTATCAACATGGATATGCAAGTATTGTTATAATATTCTGACTTTAATTCCTTTGGCAAGATACCCAGGAGGGGTAAAACTATATCATATGGCGATTCCATTCCCAGTCTTCTGAGGAAACTCCACACTGATCTTCATAGAGGCTGTCCTACTTTGCAATCCCACCAACAGTGTATAAGGGTTACTATTTTTCCATATCCTCACCATCATTTATTATTGCTTGTATTCTTGATGATTGCCATTCTAACTAGAGTTAGGCAAAATTATAAATTGGAAGTACAATTTCTGTGAAGATATATCACTTTCACACTATGATTAAGTTAAAAAAAACTCATAAATCAAACTATCCTTAAGTTGGGGACAACTTAAGTTGGGGGCAAGCCATGATACACCAAGGACTTCCAGCAAACATCAGAAGCAAGGAAAGATGCATAGAACTGGTTTCTTCCAAAGTCTCCATAAGGAGCAAAACCCTGCTGACACCTCAATTTCCATCTTCTGGACTCCAGACTGTGCTGTAAAGTAAGAGACTTCAGTTGCAAGTGACCAAAAGTGTGGACATTTCTCACAGGCTTCATGACTTAAAGCAATATGACTTTATTCTCTTGTAGTCCTGAGAGTACAGAAATCTATAACCTAAAGTCAAGGAATCAGCAAGGCTTGGCATCCCCCAGAAGCTCTAGGGTGAGTCCGCTCTTGATTTCTGGGGTCTGCCTGTATTCCCTGGCTTGTGGTTACATCATGCCAACATATGTCACTACGGTTACAATGCCTCCTCCTCTTCTCACTGTATCAAATCTCTCCCTGCTTCTTTCGGGAGGACATTTAGGGCATTTAGATAATCCACCATAATCTCCTACTCCCCAAGTCCTTAATTCAATCATACCTACGATGTCTTTGCCTTATAAAGCAACATTCATGGGTTCTGGGGATGGGGACATGGACATATCTGGAGGCCGCATAAACAGTAATGAGAATGACTTGAGAATGTATACCTTCAAGATTCCAGGAGCAGATCTTCTGATTTCATGTAGTTTTTGTTGTGTAAGCTTGCTCTTTTATTTTTTTCCTAAAGTTGATATGTTGTAAACAACAATGATAATACAAAATTCAAGAGAAAATCACATAATCTAAAGGGGAAAGTCATAAGGTTTTTGTTCGGGTTTGATTTTCACTTCCCTCATTCCTAATAAGTGACTTCAGATGAAAAATAATTTTTCCTATGCGTTGGTTTCCCTTTCAACCATAAGAATCGCTTGTGACTCTCATTTTTCACTGTGTTCATGGCAGAACAAAGTCAAGGTGATTTAAAGTTGTTGGCTGTTAGCCATAACCTATGGTCTGAATATCATTTCACTCCTCTTTCCCCTGAATTCATAGGTTGAAGCCTGATCCCCAGTGTACTATCATTAAGAAGTAGGGCTTTGAGGAGACGATTTAGATGATGAATGGGAGTACTGGCCTTATAAAAGAGCCCCCAGGAGCTTGACTGGTCCTTCTGCACCTGAGTAAATAGCTATCAGGTGACATCTATGATGAATTGACTCCTCTCCAGACACTGAGGATTCTGATACCTTGATTTGGGTCTTCCTAGCCTCTAACACCGTGAACAATGATTTCCTGCTGCCTATCAGCTACCCAGTCAGTGGCAGATCTTTGTATCAGGCCAAAGAAACATTCTATTATATCCAAATGCCTAACTATCTAACTTTCAAATCACTTTTTAGAAGAAGTGTTAAAGCAATATGTCTATAGATGGATGGAAAAAAGGAAGAAAAGAAGGAAGGAAGGAAGGAAGGAAGGAAGGAAGGAAGGAAGGAAGGAAGGAAGGAAGGAAAGTAGTGAGGGGAGGGGAAAGTAAAAAAAAGAAAGTGTAAGCGAAAAGGACACTCAATATCCACATCCTACATATTAATTAACTCAAAATGGATCATAGATTTGGATGCAAATTATAAAACTATAAAACATAAAAGAAAATATATTTGGGCTAGGCATAGAATATTTAGAATTCCTACAGAAAATAAAAGCCAGAAAAGGATATTCAGATTAGTTGGTTTTCATAAATACAAGCACATTCAAGAGACTTGTAACCCAAGAGATGAGTCTTCTATTAACCAGATAGGCCCTTTGTGAAGTCCCAGGGCCAGGCTCTGGCTCTGGCAGCATTTCCTCTCCCTCTTTGCTGCATGAGCCTTGGGGAAGGTACCCAACCTTGCAAAGGGCAGCTAAGATTGGAATATCAGGGGTTGGTCCAGTTCTGCCAAGATGATGGGAGGATTTATACTCTTCGACTGCATTGGATTACAGGGCACTATGCCCTGGGTGAAGAAAGGCTCCTCTGGCCAGGGCATTTTAGGGGCTGCCCTCTCACATATGCCTGGAATGTCCTGCAGGGTGTGGCAGGCAGATGACCTCATTCCTGGGAGCTGCTAGTTAAGGAGCACTGGAGGTGTTACAGGAAGGTCCTGGAAGGACAGATGGGAATGGCAGGGCTCAGGAGAGAGCAGGGCAGGTAGGTGCTGTGGTCCATAAATTCACCAAATCTGAGCAATACATATGAATTAACTCCTACTTAACAGGCCATAGTTTTAAGTGCCTCCATTGTAAAATGAGGGTAAGAATCACCTTGGTGCATAGGCATGCCAACGAATGATTTAATATTTGCAAAGTGCATAAAGAGAGCCTGGTGTTTATTAAACTAATATTTGGCCTTAAAGAAGATCTAAACTAGAGTTTCCAACCAGGGTGGTTTTTTAAACCAGTTTACTGACACTCCCTCAGACTTGTTAAATCATAATATATTGGGTTGTGTCCGAGAATCTGAATTTTTCTAATGATTGACCAAGTATCTCCTAAGGACACTAAAGATGGGAAATCTTGGATCTGAATCAACCTCTTTGATTTATAAATGCACAAACAGAGACCTATCAAATGTCTCTCTGCAGAGTCCTAAGAGAATGTAAGACTTTGTTGGGAGTATAGAAGGGAGATCACTGGAGATTAAACTCAAGGGTATTCTACCTCAAAGCTACATCCCCAGCCCTATTCAACTTTTTAAAATTTGAAACAGGGTTTTGCTAAGTTCTGGAGGCTGGCTTCAAACCTGTGATCTTCCTATCTCAGCCTACGAAGTACTGGGATTGCAGGCATGCACCACCATGCCTGATTTAAAGTTAAAATCCTCCTGGACAACTCTGCTTCCATTTTTCTACTTCCAGCAGGCCATACTTTTGGCTTCTAGGCACAATTAGAATTACAGGGACCAGGTAGAAATTGTCCTTCCTGGAGAGGAAGGCCGGGGCATGCTGGCAGCCCCCTCATGGAACATCTGGAGTACTGGCCAGACACCCAGCCCCAAGAGTCTAAGTGAAGCCCCTTTGTGAGGGTTTAACTCTTATAAATTCTGTCTTCCTGGTAATGGACTGAGATGGAGTCTGTATAATCTGGCTCTTTGAAATCCTATTTCCTAAAGCATTGAACTCAAATTGAAAATAATATCAGCTCCCTATGCTGTTGGGAGGGTTATTTGCTACATCCTTGCTGTGGAATAAGATGTAAGGATAATAAACAGTGGTAAAGAAAGCTTTCATTAAGAAAGGAATTATTTTCCTATTTCCTAAAGCAGGGTGTATTTCATTGCAAATATAAAAGGTTTAGGAATTATGTTTTTACATTCTTTCCCTAATAAGACAAGTACCTAATTCCCCAAGCCAGAAGTGTTAAAAAAAAACAATTCTTTCTAATATTATATGAAATTTTTTAAGATTTCAGAGAAAGTGATAGATGTCTTGCTACATAGTAGATTGTCACACAGATGTTAATTGGAAAAATACATTTTATACTTTTTATTTAACTTTTTATTCTTTTCTCATATTCCCACATTTCAGTCTATCAAAATCATTTGAGCCAGGCATGGTGGCACATGCTTATAATCCCAGTACTTGGGAGGCTGAGACAGGAGGATCACACAGGTTCAAAGCCAGCTACTTAGTGAGGCTCTCAGCAACTTAGTGAAACCCTGTTTCCAAATAAAGTATAAAATAGGTCTGGGGGTGTAGCCTGGAGATAGAAGGCTCCTGGGCTCTATCCCCAGTACCACACAAAAAATAAATAATAAATCATTTGAATAAGCTTCCTAATGAGTCTCAATTTTGTGGATAGGAAAGAAATTTTATCAGTATATTGAACTTATAACATTCACTTTCTAGAAAGTGTTGTTAAGCCTATTGTCTGTTAAATCACTACTTATGCATTGAAATGTGAAGAAAAAAAAAAGCCAGGCATGGTGGTATACAGCATCTCTAATCCCTATACTTGGGAGGTTGAGATAGGGGGACCACAGGTTCTCAGCCAGCCTCAGCAACTTAGCAGGGCCCTCAGCAACTTAGAGAGCCCCTGTTTAAAAATGAAACATAAAGAAGAATTGGGGGTGTAGCTCAGAGGTAGATGCCCTTGGATTTAATCCTAGTGAAAGAAGGAAGGAAGGAAGGAGAGAAAGAAAGAAAAAAAGAGGTTGGAAGGAAAGGAGAAAGAGAGAAAAATTAAAAAGCCAGGAAAGAAAACATTGGCCCTTGGTAGAAACAAGTCCTCAGGACATTAAACTCTTAGTTACTCTGTTTTCAGTGGTCTTGCCTGTTACCTCTGCAATGTGCTGGCTTCACCAACACCAGTGTTTCGTCAGGATAACTTCACCCCTCTTCATAACTGTCTGAGACCTTTTTCTAAATTTCTAGGCACTATCTCAAAAGCCCATGAAATATTTCAATTCATCTCAAATGGAAGGATGTTCTTCAGTGTTTGGGGCCACCAAATATCACCCAGCTCTGGACACCAAGGTCCTCAGACTGTTGGGCAATTTCAACTTCCGTATCATCATCTCTTGATTTCATTGAATATTTCACTGCTCCATTCCATGGAGGATGATGAAGAAGGCCCACAATAAAGAAAAGATTCAGCCAAATTCTTATTCTTTGGTGCTGGATGGTGGAGGGGGATTATCCCATGCACTCTTCCTGGAGTCAGAATCTCTAAGGATTCAAAGAATGACAGTGCCTGATGAAACGTTTATACATTTTTTTTTGGGTGGGGGATGTTATTCTAGCCAAACCCCAGAAACCATACCAAAGAGGAAGCAGGAAGGAGCAATTTATCTACTGTGGGTATTCTGTGTGTACCTTAATGACAGTCTCCAAAATTCTCACACAGACTGCAGTTGCCAACACACTTTTTCCAAACTGTCCCTTTATACGAACCATATATTATTCTATCAATTGCATAAAGCTGTCACTATTGAGACCTTGGTCATTTTCTCCAACACATCTTGGGATGCTTTCACCTGGGCACTGAATGCAGATCTTTAAACATCTGCCTGCCTTGTCTTCTTTCATCATTAGCTTTTAATATGTATTTATATATTAATAAATATTTAACATATATGTATATGTTTGTGCATTGTAATCAGACATCATAATGGAGTTTGGAGTAATTGGTACACACATGCACACAGCACTGATGAATTTGTCTCTGGATCCCACTCCACTTCCTCCCCTCCCCCCCATATGATATTGAGATTGCCATTGATAAATTTCCTGCATGTACAAAACATCAATTGAAGTGTTTCCTTCATCAGGTCTTCCTCTCTTTTCTAGACACCCTCCATTGCTTACAGGTGCTTAGCTCTTTGATTTCCTACATCTCTGGTCCTGCACCAACTAATCCCTGTTCAGCCCAACCTACCCCCACCCCTGCCCTCATTTGGGGGCCTTTATCCTACTGGGGACTAGAGGGAGTGGAAGAGAAGCAGCCAGCACAGGAGGCAAAGTTGTGAGGCATGGCCTTGCTTAGGAGGAGAAAGTGGGAGCCATTCCTTCCACTGGTCTTGCCGTCCTCTTTCCCGCTGCACCTCTGGGTGGCCCATGAGTGGCCAGTGGGCTTTGGCACAGGCCAGTTGCTACCTGAAGAGGGAAGACTCCAGAATCTCCCTGTCCCTTGGGCAGATGCAGCATCCCTTCCTAGGTGCAACCTCAATCCCGTTGTATCTTCATGGTGACAAAATGCAGCGTCTACCCAGACATCCCCACACCAATCAGCAGGTCTTATTTTGCTTCCAGAGAGTTAACATAGGCTGTGACAAGACATTCCAGGTGTATTTTATGCAGCACTGTATTATAAATGTATAAAGCAACGTTACCAAAAGGGTTGAGAGGAAAGGTCCTCTAGCTGCATGTCACAGACCTTCTTCCTCTTGGCCCTTGCCATACTTACAGAACCACTCATTCTCAAGCACCCCATTCTTGTCATATTGACAGTAGTTCTATTTTATATCTGCCTGATAGAAGAGCTCTGTGCACATGTCCTAGATCATCCGAGACAGCCCCATCTTATCTTATACGCCGCTGGAGAATCCCATGCATTCCAGCAGTATGAGTATGTCTGAAATTTAAAAACAAAACGAAAAACAAGACAACACCATATGCTAGTGAGAAGGAAATAGAATCTCCCGTTCATTGTTGGGGGAATGCAAAGTGGTATGATTACTTTGGAAGACAGTTTGGCAGATACTTACAAAGCTAACTATTATTTTCCCATACAGTCCATCAATTGCACCCCTCAGTATTTATCCAACTGAGTTGAAACATTTGTTCAGACAAAAGCCTGACACAAATGTTTAAAGCAGCTATATTCCCCGGGCCTGGTGGCGCACGCTTGTAATCCCAGCATCGGGGAGGCTGAGACAGCAGGATTGTGCAGGTTCGAGGACAGCCTCGGCTACTTAGTGAGGCCCTTTACAACTCACTGAGACTCTGTTTCAAAATAAAGAATAAAAAATAGGGCTTGGGCTGTCATTTAGAGGTAGAATCCCCCTGAGGTGAGTGAATTAAGAAATTGTGTTAAGACACTGGGCGTGGTGGCTCGTCGTGTAATCCCAGAATTTGGGAGGCTGATACCGGAGGATCGCGGTTCGCGGACAGCCTCAGCTACTTAGTGAGGCCCTCTGCACCTCAGTGAGACCCTGTTTCAAAATAAAGAATAAAAAATTAGGGAGGGGGGTGTAGCTCGGAGGTCAAACGCCTCTGGATTCCATCCTCAGACCCGCAAAAAGAAAAAAAGAAATTGTGTTAAGTCCATACAGAGGAATACTATCAGTAATAAAATAATGAGCTATGAAGCTATAAAAAGCATACACAAAAATACCTGAATCACACATTCTTAGATGAAAGAAAGAGGTCAGTCTAAAAAGGTTACACATTGTATGATTCAACTGGGTAATATTCTGGAAAAAGAAAACATCAGTGATTACCAGGGGTGCAGGAGAAAGTAAGGGTAAGTCAGTGAAGCACAAGGACTTTTTTTTAGGAAAATAAAACTCCTCTGTATGATACTATCGCGGTGCATGTGTGGCATTATGCATTTGGAAAACCCACAGACCTTGGCGGCACAAAGAGTGAATGATTAATGTAGACACAATTAAAAATCATTTAGGAGGTCAAGGGATCAAAGAGAGTTAACATAGGCTGTGACAAGACAGTCCAGATGTAGCATATGCGGAGCTATATTATAAACGTATGAAGTCACGTCACCAAAGGGGTTGAGCAGAAAGGCCCTGAGTTAAGTAACTTCAGGAAGGAATTAAGTATAGGAGATTCAAAGAAGAAATTGCGCAGTGCATCCTATATTCTAGTTGATAAAATGTTATTTCTCACCCCTGTACAGATGAACTGTTTTGTTACTGCTTTCTAAACATAACTGAGATTGAACAATTAAGTGGTGAGGTGGGGTCGGAGTCGGAGCCGTGTTTCCCAAGGTTGGAGTGGGAATTCACAGGGGAGGGAGAGGAAATGATCACGTGGCCATGGGCTAGAGGTAAGTGTACTGATGGGTCCGTGTGATATTCATAGAAGAAAACAATCTCCCATGCAGAATTATCCTAAAAAAATCATATAGACTCTCCAGAAGTATCTACATGAGGAGGAACCTAAGTCACCACTGTGTGTGTGTGTGTGTGTGTGTGTGTGTGTGTGTGTGTGTGTGCGCGTGTGGTACTGGGGATGGAATCTTGGAGCCTTCTGCTTCTGTTCTATACCCCCAGCCCTATTTTATTTTTTATTTAGAAACAGGGTCTCACGAAGTTGCTGAGAGCTTCACCAAGTTGCTGAGACTGACTTGGAACCTGCGATCCTTCTGTCTCAGCCTCCCAAGGCCTGGAATTTACAGGCCTTGCACGTGCCATTATGCTTACATATATATTGTACTGGGGATTGAAACGAGGGTTTTTCTACCTCTGAGCTACACCTCAGGTTTTTGTTTTTAATTTTGAAACAAGGTCTTGCTAAGTTACCCAGCACTGGCCTCAAACCTGCCATTCTCCTTTCTCAGCCTCTCAAGTCAGGGGATTGTGAGCCACTGTGCCCCTGGCCGTGCCTACTTCTTAAAACAAGGGTTGTGTACAGTGATTTCATTCTGAAGAGTACCATATGGAATGTCAAGAGGGGAGAGTAACTTCACACCACTTCAATGGGATAATCAAATTTAACCCCAACAGTTATGGATCAAGTTGACAACCCTTAATGTGCTCTGGTGTAGATGATAGTTGATTCTGTGATTTTTTTTTTCTTCCGAAACTTCTGATTAAACACAGTTTAGAGGAGCATCCTACAAAGCACCTGACCAGTATTTCTTAACATACTTTTATTGGTGCATTATAGTCTCACATTATAATCCAGTCATAGTGCTCGTGACATGCATGCACCCAAAACTTGTGAGCTTTCCCTTGGGTCCCTCCGCATTCTCCCCTTCCCCATACAGGATAGTGAGATTGACACTGGCATTTTCACATATGTATATTATGTCAATGCTTCCTTCATTGTGTAGGGGTGCTGGAAAGCAGGCTGGAAGAAGCGCTCCCCCCTCGCCCCCAGCACGAGAAGTTAACTAGAGAAGTCTTCTCCCATATTAGGATTAGAAATAAGATAATAGAGTTAGAATATAAGGTTAAAATAAGATATTAGAATATAGAGTTAAGAGCCGGGCGTGGTGGCGCACGCTTGTAATCCCCGCGCTTGGGAGGCAGAGACAGGAGGATCGCGCAGGTTTGAAGCCAGCTGCGCGCGCTGGCTTAGGAGACCCTGTTTCCAAACAAAAATGTAAAAGTAGGTCTGGGAGTGTAGCCCGGAGGTAGAAGGGCTTCCAGGAACCCCAGTACCACCAAAAAAAAAAAAAAAAAAAAAAAAAGAATATAGAGTTAAGATATAGAAGTAAGGTAGGATTGGAAACAGAATGAAGATCTGTAAGCTCAGCTGCCCAGGTTGCAGGACTCAAGGATCAGGGTAGGGGACCCACCAGGTCAAAGCCTCTAATCTCCAGCTTGCCGGCCAAGGTCTTTGTCCTCCCCACGCTGCCCCCACAGCTGCAAGCAACATGGGCCCAATCCCCACATCTCTGAGCCAGATCAGCACTCCCCCCTCCAGCCTGGGGAACAAGGCCATGCTAATCTGCTCTCCAGGCAGAGTCCTCAGCGCAGAGATAAGCCTGGCCCAGCCAAGGTGGGTGGGAAAGGCAGCCCTAGGGAAGGAGCACATACCATAAGAGAGATGAGCAGTCTTTAGCAGGCTCTGACGTGTGTGGATGCATGTTTTAAAATTATTGGTTGTACTTATTTGTCCTTGTATCTGATTGGTTGTATTCTAAGGTTGGCGGGCTCTGACTTTTGGCGGGCCCTGACGTGTGTGTAACCACTCCCTCCTGGGGCTATAAATTCAGACCTTGGAGTGAGCTCTGGGTCGAACCTCGACCATTTAGTGTCTTGGTCTTGACCCCTGGCTAGCCGGGACAGAGCTGCAGCACAATAAACCTCGCTTGTGTTTTACATCTCTTGTGAGTCCTTCGTTATTTGGGTTGGTGGGCGATTCTCGGACCCGTCAATTGATTTTTCCCTTTCCACCCCACTTCCCCAATAACACTTCCCTGGCTCCACTGTAGTTTCTTCGCTGTTATCTAAAGTTCCTTTGGTATCCCAATTACTCCTAGTTTCTGCGTATGAGAAAAAATACATGACCCTTCGCTTTCTGTGACTGGCTAATCCCACTTAACATAATGCTCTCCAAGTCCATCCACTTTCCTGCAAATGACATAATTTTATTCTTTTTTATTGCTGAGTAGAAATCCATTGTGTATATCCCACAATTTTGTCATCCACGCATCTGTTGACGGACACCTAGGTTGGTTCCATAGTTCAGCTATTGTGAATTGTGGTACTATAAGCATGGATATGTACACATTACTATGAAATTCTGTTTTAGGTCGCTTTGGAAAGATACCCAGAAGTGGTATAGCTGGATCATATGGTGGATCCATTCCCAGTTTTCTGAGGAATCTCTGCACTGATCTCCATAGTGGCTGTGCCAATTTGCAATCCCACCAATAGTGTAAAAGAGTTCCTATTTCCTCACATCCTTGCAATTATTGTTGTTTGACGTCTTGATGCTTGCCATTCTGATTGTGGTTAGATGAAATATCAGTACAGTTTTGATTGGCATCTACCTGATTGCTAATGACGTTGAACATATTTTGATGTATTTACTGGTCATTTGTATTTCTTCTTTTGTGAGATGCCTATTTAGTTCAATTGCTCACTTCCTGATTGGATTACTTGTTTGTTTGTTTGTTTGTTTTTAGTGTTAAATCTTTTATGTAACTTGTACTCTTTATAATTGTAAAGGTCATCAAAAACAGGAAGTCTGAGAAAGTCCCCAGACAAGATGCTAGAGACATGAAAGCTAAATATAATGTGTACACTGCATTGGATCTTGGAGCAGAAAAAAAAAAAGACACTGGGCAAAAACATGATCTCAAAGATATTCTCCTTGTCCTAATGGCCCATAAAGAGGGGAATGTGATGGTTAGTCATCTGAATTGTCATTTTTACAGGATTATGATATATTTAAGACTGTGGTTTTAAGTATGTGGATGAGATGATTGGCTTATGCAGTGGCAGGTTGAAGGAGAGATCCGCCCTGAATGAAGGCAGCACAGTTTTGATAAGCACAGGACCTGGATAAAAAGGAGAAAGCTGGGAGTGGTGGCTCAAGCCTGTAATCCCAATATTTGGGAAGCTGAGACAGGAGGATCCTGGGTTTGAAGACAGCCTAGGCAAGTTGTGAGACTATCATTAACCTAGGGAGACCCTCTTTCAAAATAAAAATAAAACAGGGCTGGAGGTGTAGCTTGGAGGTAGAATGGCCCTGGGTTCCATCTCCAATATAAAAATAATGGAGAAAGCTGGTTGAAGGCATACATGGTTCTTCCTAAGAAAAACAGGTCTATTCTCACCATGGGTATTGGCCTTCAGCTCTTTGAACTGGACTTTCAGCACTGTTTCTCCGGTCTCCTGGCTCTTCACCTTGGACTGGGACTGCATTGTTCATCACTACTATTGTGAGACTCCACTTCTTGCACTGCTCCACCAGTTGCTGGTTCTTCCAGCTCTCCGCATGTAGGCGGCCATTTGGGTCTACACTGCTTTGGACTGTAAGCTGATTTGATAAATCCCTTTACCATATACACATCCCATAAGTTCTGTTACTCTAGTGGTCCCCGACTAATAATACAAGGAGGAATAGCTATTTCTCTTTAGCTTTCAGGACACATATATTATGGCAGTTTTAGTAATATGAAAATTCTGGGAATTCTAAAAGGTTTTATTTGTGATAATTTCTAACTAAGTATTTAGCACCTTGGTTAACATTACCTGCAAGCCCACATTTCACTGGTAAACTCATATATTTTTCTGAGCACTTATGTTCCATGTGTCAACTACTAGGGAAATTAGATGAGCATATTTTACCTCCTGCTCTAAAACAACTGATTTTTTTTTAGGGCATTCTACCTTTGAGCTACACCTCCAACCTGATTTCATCTTATGTGGAAACAGGGTCTCATAGGTTGATGAGAGTCTCACTACTTGCTGAGGTTGTCCTCCAACTTGGGACCCTCCTGTCTCAGCCTCTCAAGTTCTGGGATTACAAGCATGTGCCACCGTGCATAGCCAAAGCAACTGAATTTAAGAAAGAAATGGAGGATAAAAAATCAATAGTAACATAGCACTTATTATCATAAAACTATTAGTCTCATCAATTCTTCACATTGCTTGACTTTTTTTTTTTTTTTTTTTTTTTTGGTGGTACTGGGGTTCCTGGAAGCCCTTCTATCTCCGGGCTACACTCCCAGACCTATTTTTTTTACATTTTTATTTGGAAACAGGGTCTCCTAAGCCAGCGCGCGTGGCTGGCTTCGAACCTGCGCGATCCTCCTGTCTCAGCCTCCCAGGCGCGGGGATTACAAGCGTGCGCCACCACGCCCGGCTCACATTGCTTGACTTTAAAATTGGGGTAATAGCACACCTGATAGAGTTGTGAGGACTCATTCCTCCATGGGCTTTTAAAGAATGCCTGGTCCATAGGAGGTGGTTCGTAACACTAATAATAATTATTATGTTAATTACTATTATTATTGTACTGAGGATTGAATCCAGTGGCATTCTACCTCTGAGCTACACTGCCAGGCCTATTTTTTTTTTTTTTAATTTTGAGACAGAGTTTCACTAAGATGCTGAGGCTGGCCAGGAACCTGCAATCCTCCTGTCTCAGTCTCCCAAGTACTAATATTATAAATGTGCACTACCATGCCCAGCCAATTACTATTGTTATTTATAAAATTGATCACTGGCAAGGTTAGATCACCATCTTCTTTGCCTATAGGATAACAGGCAGTTCCCTTAGCGCTAGTAAATAGACACCACTCTGTTGAACTGCTGGGCTGCTGACCCAGGTAGTTCCAGGATGACGCGATGAAAAAAAATTCTCTCAAGACAAAAAATTGAGTTGAGAGGTCAGAGGGGAGAAGGCAAGAGAGCCAACTCCTCAAAGGAATCGGGAACCTCACGTTTATTGGCAAATATATACAGTTTAAGTTGTTTTTCTCTAAAGAAGAACTGAGCAATTATGTAGGGTCTTTAGTGAGGCATTTCAAGCATGTTAGTAGTTGGTTAAATCATTTAATCTTTTACTTAGTGCTAGCATAACAGAAGCCAGGATAATTGTATGCTCTCCTTGGGGAAAGTATCTGCATAGAAAGCAAGAGCAGAAGCCATTACCTTCAGTGCCTTCTTCTGATGGGCTTCCATCAAAGCAAGAGGGAAGCTAAAGATCCTTAAGCACTTACTACTGACTCATCATTTCTACATCCTCCTGATGTAGAAATACTTCATCAAACCATGGCCCAAATTTCTGCTTAATATCAGAGATGATGGACTTCATGGTGGAGCCAAACTCAATGACAGAAATCTCATTTGTTAATTCACAAGGGACACCAGCAGTGTGCATGGCCACCAACGAGCCTCTGGAATCAAACACTGGAGAGCCGGAAGACCCAAAGAAAAAAGAGGTGTCATAGGTGATCACATCAGGGTTGAGAAGCATCCCCCTGAAGCTTCGCTGAGTGTACATGTGGATACTTTGTGTGGGTTGTCTTGACTGAATGTGTTCCTGGAATTTCTTTTCTCGTTCACCCTGTGGGATCACAGTACAAGCATCAGAAGACTTATTTTCTCCATTTGGATGGCCGATGATATATATCAACCCACTGAATGGGACGGGACCAATGCCATTATACAGGCCCGGAGATATCTCTCGTCCATTATCCTTCAGTTTCAGGACAGCATAATCAAGCGTTACATCAGAGACCTCGAACCAAGACTCGATGAGAAAGCAGTTCTCTTGTGTTCTGGGAAAATCGTCACGATCTTCATAATCAAATACCACCTTTGTAAATTGACTAATTATCTCTGCCCAATTACTTGGCTCTACTCCTTCTCCCACGATGTTATGTATGACGTGTCGACACGTTAAAATGAACGAGTCTTTCAAAACAAAGCAGGTGGCAGAACCCTTGTTTCCATTATTGTCCCAGTATATGTAGCCAACTGAGTCACTGAGACGGGAAAGAGTCTTGAGCGCTTTCACTGGAATCGAGTTTCTGGTCTGCTTCGCAAAGTTTGTCCTATGTGATTTAAACAATGTTTTATTCTTTGTTTGTTTCATTTCTTCCTTGAGGTTTTCCATGATTTTTTCGCTTTCTCTTTTCAAGCCGGGGTACTCCTCCACCATGTATTCTTTCAACAAAGAAGTGTTTCTTTCCCGTACCTCGGAATTCTGTGCAGCTGCTCCCCTAGGGCTTTTTCTCTTCTCAGTTTCAATCTCAAAGAGCTTACCCTCTAAACCATCAACCAGCTGGGTGCTTTCTATGACGGTGTCCAGATTATTAATGAGTTTCCAATGATCATTCTCCAGAAAAGGAAGAAACCTTCCATCCTTGCACAGAGCATCCTTAATGGTCTCTCCTTTGAAACCATAGACACAGAGTTTGTATCCTTCCTTGCAAAGCTCCTTGCACTTAACAATATTTTTTACAACCTTCCCAACTGCATAAATATAAAATTTGATGCAGTCAGTCGATGCTTTGGCATGGCGGCCAGGTACCTGGTTATTTTCTTTCTGCTCACATTTACTTTTGGAAAATGTAATAGCCACTTGGCTGCTTTCAGGAAAACAACTGAGTGGCATTCCAAGGTTTATGAACCCTTGGATTCCCTCTCTGCCACACACCAGCATTTCTTTGTTGTGCCGATATTCTATCTCTCTCTTGACAGCAGAGAGAGTGTTGAGCGCCGCATATAAGCTAGTGTTGTCGCTGTGTGAGAGCACAAGCTTCCTCTTTTGGTTTTTCTTGCGGCTTACATCCAAGGTGATGATAATTTCCTTTCTTTGGGGTGTGTTCTGCTCTTTTAGATTTTTCTTAGGCGAATGGGGCTGTTGGCCTACCTTCATTTGTGAAATACTGGAACTGTTCTGTTGTTGTCTGGGGGCCTGAAAATAAATGGTAGATACATTTAACTTACTTGTTTTGGTGGTACTGGGTATCAAGCCCAGCCTCCCACCCCCACCAGTCAAGCATCTGCCACTGAACTATATTCAAGTGTTAGGTACCTTAAAACTCTGAATGGGTAAGTATGATTCACTAGATCCGTCATACTTGATATTTTGATGCTAGGAAATAGTATTAATTTTGATTTTCCCCCACAGCTTAATATGTTGCATTTTATTTTTAAAATTGTTGCTCAGGAAGCCGGGTGTGGTGGTGCACGCTTGTAATCCTAGCATTTGGGAGGCTGAAACTGGAGGATCCCGGTTCACGGATAGCCTCAGCTACTTAGTGAGGCCCTTTGCAACTCAGTGAGACCCTGTTTCAAAATAAAGAAAAAAAAATAGGGCTGGGGGTGTAGCTTGGAGGTAGAGCGTCCCTGGGCTCCATCCCCAGTACCACACACAAAAAATTGTTGCTCAGCAAGTATTACAATAGCTTTTTATGAAGGGCTATTTTCATATGGCTGAAATTTGCATTACAACTCATTACTTTACCATGGTACAGCAAAACAAAAAGCACCAAATGGATGAGAAAGCTTTTATCTTAGGTAATATCCACGATAAATTCTTGGAGGGAAGAATGATGTAATCCAGAGCCAAGGATGACTACGTGTACTATTGGTATACTCTAACATAGCACTTATAGGCATACCTTAAGAAAATAGTCCTCAATTTTCGCATTTTTATGTACATCATCATGTGAGATCTTCTGTGACTTTCTCTTGTGACAGCTCATGATGGCTTGGAGATGAAGCAGGCGGTTCACCTGAAACACTAATTTCAAAAAAGTCCTAGTTATAGCAGTGCCTGCATGGCCGTCATTAATCGTACAGAGGGAAGGGTTAATAGGGTTCCTGTCTTTTTCCTTTGTCCCTGGCCTCATTTTCCCCCAGAGATGATAACTTAGTAATAGACAGCTCATCCACCCAGTAAAACCAACCCAACAATAGCTCTCCCTCCATAAAGAAGCACTACATGTCAGGCACTACAATAAACACTTCACAAGCATTATCTCTGATTGTTGATCTCTCCAGCTACTCTGGAAAGCAAGTTAGACCTGGATTTTGCTTTGGGGGAAATTAAGGCTTAGAGAAAGGAGGTGAGCTATCTGCCCAAGCCCAGAGCTAGGAGCAGAGACAGAATTCAATGCAGATGGAAATACTCTACAGAGGGATAATGCGCAGTTAGAAAATCCAAAAGTGTGTTCTAAGTTACATTCATGTTAAAATCTGGTCTCCGTTTACAATAGAGATGGTGTGAGCTATCAAATTACAGAGAACTGGGTAGTGCCATGAAGATAAAAGAAATTTGGCATGAGATTTGAAAAAGCCTTAAGTTACTGCTTTAGTTTTTGGTTTAAAGAGGTATTTTTCCACCAGGCGTGGAGATGCATGCCTGTAATCTCAGTACTCGGGAGGCTGAGACTGGAAGATTGCAGGTTTAAGGCCAGCCTCAACACCTTAGCAGGACATTGCTTCAAAATTAAAAAAATAAAATAAGGTCAGGCTTAGAAATAGAATGCCCCCGGATTCATTCTCCAGTCCCACTTTTAAAATTAAACTAAAAAGATATATTTTGCCCTCTCTCCTCTTATGTCTACTCCAGAGAAAATGAACAATTTAAGTAAAATAGTGGAATCTTTAATAGTGATAAAGGGATAAACGCCAGTAAAGGCAGCATCCAGGTCTGTCGTCACTACCTCAATATCTAAGAATCCAGAAGAATGCCCGCACAGGCAGGCCCTAGAAAAAGACAGATTTATAAAGATACAGGCAATGAACAAATGGAGAAGGTGCGTGATATACTACCACTTCCTGCTTGAATTTACTGTTCATAAAGTACTTCACAGAATCCTTACAACCCTATGAGATGGGTATGGTCAGTTCCATTTTACCAATATAGAACATGACACCTAGAGAGGTTAAATTTTTATTCAAGAAAATAAAAAACTCCAAGACAATATATATATATATATATATATATATATATATATATATATATATAATTTATATATATATATATATTTTTTGTAGTACTGGGGATTGAACCTAGGGGCATTCTACCTTTGACCTATATCCCCAGCTACACACACACACACACACACACACACACACACACACACACACACTTGTTTTGTTTTGAAACAGAGTCTCACTAAGTTCCAAAGGGCCATGCTAAGTTGCTGGGGCTAGTCACAAATCTGTGATTCTCCTGTCTCACCACCCTCCCTAAGTGAGAATATATTTTTGAAACTGCTTGTTGTTGTGTGTGTGTGATACCGATAATTAAAACAAGAGGCCAGAGGCATTCTACCTCTAAGCTACTCCTCCATTCCTATTTTCTTTTTTAAAAAGGTGAAACAGGGCTTTTCAAAGTCACTGAGGGAGGGCTTCAGTAAATTGCTCAGGCTGGCCTGGAATCTGTGATCCTCCTGTCTCAGCCTCCCACATACTGAGATTACAGGTGTGGCTACCACACTGAGCTTGAAATTTTTTATTAAGAACAATTTATAAGACAGAGAAAGAGAGAGAGGGAGGAGAGAGAGAGGAGTATAATAAACTTCCACACACCTATCACATAGTTAATAATTATTCTGTTTGTATAAATTAACATTTCATTTTACTAGATTATTTTACAATTAGAGACACATTATGATATTTTAACCCTAACTGTGGATTTTTTATATGTAAAAATAATTAAGAACGCCGGGCGTGGTGGCGCAGGCTTGTAATCCCCACGCTTGGGAGGCAGAGGCAGGAGGATGGCGCTGATTCGGAGCCAGCCTTGCTGGCTTAAGAGACCCTGTTTCCAAATAAAAAAATATAAGATAGGTCTGGGAGTGTAACCCAGAAGTAGAAGAGCCTCTAGGAACCCCAGTACCACCAAAAAAAAAAAAAATTAAGAACATTTTCTTATATATTCAATGACAATATTCATTTGTCAACATCAAAATCCAATTGAGTATACAAGTTGCCTTTAATTATGACTTGTAAGACTCTTATTCTAAAACACAAAACAAGAGCAAAACCATGGGTTTACTGAAAAGGACAGAGAAGTTGTCTGCAGAATGTCAGTTCCCTGGGTTGCTTCTTCTCATTGGTGTTTAGTTTAGACACCATCCTCACCGTCCTCTCTACTTCCTCCCAAGTGGAAGGCATCTACAGACTATATTTATTCTCTTAATCGCTCCACTATGGTGCAGGAAGCCTGTGTTTCTCCGTTACTGGTAAAGAGTTACTAAGAAAATCCAGTTAACTTCTTCAAACCTTACTTTCCTGTTTGTAAAAAGAGATCAAGACCATGAAAATGCAGTCTATGGATGTCAATGTTTAGGAGACCATTTGGGCTCAGCTGCTAGCTCCACGCTTAGTAGCTGCAGGACCTGGGGCACACTAATCCTGTCCTGCCTCCTTAAGAGCAGTGATGGAATCAAACTCTGGTGTCATGTGAAACTCCGGTGAATTTTGTAATATTATATCACGTATATATGTATGTATAAATATATATCGTGTAAAGCCTTTAGAATAGTGGCTATCATATAATGGGTTTCCAGTAAATATCGCTGCTATTATTATTATTATTATTAATTATTATTATTGATATTAATTTTATTTGGTACTAGAATTGAACCTAGAGACATTCTACCTCTGAGCTACACACCCAGCCATTTTAAAATGGTGCGTGTGTGTGTGTGGGTTTTTTTTTTTTTTTTTTTTTGGTGGTACTGGGGTTCCTGGAAGCCCTTCTACCTCCGGGCTACACTCCCAGACCTATTTTTACATTTTTATTTGGAAACAGGGTCTCCTAAGCCAGCGTGCGCGGCTGGCTTTGAACCTGCGCGATCCTCCTGTCTCTGCCTCCCAAGCGCGGGGATTACAAGCGTGCGCCACCACGCCCGGCGGTGTGTGTGTTTTGTTCTGAAATAGGGTCTCCATAGGTTTTTGGGGCTGGTATGAACCTGTGATCCCTGTCCCAGTCTTCTGAATACTGGGCTTACAGATGTTCATCATGGCGCCCAGCTACTGCTGGCACTACTATTAATACCAATATGCTTAACCACAGGAAAAGTTTTTTTTAGAAGCAGAGAGACACGAAAACCAAAACTAGATTTAAGAAGAAAAAAAAATTGAGGAACTGGTCTGTGCTGCCACTCACTGTCCATGGGGACAGCAAAAGGAGGCGCTTCCAACGCGTGTTTAGCAGACACACGCCCAAGACAGAAGATAAAGTAAACCGAAAGAAACAGGAATCTTGCAGCTCACTGGCATGCACTTGAACAACGGCGGTGGAGGGGGCCAAAAGTTTAAGAAAGCACCCTGGTATTTCCCTCCCACATCATTTCCGGGACTTCTCCCCCTCCCTTGCCGCTGCAACACTTCTCTACCTCTCTGCCCTGCCCTCCCTCTTTGCGGTTTCCAGAGGCTGCGGTCGCTGCTGACCCAACAGGTGCCCTGCGGGCTGTCCAGGTGCCTCCAGGCCTCCAGGCCCCCTGCCCCGGGGCTCCGGTGCTCCCTGCCCACCCTGCGCAGGGCCCCAGCTCCCCCGCAGCCTCCCGACCCCACTGCGCCCGCGACTCTGCGGGGCACCCACCACCCATAGACAGCACCTGCCCCCCACTCAAATCCCGCGCCAGCGCGGGAAGCCTGCAGTGTCCCTCCCTCACTGCCACGCAGGCCGAGCACCGCCCACCTCCATCACTGCTGGGGTTTTTTTCCCCCCCGGTACTGGGGATGGAACCCAAGGGCATTCTACCTCCAAGCTACACCCCCAGCCCTAGTTTTCGATTCTTTATTTTGAAACAGGGTATCTCTGAGTTATAAAGGGCCTCGGTGTAGTAGGCTAAGTCGTAGCTGTCCCGGAACCGTGATCCTCCTGTCTGTCTCAGCCTCCCAAACGCTGGGATTACATCACTGCAGTTTTGGCGGAACATTTGATTTCTTAGTTCCTCTATCCGCCAGGCCTCTTCCAACCCCTCTACCACCCACCTCTCTCCACCTCCATCTCTGAGTTCTTTGATTCTTTGGACAAGCTGGGAAGAGGGGAGGACTGCTTCCCAGCCTCGGGTAGCTCCGGAGGGAAGCGTGGGGCCCCCCGCGCTCTTTTCAGAGACACCCTCCTCCTCCTCCCCAAGTCTCAAACTAGCTTCTGAGAGTCTCAGACCTCAGGGACAGCCCGGGAAACACACTCCTCACGGCCGATGCCCGCTTCTTCCTTAAGAACGTTTCTTCTGCACAAATACAACAGCAAAAATGACAAGAACATAGGCACCCCGGAAGCCCGAATTTTTTTTTTTTTTGGCCAAACATAAAAGCTTTAAGAACAATCTGATCAAATAATCGAGAGCATGGCTTACGAGGTTTCTTTACTCGTAAGTGGTAACTCACCGAAGAGCTCTGATTCGCCTGCACCTGCTCCTTCAGCAGACCTCCCGAGCCAGCGCAGTGCTCCCGCCTGGAGAATCGAAACTGCAAACTGAGTAGGAAGTGCTGAGTGGGTCCTACGCGCTCAGAGCGCGGAGTCTTCCCTCTTTGGGTAGCAACAGGCCGGGTGTGGGCGCCCATTGGCCACCCTCGTTCACCGGCCGCCAAATGGAAAGGCGGGAAAGATGAAGGCCAGACAGACCCATCCGGGAAGGGGGTGAGTGCTCCCAAGCTCTCCTCCTAAGCTATGCTTTTTCGGGTGCGGGTGCGAGCGGGACCAAGCCTCACAAACCTTGCTGCCCTCGGCTTCTTATCTTCCACTTCCTCTAGAGTATTCAAAAGGGCCCCAATGGAGGGCTTGGGGCGTGGGTCGAACTGGGCAGGACTCAGAAGGCACGGGAACAGAGTTGCGGGGAGCACTCCAGGAAGATTCCAGCGGAGCATCCACCGAAGCTAGGCGCCAGGAAGCCCCCCGGGGAGGGAATGCGGGCGGCGGGAATGAGCCCCACAGTCTTGGCGGTGGAAGGAGGGGGTCCGTGCTAGCCTGGGCCTTTCCCAGCGGGCAACCATCTCAGAAAGTGAGACAGGCCCCGGAACTGACAGTCAGGGAGAAGCTGTAGATACAGGCAGAGGAAACGCCCTTGTCGTTTTCTGTACATTGATTTCGAAACCGCCACCAGCAGATACAGTAGATACAGACAGCTACAATTCCGAGCAGGAAGACGGCAGACTCCAGACATGTGCATCTCAAACGAAGTTATCCAGTATTCATGGCAATCTCAATATTTGTAAAGGGAAGGGGATAGAATGGGCTGGGATTCTAGGGGCATGCTCAGCAAGGGCCCATGCATGTACAAAGTATGTTTCTTTTTTTAATCTAATGATCAAAGACAAAAGAGGCTGCGGTTTAAAGACCTGCCTTTAGTGCTGAGGTGCAAGCATCCCAGGATGTGTTGGAGATCACAATAACGACAGAAGATGGGCAGCCCACAGGTACTCCAGAGGTCCCAAGGAGGGGGCTGCAGGTGCACCGTGGCTTTCCTCTCTAGAAAAGCAATTTCTGCCTGGCCCCTGTACTTGTGGCTAGAAGCCACAGCAGTGTTACCTCAGGGAAGTAGACGAAAGAGTGAAGGAGTCCAGGAGGGTTTTAATCTTAAACCAAGAGCGGTGGCACATACCTGTAATCCCCAAGTACTGGGATTACAGGTATCCACTTGAATTACAGTAATTCCATTGTTGTAGAAAAACCCTCCTTTAAGGAGACTTAACTGTAATTTGGGGAGGTGTATGGTCGGGGTCACTAGCAATTCCAGATCACCTTAACCTACTTGGGATGGCAAGAAGGCTGGGATGTTTCCGGGGTGCAACACTTGGTTCTCATACAAGAGAATCTGTTCTGAAATCTCCAGTTCACCATAACCAAACGGAAACTCTAAGAGTGATCTTTTATGCTGCTAAATTCCAGTGGCATCTGAATTCATAATCTTTCCTGTCTCGTAATGAGATTTTAAAAGTTTCCTAGAAACAATTAATCTCTCTTTCTCTCTCTTTCTTGTACTGGGGGTTGAACTCAGGGGCATTCTATCCCCAAGCTATACCCTTAGTCCTCCTTCTTTTTGTTTTTTGTTTGGAAACAGGGTCTTGCTAGGTTGCTAAGAGTCTCCCTATGTTGCTAAGGTTGCCCTTGAACTTGTGATCCTTCTGTCTCCGCCTACCAAGTACTGGGATTACAGGCCTACAGCACCATGCCAGGCTGCTAGAATTTCTTTTAGAAAGAAGAAGTAATCTAGAAAGGTGGTTACAGAGGATAGGGAGTAGGGGTGGGAATGGGGATTTAATGGTCAAAGAGTACAAATATGTTTATTTGTAGATCTGTTGCCTATCATGGTGAGTACAGTCAATAATAGAGTATTGTACATTTCAAGTTGCCAAGATAGACAATTTCAAATATTTTTATGTAAAAAGTTAAGCATTTAAGAGTTAAGTATTAGCCGGGTGTGGTGGTGCACACTTGTAATCCCAGCATTCGGGAAGCTGAGAAGAAAGAAAAGAAAAAAGAAGAAAGGTCAATTTATAATAAATAAGTGAAAAATAAGTAAAAGCATAGGGAAATGATATTCCTAGGATGTGACTGTAGTCAGAGAAAGGTGTTTGCCTGGGACATTCCAAGATCTATAGCTGTGCTATTTACTCATCATAGTAGCTTTTTTTGCTTTTTTCCAGCACTGGAGATGAAACCCAGGGGCATTCCACCTCTGAGCTACGCCCCCCAGCCCTATTTTTTTTTTTTTTTAGTCTTTATTTTGAAATAGGGTCTCACTGAGTTGCAAAGGGCCTCACTAAGTAGCTGACGCTGTCTGCAAATGAACCACAAACCAGGATCCTCTTATCTCAGCCTCCCAAAGCTGGGATTACAAGTGTGTGCCACCACGCCCAGATCATAGCAGCTATGGGACACCATCGGCCACTGAGTCCTTGTAACCGCTTACTTAGTCTGAACTGAGATAGGCTGCAAGTGCAAGATATATCTCACTGGATTTGAAAGACCTTAGTCTGAAAAACATAAATAGCTCATTCAAATGTGTATAGTTATTATATTTTGAGATGAGTTAAATAAAATACAATATTAAAGATTAAAAATTTGAGGAAGAGGAGTTCAGTTTTCCTGCACATGTTGCCCTTACCTCTGGTTGTCCTGTGAGTGCAGCTATGTAGACTAAAATCTACCAGCTCTCTTGGCCCCCTGCCGCACTGCATCACATTTTAAGGATGGTGGTGTCACTGGATTGAAGAGAACTAGCACCTCAGCAGGCTGGAATTTCCACAACCACATAAGATGTGAGAGAGAAATAAAACTTCCTCTTGTTTAAGCTACATTCTTTTAAAAAGTCAGCAGTAAACATAATGAGCCAGATTTTCCAATTTCTCCAAGCCCTAGTTACGGTTCTCGCACCATCCTAAGTCATTTAGAAGAGCTAATTGTCAAGGACAGTAGACCAGTCGAAGTTCACCTTCATATCTAGCAAGATAATGGGGAAATAAGCTTTTGAAGTTAAGGAGAGCCGGGCGTGGTGGCACACGCTTGTAATTCCCGCGCTTGGGAGGCTGAAACGGGAGGATCGCACGGGTTCGAAGCCAGCCTTGGCTACTTAGTGAGGCTCTCAGCAACTTAGTGAGACCTTGTTTCCAAATATATATATATATATATATATATATATATATATATATATATATATATATATATGGTCTGGGAGTATAGCCCGGAGGTAGAAAGCCTCTGGGTTCCACCCCAAGTACCACCCCCAAAAAATAAAAAAATAAAAAATAAAGTTAAGGAGAAAGCATATTACTCTGTAAAACTCAAAATCCTTCGGTAATCTTAATTTCTTTTCTTCCATGCTACCTACAACGTAGTTATTGCAAATAGTTGTTTAAAACAATCCAGTATTAAAAAGAAATAAAATAATAACAATCCAGTATTTCAGTTCTTTCCCTTCACTTGGCAATTGCTAGCTCTTCTCTGTCCGCTCAGAAGAGTGGCTTGCTCAGTCTCTCTTATTTCCAGAGTCTCTACTGCTACACATCTCTGACCACTTTGTAACTCATTTCTGAATATAAATCAGATTCCTCCAAGTAGATCGGCTCGCATCTATTATGTGTCAGTTGGAGGGTGAAAATAAAGTGCAGCCCATCTTATGCTGAAAATTCCAAAAGCTTCATAAGTGTGTAAGTGAGCTAAGTAAGCATTTTAAGTGAGCCTTCAGATGATTTCAGTTTTAAAAAAAAATTAAGCCAGTGAAAATATTCAATATTTATTTGAGCTCTAACAGGTGTTTTCATATCTATGTGGTTCTCTAAATTTTCTAAGAATTTTATTACACTTTAAAAAGGAGTCTACTCAAAATCATTGGCATGTTTCCTGAAGACAGTACTTTTTGCAAATAATCCATGGGTTCAGTCGAATGATTTTGAAGTGATTACCCTTTTCTCTTATTTTCTCTTTATTGTGGCTCTTATTTTACTTTTTATTCAATACTCTCTATGTACTCTCATCTACCTGATTATCACAAGGACTAGAAGTCACAGAATAGCTAAATTCAATAAGAGCATAATATTACTTTATGTTTATAAAAATACCTAGTGGTATGCACAGCAAACAATTTGCCAGATGCATTAACTGCTGGAAAGTAGAAGATCCGCTAGATCGACAGGTTTCAAACTAAGTGTGTGTGAGCTCCAGACTCCTAATAACTCTTAGCGTAAACACAGAGCAAGCATTATAAGTGGCAGTGGAGGGTTCTACCACCTCATCCTAATAATTCCCTGAATATCTTCCCAACCTTGATTTACAGGAATCACAGCACAGGCATCTGTTTTCTTGATCTACCGTTCTGAGTGACCAATTAAATAAACCAAATTACTAGCTGGTTGAGGGAAGAGAGTCCAGATAGGTCTGGAAGAAATATATTTCCATTTTTTTTAAAGTAATATACTTTTTTGGTACATGGCAGTTATACATCCTAAGGAGGTTCAGAGTGATTGAAACATACATACACACAGCACTTGGAGTGTATCCATTTTCTTTTAGTTTAAAAATGGCATAGCCTTGAGTTCCACCCATTACTTCAAACCACGGCAGGGCGGAAAACCAATTGTTCCCAGTAGGGCGGTACATTATAGTGAATGCTACCTTTGCACATTTACTAATTATATTTGGCTACCAACTTGGACCTGTGCTTTCACCCACCATGTCCACAGGTGAAAATACAAGCATCCTGAGAGACAATGCGAGTAGTGTTGCCCGCCTTTCCTTTAGTACCTCTTTTCATGAACTTAACCGGCTCATTCAGTAAGTTGCTCACAGCTCAAAAAGAATTGGTAGTCACTTTTCCAAAGTATTTTTTTAAATATATGTTGAATTTGTTCAAACCATGGCAGTCTGGTTCTATTCTGTTCTTCCTTTACATATCTTTTTCATCTAATGTGTCTTCTCACTAAAATCTGAATATCGATGCACCATGGCTTTGTGGAACATTTGAAAGTTCTTTGAGAGATTAATTTACTCCTTCTGCGTATCTAGATGACTAGCGCAATGCTTACACAGACGGGGCCTCTCCCCAACTTGCACGTTTATTTTGGCCTAAAATCACTGTAACAATATTTAATCCTAGAATGTATCCAATGAGCTTTACTTTCAAATTCTGCCTTTGACTTTGAGGTGGGAGAATTTTTTTCTGCTGTGTTTCTACATGCAGTCTCTAACTTTCTCTGGTTTGTGGACTTTGTTAGACTGTATCATGCCCCATCCACTGCTATGGATAACTTCCCTCCTTCCCTATCAGAGAGTGCTCTTTTTTTCCAATAGCCATTTAAAGCTGAGCACAGTGACATACACCTATAATCCCAGTACTTGGGACAGGAGAATTGCAGACTTGAGGCCAACCTCAGCAACTTAGCAAGACTCATTCAAAATAAAAAAAGGGCTAGGAGTGTAGTATAGATAGAATATATCTGGGTTTAATCCCTAGTACCAAATAAATATATAAGTAAATAAATAAATAGTTCATGTAAGGCTTTCCTAGATACATCATCTACTATGAATTGTTTTCCATGAATTTTTCTATGGCCTCCCTGTAGTTTCTTTTTAAATTCATCTGGGTCAGACTGAAATCAGCCCCTCCTGCACAGGGCTCCAAATATCTCACCCCTCAAAGCATAGATACAAAGCACGCTTGATCTTTTCCTTACCGTCCTTGTGTTTAAGAGTTTATCTTCTTCCCAACAGCAACAAATAGGAAGACTGCACTTGGTATTTGGATTTTCACCCTGATGTGCTTACTATCTGATCATCTTCCTCATGGTTACTCCTTCTTGGACCAAATGTTTTAAAATGGGAATCTCTAGGCAGCCACTCGAAAGCACAATTGACTGGCGCCGGGAGTGGTGGCACACCCTTGTAATCCCTGCTCTTGGGAGGTGGAGACCCCAGTACCACCAAAAAAAAAAAAAAAAAAAAGGAAAAAAAAAGAAAAAAGAAAGAAAGCACAATTGACTGTATATATCCTTCTGTTGATTTCGCTTCATAAACAATACTGCTCTTATTGAAACGATTCTGTATCTCTTCACTGAAAGCGTCAGCCGTCCTCGGCTGAACAGATACTGTTCTCGCTGGATTCTAGTGCACTAGTGGTCTAACTGCCTGGAGCTTTCACTCAAAGCACAAGTAAAACATTATTCTTTATTGGTTCAACTTTGGGTTCTGAATTTCAAGGGCTGTTTCATGTTGACTGATGAAGCTTGGAGATGCCATCACACTCGCTTAGGTCACGCAGATAGGGATCCACAGGTATGCCTGGACATTTCTACTTCAAGACAGTATCCTTAAAAAGGAAAAATTAACCCGGGTGTGGTGGCGCACGCTTGCAATCCCAGCATTCGGGAGGCTGAGACCAGAGGATCACGGTTCTCGGACAGCCTCAGCTACTTAGTGAGGCCCTCTGCGACTCAGTGAGACCCGGTTTCAAAATAAAGAATAAAAAATAGGGCAGGGGGTGTAGCTCGGAGGTCGAATGCCCCTGGGTTTCATCCCCAGACCTGCAAAAAAAAAAAAAAAAAAAAAAAAAGGAAAATTAAACATTTAGTAAGAATCACTTTTAGGAACATGTACTTGTTTCTCTCATGGTAAAATGAATTGATTTTCTGAATAAATATGGGATATATACTGGCTCTTAAATAAAGGAGTAACAATCACTATTCCATCATCATAATTAATCATTCTAAATTTTGTTTAATTTGCCCCTATTATCTTATTGCAGCTTAGATCTTATGTCTTTTGAATATTGTGATGCATTTGAGTTTATTTTTCAATAAACAACCCAACAATATTTTCATATGTCATTAGCCAGCCTTTGGAATCTAATGTAAAAGGCCATATCTTATTTCACTGGATAATAATTTTAATCCATCCTTCTATTGCTGCATATTTATATTGTTTTCTTTTTATTTTTGTGGGTTTGAGGATGCAACCCAGGGGCATTCGACCTCCGAGGTACACCCCTGCCCTGTTTTTTTTATTCTTTAATTTGAAACAGGGTCTCACTGAGTTGCGGAGAGGGCCTCACTTAGTAGCTGAGGCTGTCCTCAAACCACGCTTCTCCGTTTTCAGCCTCCCGAATGCTGTGATTACAAACATGCGACACCAAGCCCAGCTATATTGTTTTTAGTCTTTTTTTATTTGCCCACTTTTCTATCGAATTGTTTTTCTTTTGTTATTGACTAGGCTGAATACATAAAGAAGTGCTCTCTATATTATAGACACAAATTGTTTACCTATCATGTGCTAGACATTCTCTAAGTATATGCCTTACATTTTAATTCTCAATGGGTGTCATTAAAGAAGGGCCTTTCTCCCATCCCCCCACTGTTATGTTTATTTATGAAAATGAATTCTAAAAGAAAATTAGTCCGACAAGAAAAACTTTGAAGACCTTGCTTGGGACCAAAAAGCATTAAAGTTGAAGATGTGTTACAGAAATCTCCTTCCTTCCCCTTGTCTCCTAGCTGGAGGATCCTGAAGCTTTATAGCTGGCAGGTAGGAGGTACCTAGATACCAAGACACCCCAGAGTGGCAAACCTGGGGCTTGTAGAAGACAGAGCTTAATTGAAATGTTGATTTCTAACCTCTACACCTTTGTCATGTTAAGTAAACTTATCTCAGAAATTTAAAACAGAATTACCAGGCCCACAAAGAAGAAAGAAGTCCTCACTACAAATTTAGCTAGCATAAAAAAAGAAGGAAGGGAGAGGGGGAGTATTACCATTCTGCATATTTTAAGTAAAACAACCTATTGGAATAACTGGTGTCTGAAGTTAGGCTGAGGTTAGGGTGGGGTTCAAATCCTTGCTGGTTATTTTTGTAACTTTCAGCCACTTGGGCTTTGGTTATATTATTTTTACAATAAGAATGATAAATAAAATCGATTGTAGAGTTTTGTTGTGTTAAATGAGAGCACCCATGTAAAAGAGACACACCTAATTCCAGGTATGCAGTGTTTACCTGAGAAACACCAGCCATTTCATTTTTGCCTGTCTTATTTCCAATAATTTTATGTGCCTATATTGTTTGCTACCTTGTGGTATTAAGGCGCCTTTTGTGTTGTTAACTCAACATGTGATTTCCCCAAATATATTTTAAACAACACAAGAGAAAGAATTACGGCCACTATTTTTAAGAATTTAGCTCCTTCCAAGAACCAGGGCTATGTTTCGTGTGCTTCTCCAGTAAGGATACATTCTTGTGGTTTTTTTTTTTTTTTTAAGTACTGAGGCTTGAGTCCAGGGACATTCTACCTCTGAGCAAACCCCGATCCTCCTGTCTCAGCCTCCCAATTACTCCAGAATTCAAGGTGAGTCGCCAAGAGAATATAATTAACTTGTACTGCTGGTCTAAAGAAAGAAACAAAGAGTGGGTTGACCCTCCCACCTAGTAGGATCAAAGAGATAGACTAGCTGTATGGAACAACTCATTTCTAGCACACACAGGATATTAAAAAGTGCAGTGACATGATGGTGTCTGGTCCATGAGAGGTATCAGCCGGCAGGCTACTCCCTAGAAAGGTGTTCTAGGCCATGTCTCAGGGAAGGGAAACGGCAGACACTGGTGGTTTCTCTGAGTTGAAGGAGGCTAACCTGGAGTTTCGGGTGAGTGCTACAGAGAAAAGAGCTACAGCTACACAGATAGGGCTTAGGAGATCTGTAATGGGGACTTGTTGACAGTTCAGGAGAGTATTATAAAGCCAGGGAAAGAGCCACTCAAAAGAAGCAGGTGGAACACTTCCCGAGGCTCACACAGGGCCGGGAATAGTTTCTGTTTCAAAAAATCAGACTAGAAAATTTCATTATTCGTGAAACATCAGGTGGAATACTCCAGAAGGCATTGCCTCTAAGGTAGTACAAAATTCCTGCGAGAGTTAACTTAGGAAGAGGAAAGGTTTATTTGGGTTCTCAGTTTTTTGTGGCTCCAGGCCATGATCCAGTAGCCCTTATGCTGTGGCAAGACGGTGCATCCTGCTGGGCAAGTGGTGTAGCCAAGCCACTTCCATCACTGGGCTAGGGAGCAAAGAGAAAGAAGAGATCCAGGGCTGCACAGACTCTCCCTTTGAGAGCATATTGCCAGTGAGCTCAGAAACTGTTACAGGACCCCATCTCTCAAAGATTCTACCATCTCCCAAAAATGCCACTCTGGAGACCAAACCTTTGACACATAGGCCTTTGGGAGATAGTTGACACCCCAAACCATAGCAGAGCCCTAGGGTAAAAGTTACTGTTTGTTCCACATAAGACAATTTAAAAGCAAGCCTCGACGGTTTGAAACAGTTTCTCAATAACCTGAGGACTTTGAATGAAGCTCGGGAATGTTGATAGGAATATAAAAACTTAGGCCATTCAGAAATATGTAATGAACAAAACTTGATAGCCAATAAGAATGATCAAAACCAGGAAAATACCAGTCATAACGAGGTGGGAAATGGATGCGTAGCAACAGATCCAGATATGATACAGATGATAAATCAAAACAGTTGTTACCTTGGGCTTTGGGCCAAAATGTCCAGGAGGGATTGGGTTAATGCTCTAGGCTATATGCAAAATAAAACTAAATGAAATGGACCAAATATACAGAACTATGTGCAATGTAAGGATGGTGACAAAGGCATCCATCCTGTGAAGCTCCCTGGTCAAGTGGCTGGAGAGGTTCCAGGGCAGGAGGCCAGCAAGCCCAGCAATGTCAGCCTGGTGTAATTCCTAATTGGGGATGAAGCTGCTAAGAGCCCAAGGTACCAGTTCACAGACACAGAGCAGGGAGACCCTCTGAGCTGTGAAAATAGGAAGCACAAGGGACTTCAGATGAACGAGGAGAGAGGCCAGTAAAATAGCGAAAGGGGATGGAGGGAAGAAGGTGGGGAGGAGAAGAAATTAGACTGAGGAAAGAAACAGCTCACATCATGTTTTCTAATGGTATGTCCATATGTGGAGGCACCACTACCAATCTCATCAACAAGGAGGAGGAGGAAGAGGAGGAGGAGGAGGAGGAGGAGGAGGAGGAGGGGAAGAGGAGAAGGGGGGAAAGGAGGAGGAGAAGGGGAAGGGGAAGAAGGAGGAGGAGAAGGAGGAGAAGGAAGAGGAAGTCAAGAAGGAGGCAGAGGAGAAAGGGAGAGGGAAGAAGAAGGCAGAAGGGGGAAAAGGAGGAGGAGGGAGAGGAGGAGGAGGAGGTCAAGAAGGAGGGGACAGAGAAGGAGGAGGAGGAGGAGGAGAAGGAGGAGGAGGAGGAGGAGGAAAGAGGGATTAGGAGGAGGAGGATGCAGGGTTGGGATGTGGAGGGAAACACTCTGAGCTCTGTAGACATATGTGAATGTATCACTTTGCATCTCATTATGATGTATAATTACAATAACCAATAAAAGAATAAAACACCTAAAACTGTACTTAAAAAAAATCCTCCGTATATAGGAACAAGGTTTTCTGAGGTATTCAGCTGAGTACTGATGAGAGCAAAATTGAGGGAACCATCCTCAACTGAGGGCAAGAGCTGCCCCCCAAATTAGAGGGTAGATTAGAGGGTCACTTCTCCCCAATTCCATGTCTTCACTCCTCTTAGAGATGTTTCCTTGTTTATAAATTAGGAAGTTTGTTTCAGGTCAAATTCTTATTATTCCTGTGAATTAGCCTGTTTTCAGCTTGCTAAAAGAGAAAAGATATTGGACCCTGCTTTCAAAGACTCTGATTCACTTTGTGTCAGATAGTTATGGAATTTACACTTTTTAAATTTTAATACTTTGAATTCATTTCGGTTCATCATATGTAGTTTATTTTCAATTAAAACAACATTAAAGAAAATAGGAAAACAGGTCCACAATTCAATGACTTTGTGTGTGTGTGTGTGTGTGTGTGTGTGTGTGTGTGTGTGTTACTGAGGGTGAAACCCAGGGGCTTTTCTACCTCCAGACTATCCTCCCAGACCTATTTTTATACTTTATTTGGAAACAGGGTCTCACTAAGTTGCTGAGAGCCTCACTAAGTACCTGAGGCTGGCTTCGAACCTATGCTATCCGATCCTCCTGTCTCAGCCTCCCAAGCGCTGGGATTACAAGCTTGTGCCACCACGCCCGCCCGGCTTCAACGACCTTTTAACCTGCTCCCTCTCTTCGTCCATAATTGAGGGCCGCTGGGATCGGCTGCCTAGACGGCCTCAAAGCGTCTTATTCTGCAGGAAAGCTCCAGCCTTGGAAGCTGAGGAGCGGCCAGGGGCTTACCCAAGGGCGGCTGCGGGTCTGCCCGCCCGCCCGCGTCTCCGGGACTGCAAGCTGCGGTCCTGCGGGCGGACGCCAGCCGCCCCTCTAAGAGTTCCTCTCCAGTCCTGGCCTGAGAGCAGAGGACCTTGCGCGTTGCTTAGGGGGATCATTCCCTGTCTGCAAAAGCCAGCCCGCGCTCTGGGGAACTGGCCGGGGAATCGACAGTTTCCCGGACTGGCCAGTGGACGACGAGGCCCGGAGGCTCTCTGTCCCCTCTGGACAATTTGTAGCCACCGAATGAGCAGCCATAAAGGATGCGTGTAGGAGCCCACGCCCGCTCGGGTGGACTGGGGGAGGGAGGGAGGGAGAAGGGGCGCTTCAGCTATTTTTTTCCTGAAGACCCAGCCCCAGTCCCAGCGGTCCACTCACCGCACCGGGGACCAAGGCCAGAGATACATTCTAGGCAGTCACCTCCCTCTGTCCCTTTCTTGCCCGTTGGCGTCTTCGGGCTCCCGCGCAGGCTCAGATGGAGCAAGCTGGCGCTGGGCGTGGGAGGCGCCTGCTGGTTTCGGATTCTTAGCCCGACAGGTTCGGTGGCCAGAGCTTGGAGTAGGAGGGCGCCCGGGGTGTCTGGAGATGCAGAGCAAACCGTGCTCCAACGCGCTCGCGGTCCACCTGTAGCTGGCCGTCTGCAGCGGTGGCCGCAGGAGGAGCACCCGGGGGAGATCAGAGGGCGCTGCGCTGCAGAGCTCCACCCGGAGGGCTCAGAGACCAGGGCCAGGAACCTCCAGCGGGCGAAGGCAGGCGGCCACACCGTCCGAGGTGGGGTCTAGTGGGCTTAGTGCCCCGGCCGAAGGAGCCAGGGGAGCTCGTGGACAAGTCCACGGGCAAGGTTTGCCAACCAGGGAGACGAATACTGCAAGCCCGGATTCCCTGGACGAGCATTAGACTGCAGAACTGGAGATTTTGCAGACTTGGCTGCCGGAGTAAGGGATCCCTAAACAGACGGTTCGCAGAGGAGCTTCTGTTGGGGCTTGGGAAAACATTTTATTGCTTAAGACCCTGAGTAGAAGCGAACGGGAAAATATGAGCCATTTAAGGTTGGTTAACGACTCTCTTGTAACTCACAGAAGGGCGGATGTTGGTGTAAAAGTCGGTAGCGTTGCAAATACAGTGATCCTGAGAGCTTTTCCTAACTTAATGCAACATACAGAAAGTAGCTGCAATCACTGATGACGTTCCAGGCGCTCTGAGGGGTTGGGGAAGAGAAAACTGTAGAAGTATACAATATTGTGAAAATAATATTGAAAGGTTAAAAGAAGGGAGAAATGATAGCTCGGTCCAATGGGCTAATGAGCTTTATTCCTTAAATCATCTGTAGGCTGCAACCTAGACATCTTTTTTTTTTTTTACTCTTCATATATTTTATTTTATTTTTAAATTGTTTATTGGCGCATTGTAGTCATATATCTAAATGGGGTACAAGATGGTGGAGGCACACACACACACACACACACACACATCACCCAATTAGCCCTACACAATCCCCACCACCTTCCTCCCTCTCATGTTTGGCTTAGTGATTGACATTGATATGTTAGAGAATTTCCCTCCCCCTCCCATCCCTTCAGCTAGGTCACCTTATTAGCTCATCTATACTGTCTCCTTCTTCAGAGTTGGGGAATGATATAACCTAATGTCTATTGCTAAAAAATCAACTCTGGTCACTGTGTGGAAAACAAGCCATACATGTAGAAGAGAGGAGGTGGCACAGAACCCAGCAGTCCCTTTAAATTACGCGTCTTAGCCAGGCATGGTGGTGTACACCTGCAATCCCAGTACCTGGGAGGCTGAGACCCGAGGATCACAGGTTCAAAGACAGTCTCAGCAACTTAACCAAGACCCGCAGCAACTTAGGGAGACCCTGATTCAAAATCAAAATCAAAATAGGGCTGGAGTTCTAGCTCAGAATTAGAATGCCCCTGGGTTCAATACCCAGCGCCCCCTCCCAGAAACATTTTGTTGCCCGAATAGAGAGCCTGGATTTTATTATAAATGTGGCAAGAATATATTTTTGGTCATTTGACAAGAGGCTAGGTTATTTTGCTGTTGCCAAGCCCACGAAGGGAAAAGACCACTGGGGGCAGGTCAAATACTAGGGGCAGGTCTGAAGCAGTTAGGGCTTGAGGCCAGTACTTTGGGATAGGGCCTCCTTCGTCAGGCCCTGATAGATGTTCCTACACCCTAAGAGCAGGCTGACTTCTGTATTTAGAATTGCATTCAACCGTATCTTGGAGTACAGAGGGAGGGACCCCTGGGGAGTGTAATCACAGAGAAAGAGACTTGGCTTTGGACTTGGTGTATGAAAGCTGAGTCACCTTATGGAGGGAAAGAAAGGAACAGTCATCCCAGGAACAAAGGCAAAAGTGACAGGACGGGCTAAGGAGAGTTGACTTCTGGTGGCTTAGGGCCTGGCCATCCCCACCCAGAGCTTGCAGCCGGGCATACATAGACTGGATGTGACTTTGCTACCTGCTCCGTGGATTCACAGTGGGCTCACTCCTGCGGACAGGCTGCCTCCATTTCAAGAGAATTGGGGTAGGGAGACTTTCTGTGTTCCCACCTACCACTTGGGGGCCAGTCTCGAAGCCCCAGCCCAGCAGCCACATATTCCTGTGTAGACCCTTTCTTCATCCAGACTTAGGAAGACAATTGTTGCTCAGGAGGAGGGCACTGCCCGCTCTACTTGGACTCCAGGATTTCCTCTCTTTTTAGGAAGAGAAATCTCTATTGCACGGCAGGTGGGCTTCTGCCCTGTGGGACCAGAAGATGGAAGGTCGCATTTTAGTTTGACTCTTATTCCCAGTGGGGGAGTGCTTGAGGGTTGACTCATTTTGATCTCATTTTTGATATCTGTAGTGTGACTTTCAACTTCATTTTATGAATTAGCAAACAGGGCGATTTGCTTGAGGACCCAGGGTTAATTTGCTTGAGCCCACGGTGGTGGTGGTGGTGGTGGTGGTGGTGGTGGTGGTGGTGGTGGTGGTGGCGGTGGTGAGACTTGAGGGTATCAGATGTGGTTTTAACCTTAGAGTTTCTGTTTCCTAGGTGACCTTAGGCGAGTTTCCTCCTCTCTCAGTAGGTTTTTGAGGCCTGCCACTTTGCAGTTCCTCTTGTTTTAATATTCAGATTCATCACTTGTATGGCTTCCCGCCCCCGCGGGGATTGAACTCGGGGCCCTTTTTACCTCCAACCTACACCCCTAGACATATTTTATTTTTTATTTTGAAGCAGGGTCAAACTAGGTTGCTGAGGGTTTCGCTAAATTCCTGAAGCTGTCCTCGGAACTGCAATGCTGTGTCAGTCTCCAAAATCCCAGGACTACAGGAACGCCCCAGCCACTGCGCATTCAGCAGTTCAGTAAGGCTTTTTAAGAACGAGGATTCTGGGAGTCGACCTCAGTTCATAAGCACGGTAGGTCTGGAGCGAGACCCAGTAATCTGCGTGGCTTCACAAGCATACCCATCAACAGATGCTAAGAAACCCGGGTTAGATGCATCAAAATCCCCCGGAGAAGTTGTCAAAAACTCACATTCCTGAGTTCCATCTGTAGAGTTCCGGATTCCGCAGGGTTGGGATGTAGTCTGGTCATTTGCCTTCTCAAGAGATGATGTCAGGGTTGCTGGCCAGCCGCTCCGCCTGCCCCTCAGGGTCTCTCCCTGGAATCGTGAGCTAGTTCTTAACTCACTGCTCCAGGAGAATGAGATCAGCGCGGGTTTTCCTCTCCTAGGACCACTCCTAAAGACTCTAAATGGCGTTGGGTGTAATCCCTCGCATTGCCTGCAGATGGCGCCAGAGGATGGGCTTGCTAGAAAGGGGCGGTGCAAAGAGGAGGGAGGAAGCAGTAAGGATTGACACCCAGGAGGGCCAATGACAACCCACTTTTATTTCCCTGGCGTGCTTAAGAGCTTTCCACCCAACCAGGAGGCTGCATTTGTGGCTCTGAATGGAAGGATGGAGTGGGAGATTCCGCGTCGGCCCGGAAGATAACACCTGTTAGTCCCAGGTTGCTATAGCTCATCTGACAACTCTTTTTGTTAACGTATCTCTCAGCTAAGACTCCCTCACCTGACTCTGGGTAAATTTGTCTCTCCATCACTCTGAGTCCTAGGAACTTTATGAAAAGCATCATAATAGGGCAAAGCCGGCGCCGCACTTCTCATTTTCCTAGTAGTTGACTATCTCTGGCTTAGGTAGCTGGAAGCTGCTGCGCGGGGCGAGGGGTGGAGAGAGAACAGGGTGAGGGGCAGCGTGTATGCAGCCCCCACTGATGCCAGGCATCGTCCTTTGAAATTGCATCCACCTTTGAACTTTCAGAAAGAATGCAAATTACATCGTTTTTGTTTGTTTATTTTGTTTTGTTCCTGTAATAGCTGCAGCAGCAGAGTAGCAGAGCAGGGCCCAAAGAAGCCATTATGTTTGAGCAGTTACCCGGCAGAGGGGTGTGTGTGTGTGTGTGTGTGTGTGTGTGATCAGTGGTCATTCTAAGATAGTTATAGACGGTTTTTTTTTTTATTATAAAATGCCTATGTAGAGGGTGGGGTACTGAGGGTTGAATTGAGGGGCACTTTACCGCCGAGAGCTACGCTCCCAGCCCTTTTTATTTTGAAGCAGGGTCTCTCTAACTTGCGGCAGGTCTCACCAAGTTGCTGCGGGCCTTGCTAAGTAGTTGAGGCTGGCCTTGAACCTGCAATTCTCCTGTCTCAGCCTCCCTAATACTTGGATTACAGGCGTGAGCCACCACTCCTGGCTTATGAAGTGTGTGTAACGGTGCCAGCACGTGTTCTTTTGTTCATCAGGAACTGGCCACCTAACCTCTGTCTGACTCGCTAGGCCTCACCTACCTGGGGTCTTCTCCCAGGAGCCCTCCTGATCCCTGGTTTTACCTCGGAGAGAGCAGTGATATAAACAGCAAAGGCTGAACTCATATCCAGACTCCTTAGCCCACACCCGGCTTCACCGACGATTAGGAAGAAAATAGGCCGCAAAGCCGTGTCCGTAACAGTGGCCCCACGTCCATCACACTTGGCTCCCCGAGTCCCTTTTCTGCATTGCACTAATGACATTAGCCCAGGGAAACCATTTTAGGGGATTTTGCCTTTCATATCTTGCCAGTTTTTGAACTGCCAGACTGACCCAATTTTTTTTTTTTTTTTTTTTTTTTTTGGTATTGGAGATGGAACCCAGGGGCATTCTACCTCTAAGCAACACCCCCAGCCCTTTTTTTTATTCTTTATTTTGAAACAGGGTCCCATTGAATTGCACAGTGCCTCACTAAGTAGTAGCTGAGGCTGTCCTCGAACCACAATCCTCCTGTCTCAGCCTCCCAAATGCTGGGATTACAAGCGTGCGCCACCACGCCCGGCTCTGTGGATATTTTTATTAAATCCCTTTATTCATCTTCCAGATCGCAGAGTCTATCAGGCGGGTTTCATTAACAATTCTGATTCCCAGATCTCATGCTTCCTTCTCAAGAACACATTATTCACATGGAAAGACGGCGCCCTCCTCTCCCACCCCGGATTGTAAGCACCCCAAAAGTATGATTGTATCTTTTTTGTGATATTGGAGATTGGACCACAGGGCATTTTTTAAACTACAGAACTACACCTCCAGTCCTTTCTTACTTTTTATTTTGAAGCAGGGTCTCACTAAGTTGCTGAGGCTTGGGCCTCAAACCTGCAATCCTCCCGTCTCAGTTTCCCAAGTACTGAGATTACAGGCATCAGCCACCAAGCTCACCTGGCTATGATTGTGTCTTTTAACATCCAGTCTTCATGCTAGAAGGGTTCCCGTTGCATCATACGTGTCCAAACAACACCTGTGAATGAAGAAAACTGTTCTGTGACTTGGACTCCAGTATGCCCAGAGTTTGCCCAAGATGGCGAAGCAGCATCAAGGTTTAAACAGCTGGACCATATTTCTGTGGGGAGCAAACCTATTGGTGCCACCCACAGGGGGTCACAGAGAAACCAGACCCCTCCAGAGACCTGTGGGATTTTTCATTCTCTTTCAGCACAGTGGGATTTTCATTCTCTTTCAGCACAGAAAGGTAAAATGGAATGTTCTGACGCAGATATTTCATGTAATGCCTGAACAGCTGTCCCAGCTTGCCCTGGTTTCGGAATCTCTCCAGGGTGTAGGCCATGCCCAACTCACAACTGAGGTCCACAGTGGCCCACGAGACTGGGCCCCCTTCTGGGCCCTGCAGACCGAACGTGGGCAGGGTCTGTATGCAGCGCTGGGTGTAACGCAGGCTCTTTTCATTCTGCCCGATGACCCAGAGGTCATTTACCATTCCAGAATGACGCATAGCCAGCTGGGAAAACTTAAAATTAGGATTCCAACTGTGGAAATAAAACAAAACCCCCAAATTTCCTCCCAACTCCTTTCATTTATGGATACCACCACAGTGTAGAGTTCCCCGACACTCAACCACTTGTTTAATATCCAAGCTGGGCCTGGTATCACATGCCTATAATCCCAGTAACTGGGAGGCGGAGGCAGGAGGAGCCCAGGTTTGAAGCCAGCCTCAACCATTTATGTATGTATTTATGTAACCATTTATGTATGTATTTATTTTTGTTGTGCTAGGATTGAACCCCGTAGCATTCTACCTCTAAATTACACCCCCAGCCCTATTTTATAAAGGCTGCAAGACTGCCTCGTTGCAGCCTTTAGGCTTAGTGCTTGTGGAGATAATGAGTTTCAGGATTTCTTTGGTGATTTCACTTTCTTTAGTGAGGCTCTCAGCAACCCAGCAAAGCTCTTAACAATTTAAGGAAACTCTGTTTTTACGTTAAAAAAAAAAATAGGGCTGGGGATGTAATTTAGAGGTAGAATGCTACTGGGTTCAATTCTAGCACAACAAAAATAAATACATATATAAATACTTAAATATCCACCATTGCAAAATTTCTTGCTTTGATTATTGTGTGTTTGGGTAGGGGCTAGGGGATTAAACTCAGGGGTGTTCCACCTCTGAGCTCTACCCCCAACCCTATTTTACTTTGAAACAGGGTCTTACCAAGTCACTGAGGGTCTAAGTTGCCGAGGCCAGCCCCAAAACTGTGATCCTTCTTTCTCAGCCTCCCAAATCCTGAGATTATGGGAGTACGCCATGACACTTAGCTCTTACTTTGATAATTGACAACCTTCATTCATCCCACTGACAGAGCACCTCCTATCCTCACTCCCAAACTGATTTGCGTGAATTGCCAGAGGGTACAAAGAATCACAGTTCTAAAGAAACTGAAGACAGCATTAGCACGTGTGTTGTACCTCACGGTACTGTCATCCGGGTGGACGGCCTCGTTGCAGCCTTTAGGCTTGGTGCTTGTGGAGACAATGAGTTTAAGGATTTCTTCGGTGACAGAGAGGAGTAAGCTACAGTAGCTCTGATCGCCCCACCCAGGCTTTCTTAGCACCCTGGGAAGAGAGGTAAAATAAGCCAGGTATGGTGGTGCACGCTTGTAATTCCAGCGCTTAGGAGGCTGAGACAGGAGGATCGCACAGGTTCGAAGCCAGCCTCGGCTACTTAGTGAGGCTCTCAGCAACTTAGTGAGACCCTGTTTCCAAACAAAATATAAGTCTGGGAGTATAGCCCAGAGGTAGAAGACCCCTAGGTTCCATCCGCAGTACCACACACATACACACACAAAAAGCAATGGTGATGTCCTTTGGTTCTCTGCCTTTGTGGCGCCCACCTGACTCACAACTGGATGCAGTTCTCAGGGCTTCTCAACTGGAGCCGCACCAGAGTCAGCTGGAGCATTCGCTGCTCTGCTAATCCTGCAAACCTGGGTTCCCCAGGCTTTGCATTTCGAATCCACTCCCAAGTAAATAATGCAGTGAGCTTCCAACTGGTCATTGCCTCTGACTTAGTACCTTGGATCTGGAGTATCTGCTTCAGGTTTATGAGCTCACCATCTTTCAGGACTTCCTGTAATTTCTGAGGCTCTTTAGAGAATATCCGGTACACATCCGTGTATGGATGCAGGTCACCCGTCATCTCCTGTGTGAGATGGTGAAAGGCCATATTGCGCCTGGAACGCTTGTCTTACCTCTCACTTACTGAAATCTTGGCCCTTAGCATCAACACAGAGCTTGAGCAAGACACTTTAGTTCCCATAATGCTATGTATGTATATGAAGTTATTAATTCCCATCTTAACAGCATGTAAGGGGAAAGGGAGGGTATAGGGTGGGCCCTGGAGGGAAACACAAGTCCCACGCCTATGTATACTTCTATCATTGTGAACCTCATTAGGATGTATAATTACAATGTTCCAATAAAAGTATCTTAAAATATATTTTTTCAAAATATTATTTAATAGATACAAACATTGCAGTTCCCCAAAGCTACACAGTATTGACCTGTTGCAATAGCAATATTGATTCAGAGCCAGAAGCCTATAAAATTAAATAAGATAGCCGGGCGTGGTGGCGCACGCTTGTAGTCCCCGCGCTTGGGAGGCTGAGACAGGAGGATCGCGCTGGTTCGGAGCCAGCCTCGCTGGCTTAAGAGACCCTGTTTCCAAATAAAAGAAATATAAAATAGGTCTGGGAGTGTAGCCGGGAGGTAGAAGGGCTTCCAGAAACCCCAGTACCACACACACACACAAAAAAATTAAATAAGATATTAGCAATCTTAGAGATTTTGGTAGCACTCTGAGAAATCTGATGTGATATTATTCTCAAAGACTTGGAAGAAAGAGACTTGTCATCTCAGTCTTGGAATCTACAAACTCCATGGAAATATGAGCATCTGCTCCTAAAGGGAAATATCAGTCATAAGTGTGAGAGTTTTAGAGGTATTATGTTGGAAATCACATTGTTAAAGAATGAAGGAGACATAAAATCGTGTAAATGATTTTAAAGGAAACTTAAAACTTTGAGGGTACATGTATAAATTCCATTTCCTGACTGTGGACAAAACCAAAAACTTTGATGAGTTCAAAATAGTAGATACTTAAAAAGAATCACTGAAAAATAGATAAATGGGTATGAAAAAATACAAAACAAGCCAGAAGAAAACAAATGGAGGAATTAATAAAAATGAAAGCTGAAAATAGTTAAATGGAGAGAGCATGACATAGTGTAAAAGTAAGAAAAAGCCAAAAGCTCAATTTTAAATGTCAGAGAGATAGAGAGAGAGAGAGAGAGAGAGAGAGAGAGAGAGAGAGAGAGAGAGATTGATTTCTAATAAGGCATTTTAAAGTAAAATGACAGGAAAATTAAGAACAATAATAATAACAAAAACTATGTGGTGATGGGCATAAGAAAAGAAACAGGAAGAAATAAAAGAATCATAAGAACGTTGTGTCTTTGCTAAGCCAAAATAATTGTATTATGTGTTTAGAAAATGCAAGAGTCTTTGACAACGATGACCATCCCTACACATAAATTTTTTGTTGTTGTTTTTTGGTGGTACTGGGGTTCCTGGAAGCCCTTCTATCTCCGGGCTACACTCCCAGACCTACTTTTACATTTTTTTTAAATTTGGAAACAGGGTCTCCTAAGCCAGCGCGCCCGGCTGGCTTCGAACCTGCGCGATCCTACTGTCTCTGCCTCCCAAGCGCTGGGATTACAAGTGTGCGCCACCACACCCGGCTTACACATAAAAATTTTAAAGAACTGAGTGGCATATTTGGAAATAAAAAATATAGAAATGAATAGCAGCCGGGCGTGGTGGCGCACGCTTGTAATCCCCGCGCTTGGGAGGCAGAGACAGGAGGATCGCGCAGGTTCGAAGCCAGCCGCGCGTGCTGGCTTAGGAGACCCTGTTTCCAAATAAAAATGTAAAAATAGGTCTGGGAGTGTAGCCCGGAGGTAGAAGGGCTTCCAGGAACCCCAGTACCACCAAAAGAAAAGAAAGAAAGAAGGAAAGAAAGAAAGAAAGAGCAAAATACTAATAGTAAAGGAAATTTATTTTAATAGTATTGACCAATAACATAAAATACCTAAGAACAAGTTTAATGGAAAATCATATAGCTTACCCAAAGAAAACACTTAATTTCTTTTTTTACCAAATGACATAAACAGGAACTGAGAAAACTGAGATATATACCATGCTTCTATATGAAAAGATTCAGTATCACACAAATATCAATCTTTCTGCTTAAAAAGTCTCACTCGATTCCAATACAATTTTCATAGGTAGTTGATTTGTAACAAGAAAAATTAGGCTATGGCTACTTAATGCTTAAATCCTTAAGAAAGACAAGAAAGTTAGAAAAAAGAATAGTGGAGGGATATTTGCTTTAATATTAAAGTTAATATTAAAACTTACCAGAAGTGACCGAAGTAACACAAGAAAAGACTAGAAGCAAATACAGAAGTAGATTGAAAAAAAAAATGACAAAAGAGACATTTAAGTTTCTTTTTTATTTTTTCTTTTTCTTTTTTCTTTTTTCTTTTTTGCAGGTCTGGGGATGGAACCCAGGGGCATTCAACCTCCGAGTTACAGCCCCTGTCCTATTTTTTATTCTTTATTTTGAAACCGGGTCTCACTGAGTTGCCAAGGGCCTCACTAAGTAGCTGAGGCTGTCCGCGAACCGCGATCCGCAATCCTTTGGTCTCAGCCTCCCAAATGCTGGGATGACAAGCGTGCGTCACCACGCCTGGCTCACATTTAAGTTTCGGTAGGAATAGTTTATTTATGAAATAGGACTAGCATAATTAGGTATCATGTTAAATGAAATAATACTAATACAGGTGTTTCAGAAACCATATTCCATAGCTAGGCATGGACATGCCTGTAATCCCAGTAGTTGGGAAGCTAAGACTAGAGAATTGTAAGTTCAAGGCCAGCATCAGCAACCAAGGAAGACCTTCTTTCAAAATAAAAAATGAAAAGGCTAGGGTGTAGCTCAGTGGTAAAATGCCCTCAGTTCAATTCCCAGTACGAGGAAGGAAGGAAGGAAGGAAGGAAGGAAGGAAGGAAGGAAGGAAGGAAGGAAAACATACTCCAAATGAACTGAAGATTGAAATGTAAAAAGTAAAAATTAAACTGTTTAAGACAAAATAGAAAAACAATTGTATAATTTTAGAAAAGAAAAAATCTACCAAATTAAAAAAACTCAGAAGTCAATGAAAATGATAACATATTTGATTTACATGAAAATTAAAAATTCTTCATAATTGTGAGTGGTGGTACATTCCTGTAATCCTAGTACTTGGGAGGCTGAGATAGAAGGATCACAGGTTTGAGGACACTCTCAGCAAGTGGTGAGACTCTCATAAACCTAGCAACACCCTGTTTCAAAAATAAATAAATAAATAAAAGCCGGGCGTGGTGGCGCACACTTGTAATCCCAGCATTCGGGAGGCTGAGATCGGAGGATCGCGGGTTCGCAGACAGCCTCAGCTACTTAGTGAGGCCCTCTGCAACTTAGTGAAACCCTGTTTCAAAATAAAGAATAAAAAATAGGGCAGGGAATATAGCCTGGGTTCCATCCCCAGACCTGTAAAAAATAAAATAGAAAATAGAAAAATAAATAAAATAAGGCTGGAGATATAGCTCAAAGGTAGCTTCCAGGTTCAATCTCTAAAGCCACATACACACACACACACACACACACACACACACACACACACACACCACAGAAAATTCTTCATGTCAAAATTCCAAATCTCCATCTATGAAATAAAAATAATTACAAAATTGGAGGAAAAGTTTGTAGCATATGTGTCATGTTAGTTTTCTAATATTGAAAAGACTTAATGGGACTTTAAGGATGACACAAAAACCCAGTAGAAAATGGTCAAAGGAGAAGAAGGGTGGGGGAGTGGGAAGGAAAGCTCGCCAGATGCTGTGTGGATGTATGGCACTATCACACAAACTAAATTATGACGTGAAACTTTAATGCACCATGAAATGTGCGTTAAATGTGTGTGTGTGTGTGTGTGTGTGTGTGTGTGTGTGTGTGTATATATATATATTTATGCATATATGATCAAAGGATGTAAACAAATAGTTCAGAAGCTGAATTACTGATAAACAAAATATGTCCAATCTCACTAGTAGGGAATTATTAAATCCAATTATTTTTATAATGAGATGCCATATTTCATTTATGAATTTGCTCCAAATTAATATCCAGTGTTGGGGAGAATGGAGAAAAAAAGAGTTCTTCCAGTTGCTGCTACTGGAAATAAAACTATGGCAGTATTTTGGGAAAGTAATCTGGCAGTGCCCTTTGGAACGTAAAAAAAAGTTCTTTATTTTGGTAATATCCTTTACAGAAATCAGACGTGAGAAAATTTTCTAAGCTAAAGACATGTGTATGAGCTGTTTGCTGAGGCACCGTTCACAGCTGCAGAGCATGGTGAGCAATTTGACTGCAGCGACGGGAGAGTGGCTGACTCAGTTCCCAGAGTGTTGTCTGTGTGGCAGTTTACATTCGACAGTAAAAACTTTAAGGCTCAGTAAAGGACTTTTACTTTCTTGTTGACCATTTTGCAGACATTTTTTATTTTTCTGCCACCGAGAGAGAGTTCTAGTCTTATAATGGAATCCTTTACCACCACCACCAGATTTCCTATATCTTGGTTCTCAAAGCCTAAGAAGTCACTTTTATTGGGAATAGAGAATATCATTCCTTCAGAGGTAGTTTTGAATAGAAAACGTTAGAGTAGGGATTGGCAAACATTTTCCTAAGGGGCCAGTTTAAGCCCTTAGCTATTTTGGAAATTGTCCCAACTTCAGTATAATAATTGCAAAACGAGGAACATTTCTGACCTATACACATGAAGTTCAGTTGAAAGGATAATCACAGTTCTTGGAAACGAGCCAAGAAGTTCACATTCATTTGGAGAAGGACATTGGCGTTGGATGATACAGTTGAAAGCTCGGTTTGGGTTCAAACGCTGGCCTCCCTTCTCCTTTTGTCTAGTTGCTCAACGAACCAGAACCTCAAAACTTTTTCTCACCGGTAAATCTGAAATTAAGATGGCTGATTTTCAGAGCTATAAAACTACACGACGTCGCACACGCACATATGAAATGTTTAGCAGAGCTGGGCGTGGTGGCGCATGCTTATAATCCCAGCACTTGTGAGGCTGAGGCAGGAGGATCACAGTTCGTAGACAGCCTCAGCTACTAGTGAGGTCTCACTGCAAACTCAGTGAGACCCTGTTTCAAAATAAAGAAAAAAGGCCAGGCGTGGTGGCGCACGCTTGTAATCCCCGCGCTTGGGAGGCTGAGACAGGAGAATTGCACAGATTTGAAGCCAGCCTCAGCTACTTAGTGAGGCTCTCAGCAACTTAGTGAGACCCTGTTTCCAAATAAAATATAAAATAGGTCTGGGAGTATAGCCCGGAGGTAGGAAGCCTCTGGGTTCCACCTCCAGTACCACAATAAATAAATAAATAAATAAATAAATAAATAAATAAATAAAAGAAAGAAAGAAAGAAAGAAAGAAAGAAAAGGGATGGGGGTGTAGCTCAGAGGTAGAATGCCCCTGGGTTCCATCCATCCCCAGTAACACACACACACACACACACACACACACACACACACACACACACAGAGTTTAGCATTATACCTGGCATAAAATAAGTATTTAGCATGTTTACTTCTGGTGTCAGTTTTGTGTTGATGAATTGCTGATTTATAGATTTAACAATTATATCCAGTGATGTGAACAATAATTAAAAACACGAAGAACTTACCAAGTTAATTAATATCAGAGGAAGAACTCAGGAAATGATTTTGGGAAACAGTCAGCATATCAGTTAATAGAAAGGTCTAAAGGTTGTTTTTTTTTTTTTTTACCATGGAGATGAAGTTAAGTCCCTGGTGAATGCTAGGCAACAGGAAGCATATCGTACCTTCCCTGGGGTCAAAGTCTTCTTGCAATTACACTGTGTTCTGTAGCTTGGTGAAGCATCTTTAATCAAAGTCACTCTGTTGATGAGCTCGGAATTTCAGAGTGTTTCAGTGTTGAGGGAACGTCTAGCAAATAGAATTGGGTCTCTGATACATTTCCTGCCACCTTCACTCTTTTCATGTAGCTGTTGACAAAACTTACTGTTTTATTTTCATTTCTCAGCTTTCCTTGCTGTTTCTCCCCTGATTAATTGAAAAACCTTTACCTACCTACATCTTTCATGACTGTTTTCCTTGTTGAACTTTAGGTCAAAGTGTCAAAAGTTTTCATTTTGAGATCTACCATGCTTGATCAGTTTTGCAAAGCAACATGTGTTTCTAAGAACTCTGTGGTCAGGGGGGAGAAAGGGGGAGAGAAGCAGCAACCTTTGGTTCCCACAAGGATCAGCTGCCACATCTTTCTCCCTCAGCTCTTTTTAATTTTTGTTTTGAAGCAGGCTCTTGCTAGGTTGCTGAGAATCTTGCAACATCATTGAGGTAGTCCTGGAACCTGCAATCTTCCTGTCTCTGTCTCCCAAGTACTGGGATTACAGATGTGTGCCCCCATGCCCAGTTATTTCACCCTTTATTTTGTGTGTAGTGCTGAGGATTGGACCCTGGGACATTCTACCTCTGAGCTACACCTCCAGCCTTATTTTTCCTTTGAAACAGGTTCTAGTCTATGGCCATACCACCCTGAATGAGCCTGAACTCGTCTGAAACAGGGTCTAACTAGGTTGATGATAGTCTCACTACTTGCTGAGGCTGTCCTTGAACCTGCGATCATCTTGTCTCAGCCTCCCAAGTACTGGGATCACAAGCGTGCACCACCACTCCCTACTAGTTCCTGTATCTTTAATAAGCAAGCCTGTTTGATGTTGATGTGAGTGGTGTGAGGAGCACACATTGAGAAATAATTTTTATCTCTATTCCTCTCCAAAGCTAATCCCATCCCTTCCAACATTTTTCAGTAGCTGTTTTCTTCTTGCATTTGCAATATCCACACCTTTTGTCCTCTCCATGTTAGATGACACAGAGAAAAATTATTTTTAAAAAAGCCTCACGTTCACGTAGGTACTTACAGTGACTTTCCTGAGGTATTCTAGACTTTCCTAGGTCAAGAATGATTGAAGCCTCAGGCCAGGCATTTTTCAGTGTAGTCAACATTTCTAACACGCTAAAGCAGGGGCTCCTGACTATGGTCTCTGTTTCCTTTTATGTAATTGGAGACAATAATAGTATTATTTTATTTTGCATAATTGTGTCAGGATTAAAGGAAATAAACTCGATACGTGCTTATCATTGTATAGCTTGGGAGACTAAAAGTGTTTCTGAAGCATTTTTCCTGTTTGAATCGGTAATAATTACTTTACAGTGGAATCAGACTCTGCACAACAGAATTCCCTTGTCAGCTATGATCCATCTCATGATCCTGTACTGGCATCTCCCCCATCCCTTGTAAAAACAATATAGATTCAGCCGGGTTCGTGCACACCCCTTAGCCAGACAATTCCAACTGATCCCAGAGGTAAAATTAGCTCTAAAAACTATTGTACAAGTCTCAGATACTCAAACCAATTCCCCAGGGTACTTGCTAGAGTTTGATCTTTCTTTGAACCCAGAGATGGTGAGTCGTCATCAGTTTCTGCCTTAGTGTGATTTTTACAGTGGCTACAATCTTGCATGAAACTAAAACTAGGGGATGATTCCAACTTTGTTACTCTAGGGGATGCAAGGTAAGTAGACTGTGGGGATTGCAGTGTAGCCCTTGGTTTCTGGCCCTTAGCTGACACTTAGAGAAGATGAGCTGTCTCCAAAGCCAATGAATGGTTAAAAATTTATCAAAGTTGATTAGCTAAGACAACTTAGGTTCAAGTAACAAAAATCAACCTGTGCTACCAAGATAAGAACCAAGATACTATATTTACATAAAAATAAGTTTAAAAAATTTTTCTCAGCCAGAAATGTAGACAGTCCAGGAAAAAGGATAGACCCTGGAAATGGAAGACTGATATGAGCTCAAAGAATACTCCCTGTGTTTTGTTTTCCCTGGACAGACAGGCTTTAAAACCCATAGTGTTCTTTGTTCAGAGATGGATGTAACATTTCTGCTTTCCCTGACTTAGTAAGCAACAAATTCAGCTATTTGTTTCAGATATTGAGTAATATATCTTTTCTTCCAACCATCTCCCTCAATAACGAGACTTTTTTGGCCTAAGGATATTATTTTTACTGCATATATTTAAGATATACAAGATATTTTGCTATACGTAATAAAATGGTGACTATAATCAAACAAATTAACATATCCATCAACTCACACAGTTATCTTTTTGCATGCATGCGTACATGTGTGTGTGTGTGGCAAGAGAAACTAAAATCTAATCTTTTAGCAAACATTTCATATACAATGCCATTTTACTAACACAGTTCTTATGCTGTACATTGAATCTCTAGACTTATGTCTTCTATACATCTGCAATTTTGTATTCTTTCTCCTACATCTCCCATTTCCCCAACCCTGCCCTGCTTCTGGTAACCACTGTTTCATTCTAAATATTTTCTTTCCATCTTTCCTTGATGCACATAAAAGAGAAACCATATAGAATTTTTCCTTCACACACAGGGGAACAGTCTTCAACCTTAGGAGATCGTGCCCTATGCCACAATATGGATGCATCACTGAGATCAACTTGAAGACAAGAACTTGATGGGCTCTTGGTCAAATGGGCATGCTTCTAAGGCCCTCATTCCCAGACCTAGTCTTGATCCAGTGCCAGGTAAGTTATTTTAAAAAAAATGACTTGAGCTTTCATTGCTGATTTTTTCTAAATCTTAGGATCTGTAAGCAAACCGATATTTGTATAATATAATTAGGTCTATTGTTTTAAGGATACTGTGTTTGGCAAATGCTCTCTTTACTTTTGCTTTTGGCCTACCGGTACAGAAATCTTATTTGTGATAGTATGTTTTTGACAGTGTTGTATTCCTGATTATCTTGTGTCTAGTAACTGTAAGGAGGATTCTTTAAGGAAGCTGAGGCCTGGTAGAACTTACATCCAGTCCTAAGGACCAACAACCATAATTCCATTAGAACAGTAAACAACCAGACACAATTGGTCTAACTTTGCCTTAGAAATCTCATCAGAATTTCCCTAAGGATTTTTCACTTACAAAATCGTGCAAAGAAAGGTCACTTGGCCAAATCCTTATTTTGAGGTCCAGAGCTGTGAAATCATTGGCCACTTGGCCTTTTATAGCCTTTACAGAACTGGTTAAAAATTAAAATAACTGATTTAATAAAATGTTTAAACTTTCTTACAGTCAATAAAATTACTCTATGGTTGTGTTTCAATGTATTGAAATGGGCAACTCATTTCTGTGATCCAGGCCCCTTTAAGAAATGAGTACAAAGGCACCTCGAAATTCACTAACAAATCCAACCAGGGCAACAAGCCCAACCAGGGTAACGAGCCCTAACTGACCAAATGGCTAAACCACTCTGATGGTTAAGGGAGCATGGAGCCGTTCTAATCAATCAACCATGAAGCCTGTACAAGTTTTTGTTGCCCCAGTGACTGCAGGTTAAAACTTTACACTGCAAGATGTAATGTAACCTTAATTTCACCTTTTCAGCTAGCCAGTCAACAAGTTACAAGTCTTTGCTATCTGCTTCAGTCTCCTGCGAGGGGTATAAAACTAGCCCAAGCCTTTTGTTCGGGGCTCTCATTCCTCACAGCTGTGTCTGTAGAGCTGAGAGACCAGACTCAAGTGTGTAATAAAGCGTCTTTCAAATTCACTATTGGCTACTGGTGTTTCTCTCCTGAAGGCGACCCATATCAGTATCATTTTGCAATCTGTTTTATATTTGTTCTTTGTTCCTCTTTTCCTATTCCCTTTTTCTGCAGCTAATACAGTCTATCTCCTGTATTGGCTTTTAGCCATTCATTCCTCTTGGTATCTGCTTTTAGTAGTTAATTTCATAGTTACAACATTGCTTCAGCCAGCGTTCTCATGGCTGTCATCCTAAACACATGACCAGTGCACAATTTGTAGGACAGGAGTCTTATGTGCTCACAGCTCTGGAGAATTCAGGGGTTCAGTTACAACCTGCAGAGCTCAGGTATGACAGCGGGGGACAGAGAGTGAGAAAGAGCAAGAATTCTGCTCTCAAGACGGGTGTGGTGACCCACGCTTGTAATCCCAGCATTTGGGAGGCTGAGACAGGAGAATCGTGGTTCACAGACACCTCGGCTACTTAGTGAGGCCCTTTGCAATTCAGTGAGACCCTGTTTCAAAAAAAAAAAAAAAGAAAAAAAAAGAAAATGGGGCGGGGGAGAAGATTCAAAGATAGAAGCACAGTCCCCAAGCCACACCCCCAGGGACCCCTCCTCAGCAATGAAGCACCATTTACAACATGGCTGCCTTGTTTTCATGAGGTCTAGGGGTGATTCTAAACTCAAACCATTAAAATAGGCATTTTTAACCTATCACACTCTTTTTTAAAAAGATTAATGAGAAGCCACATATAAGTATCTAACAATATAATCTGTTTTCTCTCTTGTGCTATTTTTAAGTAATTTATTTCTACATTTGCTCAAACACTACAGAAAAGTTATAGTTGAAGTAAGCAGCCAATATTTTAAAACTTAAGAATGAAAACATGTTAGACTCTATTTGAACGCTTTTTTTTCTTTAAGTCTAAAATTCTATTGAGTGGGATTTTCTTTTGGCCTGCTATCAGTATTCCTTGCAGGGCACCACGGTTTTACTCATCTGAAAATGTTCTCATTTTGCTTCCAGTTTAAAAGATACCTTATTTTTAATGAAACCTTATGTTGAAGGTTGTTTTTTGTCCCTCAGCATTTAAAAAATGTCATCTTCTTGTCTTCTGTACTTATTCTGTAGCTTCTGAATGTCAGCCATCATCTGTATTATTTCTCTATGTAATGAATCTTTTTTTCTTCCCTCTGATGCTTTTAAGATTTTAGCTTTATACCCAGTTGTAGGTAGTTTAATGATAAGGAATCAGGCTCTGGGTTTCTTTCTATTTATCCTGAATGAAGTTTACTGAAGTCATTAAAAAAGTATAGGCTCCTTATCCAGTTTGTCTTTCTGACTAGGTAGTCACTTTTAACCCCAGTGGTTGGGGAAATAACTCTGAACTCTGATTCTAAACATTTAATCTTGATTTGCTTCTTGCACTTGTGAAGAAGAGAGGGAGAGGGAGAGGGAGAGAGGGAGAGAGAGAGAGAGAGAGGAAGGGAGGGAAGGAGAGAGGGAGAGAGAGAGGAGAGAGAAGGAGAGAGAGAGGGAGAGAGGGAGGGAGGGAAAGAGGGAGAGAGAGGAGAGAGAGAAGGAGAGAGAGAGGGAGAGAGGGAAGGAGAGAGAGGGGAGAGAGAGGAGAGAGAAAGAGGAGAGAGAGGAGAGAGAAAGAGGAGAGAGAGGGAGGGAGGGAAGGAGAGAGGGAGAGAGGAGAGAGAAGAGAGAGAGAGGGAGAGAGGGAGAGAGAGGAGAAAGGAGAGAGAGGGAGAGAGGGAGAGAGAGGAGAGAGGAGAGAGAGGAGACAGAGAGGAGAGAGAGAGGGAGGGAGGGAAGGAGAGAGAGAGGAGAGAGGAGACAGAGGAGACAGAGAGGAGAGAGAGAGGAGAGAGAGGAGAGAGAGAGGGAGGGTGGGAAGGAGAGAGAGAGGGAGAGGGAGAGAGAGAGAGAAAAGAAAAACAAAGTAACATAGAGAGATCTACCTGCTCCTAGCCCTGGGCCAACTGGTTTCACAGCTCAGAGTTCTGAATAGTGAGTAGACCTATGGAAGCAGAAAGAAGCTCATCTTTCTGTAGACGAGTTTCAGAATGCTCAGAGCCAACCTCTTTGACAGCTATAGAGCCACCTCCCGATCTGGGACCCAGAGGGAGGGGCTTGACCTCACACTCAGCTGTGGGAAGTCTGCACGGCTTGGTGCAGGGGTGCTATCAAGCACTTCAACTCAGCAGTTTCTGGAAACACAGACCAAAGACACCTTTCAAATCGGTATACTCAGAGGATACCTTTTATGTTCTAGAACAGTCTGCTGACGCTTGTCTTTTCATAGAGGCCTCTGCAGAGTCTGCATGGGAGGACAGCTTTGCAGGTGAGAATGAAGGAGAATTTACATTCTGGGACTCCACATCCTCATCTCCTTTCGCTTCCTTCTGAAATGCAATGAATCAAAACACTCCTGCTGGACGGGCATGAGAATTTCTGGACTCATTTGCACTGAGAATTTTTCCAGGGGAAAAGGAAGTTAGTTCTTCTATTTGCAAAACCTATATCAGGCAGCTACTATATTCAGGAAAATATGCCAGATCTGTCAGAAATTCTTAACTGGATGTTTCCAGGTGTGGTAAACATGAAGAGTCTCGAGAGTTTGACATTAGTAGGTGGGTGGTGACCTCCGGGAAGCAGTATATTGTTATATATAACATAAGGTGTATACATTCTAAGCAAACATTATTTTATGTAATCCTCTGGTGACATTCTATTGTAGTCAGCACTAACCTGGGTAATTGCTATGTAGGGAAATTGAGTGATTTTTTTTTTTTTTTTTTGCAGTACTGGGGATGGAATGCAGGGGCATTCTACCTTCGAGCTACACACCCAGTCCTACTTTTTATTCTATATTTCGAAATAGTGTCTCACTGAGTTGCAAAGGGCCTTACTAAGTAACGGAGGCTGTCTTCTAACCGCAGTCCTCCTGTCTCAGCCTCCCAAATGCTGGGATTACAAACGTGCGCCACCACGCCCGACTTGAGTGATCTGTTTTAAAGTCACAAAGAGACCAGGTAGATTCACACACAGAAACTATATGCAGTGGGGATGGATTGCTTATTTAAAACCATAAGAAGGAAATGCAAGTTAAAAACTCATCTATAATGTTACAGCGCCGCTTTGTGTTTCCTTCTAAATTATATCTTTATATGTGTTAACTACAGATGTGGCCAACAAAAGACTATGTGTCTATGCTTTGTATACTTTCTTCTTCAGTCTAAGTACCCAAATGACGACTGCTGAAAAGGTTTCACAATGTCTCTTTTAGGACTTTGCTCATTGCCAACGTTGGCAGCTTACCAAAGTGTTCTAGCTCCTTTGGGTTTCCTATGAAGAGGCTCAGAGGAAAATAATTTTCATTTTTTGTCTCCATTGTCAGGAAAAGCTATGCTTTATTTAGGCATCAATGCTAGTGATACTGGTAATGGCTGACACCTGTTGAGTAATACTGTAGCCAGGCACTTTTTTGTTGTTGTTGTATACTTACAACACATTTACCTCGTGCCAGGTTACATGCATTACTCCCATCTAATTATTTTCAGTTTTTTTTTTCAGTCGACAAGGATGTTATGCAGAAGCTAAATCACTTAACAAAGTATTTTGGGATGGCAGATTAGGTTGCCTGTTGCTTCTGCTAAAGACAGAACTGTTAACTAGCCTGCTGTGATCATTATACACTACACACTTATATCAAATCATCACACGCTAACTCATTAATTGGTATAATTGCATTAATAAATAAGAGAAATAGTAATCATAATAACTGAGGCCTACTGTGTTCCAGATACAGCTCCAGGTTCCTTACATGCATCGTTACCTTATTTAATTATCTCATCCACTTTAGGAAATAAGTGTTATAGTCATTGCAATCTATAAATGAGACAAACAAACAAGTCAAGACTTATGGAACTTTCTCAATATTTTAAAGGTTCAAAATGGTGGACTCATGCTCACCTGGATGAAAATTTAACCTCTGATGATGCTCATATATGCTTAGAAAATAGACTGGTTAACCTCAGTGCATCCTTAATTGTTGGAATTCAGGGGGTCATAAAAACAAAAATGAAAATTGTAGAAATATTTTAAGAGCTTAAAAAGTTTTATTAAAGATAATTGAAGCAGCAAAAGGCACCTGCACTTACCACTAGCCCTATTTTTTCTTGAAGTTCTGGAGAAGTTAAGTGAATGGGGCACCAGTGAGACCACAGGCCAAGGATTAAAACTGCCTGTGGTGTTGTGTGTCTTCTAGCTCTTCTTATTCCTTGATATTTCTTGAATTTCTCTCTAGGCCTAAGTACCTGCCAAAATGCTCCATTTGAAAAGTCCACAGCTGCTGCAGGTGCTGGAGAAGTCATTAAGAAAGAGCCTGCCCGAGTCCTTGAAGGTGAGAGTGGAACATTCTCAGGGAAAACAACTACTTACTGCCTATGAAGGAGGTGTCCAAGGGAGGGCAGATTCAGGAGCACCTGTTGTGTTCCTGGTACCTTGGTGAAAGGCAGGTGCATTTTATAACTGAAGAGGAAGTGGAGGCTCCATTGTGTGGCCTTTTTAAGAATACAGCAATAATGAGTTGCAGTACTATGACTTGAATCTTGATTGATCTTTGTTATATGATGATTGAAAACATCCCCTTGTCATCTACCAAAAGATGTCTTCAATAACCCTGGGAGTTTTTCAGAATTGTAAGGGTTGACCAAACACATTAACATTATTTTGTTTTTCTAAATGATCCTGTATATGATTAAGGGTTGTCTACATGATTCTTCATTGATATTAATAATTAGCCAATTCCTGTTTTGTCAAATCCCAAATGGTATGTGTAATGTTGAGTGAGCAAGAAATTCCTTTTAGAAATGGATCAGTATTCTTGTTCATGGGTGGTTTTCCCACACTACTATATGTTGAAAAAGGAAAAAAAACCTTATCATTAGGAATAAGGAATATGTTTGTATTATGGTAAATGCATCAACTTACCAAGAAGACATAAAACACTGCTAAAATTTATACACTTGCCAAAAGAGACTCAAACTACATGAGACAAAATCAGAAAGAACTGAAAAGAAAAATAAACTCAGTAGTATAATTATAGACTTCAACATTCCTTCAGGAATTTTTATTTTATTTATTTTATTTTTTCAGCTTTTTATTTTTTATTTATTTTATTTATTTATTTATTTTTAAAATTTTTATTGGTGCATTATATTCATACATCATATTGGGGTAAAAAACTTGTGTGTAGAGACATGCACACATCACTGATTTAACCCCTACCCAATTTCCACCACATTCCCTCCCCGTCCCTCCCTCCCTTGCTTGGCTTAGTGATTGAATTCGATATGTTTAAGTACATTGTGTGTTTTAGAGATTTTCCTCATCCCCCCTCCTTTCTCCTCCTTTAGGTTGTCTTGTTTGTTCCTCCATAGGATTTTCTTTTTCATCTAGAGTTCCTCCTATGACCCATTTCTCCCTAACTCTCACATATTAGGGAAAGCATCTGATTTCTTATTTTTTGTGACTGACTAATCTCACTTAGCATAATGTCCTCCAGTTCCTTCCATTTCCCTGAAAATGATGTAATTGAGGGTTTTTTTTAATGGCTGAGTAAAATTCCATTGTGTACATATTCCACAGTTTTGTAATCCATTCATCTGTTGATGAATGGATCATCTTGGCTGGTTCCATAGTTTGGCTATGGTGAATTGTGCAGCTATGAATATAGATGCACATGCATTAGTTTGGTAGTTTGGCTTCCTATCTTTTGGGTAGATACCCAGAAGTGGTATTGCTGGATCAAATGGTAGATTTGTTTCCATTCTTCTGAGGATTCTCCATAGTGTTTTCCAAAGTGGTTGCACTAATTTGCAATCCCACCAACAATGTCTTAGAGTTCCCACTTCTCCACATCCTCGCCAGCATCTGTTGTTGTTTATGTTTTGAATGATTGCCATTCTAGTTGGAGTTAGGTGAAATCTCAGGGTAGTTTTGATTTGCATCTCTCTGATTGCCAGTGGTGTTGAGCATTTTTTCATGCATTTATTGGCCATTTGAATTTCTTCTTTTGTGAAGTGTCTATTTAGTTCACTTGCCCATTTTGTTATTGGATGCTTTGTTTTCTTAGTGTTGAGTTTCTTGAGTTCTCTGTATATTCTAGATATTAGTCCTCTATCGGAGGGGTAGGTGGCAAAAATCTTCTCCCATTCTGTTGGCTCTCAATTGAGGTTCTTGACAGTTTCCTTTGCTGAACAGAAGCTCTTCAGTTTCATGCAATCCCATGTATTGATTCGCCTTTTAATTTGTTGTGCCTTTGAGGTCTATACAAGGGACAGGGAATTTTTAGAATAAACAAAAAACATAAGTATATTAGAAACCTGAAAAATCTGAGGAATCAACACAAGCTAATTGACATTAAAGGAATGCTTTCCTCAAAAAGAGCATAATGGGTAATTCTGTTCAAGTGCTCTTGGAACATTTACCAATATCATATATTTTAGAATGCTCTAATAATTAAATCATATTAAATAGGTCATATAAAATAGTGGAATTAAACTTAAGAATTTAAAAAGTAAAAGTAACTAGAAATTCCCCCAAATTCTGCAGAGCTCCACTCTGAGTCCCTGGAGGGCATGCTGAGCCTGGCCCCTGGGAGCTTTAGACACTTCTTGCATGGAAAAAACTGCTGAATTACACCCGGTTGTTCCGCAGCTGCTCACCTCAGCTCCCTGTCCACCCCTCCTCTCTGGAGCCTGGTGGGTTGTTGAGTGTGTTGATCTGGAGCCGTCGCAGGCCTGGTGAACTTGTCGCAGCCACCGGAAGTATGGCGCTGCTGCCGCGCCCGGATGGCATATCTCCTCTCTGGTTTTGAGCTCCGTTCTGAGTCCCCCTCCTCTCTGGAGCCTGGTGCTGTGAGAGAAGATGGCACCAGCATGGCTCCACCGCAGCACTGAGGGCTGGTTTCTTTTTCTGGTGTTTGGCTGTTCTTCTAGCCTTCTTTTTCTCTGTTCCTTGTATTTACAGTTTTTATTTCTCTATTGATGGTGTTTTCTGGCTATGAAAAGCACTGATTTTGTAGTAATAGAGATCAATTGTTAGCGGGACTCATAAATGCCACTTTTCTCAGTCGCCATCTTCCCAGAAGTCTGTTCTGTTTTAATGATTTCTATATGCTGTTGACTGTGCTTTCAGTTTTGAATGAACTGTCTTCTAACAGTGATATTCTGTTTTCCGTTTCTTCTAATCTTTCAGATTTTTTCCTATTGCTGTTTTCATTTCATTTATTGACTCATTTTATTTCAGACCTCTTTCTGATTGTTTCTTAATGTCTGCATTTCCTCTTTCATTTCCTGTACACTTGTTGTGAGGCTTTCATTATACTGAAGATTAGGATTCAGAATTCTCCTTCTTGCATTTCTTCTAGTATTCATTATTTTCCTTATTTCCTCACTGTTCCTAGTTCTCATATTTTCAGGGTTCTCAGACTTGTTTTTCTCATGTTTTGACATCTTCTCTTTTGTGTGTGATTCTGTGGCTATTCTCTCTGATCCAATCTTAGTAGTAGGGATTTAGAAGTGTCAGCAGGTAAGCAGTGCTTTTTTCAGTGGCAAGGGTTGGGTAAGGGGTAGAGGAGCTGGAGTGATGGGTACAGGAGTTGGGTAAAGTAGAGGATATGATTAGGTTGAGTAAGAAATAATTTAAGTATAATAAGCTATTATCTGGTGGAGAATGAGAGAAGGTTAGATAGTATGGATATGAAATAGCGTTAATATACAACAAGGAGATATAGTAAGGGGAAAATAAAAGTTTTGAGAGAAGAAAGTAGATAGGCTAGAGTGAGGAAGTTTGTGAAAGAGATGAGAGGAAGGAGCAAACAAACACAAATAAAGTAATAAAACAGATTATAAAAACTAACAATTATAAATTAAAGACAAAAAAAGAAAAAAACAACCAAAAGAAAAAAAAAAGAAATAAGAAAGAGAAAAAAGGACAAAATAAAATAAAAAATAACTAGCAACAGTGTGATAGAAAACAAAACAAAACAAACTAAATACAAAAAAAAAGCAGTCCTGCTAATTTACATATATATATATGGCCGGGACCCTCATAATATCTGTATGTCTGTTCACTGTGGTAGATTCTGGAGTATATTCCAATGTCTCTCATTTGTTCTATTGTCATTTGTAACCTATTGTCAGCTTTTGAATCCACTCTATGAGTGTTTGCACCCCTCTCTTGCCTTGACAGCTTTGTGTTTAGGTGTCAGGGCATTGCACCAGCAGAGGGTGTCCAGTGTAATCTTGGAATGTCGCTCTGTGACCCTGTGCAGGTACCATTCCTTGAGCACCTTTCCTGTGTCTCTGGAGGTTCTAACTGGACTATTTCTAGAATGGGCCGCCTAGCCTTAGCTTGAGAGGGTCCTGCAGCTACGCTTTGTGGTTTTCCACTGAATACTCAGTAATGCAAGCGGTTACCTGGCTGTCCTGCTGCCAGGTCTCTGGAGGGCATGGTGAGCCACTGTGGGTGCTGCCTCTGGTGAGCGCGTGAGCTTTTGGATCTTTTTCTGTGTCCTTAAAGCGTGTTGCTGGTTGCTTAACATGTTGGAGCTCTGCCGCCACTTTCTGCACTTCAAGTTCTTGGATTATTTTGGGGTATTTTCTTGGGGCTGCAGCACCAAAGTCAGTAGGGCTAGAGCCGGCACTTGTAGTTCAGGCAGCTGGCCCAAGATGGTGCTGGCAGTCAGGCTGGTGGCCACACTAAATCAGTCATACACTCGGTTTTTTTGCAGTGGATCTCGTAGTTCAGAGTACCGGATTTCTTCCACCATGGTTTCTGTTTCTGTTTTGGTTCATGGGCTTTATTTGTTTGTCAAGATGATGCCTTCTCAGTAGTTGAACTTTATTTGTTCCAGCTACTGAGATGTGATGAGTCCTGCAGTTGTCATTTTGAATCTCCCCTATATTAGGTAGTTTTATTGTTTATAAAATTGCATGTCGGTATAATTATGTAAAGGAAAATGGAAAGAATATAAGACTAAATACCACTGTATAAGTGTGAGTGATTGCTAATTAATTTGTTTATCTGGAAACAATATAAAGCTAAATACCACAGTATAAATATGAGTGATTGCTAATTAATTTGTTTTCATTATCTGGATATTTCACTATTTATTCACACACATATATTATCATTATAATTTAGTGCATAAATCTATTTCTTCCTTCTGGGCATAGTGTTGCATGACTGTAATCCCTATTTGGTAGGTTGAGGCAGGAGGATCAGTCTCCACAACAACTTATCAAGACCCTGTTTCAAAAACAAATAAATAAATAAATAAGTGAATAAATAAATAAGTAAATAAATTAATAAAGCTAGGGCGTTAGCTCAGATAGAATGCCTCAGTAAAATAAATAATAAATAAATAAATAAATAAATAGAATTAGAGGTGTACCTCATAGGTAGAATGCCTCAGTAAAACAAACAAACAAACAAACAAACAAATAAATAAATAAAATTTAAAATGGCCTGTGGGTGTGGCTCGGTGGTAGAACATCTCTGGGTTTAGTTCCCAGTACCACACACATAAAAATCAATTTATTTGGGTAGTTATATATTACTTCAGCACCTACCTAGATGCTCCATCAGTTATACACCTCAATTTCAAAGAAGCAAGTCTTGCCCTTGCCAGAAATAAGCCACTTCACAGTCACTTTGTAGCGTGCCGATCCTCTCACCTTGTTGCAATGCCGTAGGTCTATGGAACTGTCTTCCACATGAACCAGGGAAATCCATTCAAGCTGAAGGCTTTGGTGGACAAGTGGCCTGATTTTAATACAGTAGTTGTCCGTCCTCAGGAACAGGTAAGTTGCCAGATGTGAAATGAATGTGACTTTATGTTCATGGTTGCTGTGTATGTGACATAAACCTGGGTGTTTGGTAGACCCAGGGAAACAGAAATGAACCATAGCAATTGCGGATGAATCTTGACCTCAAGAAGCTCAGAGCCTGGAAGAAAACACAGATAAGTAGGTGAATTGCAACACAGTGTAAAATTGGGTAGCACATACGAGACCATTTATGTTTTTTGTTATTAAAAACGTTCCTGATTAAAGATTAGACTCTAAAAACACAGATGTCACACTTACTGAGAGATGACTAAAACTAATGATTTCAGAGGGTATGGGAAGAGGATTACAGAGTCTTCAATGTAGACATTTCACCAAAACTATTCAAATTAATTTTGAACTGATGCATTATAATTTTACATAATAGTGTGATTCATTCTGATATATTTGAAACATGCATGTAGCATAATTTGGTCACTTTTACTTCCCTGCAACTCCCTCATCCACTCTTTCTCCCTTCTTCTGGGCTTCAACTCCTAATCTGTTGGTCTCTTTCATTTTTCATGAGATTAACACACCCACTTCTCCCTGTTTCTCTCCACTTTCTACATATGAGAGAAAACATACAACTCTTAACTTTATGAGTCTGACTTATTTCTTTTAACATAATGCTCTGAAGTATAATTCATTTTCCTGTAAAGACATAAATGTATTCTTCTTTATTGCTGAGTAACACTCTTATGTATGTATGTATATATATATATATATATATATATATATATTATATATACCACATTTTCTTTTTCCACTTATTTGTTGATGGACACCTGGGCTGGTTCCATAATTTAGCTATTGTGAATTGTGCTGCTATAAATATGAGCATGCATGTACCTTTATAGTTTACTATTTTCATTCTTTTGGGTAAACACTGTAGGGTGATGTAGCTGGGTCATGTACTGGGTTCATTCCTAGTCTCCCAAACTAGATTTTGATATGAAATAGATTTTGAGAGGATGAAGAGTTTAACCCTAACCCTAAACAGAAGAAATAATTTCTGAAATATATGAAGGTAAATATGAATGGAATATATAAATATTTGGTTCAGCAAAAGTTTTTTTTAACATTAATTGAATACAATCATTGATTTGGTGTGATGTAAATGGTCCAGGAATGGTGATGTTATGTAAGGGAAATAAGCATATTTAATATAGTAAGTAGTAAAATGAAATACTAGAGACAAGTAAAATAGTAGTCAAATAAAATGCTAGAGACAAGTATTGCAATTGCATGGTATAAGCAGTTGAATTTATTCCATGTGGCCCAACCAAACAGGAGATGACAGATGACCTTGATCACTACACCAACACCTACCAAGTCTATTCCAAGGACCTGGAGAGCTGTCGGGAATTCCTTGGCACCTCAGATGTCATCAACTGGGGACAACATTTGCAGATACAAAGTAAGGGGGCTGGAATGTGTGCTAGCTGCTGGGGTCCCCCAAGTCTACCACTGCGGGGTCGCTCTCCATTCCCGTCACCTTCCCATATAACCTTAGCCACCTTCCACCAAACCTCACAATACCAACCTAATTAACAGATTTTTTTTTATCTATCTATCTGCCGTGGATTACAATTCAAATATCGCAGATTATGTGGTTGATCTTAGGAACCACGAGTAAGGTAATTTCTTGTCAGAGGAAGATTCATGATATATTTTTATACTTTTACTGGTGCAATGTAATTACACATCACAATGAGATTCAAAGTAATGCAAACATCCACGTGCATATCACTTGGTGTTTCCCTCTGTATACCCGCCCACTTCCTCCTTTCTCCCTCCCCATATTTGATGGTGAGATTGATAGTGAAAACTTATATACATAGAACCTTATTAGAACTGTTTCCTTCCTCGATCCTTGTTTTTCTCCTCCTCGCTTACCTTCCCCAATCCCCTTCCACTATTTTACCATTTTATATCCTTATTTGACTGAAGTCCCCTTTGCTCCCTATTTTCATCCTCAACTTTTGCATATGAAAGAAAATATTTGACCCTTGACTTTCTGAAACTGGCTGAACTCACTCAGAATAATATTCACTAGTTCTATCCATTTTTGGATAGAACCAAAAAAATGACATAATTTTGTTCTTTATGGCCGAGTAAAACTGTGGTATAAACACCACGGTTTCATAATCCATTCATCTGTTGACAGACACCAGGGTGAATTCCCTAATTTGGCTATTGTGAATTGTGCCGCTACAAACATGGGTATGCATGCATTGCTATAATATTCCGATTTTAATTCTTTAGGAAAGATACCAAGGAGTGGGATAGTTGTTTTTAGGAACCTCCAAACTGATTTCCATGGTGATAGTACTAATTTACAATGCCACTAACAGAGCATAGGATGCACAGGAGTTTCTTTTTTCCCACATTCTCACCAGCATTTGTTATTGTTTGTGTTCTTTTTATTTTTTTGTGGTACTGGGGATGGAACCCAGGGCCATTGTACCTCTGAGATACACCCCAGCCCTACTTTTTAGTCTTTTAATTTTTTGAAACAGGGTCTCACTGAGTTGTGAAGGGCCTCTCTCAGTAGCTGAAGCTGTCCCCAATTTTTGATCCTCTGGTCTCTGCCCCCCAAATGTTGGGATTACAAGTGGACACCAACACATCAGGCTCTGTTTGTGCTCCTGGTGATTGCTGTTCTAACTTGAGGGAAACTTCCATGTAGTTTAGGTTTGCATTTCCCTGATTGCTAGTAATGTCCAACACTTTTCATTCATTGACTGGGTTATTGTAGTTCTTGTTTTAGTCAAGTTTTATTTATTTTTTTTTGAGTTCTTTATATGTTTCAGGCATTAGTTCCCTATCTGAGGAGTATCTGGCAAAGATTTTCTCCTATTCCATATTCTCTATTTAGGCTCTTGATTGTTTCCTTTTCTGGGCAGAAGTTTTTCTAATTTAATGCCATTCTATTTACCGATTCTTGGTTTTATTTCTGGAGCTTTGGGGATCCTACTGAGGAAGTCTCTACCAATGCTCATGTGTTTGAGATGTCAACGCAGGTTCTTGTTCTTAGCTAGTTAAGAAAAAATAGCCAGAAGTACACTGCTGCAAGCTTAAGCAAATTTTATTATTACAAGGTAGAAAGAAGGGGCAGAACAATCAAACCACTGCATTAGACGGACACAGTGGAGGGCCTTGAAAGTAAGACACTGAGGTTTCTGAACGTACACATTTTTTATAAGAATTTACCATCTCCCTTTCCCACACAGTCTAACCAATAATCTTTTTTTCCCCCAAATGCAAGTGCAGCCTGCCACTTATCTCTGCCATGCAAGCCCTCTTTGTTAGCCTTTTTTGCTCACCTTTATAGGGACAGACTGGTCTGATACCACTGATCAAAATGTGTTTGTTGGTGAGCAAGGTCAAGGGCTACATGGATTATGTCCACTTTGTCTTTGGCTTTATTTTTACTCTCAGATTTAAAGCATGTATTGTCCACCTATGTCCTTGGTGAGTTCTCAGCCTTTCCCTGTCTCTGTCTGCTAAAAGTTTCTTATTATATTAAAAACTTGTCTTATAATAAAGAAAAGAAAGATAAAGGAATATAGTCTTTTAAAGTATGAAGGTTTGGGTCTATAACTATTTTTTGTAATTAGTAATTAATATTGGGTTAATACAGCTTATTTTTTAATCTTTTAACTTTAGCCTAAACTATTGTGAAAATCTATATAATTCTTTTTTTCTAAGTGCAAGTTAGGTTTTTGTGTTTTAACATTTAGTACTCAGCTGGGCTAACATTCAGCTTTTAGCTGACCAAGGTCAATCCTGGCTGACAGTTTAGAGACAGAGAAAGGGATTTTATTGTTCTGCCTAAGTATGAAAGCTTGTTCTTATTAGCAATTAATACAGCTCTTATTAACAATCAGTACAGGCTCCATCCCTATCAGGAAACATCCACCAAACTTAAGATCAAGTATTATTTTTGTTTTGAGTAAGAGGAAACCTGCTAAGGAAGTGACTTCATCAGTTAGTAGCAATGCCAGAAGTAAGAGCTGACCCCGATTTTGCACACTTCCACTGGGCCACTTCTTGTATCTGCTACATGGATGGTCATTTCTTTCTTTACTTTGCTCCCTTCCAGGTTCACAGTCCAGCTTGGATGAGGTGATACAGAGTCTTGCAGCTGCTAAATTGGTCAAGGTCAAGAGAACACAGTGCATTCTCTATATGATGCCTAAGACAGCAAAGAAACTGGTGCCATCCCTGCTTGATTCGAAGAACTTGGGTCCTACGTCTGGACCATCCAAGACCATGTGAGTCATACTGGAGATGTCCTGCATTATTAACATCTATCGCTAAAGTAGCTCTTCATTTCCCTCCCTGCATTCGCTCTCGCCTCCTCCTACTGGTTTCCAGGGTGACCTTTTTAATATATATGCACCTTGGGTTATGTCATTCTTCTGAATAAAACCACCAACATTTCTCACCTCATCTTGAATAAAATCCACTCCTTCCTTTTTTCTTTCTTTCTTTCTTCTTTCTTTCTTTCTTTCTTTCTTTCTTTCTTTCTTTCTTTCTTTCTTTCTCTTTTTGGTGGTACTGGGGTTCCTGGAAACCATTCTACCTCCAGGCTACACTCCTAGACCTATTTTATATTATTTTTATTTGGAAACAGGGTCTCTTAAACCAACGAGGCTGACTTCAAAGCTGCACAATCCTTCTGTCTCCACCTCCCAAGTGTGGGGATTATAAGTGTGCGCCACCATGCCTGGCTCTTTTCTTTATTTAAATAGATTAATTTAAAAATTTTTAGTCGCCAGGGATTGGACTCAGGAGTATTCTACCTCCAGGGTCTACCTCGAGCACTATTTTTTTTTTTTAAACAGGTTCTTGCTAAGTTGCTGAGACTGGTATCCTCCTGTCTCAACCTTACAGGTATGTACCACCAAGCCCAGCCAAATCCAAATTCTTTTATGGGCCCCACAGGATCTGCACCCATCATCTCTGGAACTTCATCTTGCCCCCTCTGGTCATTTCCCCAGCAGCCCTGGCCTTCTCGCTGCCTCTTGATTATCATGCATTCACACAGACCTTTGAGTCATTGCATTTACTCTTTGCCTAAAATGTCCTATCTGGTCTTTGCTTATTATGATCTTTTTGTTTCTCCTATCTATATTCTCAAATTTTATTTCCTTAGACACTTCTTTTCAGAACCATTGTTTAAAACAAATCTCAAAGCTGGGCATGGCAGTGCACGCTTGTATTCCCCACACTTGGGAGGCTGAGACAGGAGGATTGCACAGGTTTGAAGCCATCCTCAGCTACTGAGTGAGGCTCTCAGCAACTTAGTGAGACCCTGTTTCCAAATAAAGTATAAAATAGGTCTGGGAGTATGTCCCAAAGGTAGAAAAGCCCTAGGGTTCCACTTCCAGTACTACCCCCCCAAAAAAAACCTCACATAATTCTTTATTCTGAAAACTCAATTTTTCTTTTCACTGTTGCACCTATCATTATGTGGAAACAGTTTATTAGTGTATGTGTCTACCTGCTTCTTGTTTGAAGACACACTGCAATACTTGGAAGTCCTGTAAAAGCGGGTGTCCTCTCTGATGAGGGTACTCACTGATGGATCCACGGTAGCCTGGACAGTGCCTGTTACCAATTAGGTTCTTAATAAATATGCATTAAATAAATCCACATCACAGAGATGTTTTCCAGTGAAGAACATGTAAACAAATCATGTCTTCTCTCCCACTGATTTCCAGTGTAACAAGAGTCAGAACTGAAAACTGATGATGGGAATCCAATCTGCAGGTGACAATTGCCTTGCCCTTCTTATCTTAACACACCTGAAGAAGCTTATTAATGTTGTGAAGGGAATTCCAGCCGGAAAGCACCTCCTCCTCTAGAATCTCTTTGGATCCTCTTGTCCACCCTATGAGATAGTCAGGGTAGGAGCCATTTTCTCCTGTTTGCTCAAGTCCTGATGACAGAGTGACTTGATCACCAGGTGGATAGTGAAGGCATCAGTAGTGGCTTGAGTCCAGCTTTGTGGACTGAGCTCTTTGCAGGATCCCTCCCAAAGCCCCTTCCACTGTAGTAGGAGGATTGAGACATCCATATCCCATAGTGGAGCCATCTGTCCTCCATATTGTTGGCTCTCTCTGAACTTTAACTTTTTCTTGTGATCCTCCTGGTGGCCAAGGACCCGTGGACAACAACATTCTAGGATTCCGTGGCTCTAAACTCTGGCTTTGCTGCTTTCTAACACGTGTCTTTAGCATTTATTTCTGTTCTGTGTACCCGCTTTCCCTATCTGCCCAATGGGGGAAATATCTTCAGCTCCATCTGATGTGGAGGACCACAGCAATGTTGAGAACAAGACTTAGTTTTTACTGTTTCGTGGCACAGTCTTAGGGAATTGTCATGCAGCATCTCCTGTAACATTCATTTCTTTGTTTTCCAGAGTGCTGTGAATATCCCCGTTTAGTGCAGAAAGCAATGGGGATAAAGAGGCATTAAGTTACTCTCCCAACTTCACACAGCTACTCTGATCATGAATGATAATTACAGATGTTGCTGAGAGTATAGTATATGTCCTATGTTCTAATTGCCGCTTATCCAAATTTGGGGGGAAAAAACCCCAACGTTATGCTTTACAGTGTGCACAATATTATGGGCTGTTCTTTTCCCTTTTTTCTCAACAGTAACCAAGACATGTTTAAACTTTCATCGCTAGATGTTACCCACGCTGCCTTGGTCAATAAATTCTGGCATTTTGGTGGCAACGAGAGGAGCCAGAGATTCATCGAGCGCTGTATTCGAACCTTCCCCAGCTTCTGTCTGCTGGGGCCCGAGGGGACACCCGTAACCTGGGGCCTGATAGACCAGACCGGAGAAATGAGGATGGGAGGCACCGTGCCCGAGTACCGGTCCCAAGGCCTCATCTCCTATATTGCTGGCGTGCAAGTTCAGATGATGGAAGAACTTGGCTTCCCTGTGTATAACCACACAGACAGAGCCAACAAAATCATACAGAAAATGAGCCGCAACCTGCAGCACATCCCCATGCCCTGTGACTGGAACCAGTGGGTCTGCGTGCCCCTGTGAAGCTGGCCCCGAAGGCGACAGTTCTGGGTGGGCAGTGGTGCATCTGGAAGAGTGAGGAGTTAGAGAGAACGACAAATTGTAACCACTGCGCTCTGGGGAAGCAGTGTGAATGGTCAACAAGGACGCCATAGTCCTTGCACTCAAATTATCCCTGGCAGCCAGCAGACCTGGCAGAGCCAGACCTCTTTGTAGTAGCCACTGGCTCCTTCACTTTGCTATGCTTCTGGATCCCAGTGACATTTTTTATTCAGCTGCGTGCTGCCCCTGTGCTCTTCCAGAACACTGGCCTGTCTCTCAGGAGGACCGTTGCCATTGGCCAGCTCTTGACAGTTTGGCCAAGATATGGTGCCATCTTGTGGATAGCATATTTTTTGTCTCTCTTTTGCTCGCTCTCTCTCTCTCTCTCTCTCTCCCCCTCCCTCCCTCCCTCTCTCTTCTACAACTCCTTTATTTAGTGACCAAAATAAGTGCCACCTCTTTAGTAGCTATTTTTAAGTGATTCTTTGCTCATTTATCTCTGTTTAATAACCATGTTAAATTTTATACAAAGAAGTGTATGATAGTAGTTGTATACAATACCTGGAAGGCTTCTTTTTCTTTTTTTTTTTTTTCTATATTTCTTTCTCAGTACTGGGGATGGGACCCAGGGGCATTCTACCTCCAAGCTACACGCCCAGCCCTATTTTTTTTATTCTTTATTTTGAAACAGGGTCTTACTGAGTTGCAAGGGGACTCACTAAGTAGTAGCTGAGGCTGTCTGAAAACTGCGATCCTCCTGTCTCAGCCTCCCAAATGCTGAGATTAACAATGTGAGCCGCCACACCTGTCTTGGAAGGCTTATTTTTAAAAATAAATTTTATTAAATGCAGTATATATAGCACGATTTTTAGAATATATATTAAATTTAATATATTTATATATAATGTCATATATTTACATTTAATATATATTAAAACAGTTACCACAGTCAGCCAAATTAATAGATGTATTATCTGACAGAGTTATCCAATTTTGTGTGCGTGCAGGAACAGCTAAAATCTCAGCACAAACCTCAAAAACAATATAATTTTGTTACTTATAGCCTTCATGTTGTACATTATCTCTTCAGACGTATTCCTCCTGCTTATAACTACTATTTCATTCTCTAACTTTATAAAATTTGAGATTTAAAAAATTTTATATATAAGTGAGATCTCTCTCTCTCTCTGAAAGTGGTCTGTGTTCTCTCTTGAACACGTATTTATCTTCCTAAATAAAACTTTCTGCCTCTTACTGATGCATGCTGAAATTCCTTTCCATCACACAAGCCAAAGACCCTAAAGATCCTGAATTGATAAATCAACCCTTCTCCCGTGACATTGTGAGTGTCTTACAGGACTGCGAGTTTCCCTCAGTTCTGATCTCCCCAAAAGAAAGTGTTTTATTTGGGGGACACATATAGGGTGAGCCAATGAGTTTTATTGGGTGAGTTCAACAGGAGAGTCACGGAGCTTGCTAGTTTGGGATCAGAAAAAAAAAGTGTGGGGGGTGCGAGTCTGCCATATGATGAGTTTCTATACTGTCCAGAAATCCCACCCCTACTCATACAGAATAATTTTGGGGTGATTTCTTTGGGGTGTTCATACCACAGATTAATGCACCTAGAACCTAAAACTGCAATATAATAGGCTGAAAGACTCTGACCACAGCCGGGTGAGACAATCTCCCTATCTCCTCTCAGGAAAGCTCCTCCCTGTCCCCTTCTCCCTGCCTTGCTCGTATCTAGCTATCAATCGAATGGAATTGTTTTTTAGATTTCCTTTTCGATAGACTCGTGCTTGGTTTATAGAAAAGCTACTGATTGGAGCTGGGCATGGTGGAGCACATCTATAATCCCAGTACTTTGGAGACTGAGACCGGAGCACGCAGGTCTAAGGCCAGCCTCAGCCACTTAACAAGGCCCTTTTACCAAAAGAGAAAAAAAAGAAAGAAAAGAAGTAAAAGAAAAGCTATTGATCTGGGAGATGGAGTATAAAGTAAGGAATTTAGAGAAAAGAAGTCAAGATAATGGGGAGGGACAAAAAAGTTAAAATATGGGAGCAATAGAAAAGGTGGGGATTGATGTGAGTGAGGAGGAGTTGGGGCGGGGGGTCTGATTAACTGACACCACCCTTGGTATTAAGTATGACTGCAGCGCCCCCTAGAGTGTAAGGGAGAGCCCAAGTCCCTAGTATTAAAAAGGTCTTGTAGTTCTCATCCAGCAGCTGCTTATTTCTGAGGCTGCAGTGATCCTCTGCAGTCGGGAGGCTTCGGTGATACAAATGTCACTGTTTAACTAAGTCCAGGGTCTCTCCTCTTCTACCCAGTCACTTCTACTAGTCCCAGGGAATGAGCAGGGATTATTGTCTATCTATGAGGAGCTGACGTTCCATCTCCCACATCAACTTAGAAAATCAATAGCTTTTCATTCACGTTTTCGCCACTGCCTGGTTTCCACTGCAGAGTCTCGAGCATTGGAAGGGGAGGAAGAGGGCATTATCTGCATAACTGGAGAATTCTTGCAGTATCCAGCCCCTAGTTTCACACATTTTTTGTTTGCACAGAAATGGCAGGGCCTTGGGGAGCAAAGAGCGTGTGGCGTTTTGGAAAGGGAAGCTCAGGGGGCACCTGCCAGCCTCCAACACTTGCAAAGTCCACTCATTTGACAGAAAACCGTGTGGAGAAGGGTTGGATTCCATGAGCTAGTCATTTATGATGACCTAGGGCAAAGTCCACCTATCAAGGCTCCACTCAGTGATTTCTGGAGGAGACATGAGAAAACTCACTCACTCTTCCAGATCCTGCTGAACTGGCTACATCAGAGGGAAATTTCATTGCCTAGAAGTCTGATTCTAGGGACGGCTGTGGAGATCAGCATGGAGATAGCCTTTCAGGTGAGAACCCAGCTCAAAGTAAACGTTATTTAGTATAAACAAGTCTAGAGATGGAATGTACAACATGGGAGCTATAGGCAATAAACTTACATAGTATGTGAGAGTAATGCTAAATGATGAATTTAACTGCTCTTTGTCACATACAAAAAAAATTAAGTTACTATGTGACATGAAAGAGTATGTCAATTTGATCTACTCTGCTATTTTTCTACTATCTCTATGCATTCCATTAGAGCATGTGGTATATCTTAAATATGCACAATAACGTATATATTTTTAAAAATAATAATTGGTTTGGGGCATCCTCCTTTTAAGTGAGTCAAATGAAAATAGTCATACTGAGCTATGCTTATAATAGTCCCAAGGAAAAATAATAACTTCACATTAAGAAACCTATATTTAGGCTGGGCGTGGGGGTGCACGCTTGTAATCCCCACGCTTGGGAGGCAGAGACAGGAGGATCGCGCAGGTTCGAAGCCAGCCGCTTGCTCTGGTTTAAGAGAACCTGTTTCCAAATAAAAAAGTATAAAATAGGTCTGGAAGTGTAGCCCGGAGGTAGAAGGGTTTCCAGGAACCCCAGTACCACCAAAGAAAGAAAGAAAGAAAGAAAGAAAGAAAGAAAGAAAGAAAGAAAGAAAGAAAGAAAGAAAGAGAGAGAGAAGGAAAGAAAGAAAGAAAGAAAGAAAGAAAGAAAGAAAGAAAGAAAGAAGAAAGAAAGGTATATTTGACAACTACACTGTAAGTGGGTAGTTTATCAAGTATAAGGGAGAATTCTTAGAATTTTCTTTTCTGAAATAAAAAACAGTTGAGAAATTTGGATGACTTTCTGAAAACAAGTGGGTGAATGGAGTATAGTGTGTGGAAACATTCAAAATTCCCATATTTCATCTTTCTGGTTACAGTATACAGTGAGTAGTTTTCTCCTTGCATGTGTGGTATGAAGATTGACCTTAAACTGGGTGTTGTAGGGCACATCTGTAATCCCATACTTGAGAGGCTGAGTTGGAAGGATTGCAGTTTTGAGGACAGCCTCAGCAATGTAATGAGATTCTCAACAACCTAGCAAGACCTTGTTTCAAAACAAAAAAATTTAAAAAAAGAATGGGAGTGTAATTCAGAGGTAGAAGGCCCCTTGCTTCAACCCCCAGAATCGGGGGGGGGGGAGAAAGAGAGAGAGAGAGAGGGAGGGAGGGAGGGAGGGAGGGAGAGAGAGAGAGAGAGAGAGAGAGAGAGAGAGAGAGAGAGAGAGAGAGAGAGAAAGAGAGAGAGAGAGAGAGGCTTGAGCTTAAAGTCAGAAAGGAAACAAGAATACAGACCAGATTGTTCATTTAAATTATCCAGCAAACAAATATCACTTTAAAGAGTTCACCTGTAATATTTCTACTGAACTCTATTATTTGCCTATGTTCTTTTTAAAAATTTATGTTAATATGGTTTATGTGTACTGTTTAATGTCCTCTATTTTCTAACTTAAATTTAAATTTCTCATATGTCTTCTGTGTATTATATATAATGCCTGAGTGTAATATTTTAATGCCTCAAAATTGTATCACCCGGCTAGCTCATATTTTTCTTTACCTTCTCCTATTTCTGGACATTAGAATTTTAATTAGGACTTTTTTGTGTCTGTGTGGCTTTGTAAAATTCTATTTGGAACTCTTTTGTCCTTTTGAGTTGATTTCTTTGGATTAATGTTCACTTCTGGAATGCCAGGGTGAATGATTCTGAAGTTCACACGCAAGGACTTTGACCATTACCTGGCACTCCCAGCCACAGTGAGTATGTTAGGTTTTAAGAAAAATATCACTCTCAGTAGTTTTCAAAGTCCCCTGTTTATGTGGCTCCATGCTTGAATAATTTTGTGCGTTCAGCCTTAGAGCATGACTCCCATCAGCACAACCCCCAAAACACAGTCATATGACACCCTGCCTACTCAGCATTAAACTATACTTTGAACCTTATACTCCTGCAAGTTCCCTATGTAAACAACGGTCCCCAGCAGTTACAGTACAAGAAGGTAATCCTGAGATCTGAGGAGTCAAAGTCAACAGAGAACAGTAGGGTGCCCTAGGAACAGGTGCCGGAGCTCCATGGTGACGAATTCCAAAGGCCACCCGGAACACGCCTGTAATCTGACAAGATTGGGCTTCCTGTCGTCTGTCATGATGAGAGAAGCAGCCCACTGTGAGGAGAGGTGTACATTCTCAGCAAGCGTGTAGGAGGACTTGAAGTCGGTGATGTGGGGAAGGGATCAAGAAGTCCTGGTTTTGGTCCATCTTGGCTCCTGCCAGAAAGTAGGGCAGTTACCTGGTCCTGCTGCAAGTTTGGAACCAAGCTAGGTCTCCATCAACAGATGAATGGATTGCAAAAATTATGGGAAATATACACAATGGAATTCTACTCAGCTATAAAGAAGAACAAAATCATGGCATTCTCAAGAAGATGGGAAGATCTGGAGAACATTATGTTAAGTGAGATCAGCCAAGCACAGAAAGAGAAGGGAAATATGTTTCTTCTAATATGCCCAAACTGGGGACTATTAGGAATACCAGATAATGGAGGGGAAGCCTCAACAAAGCTAGAATGGAAGGGTAGGAGAGGAAGAAGGCTGAGGTTGATTAATGGAGGAGCTACATCCGATTATGTGTGAAAGTATGAATGTAGCTGGTTAATCTGGACAGTCATTGGTGGGGGAAAAGGGGAAATTGAGGGAGGAGAGGGCACCAAGCACAGTCTAAATGTATGCCATTTTCAATATGCTCTACATAAAAAACAACAAATGAAGACATTTAATAATTATTATATTGTGTAATTGTATACAGTAACACATCTTCTACAAATTCTTAGTAGAAATGAAAAAGGATTATTAAAATCAAAGAATACAAGATGCATATGGTGTCATCTTTAATATGCTGAAATACTTAATATGCACAGAAAAATGGAAATGAACATACCAAAATATTAACAAAAAGCAGGGCAGGTTTACTTAATATATCCAAGAGGCAGGAGTGAAGAAGCAACCACCGCAAGTTAATGAGGAGAGGACGTTCAGTTGGTTGTACAGATGAGACTGTCTTCTTGCTTCTGTCTATGTGCAAACATGATTAAGAAGTGGTCTTGGTTTATTTATTTTATCTTACTTTATTATCACAGATTGGCCTTGTCTAATGTTGCTTTTCTGTGAAAACCTTATGTTTTAAGGACTGCTTTTTTCGCTTTCTCAGGTGCACAAAGGACTGAAATGAAATAGGAAACTATTTTGTAAAAAAAATACTTTTAGAGCTGGGCGTGGTGGCACATGCTTGTAATCCCAGCACTTCGGAGACTAAAACAGGAGGATCACACAGGTTCGAAGCCACCCTCAGCTACTTAGTGAGGCTCTCAGCAACTTAGGGAGACCCTGTTTCCAAATAAAATACAAAATAGGTCTGGGAGGATAGTCAGAGGTAGAAGAGCCTCTGGGTTCCACTTCTAGTACCACACAAAAAATACTTTTTATTGGTATATGATAGTTATAGTCACGTATCATAATGCAGTTCATAGTGATGGTAATATCCATACACGGAGCACTTGACGGGCTTTCCCTTCCCTCCTTCTCCATCCCCCTTCCCCATACAAGGTATTGAGATTTACACTGGTGTTCTCAGATATGTACAGAATGTTTATGAAAGTGATTCCTTCACTGACCCTCTGTCTCCTCATCCCCTTCCCCTAGACCATGTCCCTGACTCCACTAGAGTTTCTCCTCCATTATCTGAAGTATCTCTGATATTCTGATTACTCCCTACCTTCCACATAGGAGAGAAAATATATGGCCCTTCACTTTCTCAGACTGGCTAATGTAACTTAACATAATATTCTCCAGGTCCATCCATTTTCCTGCAAATCACATTAATTTGTTATCCTTTATCACTGAGTAGAATTTCATTGTGTGTATATCCCATAATTTTGTAACCCATTCATCTGTTGATAGACATCTAGGTTGGTTCCATAATTCAGCTATTGTGAACTGTGTTGATATGAACATGGATATGCATATATTATTGTAATCCTCTGATTTGGGTCCTTTGGGTATACCTACGAGTGGTATACCTATAGAGAACTATTGTTGATAAATGACCCAAGGCCATATATAAGCACAGAGTCAGAAAAACATACCCAGCCATAACTTTCTTCTAATATCTGTAGTCAGAAACTTAGAACTATCAGTAAGTTGTCTCATCTGCTTAACAATAAAAATCAGCACCGTTTGTTGAAAAGACTTTTATTCTATCTTCAGATAGAATTTCTGAGACATCTTTTTAGAAAATCAGCTGGTCGCAACAATCCAGTTTGTTCTAAGCTATTTCTAGAGGATTGTTTGGGGGCCTGTTTTTACTGAATTATTTCTCTCCTGATAATGGACCCATTTTCAAGCTTCTTTGCATCTCTAACATTTAACATTTTTAATTGGATCCCGGATAATGTGAAGGACACACTTTTAGTCGATAGATTTTGTTGGAATTATTGCGTTATATTTTGTTCTGACGCAGTTAGTGGAGTCAACTGAATCGTTTCAAGGTTTTCTCTGAACCAGTGTAGTGTAGATCTAGACCAGACAGGCCCCAGTTTACTCCCCTGGCTAAGCCTGAGCATTGTGCCTGATGTCATTGTTTTAAGATTTTTTTTTTCAGTCTAGTTTGTAGAGCACAATCTATTCCTAGCCTTGTGGGGACTATAGAGATGTTTCTACCTACTCTTTTCCAGTGGCACTTTCCCTGGAATAAAGTTCTAAGGTAGTTTCTTGTTCTATATATAGTCAGATGCGTCATTAGCCAAAGATTCTAGAGGATCTCTCTTTGCTTGTCTTGGATCTCCATAAACCAAACCAAAACAATAAGCTCCCTCTCTTGTTCTCTCCTCTCGAACTCCCCTCCCACCTTGACTGTGGCACCTCCAAACTCCCGTCTCTGTGTGTTCGAGTGAGTAAGAGACCCTACGCTCTGGTTGGAGTCCATGCCACTGGGCTGCAATCTGTAAACTGAGGCAATTCCAGGGCTCACCGTTCCCTGTTTTTCTTTCTCAGAGCTCATACAGTCCTGCAGTGTTCAAATGATGACACAGGATAATTGTCACCATTTCAAATGTGAAGGTAACCAGGTCCTAAGACCATATCTTGACCAGATGAAAAAGTCCCCTCCCTGCTTTCAAAAAAGCATACAGTTCTAGCCGGGCGTGGTGGCGCACGCTTGTAATCCCAGCATTCGGGAGGCTGAGACCGGAGGATCGTGGTTTGTGGACAGCCTCAGCTACTTAGTGAGGCCCTCTGCAACTCAGTGAGACCCAGTTTCAAAATAAAGAATAAAAAATAGGGCAGGGGGTGTAGCTCAGAGGTCGAATGCCCCTGGGTTCCATCCCCAAACCCGAAAAAAAAAAAAATACAGTTCTGCAGGTCTGGCTTGAAGCCTGACATATCACACACAGGCAGTTCTATGCAATTTCTTTAAAAGCTCTCCAATGCCATCACTTAGAAATTTACTCTTCTGCACAAATATCTCAGTTCCAAACAAAACACAGCAGCATTATTTCTTTTTAGTCTTTTTCTTTCTTTCTTTTTTCCTTATTTACCTTTTTATTTACTTGTGTTTAGGTAAGCACAACTTAATAAAACGAGTCAAGTTTGTAAAGATGCCATTTTTTAGCTGGGTACAGTGTTACATGTCTGTAATCCCGATATTTAAGAGGCTGAGAAAGGAGGATCACAGGTCCAAGGCTAGACCCTGTTTCAAAATTTAAAAAATAATAAATAGGGTTGGGGGTGTCGCTTGGAGATAGAATTGGTTCAGTTCCAAATACAAAAAATGCTGTTTTTATATAACCTAATAATTTTTTTTAACAACTTGCATCATAAATCCAAGAGGGAGACTCAGAGGTGAACTTGAGGCTCAAAAAGAGTGTGAATTTCAGTGCTGAGAGGAGACCACTAGCTTTGAATATGACTTGGTAATAATAACTGTTTACATTTAGACCATGTTAAAATGCCCTATATTGAAATGCTTGCATCAAAATATCATACAACATAAAGCATTTTAACTCAGGTGGGGAGAAGAAGGAGAGGAACAGTGTTACTAGGGATAAAATAAATATGTTCAGTACTTTCTACAGCCAACACTCTCCTACGTACATTCATGTATCCACCCACTCAATCCTCACAAAAATTCTGTGACTTGGATAGTGCTTTTATCTTATCTACTTTTGAGAAAGCCAAGGCACAGAGGGGCTAGATAGCTTTCCTGAGGTTACACAGCTTGTTACTGGAGGAGCCAGGAAATCATTAATAGTAACTAAAAATAAAAGTTGTGTGTATTTGTTTTTTTGGTGGTGGTGGTAGTGGGGTTCCTGGAAACCCTTCTACCTCCGGGCTACGCTCCCAAACCTATGTTTTATATTTTTATTTGGAAACAGGGTCTCTGAAGCCAGCACAGCTGGCTCCGAACCAATGCGGTCCTCCTGTCTCCGCCTCCCAAGCGCGGGGATTACAAGCATGCGCCACCACCCCCGGCAAGTTGTGTGTATTTTAAAGTGTGCAGAGAATATCATGCTAAGTGAGATCAGCCAGTCTCAGAAAGTCAAGAGTCATATGTTTTCTTTCATATGTAGAAGCTGGAGAGAAAAATAGGAAAAAAAAAAAAGAACTTCAGATAAACAAAGGGAAAGACCAGTAGAACAGCTGAATGAGGACTGAAGAAAGAAACAGTTGGGAAAAGATTGTATCTATACATAAAGTCTTCACTATGAATCTCACATGTACAGGGAGGGAGTAGAGGGGAGGAGATACACCAGGTGCTGTGTGCACGTGTGTTTGTATCCCTTTGAATCCCGCTATGATGCATCATTACCATGCACCAATAAGTATAAAAAAGTAAAATGAAATGAATGGCTGGGGCTCAGAAAAGAAAGGGAAAAATTAAACAAGTGACCCCTGTGCTTTCTGCTGATCTTGATCTTTCCTCAGAGCTGGTGAGGACTTCAGCAAAGGAACTCTGAAGAAAGACAAGGCCGTTCAAACAAAACTTACTTCTGAATTTCCACCGGCTCTTCCCATTCCCGAAGGTGCTGCAATGTTCCTGCTGCAAGGTGCACAGATGCTGCAGACACTGGAGATGTCCCTGATGAAGAGCCTTCCTGAATCCTTAAAGGTGACAATGTGAAACACTGAGGGTAGTAAAGGAGAGAGAGAGCGCGCCATACCCATGCTTAGCTTGCGCCTATTTTGAGCCTTGACAACATCATGCTAAGTGAAATCAGCCAGACTCAGAAAGACAAGGGTCATATGTCTTCTCTTACTTGTGGAAGGTAGAGAGGAAAAAGGGGCCAAAACGAATTTTCCTGAGAGTAGAAGGGAGACTTGATAACATGAATGATAGGAATGGAAGAGGTACTGGTCAGTGGGATTGATCAAATTATGTTATGTGCATGGAAGAACGCATCACAAGGAATTGCACTATTTGTATAATTAGAACCCACTAATAAACAATTAATCAGTGAAAAAGAAAATATCACGAACTCATGAGATAATTTCTATGTAAGCATGTTCTAGGAAGAATTACTTGTTCAAGTGAAAAGTTGGAAGCAATTTAAATGGTTATCAATTGGCAAATGAACAAATAAACCATAAGATATCCTTATAATAGTCTTATTCAGCCTTTAGAAAATATTTAAAAATTAATTTTTACATTCGTGAATGCAGAAATAGGCCCATAACACATTCAGTGGGGGAAAATCAAGTATCAGTCATTTTATTTTTATAAAATTTTCTCTGCATATGAAAGTCTGGAAAAATAGATTAAGTCCTATAATATGATCTCCAGTTCAAAAAATTCTATAATAAAAAATGGTGCCCCTAAAATCATTATTATTTTTAGCTGAATACTTTACTACATGCATTATGACAGAGAGAAAAAAAGGTTCTATCAATCAAAATGAAAAAAATAGTACATGAGCCAGGTGTGGTGGCTCACGTTTGTAATCCCAGCATTCTGGAGGCTGAGACCCAAGGATCATGGTTCGCGGACAGCCTCAGCTACTTAGTGAGGCCCTCCGCAACGTAGTGAGACCCTGTTTCAAAATAAAGAATAAAAACAGGGTGGGGTGTAGCTCAGAGGTCGAATGCCCCTAGGTTCCATCCCTAGACCCGCAAAAATTATAAAAAGTACATGCTTTGAATTGGATTCTCTACTTGGGTCGTGTGTGTGTGTGTGTGTGTGTGTGTGTGTGTGTGTGTGTGTGTGGTACAAGGGATGGAACCTAGGGGTATTCTATCTCTGAGCTACACTCCCAGCCCTACCCTAGTTTTTATTCTTTATTTTAAAACAGGTCTCACTGAGTTGCAAAGGGCCTAAGTAGCCAAGGCTGTCCACGAACCATGATCCTCCTATCTCAGCCTCCTAAATGCTGGGATTAGAATCGTGCAACACCACCACCCCCAGCTTACTTGGCTCTTTTTTTTTAATTTGAAACGTCACCATTTTGTAGACAGAATCCTTTTCCTGATCACATGAGGTATTCTGCCACTCCTTCCTAATAAGCTGACTTTTTTCTCTTTCATGGAATCCCACAGGTTTATGGGACCATTTTTCACATGACCCATGGAAACCCATTCAAGCTGAAGGCACTAGTAGACAAGTGGCCTGCCTTTACCACAGTGGTTGTCCGCCCTCAGGAGGAGGTAAGCTGTTGTACTAGAAGACAATGCTGCTTTGTTCATATTGGCCGTGTGTCCACCATGTACCTGGCAATACAGTAAAACCTAGGAACACTGAAATGAATCCCAGTGATGGCAAATAAGACCCTGTTCTCAATAAGCTCACATCCTGGGGGAAAAGAAATCGATAAGTAGGTAAATTAATGGGAGGCATGAAGCATGAGGATAGACACAATATACAGAAAGAGCATAAGGAAAACTTGATTAAACTGTGGAGGCTGGAGGTGGAGGCTTTGGGATAATGTTTGGGACACTTCTTGGTAGAGGTTTCAGCTGAAATTTACTTTGTAGGTAAATGCATTTTTGTCAGGCTGATAAAGAAAAAGTGTACATTCTCAGAAGAGATACTGGAAAGGGCAAAAATATAAAGATATGATAATAAAAATTGAGTCAGGGTGGCCATAAAGAGAAATTTCAAAGATAATTCTAGAAATTTTTGCATGCTAATTAATAGATTTCAAAGATAAAAATCTATAAGCTTATTTTAAATTTTCAAAAAAGAGCCGGGCATCATGGCGCACACTTGTAATCCCAGCATTTGGGAGGCTAAGACAGGAGGATCGCGATTCGTGGACAGCCTCAGCTACTTAGTGAGGCCCTCTGAAACTCAATGAGACCCTGTTTCAAAATAAAGAATAAAAAATAGAGCTGGGGGTGTAGCTGAGAGGTAGAATGCCCCTGGGTTCCATCTCTAGTACTGCAAAAAAAAAAAAAAAGTCAAAAAATTAGAGGAAAAGGTGAACATGACGGTAGAACAGGTCTCTCCAGCAATCACCCACACACAGAACCATGAATTGAAGTAAGTCTCCATGCAGAAAATACCTTTATGAGAGCTAAGAAGATAAGGCACAAAATTACACTACCTGGTTGTATCACAATAATAAGAAAGACCACATTGAAGAAAGTAAGATAACCATTCCATCCCCAGCTTCATGCAGCTCATTGGGACCAACACACACACACACACACACACACACACACACACACACACACACACACACGAGAGAGAGAGAGAGAGAACGAACCAGGCAGACCTCAGTGGTCCTGAACTCCAGGATGACCTCCACATGTTTGAGCCTCCAGACCTGCCTTGGCACCAAGTGGCATCTCACCACCCTGGGCATCAGGCCTGAACGCTGGCCCTGCTCCCCAACCCATATTATTGCCAGGTTGATCTCTGTGGCCCGGGATGCTGGACAGCCCTCAGCAACAGGCGGGCCACAGTAGAGCCTGGTTTCTGGAGCTCTTCAGGGGCACACCAGTTAGGGTGGCTCTGGACCGTGTGTGTGCTCCAACACCATGAATGCTGTAGCAATCCTGGGCTTTGCACCACCCCAGATAACTGCCCAGAATCCCTGGAAGGCCTTTTGCAAATAACGTCTGTCTACAAAGACTGGAATAAATACCCATTTTTTTCAGAAGTGCAGACATCAGTGCATAGTCACAAGAATCAAGAAGAGTTAGGGAAATATGATGTCACCAAAGGGACAAAACAAAGTGCCAGTAATTGCCCTGTAAATACATGGAGATATATTTCTGGGCATAGGGACACATATCTATAATCCCAGTACTTGGGAGGCTGAGACAGGAGGATAACAGGTTCAAGGACAGCGTCACCAAGTAGTAAGACTTTCATCAACCTAGTGAGACCCTGTTTTAAAATAAAAATTATAAAATAGGGCTGGGGGGTGTGTGGCTTGGAGGTAAAATGCCCCTGGGTTCAATCCCCAGTAAAACACACACACACACACACACACACACACACACACACACACACACACAATGAATTAATTGCCTCACAAAGGCAGTTGTTTTAAGGACATTCAGCAAACTTTAAAAAAACAAAATGATTCACAATGTGAGGATAGTTAGTAAATGACAAGAACAAGAAATCCAATAAAGACTGAAATATAAAAAAGTAAAAGAGAAATCCTAGAGCTGAAGAATTCAATGAGTAAAATGAAAAAATGTGCAATCTTTTACACATGATCTTCAGCAACAAAATACATTAATGATGTATTGCTGGCAGTAGGTTATTTTATGCAGCATTTTCCAACTATTTTTCAAGAATTTATTTAATTTATTTTTTGTGGTACTGGGGTTCCTGGAAGCCCTTCTACCTCCGGGCTACACTCCCAGACCTATTTTTTATATTTTTATTTGGAAACAGGGTCTCTTAAGCCAGCGCAACTGGCTCCGAACCAGCGCCATCCTCCTGTCTCCGCCTCCCAAGTGCTGGGAATACAAGCGTGCGCCACCACGCCCGGCTAGACAGAGTATTTTTAAATAAAGTATTTTAATGGGTTTTTTAAAAAATATTTTTTGGTTTTATTACATATCAATGGAGATTTTAATCTAGAGTTATTTGTATTAAATTTAAAACTGTCCTGTTTATGTTTGTGTGTTCTGTATTTTTAGTAAAAGTAAAATATATTCTTGCAGGAGCAGCTCTCCTTCATCAGCCTTCTTTTCTCTTCCTTATGATGGAGATAATTGATAAAAGAATACTGTCTAAATGACTGTGTCCTTGACTTGAATGGTAGTGCTATATACGGGCAGAGGATAGTATTGTTCTGTAATTTTTCATCAAGAATCGAATATTTGAACCTCTGTCTTTATTTCATGACTTAAATGACTCAGAAATAATTAAACTGTGCCAATAAAAACACCTATATTTTGTTTTTTAAACGTCTCAGTATAATGGAACTAGAAGAACAATCATAAATGCTAAGGAATTCAGTCTATTCTCCCTTTCCCAATGATAATAGGATATGACGGATGACCTTGATCACTACACCAATACTTACCAAGTCTACTCGAAGGACCCCCGAAACTGTCAAGAATTCCTTGGCGCTCCCAAAGTCATCAATTGGAAACAGCATTTGCAGATTCAAAGTAAGAGAAGTGTGCTGACTCACTTTTGTGTCCCCATATGACTCATACTTTCTTCCTTTAGGCTGTAGAGCCTTAACCTGATGTCAATTTTTTTTTTTTTTTTTTTGTGTGTGTGTGTGGTACTGGGGGTGGAACCCAGGGGTTTTTCTACCTCCGAGCTATCCTCCCAGACCTATTTTTATACTTTATTTGGAAACAGGGTCTCACTAAGTTGCTGAGAGCCTCACTAAGTAGCTGAGGCTGGCTTCGAACCTGTGTGATCCTCCTGTCTCAGCTTCCCAAGTGCTGGGATTACAAGGGTGCGCCACCACGCCCGGCTGATGTCAAATTTTTTTACTCACCTGCATCTATACCTGTATCCACAAATATGGCAAAGAATAAGTTTCATATAGAGAACCATAAAGTGCTTCTTATTACCACAAAATTATGCCATATTCTGCAGATGTTTCCAGCATGCTTAGAGTGATTACTAGGTGCCTGAGAAGAGCTTCACCTCTGGACTTTCATTCCTGAATGGCAATTCCTTGTGCCACAGACCACCTCCATGGTCACCAAGGGCAACTGTGGTGGTTACAAGCATGTCCTCTAGAGTGGGATCTCCTAGGATGACCTCTGCCTGTTCCTTTCTATGAGGTTCTAGCAAAGTGACTTACCCTCTGAGATCATACTTCTCACATTAAAAAGGAGAATAGTATTGACAAGTAAAGCACAGGACACTGAAAAAAGTTTAAATGAAAGTTTGACTTGAAAGAGCTTAATACAATACCAGGATGTGTTCGTTAATTTTTGCTGTAGAACAAACTTTAAAATTAAATGGATCAACCATTTAGGCTGGGCTTTGATGGTGAGTGAGTCCATTAGCACGGCCTCGCTCACATGTGTTAATGAGAATTCTGACTGTCGGTGCTGGCTGTTGGCTACAGTAACACCATGATAGAAGCCCTGTCTCCACCAAGATAGCCTAGGCCTATTTTTATGCCATTGTTTTCAAGATAATGAGGTGCAAAGAGAGAGGGAAAGCCCCAAGACACAGACACTTTTAAGCCTCTCCATTCATTAAATTTGCTCTTTTCTTAGTGAATGCAAGTTTCATAACCAAGGCCAGATGTGGTGCAGGAGTGGACTATCCCAGAGCATGAATACAAGGAGATAAGGCCACATTGTGAGTTATTACTACACTAATCTAGCCCAATAGGAACATGGCCCGGTAGATGTTGGCTGTCATTTTTATAACTCACCCCTTTGATGGTCAAAACTATGTAACTAGATAGCATAGGAAAACTTAGTTTCTGTCTTGGTATCACCATAAACTGCATGACTGTTTCAGTCAGTATTCTTATTGCTGTAATCCAAAACAACCAATCAAACCGGGCGTGGTGGCGCATGCTTGTAATCCCCGCGCTTGGAAGGCGGAGACAGGAGGATTGCGCTGGTTCGGAGCCAGCCTTGCTCGCTTAAGAGACCCTGTTTCCAAATAAAAATATAAAAAATAGGTCTGGGAGTGTAGCCCGGAGGTAGAAGGGCTTCGAGGAACCCCAGTACCACCACCAAAAAAACAAAACAAAACAAAACAAAACAACCAACCAAAACTTAGAGAAATGGGGATTTATTTGCTCGCAGTTTTGAAGAATTCAGGGTTTTAGTCCATATAAGGCCAGTTTAAATTAGCAGAGCTTGCGGGCATTGTGATAACAGACAAGAGAGAGGCCAGGCGTGGTGGTGCACGCTTGTAATCCCCACACGTGGGAGGCGGAGACAGGAGGATGGATGGCGCTGGTTCAAAGCCAGCCTCACTGGCTTAAGAGACCCTGTCTCCAAATAAGAAATATAAAATTGGTCTGGGAGTTAGCCCGGAGGTAAAATGGTTTTCAGGAACCCCAGTACCCCCCCCCACACACACACACCAGAGAGAGCAAGGTTTCTGCTCTTATACCATGGTGGCCAGAAACAAGAAAGTAAGCAAGGGAATTGGAATACAGATCACAGTCTCCGAAGCTACACCCCCAGTGATCTCCCTCCCCCAGCCACAGCTCACCTGCCTAGGTAACACCCAATAAATTACAATGGCTTTATCCACTCATGAGATTATAGCCCTCAATTTTATATCAACTCTGAACATCAATACATGAGCTCTTTCAGGGGGCATTCTACACATAAACCATATCTACAATCATGAGTGAATTCATTTCTGGACATGTTTTTACTTATGTAAAACAGGGAAAGTTATTTGAATCCCGACTCTGTAACTATTCACACGGTGGCAGCACCCGGCCTGCAACCAAAGTGACCGGAGCCTGTGACACTCACCTCTCCACTGGTGAGCTCTCCCGCAATGGCATTTTAACTATCACGTGTCTCCTATAAATCCATCCAGGTTCCCAGCCCAGCCTGAATGAGGCCATACAAAACCTCGCAGCTGCTAAATCTTTCAAAGTCAAGCGTTCAGAAAACTTACTCTATATGGCATCTGAGACAGTCAGTACACTGGTTCCTTCCCTGCTGAACATAAAGAATTTAGCACCAGGTGATGGCAAGCCGAAAGACATGTGAGTAATCAGATCAGTCTATGTTCCCCACTTCTCTCCACCTGGACCGCTTTCCACCTGCTCTCCCCATCTCCCTCCCGCTTGCCTACCGTGTTCTCCAAAGCAATCAGGATCATCTTTTTTTAACTTATTGGTGCATTTCAATTATACATCACAGTAAGGTTCAACCTCTCTAGCTTCCACAAATGAGAGAAAAAAAAATACCGCCCTTGACTTCCTGAAACTGACTATTCTCACTTAGCATAATTTTCTCCAGTTCCAGCCATTTCTGCAAATGCCATAATTTTGTTCTTGTTTATAGCCGAGTAAAATTTCATTCTGTGTATAGACCACATGTTCTTTTTCTAGACTTTTATTGGTGCTATGAGATTCAGTTCTCAGCATAATGAGATTCAAAGGGACAGAAACATCCATGCACACAACACTTGGTGTATTACCCCCTGGTTTCCTCCCCTTCCCCTTCCTCTCTTCCCATACATGTTAGTGAGATTGGCACTGAGACTTTGTATGGACTTAATCTAATTTGAATTGTTCCCTTCCTCAATCTTCCTTTTCCCCTTCCTCCTCTAGTCCCCTCCCACTATTTTACTGTTTTCTCTCCTCGTTTGAATGAAATTTCTTTTGCTTCCTATTTTTGTTCTAGCATCCACATACAAGAAAAATCATCACCTTTGACTTTCTGAGACTGATCTCACTTCACATAATTTTCTCTAGCTCAATCCATTTTACTGCAAATGGTATAATCTTGTTCTTTATGGCTAACTAAAATCCCATTATGTGTATATACCATAGTTTCATTATCCATTCATCTGTTGATGGACACCGAGGTTGGTTTTATCATTAAATTACGTTGGATCGTGCTGCTATAAACACGGATATGCATGTATCATGATAGTGTTCTAATTTCAGTTCCTTTGGAAAGATGCCAAGGAGTGCTATGACTGAGTCATAGAGTGCTTCCATCCCTAGTCTTCTGAGGAATCTCCATTATGATCTACAAAATATAACAGTTTCTTTATCCATCCATCTGTTGACAGATAACCTGGGTCGGTTCTATAATTTGGCTTTTGTGATTGCTCTGCTATAACCACGGGTATGCATACATCACTGCAATCGGACCTTGATCTCTTTCCTAAAGAACTAAAGTCAGAATAATTTTTTGAAAAGTGTAACTCAGTCTAGGGGAGAGTTCACCAAGTGCTATGTGCATGTATATCCTTATCACTCTGAACTTCATTATGATGTCATTCCAGTGCACAATAAAAGTATTTTTCACATTTTATTTTATTTATATGTGGGACATATTGAAAATGCTATACATTTAGAATTTTCTTGGTGCCCTCTCCCACCTCATTTCCCCTTCCCCCTCCCAACAATGAGTGTCCAGTTTAACCAGGCTATATTAATACTTTTTCACATACGTGGATGTAGCTCCTCCATTAATCAACCTCAGCCTTCTTCCTCTCCTACTCTTCCATTCTAGCTTTGCTGAGATTGCCCCTCCATTATCAAGAGTCCCTCTGGTATTCCCTACTCCCTAGTTTGGACATATTAGAGAAAACATATGTCCCTTCTCTTTCTGTGCTTGACTAATCTCACTTAACATAATGTTCTCCATATCTTACCATCTTCTTGCGAATGCTATGATTTTATTCTTCTTTATAGCTGAATAGAATTCCACTGTGTGTATTTCCCATAATTTTGCAATCCATTCATCTGTTGGTGGAGACGTAGGTTGGTTTCATATTTTGTCTATTACAAATTTTGCTGTAATGAACATGGGTATGCATATGTTATTGTAGTTCTCTGATTTCAAGCCCTTTGGAAAGATACCCAGGAGTGGTATAGCCGGATCAAATGTTGGATCTATTCCCAGTTTTCTTAAGAATCTCCATACTGATCTCCATAGTGGCTGAACTAGTTTGCACTCCCACCAACAGTGTAAAAGAGTTCCTCTTTCCCCACATCCTCACCAGCATTTGTTATTATTTGATTTCTTTATGCTTGCCACTCTGACTGGGGTTAGATGGAATCTCAGCATAGTTTTGCTTTGCCTCTCCCTGGTGGCTAATGATGTGGAACATCTTTTTTAAAAATTGTAACTCAGACCTGTGCCTCCTCTGCTTGCATGACTCCACCATCTTCCTTCTCACCTGGAATCAATCTCTTGCTTTGCCCTTGACCTTCTTGTTGGCTTCCTTCAACACGCTGGCCTTCTCTTTCTTGTTTCTTCTACTTTCTTTTTCAAGGTAACAGAGCTTAGAACAAATATACACCTTCACACTAATAGACTTTGCCTCTTTCTTGGGTTCTCCCTAGCAACAAGGACATGTTTAAACTCTCATCCATGGACATTGCCCACGCTCCCTTGGTCAATAAATTCTGGCATTTTGGTGGCAATGAGAGGAGCCAGAGATTCATCGAGCGTTGTATCCAGAACTTTCCAAGCACCTGTCTGCTGGGGCCTGAGGGGACTCCTGTTTCCTGGACCCTGATGGACCAGACAGGGGAAATGAGGATGGGAGGCACTGTGCCTGAATACCGGAGCCAGGGCCTCATCTCCTATGTTGTCTATTACCAGGCCCAGAATATGTACAGACTCGGCTTTCCCATCTATTCTCACACAGAGAGGAGCAACAAAATTATGCAAAAAATGAGTTACAGTCTACATCATATACTCATGCCCTGTGACTGGAACCAGTGGAACTGTGTGCCTCTGTGAGGCTGGCCTAAAACACAACCAAGTTGGACCTGGGTGCCTAACAAGAGGAGTGGGTGATGCAAGAAAAGAAAATATAAATTTTAATCAGCAATTCAGTAATCATTGGGTTCTGGGGAGCAGTGTGAGTGGTCAACAGGACCACCACGGTCCCAGTGCTCAAGCTCTCATGGGCTTCCCCCTAGGTTCTTCAATGTGAAGTGGGCCTAGATTCTCCCGGGTTGAATACATATAATTTTTTTTTCTTGTGTAGTCAGTACTTTATTTTATTTTATTTTATTAATTTATTTTTTAAATTGGTGGATTGTGGTCATGTATCAATCACATTGGAGTACAAGACTTGAGAGGATATACAAGCACACATCATCCAATTAGCCCTCATCCAGCCCCCATCCCATTCTCTCCCCCTCCCTCGATCCCATGCTTCTTTGGTGATTAACTTTGATACATTTGTTTATGTACCTCCTGCGTTTTAAAGAGGCTCCGTCCTCCAGTATTCCATACCCTCTGATTGGTCACATTAGTTGCTTCACTATAGGGCCCTTTCTATAGCTCAACCTCTTCCTGTTGCCCCTTTCTTCCTAGTTATTGCTGATTAGGGGAAGCGTCTAATTTATATTTTCTGCGATATTTCTCTGTGCATGCTGTGTTGCAAGTACCGATCCCACTCTTGACAGCCCCAGTAGTGGTCTGGCTACTCAGTGGACTGATCCAGACCTCGCTGGCTCAAGCAGCGGCCGTGACTCATGGGAAGCCCCGGTTCTGGTCTCGCTGGCCCCCACACCAGCCTAACCCTTCAGCTGGCTTCGATCCCAGCCTCAGAGGCCACAGTAGTGGCCTTGCCTCACAGCAGGCTCCAATGCTGGCCATTGGCCCCGGCACTGGCCTAACCCCTTGGCAGGATTCCAATCCCGGCCTCGGAGGCCCCAGCACCGGCCTTGCCTCATGGCAGGCTCCAATGCTGGCCATTGGCCCCAGCACCGGCCTAACCCCTTGGCAGGCTCCAATCCCGGCCTCGCTGGCCCCAGGACTGGCCTAACCCCTCAGCAGGCTCTTATCCTGGCCTCGGAGGCCCCAGTACCGGCCTTACCTCACGGCAGGCTCTGATGCCAGCCTCGCTGGCCCCAGCACCGACCTAACCCCTCGGCAGGCTCCGATCCCGGCCTCAGAGGCCCCAGTACTGGCCTTGCCTCACGGCAGGCTCCGATGCCGGCCTCGCTGGCCCCAGCACCGGCCTAACCCCTCAGCAGGCTCCGATCCCGTCCTGGAGGCCTCAGCACCAGCCTTGCCTCACGGCAGGCTCCGATGCCAGCCTCCTTGGCCCCAGCACCGGCCTAACCCCTCGGCAGGCTCCAATCCCGGCATTGGAGGCCTCAGTAGTGGCCTTGCCTCACGGCAAGCTCCGATGTCAGCCATTGGCCCCGGCACCCACCTAACCCCTCAGCAGGCTCCGATCACTGTCTCTGAGGTTATTATTTCAAAGGTTCCAGGTGTAATGTATCAGATCTCTGCCTCCCCTGAGTACTGGCCAAGGCCATTGCCACTGCCTCCACCATTTCAAATCCTTCCCGGGCTCTTTTTCCACTCTGAATGTTGTCCAGTGTTCCTAAGCATGCGTGACGGTAGCATTCGACATTTGGTGTAATTTCTCCAAAAAAATAAGGTTGGTAGGATCTAGTTTCTGCTTCTCCTGAATACAAGTCTCCACCGCCATCGCGGAGACCTCTTTCTACACCGCCTTTCTCCTTGGTCTCTGCTAAACTCTCTCCTTACAGGTGATGTCCAAGATTCTTAATGATATAGAAAAACAGCAGTCCTCCTTCACAGAAAATTTTTCCATAAGTTCCATTGCATTTAGATAAGTTTTGTCTGCATCTCCAGTGTCCTGGCATCCGCAACGGCTTTCTTAACTCCTCTTCAATATTTTTCTTTTTCTTTTTCTTTTCCTTTTTTTTTTTTTTTAAATAAGTGAAGACAGTATATGTGGTTTGAGGAGGTAGTGGGATCAGGCACTCACTCAGTAGCACTGTAACCCAGTCGATTTCCCCATGGGTCCAGAGTGCTCCTCACAACTCCACCTGGGGCCCAGGGTCCCGCTACCCGGCCTGGCTGGCGTGCCCCGCGCGACCCCTGCCTGGAACCCAGGGTACTGAGCCCGGTTTCTCCAGGGGTCTGGTGTGCTACGCGCAGTTCGGCCAGGGGCCCAGAGTCCCGCGACCCAGGCCCCAGCTGGCATGCCCTGCCTGACCCCTGCCCGGGTCCCAGGGTACTGGGCCCGGTTTTTCCAGGGGTCTGGTGTGCTACGCGCGTTCCGACCCGGGGCTCAGAGTCCCACGACCCGGCCCTGGCTGGCGTGCCCCGCGTTCCCCGCGTGCCCCCCGCCCAGGTCCCAGGGCACTGGGCCCGGTTTCTCCAGGGGTCTGGCGTGATACGCGTGTTTTGGCCCGGGGCCCAGAGTCTCGCAACCTGGGCCCCAGCTTGAATACATATAATATAACATTCAATACATGTAGGTTCTCTGGGACACTCCTTACACAGCTACATAATGCTCCAGATCTCTGCCTCTGGAACTCGTATTGAGTTGCTTGGGAGATCCTTGCCAATCTTGCTGACAATATTTTCTGGCCATGATGACCTTTCTGTAGCCTTTCCTTCAGGGATCAGCAAGTGGACTCTGCTCATTAGATATTTGAAGAGTAGCTTTTCCTCTCTTTGCTGCTTTATAGATGTGTTAAGTACATCACACACATATATAGGATATTAAACGATATACATAACATAACAAGGAAAACTTTATTAAGAAAAAGATGTCACCTGTTATCCCATTGTTTGGGAGGACCATGGGTTCAAGGCCAGTCTCAGAAATTTAGCAAGACCCTGTTTTAAAATAAAAAATACAAAGGGTTGAAGGTTACCTTAGGGGTAGAATGTCTCTGAGTTCTATCTCCAGTGCAGAAAAGAAGTAAAGAAAAAAGAAGGAAGGAAGGAAGGGAGGGAGGGAGGGAGGGAGGGAGGGAGGGAGGGAGGAGAAAAAAGAAAAATAAGTTAGCCTGTCCTCTCCCAGCTTCATTCCAGGGAAGACAATCCAATGTTTCTATAAAGGCAAATCTTGCCAGACGTGGTGGTGCACGCTTGTAATCCCAGTTTTCAGGAAGCAGAGACGGGAGGAGCATGGTTCGCAAACAGCCTCAGCTACTACTTAGTGAGGCCCTTCGCAACTTAGTGAGACCCGGTTTCAAATATAAAAAGGAAAAAATAGAGCTGGGGTGTAGCTGGGAGGTAGAATGTCCATGGGTTTCATTCCCAGTACCACAAAAAAGGCTAATCTTCCTAAAACCCCTCTAACTACCAAATAATAAAGATATTTTGCCCTTGATTGTACATGTATAAGCTAAATGTTTCAAAATGGGGAGAGCACAGGATGAGTGTATGGGGAGAGACAGATGGGAGTATGCAGGCCCAGGGAGGTGGACATTTAGGACATTCATTGAGAACAGTCAGGCGTTGAGGGGAGAGGGGTAGAGCAGGGATTCCACTGTCCCATTTGAACCTGGTACATTACTTCAGGAAGCCTGAACTCTATGATGTTGAGGCAAACATCTCACAGATGAATCTGTGGTTGGTGGCAACGACAGTAGAGATATTCTTCTCTCTTGGAACATGTTTGCTGAGATAGTCTCCTGAGCACTCAACACCAGCACCAGGCAGCCAAGAGAGGACTGGAATGAAGGCAATCATCTGGACTAAGAACCTGTTCCTCTGTGGTCCAACTAAACCTGGAGTTAGGCTGTGGATGATGAAGGCAAAGCCCAGTCCCATCCACTCAGTGCCTAAATAATGGCTGAGGTTTAATTTCCTGGGCAGTCCAGAGACTCAAGGTTCAGTGTAGAGCAGGGTTTCTCTATCTTGGCACAGTGAACATTTTGAACTGTATAATTCTTTGTTTGGCGGTCTCTCCTATAGATTGTAGGATATTAGCAGACTCCGTGGCTTCTACCCACTAGTGACAGTAACATTATTCAGTCTCTTCTTTTTGTGTATTACTGGGGATTGAACCCAGGGGATTCTACCTCTAGCTATACCCCTAAACCTTTTTATTTTGAAATAAGATCTAAGTTGGTGAGGCTCTCACTAAGTTGCTGAGACTGGCCTCGAACCTATGCTCCTCCTGTCTCAGTTTCTCAGATACTTGAATAACAGGCATGTGTCTCTGTACCAGGCTTCCAAGCCCCTTTTTGTTAACTGAAATGTTTCTAGATATTGACACATATCCACTGGAGAAAAAAATGTCTCTGGTTGAGAACTCCTGGTTTGGAGTAGTGGTTCTCAAATTCAACTGTGCATCAGAATCACGTAGCATGGTAGACAGGCATGGTGGTGTGCACCTGTAGTCCCAACACTCAGGAGGTTGAGACAGGAGAATCTCTTGAGCCTAACTGTCAAGACCAGCCTGAGCAACTAATGAGATTCCCAGCTCAAAAATGAACTGACATTCTAAAGGCATTGGCAAGGAGCGAATCAAATTATTGCTGAAATCCAAGAGACACATCTTTGGTGAAGAGCTGTGTAACACAGACTGTTGACTCAAATCTGCCAGTACTGCCTACTTGAGTAGAATTTCATTTATGAACTCCTGTGTATTGCAATGGTAGGAATCCAGTCCTGTGAAGACTGGCTATAAACTGAAAAGTGTACTTTGCATTACAGAGCAAATCACACATATAATTCAAATAATAAATTGCTGTTTCTCAATTTAAAAAATCACCCATAGGCTTGTTAAAACGAAGAGTGTGGGAGATCAATCCTAGTTTTTGTAACTCAATAGATCTTGGTAAGAACTCCGGAATGTATATTTTCAGTGAGTTTTCTGGTAATGCTGATGGCAACAGGACAGGGACCATGGTTTGAGAACCACTGGTTTAGAGAAATAATAAAACATGCCTTATTACCTAGGACTACAGATGAAAATTCATATCCAACTCTACATACTATATTTTGCCTTTGTAGTGATAATGAAAGTTTGTGTTAATTGATCCATGCTATGATGCCACGAAAAAGCTGTGAAAGTGTCTATAAATTACCCTTTTCAATGGTGATAAAATATTTCATTTTACTGAAATAATATCCTTTAATTAAACTTTCCTTATTGGTAAACCTTGACATTTATTTTGTTTCTTTTTTCTTTATTATTTTTTCTTTCTTTCCTTCTTCATCCCTTTCAACTTTATTTCTTTTCTTAAAATGTATATTTTGATATGCTGGAGTGAATCTAGGGGCATTCTACATCCTCAGCCCATTTTATTTTGAAACAAGGTCTTGCTAAGTTGCTGAAGGTGTTGCTAAGTTGCTGACGCTGGCATTGAACCTGTAATCCTCCTGTCTCAACCTCCCACATACTGGAATTAAAGACGTGCACTACCATGGCCAGCGCCTTTGCTCATTTCTAAATTGAAATGTCTGTTTTTTTGTAGTTGACTTGTAGAGAATCATAATATGATACTAAACTCTTATCAGATAGCTGATTTTCAAGTATTTTCTCATGTTCTGTAGTTTATCTGCATTTTCTTGATAGCATCCACTGATGAATGAAAATTGAAATCATCTATATGTTCTTTTTCTTATGATGGCATATCCAAGAATCTGTTACCAAATCCAAACTCATGAAGCTTTCACCCATATGTTTTCTTCTAATAGTTTTATAGTGCTTTTGAAATTGCATTGGGGCTACACTCCAAGCCCTATTTTATTTTTATTTTTAAACTGGATCACACTGTTACCATACACTGGCTTCATACTTGAGATCCTCCTGTCTTGGCCTCCATTTTATACTCTTTTTGTGTGTTGTCTATTGCCAGTGTATTGTTTGGAAATCTTGAGCACTACCACTTTTCTGAATAAGCTTACTAGTCAATATATTTTTGTGCATTCTTTAAGATTGCATATAAGAATATCACGTAAATATAGTGTTTCAGCCGGGCGTGGTGGCGCACGCTTGTAATCCCAGCATTTGGGAGGCTGAGACAGGAGGATCGTGGTTCACAGACAGACTCAGCTACTTAGTGAGGCCCTTTGCAACTCAATGAGACCTGGTTCAAAATAAAGAATAAAAAATGGGTTGGGGTGTAGCTCGAGAGAAAATGCCCCTGGGTTCCATCCTCAGTACCACAAAATAAAATAAAATATAGTGTTACAGCAGGTGTGATGGCGCACACTTGTAATTCCAGCATTTGGGAGGCTGAGACAGGAGGATCACAGGTTTGCGGCCAGCCTTGGCTACTTAGTGAGACCCTTCGCAACTCAGTGAGACTCTGTTTCAAAAATCAAAAATAAAAAATAGTGTTTGGGGTATAAATCAGAGGTAGAGTGCCTCTGGGTTTCATTCCCAATACTGCAAAAAATAGTAATAAAATAAAATAAAATATCGTGTTATAGCCAGGCAGGTATGCATGTGTCATTGCAGTGGAGCCTTGATCTCTTTCCTTAAGAACTAAAGTCAGAATAATTTTTTTGAAAAGAGTAACTCACTCTATGGAAAGCTCACCAAGTGCTATGTGCATGTATATCCATATCACTCTGAACTTCATTATGATGTCAATCCAATGCACCAATAAATGTATATTTCATATTTTATTTATATGTGGGACATATTGAAAATGGTGTACATTTAGACTTTTCTTGGTACCCGCTACCCCTCGTTTCCTCTTCACCCTCCCAACAATGAGTGTCCTGGTTAACCATGCTATATTCATACTTCTACACATATTTGGATGCAGCTCCTCCATTAATCAATCTCAGCCTTCTTCCTCTCCTGCCCTTCCATTCTAGCTTTGCTGAGGTTTCCCCTCCATCATCTGGAATCCCTCTGGTATTACCACTACTCTCTGGCTTGGGCATATTAGAGAAAACATATGTCCCTTCTCTTTCTGTCCTTGACTAATCTCACTTAACATAATGTTCTCCAGGTCTTTCCATTTTTTTTTTGTGAATGCTATGATTTTAGTCTCCTTTATAGCTGAGTAGAATTCCATTGTATATATTTCCCATAATTTTGCAATCCATTCATCTGTTGGTGGAGACCTAGGTTGGTTTCATATTTTGTCTATTACAAATTTTGCTGTAATGAACATGGGTATGCATATGTTAATGTAGTTCTCTGATTTCAAGCCCTTTGGAAAGATACCCAGGAGTGGTATAGCCGGATCAAATGTTGGATCTATTCCCAGTTTTCTTAGGAATCTCCACACTGATCTCCATAGTGGCTGAACTAGTTTGCACTCCCACCAACAGTGTAAAAGAGTTCCTCTTTCCCCACATCCTCACCAGCATTTGTTATTATTTGATTTCTTTATGCTTGCCACTCTGACTGGGGTTAGATGGAATCTCAGCATAGTTTTGCTTTGCCTCTCCCTGGTGGCTAATGATGTTGAACATCTTTTTTAAAAATTGTAACTCAGACCTGTGCCTCCTCTGCTTGCATGACTCCACCATCTTCCTTCTCACCTGGAATCAATCTCTTGCTTTGCCCTTGACCTTCTTGTTGGCTTCCTTCAACACGCTGGCCTTCTCTTTCTTGTTTCTCCTACTTTCCCTTTCAAGGTAACAGCTTAGAACAAATATACACCTTCACACTAATAGACTTTGCCTCTTTCTTGGGTTCTCCCTAGCAACAAGGACATGTTTAAACTCTCATCCATGGACATTGCCCACGCTCCCTTGGTCAATAAATTCTGGAATTTTGGTGGCAATGAGAGGAGCCAGAGATTCATCGAGCGTTGTATCCAGAACTTTCCAAGCACCTGTCTGCTGGGGCCTGAGGGCACCCCTGTTTCCTGGACCCTGATGGACCAGACTGGAGAAATGAGGATGGGCAGCACTGTGCCTGAATACCGGAGCCAGGGCCTCATCTCCTATGTCATCTATTACCAGGCCCAGAATATGTACAGACTCGGCTTTCCCATCTACTCTCATACAGACAGGAGCAACAAAATCATTCAAAAAATGAGTTATAGTCTACATCATATACTCATGCCCTGTGACTGGAACCAGTGGAACTGTGTGCCTCTGTGAGGCTGGCCTAGAACACAAGACCAAGTTGGACCTGGGTGCCTAGAAAGAGGAGTGGGTGGTGCAAGAAAAGAAAACGTAAATTTTCATCAGCAATTCAGTAATCATTGGGTTCTGGGGAGCAGTGTGAGTGGTCAACAGGACCACCACGGTCCTGGTGCTCAAGCTCTCATGGGCTTCCCCCTAGTTCTTCAATATAAAGTGGGCCTAGATTCTCCTGGGTTAAATTCATATAATTTAGCATTCAATAATTGTAGGTTCTCTGGGGCACTCCTTACTCAGCTACATAATGCTCCAGATCTCTGCCTCTGGTTGAGAACTCCTGGTTTGGAGTAGTGGTTCTCAAATTCAAGTGTGTATCATAATCACGTAGCATGGTAGACAGGCATGGTGGTGTGCACCTGTAGTCCCAACACTCAGGAGGTTGAGACAGGAGAATCTCTTGAGCCTAACTGTCAAGACCAGCCTGAGCAACTAATGAGATTCCCAGCTCAAAAATGAACTGACATTCTAAAGGCATTGGCAAGGAGCGAATCAAATTATTGCTGAAATCCAAGAGACACATCTTTGGTGAAGAGCTGTGTAACACAGACTGTTGACTCAAATCTGCCAGTACTGCCTACTTGAGTAGAATTTCATTTATGAACTCCTGTGTATTGCAATGGTAGGAATCCAGTCCTGTGAAGACTGGCTATAAACTGAAAAGTGTACTTTGCATTACAGAGCAAATCACACATATAATTCAAATAATAAATTGCTGTTTCTCAATTTAAAAAATCACCCATAGGCTTGTTAAAACGAATAGTGTGGGGGATCAACCCTAGTTTTTGTAACTCAATAGATCCTGGTAAGAATATAGTCAATATATTTTTGTGCATTCTTTAAGATTGCATATAAGAATATACCATGTAAATATAGTGTTTCAGACGCTCGTGGTGGTACATGCTTATAATCCCAGTATTTGGGAGGCTGAGGCAGAGGTTCAAGGTTCACAGACAGCCTCAGCTACTTAGTGAGGCCGTTTGCAACTCAATAAGACCCTGTTTCAAAATAAAGAATAAAAAATGAGCTGGGGTGTAGCTCAGAGGCAGAATGCCCCTGGGTTCCATCCCTAGTACCACAGAATAAAACAAAATATAGTGTTACAGCAGGTGTGATGGCACACACTTGTAATTCCAGCAGTCGGGAGGCTGAGACAGGAGGATCACAGGTTTGTGGCCAGCCTTAGCTACTTAGTGAGACCCTTCGCAACTAGTGAGACTCTGTTTCAAAATCAAAAATAAAAAATAGGGTTGGGAGTATAAATCAAAGGAAGAATGCCTCTGGGTTTTATTCCAGTACTGCAAAAAATAATAATAAAATAAAATAAAATATAGTGTTACAGCCAGGCATGGTGGCATATGCCTGTAATCCCAGTACTTGAGAGGCTGAGACATAAGGATCACAGTTCACCACCCACCTCAGCAACCTCATGAGGCTCTCCACAACTTAGGGAGACCCTGTTTCCAAAAAATAAAATAGGGCTGAGGTTGTAGCTAAGAGGTAGAATGCCTCTGGGTAGCACCCCCAGTATCACACACACGGCAACAAAATATAGTTTTACTTATTTCCAGCTAGATCTTCCTTCCTTCCTTCCTTCCTTCCATCCATCCTTCCTTCCTTCCTTCCTTCCTTCCTTCCTTCCTTCCTTCCTTCCTTCTTTCCTTCCTTTCTTCCTTCTTCTTCCTTCCTTCCTTCTTTTTTCCTCCCTTTATTTTGCCTAAATAGAACTTCTAGTATAATTTTGAATAGAAGTGATGAAATTAGGAATATTTTCCTTGTATCTGATCTTATGTGGGAGTTTTTTAGCCTTTCACTTTTTTCTTTTGTGTATGGTACTAGGGGAATGAATCCAGGTTCTACTACTTCTGAAATATACCCTAGCCCTATTTTTTAAATTTTTGAAACAGGGTCTCACTAAGTTGTGGAGGACCTCCCTAAGTTGCTGAGGCTGGCTGCAAACATGAAATCTTTCTGTCTCAGCCTCCAAGTACAGGAATGACATCTGGTTAGCCTTTCACTTTTGAGTGTGACATTAGCCTTTGATTTTTATAAATGTTCTTTGTACCTTGTGAAAGGTCACGTCTCTTCCTAGATTTCTGAATGCTTTCACTATGAAAAAAATATGTAAAACTTCGGCAAATACTTATCCTGCATTTATAATATTATAATTTTTCCTTTGTTATGTTACTTTAGTTTATTGCATTGATTTGATTTTCATGTATTGATGCACCTTTACATTCTTGGAATAAATCCTAAATAATAATGGTTCATGATTATGTCAGTATGCTATTGGATTTTGTTTGTTAGTATTTTTAGTATTGCTGCATGTACATTAAAAAAGGATTGGTCTGTGATTTTCTGTCTTTGATATTTTTGTCCAGCTTTGGTATTCTGTAACGCTGGCTTCACAGAATGAGTTAGAAAGTTATTTCCTATGCTCACAAAAATAACTTTAAGGAAATATAAACTTAGATCAGCTTTATTTATAATCAGCAAGCAGCAGAGAAAAGCACAAATGTGCCTCAACTGAGAAATAGAAAAACAATGTGTAGAGTGCATGGAATGGAATATCACTTCACAATAAAAAAAGACACCACTATTAATACAGGCCATAGCGCCAAGGAAACTCAGATACATCATTCTAATTGCAAAATGTTAGAACCAAAGACTACATTAGGGGTCTAGTGAAGAAAAGGAAGCAAACACAAAATTATTTAGACAAAATGTATGTTTGCCAGGTGCAGTGGATGGAAGGGCTTGACCACAAAGAAGCTTGAAAATATAGTTATGAGGGATCAGGGTAGCCATAACATGAATATGTGCTTGACCAAATTTTTAGAGCTTGATACTAAAAAAAAGTTTGTAAACTGGAAATTAATTACTTCCTGATTGTAAATTACACATTAATTAGAAGTGAAAAATACAGGACATAACAACGTGTGATATAAATGTGTATGGGCTCACTCTAACTATCCAACTGAGTCCCAACTAAGTAGTTTAATTGCCTCTTAGGTAGTTTAATTGCCTCTTCCTTAGTAAAGTAGAAAGAGGAATACAGAAGCCCTCAGAGGCTCAGTGTTTCTATAAATCCCCACTGGCTCACATGCACTACCCTCTGAGGTCCAGCAGGAATTCAGATGACTTCATTTTTAAAAGGGCCAGACGCAGCCTGGACACCTTCGGTCAACATTTACTCGCTTGAATGTCTGTGTGTTCGGGTCTTCTTCTGGCCTGAGGCCTTCACAGGAGTCCACAACCATGGTCAAGGAAGACCTCCGAGATAAAAAGTACATGGAGTGACCTGAAAAGAGTCACCGGTTAGCAAATTGTTTCGCTCACTTTCCTTTATTTGCGACTTACAAGCATAACTTTGTGGATTCTGCGAGAGAGGAAATTCTGTTGTCCTTATTTTACAAATAAAGAGGAAATAAGGAATCTTTCAAGGACACAGAAAGAATGCCTGGTAGATTCCTGGCCTGAATACAGGAATATTCACAGTAGTACGTTCTCCCAACTTAGAAACCTCAGGACCTTTTGAATATCACCTGCCAGAGACTTTTTCTAACAATACTTATGTATCATTCAGCAGAAGAATGTCTAATTGCAAACACACTATTCAGAATTGACTGTAACTTTTGCTCAAGAAAGGTAAGCTCCTATACTCAATACGTAATTTTAATGAAAAGTATAATTAATCCAAAAGTAGTTGCAACTTAGATACTATGAGTTTCTTTTAGCACAGCAATAGAGGTTGTGAACATTGTTCTACAACACTGAAATTAAACTGTTATCAATATTAGAATCCCATCACTAGAGATATTAAAGATACTTATGAAACACATCATGCTGCTCTCTGTAAAAAATACAAAAATATTGCAAATGAGGCTCTGGTTGATATGGTAGTAATTTGAGTCTGTTCACTGTCTGTGGTCTTCCCATTTGGAAGTATTTGAGAAACAAAGAGTAAACTGAACTATCTTTAAACCAGGTGGGTGCAACTGGCCATCACTTTTCATTTAACTGGAAGTAAAATGTACGAAGGCTTTCTTCTGACTTGAGGATTTGCTAGGAATCTGCAGCCATGATCAAGAAAGTAGAAAATAAAACTAAGGTTTTAAGCAATATTAGAATTTCATTTTAACATTATCTCCCAAATCAAACAATATTATTGTTGAAACATCTACCCTTGTAGATGGTGATGTGGCTAAAAGCAAGGGCTTTTGACTAGTATAAAACTGGGTTTAAGCCAGACACAGTGATGTATGCCTGTAATCCTGGTACTTGGGAGGCCAAGACAGGAGAATCTCAGGTTCGAGGCCAGCCTTAGCAAGTTAGCAAGACACTCAATACTTAGTGAGATGCTGTTTCCAAATTAAAAAATGGCTGAGGGACTAGCTTGGATGTAGAATGCCTTGGGTTCAATTCCCAGTAAAAACAAAAAATAAAAAATGGGTTTAAATATTGAACATTTAATCTTCATACTAACTTCATACTAACACAATATAATTTAATTTCAGAAATAATCAATTATATTTAGGGTAAACAATGATACTATATATATATATATACACATACACACAGCCACATTATACTTATATATAAAGCTTTTATATGTTTCATATGTTGTAGAGTCTAGTGTGTACTAAAAGTGGTTGTTTATGTGTGTTAAGGTTGTCTAACACACACCCACACACACATAGGCTTGTTAGATGAAGCTGGGAATGGAATAGAAGGAGAATAATAGGAAATAGTGTTGGCAGAGGAGAGATATGCATCTACAGGCTTACAATTTAAGTCAAAAGATCTAAATGTGTTGTTGCTGCACTAGAAAATGTCCAAATGAAAAATTATTAAACATGGACTTTCCACCAAAACAGATTTTCAGTTTGAATATAACCCCAAACAATGAGCTTTCAACCAGCGATATTTGTGAACAACTTGACAGTAATGAGAAAAAGGGAAGCCAGGTATGGTGGCGCACCTGTAATCTGAGTACATGGGAGGCTGAGACAGGACAGCAGGGTTGAGACCAACCTCAGCAAGTTTGTGAGGCTCTCCGCAACTTAGCAAGATGCTGTTTCAAAACAAAATAGGTTCAATGACCAATACTGAGAGGGAGGGATAGAGGGATGGATGGATAGAGAGACAGAAGGAGGAGGAGGAAGAGAAAGGAAGACTTGGACTCAATCTGAAATGTGGGATTCAAAGGAGGTATTGAGCAAAAGAATGAAGGGAGCCACCAATCCAAAGGGCAGACCAGGAATGAAGTATGAACTATTAGCAAATAACATCTAGTGGACCTAGTGTGTGCAAAAAGCAGATTAAAGAGTGAGGCTTCAAGACTTTAGATCTCAACCACACCTGAAGCCCCACTAACTGTCACTCACCCTCCTCAAATCACATGTAGCCCACCATTCTATCCTCATAATAGTAGTACAGCTGGCAATTATCCTGCGGTAATAAATAGGCAATATTGAACTCATTTAAAAATGGATTGGTTCATTTAATTCTTGGAATTATACCATAAGGTAGAAGTCAGTATGATTGCTCTTTTTAGAGGAAGATAATGTGGCAAAGGGACGTTAGGGTGGTCCCAAAGATTCTTAGTCCATAAATATAGGACTGGTATGCCCCTCTTTCCCAGAGCCCAAGCCCCCTGCTGATGGTACTTCCTCCCCTGCCAGAATTGTCTCTGCTGGTCATACATACCTCTCCAGGACCAGGTAGATCACCACATCTATTATGCAAAGAATCGCTGTGAAACACCCAAAACTGAGACATTGAGAAGTTGTAAAAAAGTATAGAAATATGCATTCATGCAGCACCCAGCATTTTAACTTTAGATTTTAAAGATGATCTGTGAAGACCTTTTGATTCAACAGCCTGAGGCTTGCTGGGTGTAGTGAGACAAGTTTGTAATCCCAGTATTTGTGAGGCTAAAACAGGAAGATCACAGGTTTTCACAAACCTCAGCAACTTGGTCTCCTTAGTAACTTACTGAAACCCTGTTTCAAAATAAAAAATAGGAATGAAATCTAGCTCAGAGGTAGAATGCACCTGGGTTCATTTTCCAGTTTAAAAAATATGGCCCGAGGCTCCACAGGTAAGTAGTACACAAAATTTTGTTGCTAATTTCATGCTTTAGTTATGGAGACTCTTGAAACACATATGCTTATTACAATGAAATAATGCCTAAAAGTATAAAAATAATAAATTTCATTGCAATAACCACTATACTTAGTACTCTATTCCTTCATTTCTTTGCTAAGGATATCTCCTAATTCCCTAATAACTTTGATGGAGAACAGGACAGAGGTGACAGAGTTCATCCTCCTGGGACTCACCGATGCCCCAGCCCTACAGGTTCCCTTCTTCATAATGTTCACTCTGATCTACCTCATCAACGTGGTTGGGAACCTGGGCATGATCGTATTGATTCTCTGGGATTCTCGTCTCCACACTCCCATGTACTTTTTCCTCGGTCACCTGTCTCTGGTGGACATCTGCTACTCTTCTGCTGTCACTCCCACAGTTGTGGCTGGGCTCCTCGTGGGAGACAAGGTCATCTCCTACAACGCCTGCGCTGCTCAAATGTTCATGTTTGCAGCCTTTGCCACTGCAGAAAATTTCATCTTGGCAGCAATGGCCTATGACCGTTATGCAGCAGTGTGCAAACCCCTGCATTACACCACCACCATGACAACAAGTGTGTGTGCCTGTCTGACAGCGGGCTGCTACGCCGGGGGGTTTGTTAACGCCTCCATTCACACTGGGGACACGTTCAGTTTGTCCTTCTGTAAGAGCAATGAGGTTCACCATTTCTTCTGTGATGTTCCAGCAGTCATGGTTCTCTCCTGCTCTGACCGACATGTCAGTGAGATGGTTCTTGTTTATGCGGCCAGCTTTGTTATCTGTTCTGCTCTCCTTGTTATTTTGATATCCTACACATTCATTTTTATCACCATCTTCAAGATGCGCTCAGCTGCAGGGTACCAGAAAGCTTTGTCCACCTGTGTTTCTCATTTCACTGCCGTCTCCATTTTCTATGGAACCCTTATCTTCATGTACTTACAGCCCAGCTCCAGCCACTCCTTGGACACTGACAAGATCGTATCTGTGTTCTACACCATGGTCATCCCCATGCTCAACCCGATGGTCTACAGCCTGAGGAACAAGGAGGTGAAGAGCGCATTCAGGAAGGTGGTAGAGAAGGCAAAGTATTCTCTGGGGTCATGAGTTTCACCTTGTAGGATGCACATTAACCTTGTTTGATTCCTCTCTGGTCTTTCCAGGCACCTTCTAACATATTAAGGCCCAGAATGATGTTAAATTCCAGAATTGACAGCTTTACCTCAAGTCTTTGTTTCTTAGGAAAAGAAAATAATGTTAAAAATGTCATACTTGAATGGAGATGGCTAAAAGGGAGTAAAAGCTTGGTGGTTATGCTTTGTTGAAATGCTGGTGAAGCAGATTTGATGTGCTCACTCTTTCTACATACATTTGTCTCTGTCCTATGTGACAACAAACATACATGTAAAACAGGCAGCAAAACTAAGTTCATGATCAGAAGTATCTAGGTGGGCTCCACATGGGCACATGTACTCGGGACAGAAAATTATCCAGAGGTAAATGGAATGCTGCTAGTGGTTAATAAAAATTTCTTAAATTTATTTTAAAAAATAAATTTCTTAAATTTATTTTATTATTTTTATGTGGATTATATTAAAAATGGCATACATTCAGACTGTGTGTGGTGCCCTCTCGCACCCCTGCTTCCCCTTCCCACCCTCCCAACCATAAGTGTCCAGGTTAACCATGCTATATTCATATTTTTACACATATTCAGATGTAGCTCCTCCATTAATCAACCTCAGCCTTCTTCCTCTCCTCTCCTTCCATTCTAGCTTTGCTGAGATTTCCTCTCCATTATCTGGAGTCTTTACAGTACTCCTAATAGTCCCTAGTTGGGCATATTAGAGAAAACATCAGTCCCTTCTCTTTCTGTGCCTGGCTGATCCCACTTAACATAATGTTCTCCAGATCTTTCCATCTTCTTGCGAATGACATGATTTTCTTCTTCAATAAAAATGATTTAGATAGTTAATTGGGGCATTAGAATATCAACTTACACCTAATTGCTATGATTTGGGTCTAATCCCCCCTAAAACTCAGGTGTTGAAAGCATGACCCTGAAGCAGCCAGGCTCAGAGGAGCATAGTTGGAGGAGACTGGTCACTACAGGTGTGCCCTTGCCTTGAGGACTGTCTTTGTTCCAGGTTCTCTCCTCTTTCTCTCTCTGCTTCCTGGCTGCCACGAGCAGAGCATCTTTCCTCCACTGGACCCTGCCATCGTGGTGTTTCTGTCCTGAGGCTGGTCAGCCATGGATTGAACGTCTGAAGCAGTGAGCCCAAATAAACCTTTCTCCCTCTAAGTGCTTCTTGTCAGTTATTTTGGTCACAGGGAAGAAAATTAATCTTCACACTCATGTTTCTTTTTTTTAAGCATTCCAATTTGAGAGATAAGTGATACGGTTTTATATGTGAATGTGTGTTCCTATTGTTGACACGTTTTATTGGAGGATTTAAAGCAATCATCTGAAATGAATTAAAATTTCTGTCTGGGCCAATTCATTTGATAGAATCTATATTTTCAAATTACACGTGTTGAAAAGATAAAACACCCTGAATAAAAACTAAAAGTGGAGGAAAAACAAAGGCATTTTAAGGTCTATTTAGACATGAATACCAATAATCCCATTATCTTAAAAATGCCCTGAGATGGTAGTAATGCTCTATCTTTCAGAGCTTTGAAATGGCCAGTGCCCCTTGTTAACTCTTGGATAGCTCTCAATCTTTTTTTCCAGGCTGTTCACACTGCCTCCTCAGTATTTCCGTACAGTTCCTTGTATGCTGGCATCTCAGGGCACTAGGGCTTGCTGTTCTCTTTGTGGAAGTTTGTCTTACCCCATTCAGATTGCTGTTCAAACATTTGTTATCTATCCTGGAAGCCTGTCCTGATTCTTTTCCAAAATAGTCACTTCCCCCTCCTCATTAACACTGCCCCACCACCCTGCATTATTGTTCCTTGTACTTATCAGTAGTACTCTCCTGCTATATGCTTACTTGTTTGTTATCTATCATCTACAACTAGAATTTAAATTTAAGCCCCATGAGAGCAGTGATTTTGATCTATTTTGCTTCCATGATCCTGCACAGTACCTGTTATGGTTTGGATCTGGAATGTTCCAGAGTCTCATGTGTTAAAAAGCCTTGGTACCCAATTCAGTGGTGTTCAGAGGTTGGGTGTGGGCAGTGATAGGATCAGGAGGGAGCTGTATTTCATCAGTGGATGTGTCCATTGATGAATTCACAATCCCCAGCCCCTTTTTCTCCCCTAACCCCTGCTATCTGACTGTGACAATATGAGAAGTTTTCTTCCATCACGCCCTTCCGCAAAGATGTTCTACCTTGCCTCAGACCCCAAACAGTGGAGCCAGCTCACCATGGACTGAACCTCTGAAGCCATGAGCCAAAATAAGCCTTTCCTCCTTTGTTTTCTTAAGAGATGTAAATCACGGCGATGAAAAGCTGACTGAAATCATACCTAAATGGAAGCCTGATTTATAGATTCTCAATAACTATTGATAAATGAATGAAAAAATAAGTAAGCTTTGAGTTAAGTTCAATCAGTATATTGAATCTTTGACTCATTGAAGACTATAATGAGCATCTCTAATGTAAAAGTTTTAGACAGAAGTGTTGTACATTTCATAGAGGTACCACTTATTTTCTGTTTTGATGAAATATTTCAGACTACATTCTGTGTGTTTACACTCCATACTTTTGAACCCAGTGATTTATCTAGGAATCCCATTTTCAGTATAATGGTTGATATTCTTTACTTAGGACCCAGGAGACAAACATGAAGCAGAATTGCCAAAGCAAACAGTTGTTGATACTCTGGGATAGCTTAGCAATAGTCACATTTTTCTTCCTTTTTTTTGTTCTAATGACATTGAAGTATAATTTCCATAAGAATGGGGGTAGTTTTCTTTTTAATTTTTTATTTGTGCATTGCATTCATGCATCTTAATGGGGTGCAAGATGGTGGAGACATACATGCACACACTACCCATTTAGCCCTTACCCAGTACCCACCCAATTCCCTCCTCTTCCCTCCTTCTCATGTTTAGCTTAGTATATTTTTAAATTTTTTTGCATTTTTAAAAAATTTTTATTGGTGCATTATATTCATACATCATATTGGGGTAAAAAACTTGTGCGTATATACATGTACACATCACTGATTTAACCCCTACCCAATTCCCACCCCATTCCCTCCCCATTCCTCCCTCCCTTGCTTGGCTTAGTGGTTGACTTTGATATGTCTAAGTACATTGTGTGTTTTAGAGATTTTCCTCTTCCCTCCTCCTTTCTCCTTCTTTAGGTTGTCTTTAGGTTGTCTCTATAGAATTTCCTTTTTCATCTAGAATTCCTCCTATGACCCATTTCTCCTTAGCTTTCACATATTAGGGAAAGCATCTTATTTCTCATTTTTTGTGACTGACTAATCTCACTTAGCATAATGTCCTCCAGTTCCATCCATTTCCCTGAAAATGATGTAATTGAGTTATTTTTTTAATGGCTGAGTAAAAATCCATTGTGTACATGTCCCACAGTTTTGTAATCCATTCATCTGTTGATGGACATCTTGGCTGGTTCCATAGTTTGGCTATGGTGAATTGTGCAGCTATGACCATAGATACACATGCATTAGTTTGGTAGTTTGGTTTACTTTCTTTTGGGTAGATACCCAGAAGTGGTATTGCTGGATCAAATGGTAGATTTGTTCCCATTCTTCTAAGGATTCTCCATACTTTTTTCCAAAGTAGTAGCACTAATTTCCAATTCCACCAACAATGTTTGAGTTCCCACTTCTCCACATCCTCACCAGCATCTGTTGTTGTTTGTGTTTTGAATGATTGCCATTCTAGTTGGAGTTAGGTGAAATCTCAGAGTAGTTTTGATTTGCATCTCTCTGATTGGCAATGATGTTGAGCATTTTTAATGCATTTGTTGGCCATTTGAATTTTTTCTTTTTTGAAGTGTCTAGTTCACTTGCCCATTTTTTTATTGGATGCTTGTGTTTTCTTAGTGTTGAGTTTCTTGAATTCTCTGTATATTCTAGATATTAGTCCTCTATTGGAGGGATAGGTGGCAAAAATCTTCTCCCATTCTGTTGGCTCTCGATTGAAGTTCTTGACAGTTTCCTTTGCTGAACAGAAGCTCTTCAATTTCATGCAATACCATGTATTGATTCACCTTTTCATTTGTTGTGCCTTTGGAGTCTTGTTGAGAAAGTGTTTATCTGTGCCTAGGTGTTGCAGTGTTGGACCTATGCTCTCTTCAAGGAGCTTCATGGTCTCTGGTTTGATTTCCAAGTCTTTGATCAATCTTGAATTGACTCTTGTACAGGGTGAGAAAGTGGGATTAATTTGCAATTTTCTGCATATGGTTAACCAGTTTTGCCAAAACCATTTGTTGAACAGGGTATCTTTTTTCCAGTGTATGTTTTTGGCCCCTTTGTCAAAAATCAATTGGCTGAAAGTGTGTGGACTTGTTTCTGGGTCTTCTATTCTGCTCCATTGGTCTATATCTGTTTTTGTGCCAGTACCATAGTGTTTTTTTTTTTTTTATTACAGTGGCTTTATAGTATAGTTTAAAGTCAGGTATTGTGATTCCTCCTGCATTGTTTTTGTTGCTGAAAACTACTTTGGCTATTCTGGGCTTTTTGTTATTCCAAATAAATTTAAGGACTGATTTTTCTATGTCTGTGAGGTATGAACTTGGTAGTTTAATACGCATTGCATTAAATCTGTAGATCACTTTTGGAAGAATGGCCATTTTAATGATATTTATTCTGTCTATCCGTGAACATGGAAGATCTTTCCATCTTCTAAGGTCTTCTTTGATTTCTTTTTTCAATGTTTTATAAGTTCCTTTGTAGAGGTATTTTACCTTTTTGGTTATGTTTATTCCTAAGTATTTTATTTTTTTGTGGGAGATCCTGAGTGGAAGTGTTCTATGAATTTCTTTTTCAGTGGATTAATGTTTGGTGTACAGGAAAGCTTCTGATTTTTTAAGATTAATTTTGTATTCAGATACTTTGCTGAATTTGTTGATCAGTTCTATAAGCCTTTTGGTTGAGTTTGTTGGGTTTTCTAAATACAGTATCATGTCATCTGCAAAGAGTGAAAGTTTGAGTTCTTCTTTTCCTATTTGTACTCCTTTGATTTCCTTTTCTTGTCTTATTGCTCTGGCTAGAGTCTCTAGTACTATGTTGAAGAGAAGTGGTGATAATGGACATCATTGTCTCGTTCCTGTTTTTAGGGGGAATTCTTGAAGTTTTTCCCCATTTAATATGATGTTGGTGGTGGACTTATTGTAGGTTGCCTTTATAATGTTAAGATATGTTCCTTCTCTCCCAATTCTCCACAGTGTTTTTTATCATAAACGGATATTGGATTTTATCAAATACTTTTTAGCATCTATTGAAATGATCATGTGATTTTTGTCCTTGATTCTGTTTATATGATGCATTACATGGATTGATTTTCGTATGTTGAACCAGCCTTGCATCCCTGGGATGAACCCTACCTGGTCATGGTGTATGATTTTCTTGATGTGGTTTTGAATGCGTGTTGTTAGTATTTTGTTTAATAGTTTTGCATTCAAGTTCATCAGAGATATAGGTCTGTCATTTTCCTTCCTTGGACTGTCTTTATTCAGTTTGGGTATTAGTGTGATGTTGGCTTCATAGAATGTATTTGGGAGAGTCCCGGTTTTTTCTATTTTCTAAAATAGTTTGAGGAGTATTGGGGTTAGCTCTTCTATAAAGGTTTTATAGAATTCACTGGGAAACCATCTGGGCCTGGTCTTTGCTTTGATGGCAAACTCTTTATTGCTGTTTCAATCTCTGATTGTTATTGGTTGGTTTAAGTGTTCTATATCTTCTTGACTCAGTTTAGGAAGGTTGTATTTATCTAAGAAGTTGTCAGTTTTCTCCAGATTTTCCATTTTGTTGGAGTATAGTTTGTCAAAGTAGTTTCTGATAATCCTCTGAATTTCTACACTGTCAGTAGTAATGTTTCCTTTTTTCTCTTATCTTCATAATTTGTGTTGATCCTCTTTTTTTAGTTAGGTTGGCTAGTGGTTTATCTATCTTGTTCATTTTTTCAAGAAACCAGCTTTTGGTTTTGTTGATTTTTGTTTTTTTATTCTTTATTTCATTCATTTCTGCTCTAATTTTAATAATTCCCTGTCTTCTACTGGCTTTGGGGTTCAATTGTTCCTGCTTTTCAAGGGCTTTGAGGTGTGTTGTTAGGTTATTTATTTCAAGAGTTTCTGTTTTTCTTATGTGAGCACCCAGTGCTATAAATTTTCCTCTTAATACTGCCTTCAAAGTGTCCCAGAGGTTTTGATATGTTGTGTCTTTATTTTCATTTGTTTCTAGAAATTTCTTGATTTCACCTTTTACATCTTCTATGACCCATTCTTCATTCAGATGTGGGTGTTCAGTCTCCACATGTTTATGTTGTTTCTCTGGGTCTTCTTATAGTTGATTTCTAGTTTCATTCTATTATGGTCTGAAATGAAACAGGGAAGTATGTAACATTTTTTTGTGTGTGTGGTACTGGGGTTCTTGGAAGCCCTTCTACCTCTGGACTACACTCCCAGACTTATTTTTACATTTTTATTTGGAAACAGGGTCTCCTAAGCCAGCGTGCATGACTGGCTTCGAACCTGTGCGATCCTCCTGTCTCTGCCTCCCAAGCGCGGGGATTACAAGCATGCGCCCCAACGCCTGGCCTTATATGTAACATTTTTAAAATTTGCTAGTGCTCATTTTGTGTCCCAGGATGTGATCTATTTTGGAGAAGTTTCCGTGAGCAGCTGAGAAAAATGTAAACTCCGCTGTAGTTGGGTGAAATATTCTATGTCCTACAGGTCCATTTGGTTAATGATGTTCTTTAGGTCTGAGGCATATTTACTGGATGATTGGTCTAATATGAGAGGTGTTTTGAAGTCTCCCAGTATTATTGTATTGAGATTTATGTGTGACTTCATGTCACAAAGAGTTTAATTTATGAAAGTAGCTGCACCTATGTTTGGGGCATAGCTGTTGATTATTGTTATTTCCTCTTGCTGGATTATTCTTTTTTACCAGTAAAATATGACCTTCTTTGTCTCTTCTAATAAGTTTGGGTTTGAAGTCTAACTTGTCTGATATCATAGCTGCTACTACTGATTGCCTTCGAGTTCCGTTAGCATGGATTACCTTGCTCCAGCCCTTTGCCTTGAGTTTGTTCCTATCTTTACTTGTAAGGTGTGTTTCTGGTAAGCAGCAGATGGATGGATTCTGGTTTTTAATCAATTTTGCCACTTTGTGTCTTCTTATTGGGGAGTTGAGGCATTTGCATTCAGTGTGATTATTGAGAGATAATTTTTAATTCCTAACACGTTAAGATTTTCTTTATGTTTGAGATACTGTTTATTCTTCTTTGTTTAGTTGTCTGCTGGATGGGAAATCTTGTTTCTTTGGTTTTGGTGTGTATTATATATTTCTTCTTTGTAGTTAATCTCCTTGAGTATTTTCTCTAGCACTGGTTTTGAAGACATGAATTCCTTCAGCTTCTGTTTGTCTTGGAAGCTTCTTATTTCCCCATCTAATTTTTAGAAAGTTTTTCTGGGTAGAAAATTTTTGGCTGGAAGTTATTTTCTTTCACAGTTTGGAATATGTTACTCCAAGCCCTTCATGACTTGCTTTCGGAAGTCTGGAGTGATACTAATTGTTTTGCCTCTGAATGTCACTTGGCCTTTTGTTTTTGTTGCCTTTAAGATTCTTTTCTTGGCTTCCACATTAGTCATTTTGAAATTTATGTGGCATGGGGAACCTCTTCTCTGATCCTGTCTAAAGGGAGTTCTAAAAGTTTCCTGGACCTGTGTGTCGACCTCTTGCTCTATGTTTGGAATATTTTCCGTTATTACTTCCTTGAAGAGATTATTGGTTTCACCTTCTTTTCCTTCCTCTATTCCAATTATTCTTAGGTTATCTCTCTTAAAATGGGCCCATATTTTTTCAATGTCAAATTCCTGCTGTCGGATTATTTTTTCTAAATTAGAAACTATGCTTTCATTTTTGGAGTAATCATCTTCTAGGAGCGAGATTCTATTCTCCATGTGGTTCAAATGATTTTTTATACTTTGAATTGAGGTTATTATTTCAATGATTGCATCCTTTATCTCTTTTAGACTCTCTCTGAATTCTTTTGG